>NC_053022.1:53242444-53953374 GCF_003073215.2 Triticum urartu
TAACAAGATGGGGTTTATTTCATATTGCATGAATTTATCTCTCTACATCATGTCATCTTGCTTAAGGCGTTACTCTTTTTTTAACTTAATACTCTAGATGCATGCTGGATAGCGGTCGATGAGTGAAGTAATAGTAGTAGATGCAGAATCGTTTCGATCTACTTGTCACGGACGTGATGCCTATATACATGATCATGCCTAGATATTCTCATAATTATGCACAATTCTATCAATTGCTCAACAGTAATTTGTTCACCCACCGTAGAATACTTATGCTCTTGAGAGAAGCCACTAGTGAAACCTATGGCCCCGGGTCTATTCTCATCATGTCAATCTCCATCACTTTTATATTGTTTTGCTATTTACTTTGCCTTTACTTTTTTACTTTGCATCTTTATATCAAAAATACCAAAAATATTATATCTATCAGATCTCACTCTCGTAAGTGACCGTGAAGGGCTTGACAATGCCTAATCGTGTTGGTTGCGAGTAGCTATCGCTTTGTGCAGGTACGAGGGACTTGAGCGTGGGCTCCTACTGGATTGATACCTTGGTTCTCAAAAACTGAGGGAAATACTTACGCTACTCTGCTGCATCATCCCTTCCTCTTCGGGGAAAACCAACGCAAGCTCAAGACGTAGCAAGAAGGATTTCTGGCGCCGTTGCCGGGGAGTCTACGCGAAAGTCAACATACCAAGTACCCATCACAATCCCTATCTCTCGCATTACATTATTTTTCATTTGCCTCTCGTTTTCCTCCCCCCCAATTCACCCTTGCCGTTTTATTCGCCCTCTCTCTCTATCCTCCCTCTCTATTTGCCTTTTTTTGTCCGCTTGCTTTTTGTTTGCTCGTGTGTTAGATTGCTTGTTTGTCGCGATGGCTCAAGAGAGTACTAAATTGTGTGACTTCACCAATACCAATAATAATGATTTCCTTAGCACGCTGATTGCTCCTCTTACCGATGCTGAAATTAATACTGCTTTGTTGAATCTTGTTATGAAAGATCAATTCGCCGGCCTTCCTAGTGAAGATGCCGCTACTCATCTGAATAGTTTCGTTGATTTATGTGATATGCAAAAGAAAAAATATGTCAACAATGATGTCGTTAAATTGAAGCTATTTCCTTTTTCGCTTAGAGATCGTGCTAAAGCTTGGTTTTCATCTTTGCCTAAGAATAATATTGATTCATGGAACAAGTGCAAAGATGCTTTTATCTCTAAGTATTTTCCTCCCGCTAAGATCATCTCTCTTAGAAACGATATAATGAACTTTAAACAACTTGATCATGAACATGTTGCACAAGCTTGGGAGAGAATGAAATTAATGATACGTAATTGCCCTACTCATGGTTTGAATTTGTGGATGATTATACAAAAATTTTATGCCGGATTGAATTTTGCTTCTAGAAATCTTTTATATTCGGCCACGGGAGGCACTTTTATGGAAATCACTTTAGGAGATGCTACTAAACTCCTAGATAATATTATAGTTAATTATTCTCAATGGCATACTGAAAGAACTTCTAATAAAAAAGTGCATGCGATAGAAGAAATTAATGTGTTGAGTGGAAATATGGATGAACTTATGAAATTATTTGCTACTAAGAGTGTTTCTTTTGATCCTAATGATATATGCCTTTGTCTACTTTGATTGAGAATAACAATGAATCTATGGATGTGAATTTTGTTGGTAGGAATAATTTTGGTAACAACACTTATAGAGGGAATTTTAATCCTAGGCCATATCCTAGTAATCCTTCTAATAATTATGGGAATTCCTACAACAACTCTTATGGAAATTATAATAAGATGTCCTCTGATTTTGAATCTAATATTAAATAATTTATTTCTTCGCAAAAGAATTTTAATGCTATGATTGAAGAAAAATTGCTTAAGATTGATGATTTGGCTAGGAACTTGATAGAATTGCTCTTGATGTTGATGCTTTGAAACTTAGATCTATTCCACCTAAGCATGATATTAATGAGTCTCTAAAAGCCATGAGAATTTCAATTGATGAGTGTAAAGAAAGAACCGCTAGGATGCGTGCTTCCAAAGATGCCTTTATTAAAGCGTGTTCTTCTAATTCTTATGAAAATTAAGATGAAGATCTAAAAGTTATTGATGCGTCTCCTATTAAATCTTTATTTTGCAATATGAATCTTGATGAAACTGAATATGATCTTCCTTTACCTAGAAGGCATTCTAAAAATTCGGAGTGTTTAGATCTTAATGGTGAAATTGATGAAAGTGGGATGGAAAGAAATAAAAATCTAGATGTTGCTAAACCCACTATATTGGATTTCAAGGAATTTAATTATGAAAATTGCTCTTTGATTGATTGTATTTCCTTGTTGCAATCCGTGCTAAATTCTCCACATGCTTATAGTCGAAATAAAGCCTTCACCGAACATATTGTTGATGCCTTGATGCAATCTTATGAAGAAAAACTTGAGTTGAAAGTTTCTATCCCTAGAAAACTCTATGATGAGTGTGAACCAACTATTAAAATTAAAATTAAAGATCATGAGTTTTATGCTTTGTGTGATTTGGGTGCTAGTGTCTCTACTATTCCCAAGACTTTGTGTGATTCACTAGATTTCCGTAATTTTGATGATTGCTTTCTAAACTTGCATCTTGCGGATTACACTATTAAGAAACCTGTGGGAAGAATTAATGATGTTATTATTGTTGCAAATAGGAATTATGTGCCCGTAGATTTCATTGTTCTTGATATAGATTGCAATCCTTCTTGCCCTATTATTCTTGGTAGACCTTTCCTTAGAACGGTTGGTGCGATTATTGATATGAAGGAAGGGAATATTAGATTTCAATTTCCATTAAAAAAGGGCATGGAACACTTTCCAAGAAAGAAAATAAAATTACCATATGAAACTATCATGAGAGCCACTTATGGATTACCTACCAAAGATGGCAATACTTAGATCTATTCTTGCTCGTTATGCCTAGCTAGGGGCGTTAAACGATAGCGCTTGTTGGGAGGCAACCCAATTTTATTTTTATTCCTTGCTATTTGCTCCTGTTTAGTAATAAATAAATTATTTAGCCTCTGTTTTGGTTGTGTTTTTTGTGTTTAATTAGTGTTTGTGCCAAGTAGAACCGTTGGGAAGACTTGGGGAAAGTCTTGTTGAACTTGCTGTAAAAAACAGAAACTTTAGCGCTCACGAGAACTGCTGTCATTTTTATTTGAAGAGTGATATTTAGTTCATTCTTTTTGCAGATTATTAATAGATAAATTCCTCACGTCTAACAATTTATTTTAGAATTTTTGGGGTTCCATATTTTGCGCTAGCTACAGATTACTACAGACTGTTCTGTTTTTGACAGATTCTGTTTTTCGTGTGTTGTTTGCTTATTTTGATGAATCTATGGCTAGTAAAATAGTTTATAATCCATAGAGAAGTTGGAATACAGTAGGTTTAAAACCAATATAAATAAAGAATGAGTTCATTACAGTACCTTGAAGTGGTGTTTTGTTTTCTTTCGCTAACGGAGCTCGCGAGTTTTCTATCTTGAGTTTTGTGTTGTGAAGTTTTCAAGTTTTGGGTGAATTCTTTTGATGGATCATGGAAAAAGTAGTGGCAAGAGCCTAAGCTTGGGGATGCCCATGGAACCCCCAATATAATCCAAGGACACCAAAAAGTCAAAGCTTGGGGATGCCCCGGAAGACATCCCCTCTTTTCGTCCACTTCCATCGGTAATTTACTTGGAGTTATATTTTTATTCACCAACATGGTATGTGTTTTGCTTGGAGCGTCTTGTATTATTTGTGTATTTTGTTGTTAGTATGCCACAATCATCCTTGCTGTACACACCTTTTGAGAGAGCCATACATGAATTAAAATTTGATAGAATACTCTATGTGCTTCACTTATATCTTTTGAGCTAGATAATTTTGCTCTATGTTCTTCACTTATATCTTTTGAGCTAGATAATTTTGCTCTATGTGCTTCACTTATATCCTTTGAGATAGATAATTTTGCTCTATGTGCTTCACTTAGATCTTTTAGAGCACAGTGGTGGATTCGTTTTAAAGAAACTATTGATCTCTCATGCTTCACTTAAATTAATTTGAGAGTATCTTAATAGCATGGTAATTTGCCTAATAATAATATGCTTGGTATTCAAGATTTGTGAAACTTTCTTTTGAGTGTGTTGAATACTAAGAAAAGATTTAAGCATGATAATTTTTTTGAGATATGGAGGTGATAATATTAAAGTCATGCTAGTTGAGTAGTTGTGAATTTAAAGAATACTTGTGTTGAAGTTTGTGATTCCCGTAGCATGCACGCATGGTGAACTGTTATGTGATGAAGTCGGAGCATGATTTATTTATTGATTGTCTTCCTTATGAGTGGTGGTCGGGGACGAGCGATGGTCTTTTCCTACCAATCTATCCCCCTAGGAGCATGCGCGTAATACTTTGCTTTGATAACTTCTAAAATTTTTGCAATAAGTATATGAGTTCTTTATGACTAATGTTGAGTCCATGGATTATACGCATTCTCACCCTTCCACCCTTGCTAGCCTCTCTAATACCGCGCACCTTTCGCCGGTATCATACACCTACCATATACCTTCCTCAAAACAGCCACCATACCTACCTATTATGGCATTTCCATAGCCATTCTGAGATATATTGCCATGCAACTTTCCACCATCTAGTTCATCATGACACATCCATCATTGTCATATTGCTTAGCATGATCATGTAGTTGACATAGTATTTGTGGCAAAGCCACCATTCATAATTCTTTCATACTTGTCACTCTTGATTCATCACATATCCCGGTACATCGCCGGAGGCATTCATATAGAGTCATACTTTGTTTTAGTATCGAGTTGTAATCATTGAGTTGTAAATAAATAGAAGTGTGATGATCATCATTCAATAGAGCATTGTCCCAGAAAAAGGCCAAAAAAAGGCCCAAAAATATATAAATAAAAAAGGGGCAATGCTACTTTTTTTTTCCACACTTGTGCTTCAAAGTAGCACCATGATATAGCGAGTCCCATATTTTGTGCTTCAAAGTAGCACCATGTTCTTCATATAGAGAGTCTCATATGTTGTCACTTTCATATACTAGTGGGAGTTTTACGTTATAGAACTTGGCTTGTATATTCCAATGATGGGCTTCCTCAAATTGCCCTAGGTCTTCGTGAGCAAGCAAGTTGGATGCACACCCACTAGTTTCTTTTGTGCTTTCATACATTTATAGCTCTAGTGCATCCGTTGCATGGCAATCCCTACTCACTCACATTGATATCTATCGATGGGCATCTCCATAGCCCGTTGATACGCCTAGTTGATGTGAGACTATCTTCTCCTTTTTTGTCTTCTCCGCAACCACCATTCTATTCCACCTATAGTGCTATATCCATGGCTCACGCTCATGTATTGCGTGAATATTGAAAAAGTTTTGAAAAAGTTAGAGTATGAAACAATTGCTTGGCTTGTCATCGGGGTTGTGCATGATTTAAATACTTTGTGTGGGGAAGATGGAGCATAGCCAGACTATATGATTTTGTAGGGATAACTTTCTTTGGCCATGTTATTTTGAGAAGACATAATTGCTTTGTTAGTATGCTTGAAGTATTATTATTTTCTATGGCAATATAAACTTTTGTCTTGAATCTTTCTAATCTGAATATTCATACCACAATTAAGAAGATTTGCATTGAAATTATGCCAAGTAGCACTCCGCATCAAAAATTCTCTTTTTGTCATTTACCTACTCGAGGACGAGCAGGAATTAAGCTTGGGGATGCCTGCTGATACGTCTCCAACGTATCTATAATTTTTGATTGCTCCATGCTATATTATCTACTGTTTTGGACTATATTGCGCTTTATTTTCCACTTTTATATTATTTTTGGGACTAACCTATTAACCGGAGGCCCAGCCCAGAATTGCTGTTTTTTTGCCTATTTCAGTGTTTCGGATAAACGGAATATCAAACGGAGTCCAAACAGAATAACATCTTCGAAACGTGATTTTCTCACCGAACGTGATCCAGGAGACTTGGACCCTACTGCAAGGATCAAAGAGGTGTCACGAGGGTGGGGGCCCCCCTAGGGCGCGCCCTGCCTCGTGGGCCCCTCGGTGCTCCACCGACGTACTCCTTCCTCCTATATATACACACGTACCCCCAAACGATCAGAACAGGAGCCAAAAACCTAATTCCACCGCCGCAACTTTCTGTATCCACGAGATCCCATCTTGGGGCCTGTTCCGGAGCTCCGCCGGAAGAGGGCGTCATCACGGAGGGCTTCTACATATCCTAGCCCCTCCGATGAAGTGTGAGTAGTTTACCTCAGACCTTCGGGTCCATAGTTAGTAGCTAGATGGCTTCTTCTCTCTCTTTGAATCTCAATACAAAGTTCTCCCCCTCTCTTGTGGAGATCTATTCGATGTAATCTTCTTTTTGCGGTGTGTTTGTTACGATGAATTGTGGGTTTATGATCAAGTCTATCTATGAATAATATTTGAATCTTCTCTGAATTCTTTTATGTATGATTGGTTATCTTTGCAAGTCTCTTCGAATTATCCGTTTGGTTTGGCCAACTAGATTGGTAGTTCTTGCCATGGGAGAAGTGCTTAGCTTTGGGTTCGATCTTGCGTGTCCTTACCCAGTGACAGAAGGGGCAGCAAGGCACGTATTGTATCGTTGCCATCGAGGATAACAAGATGGGGTTTATTCATATTGCATGAATTTATCTCTCTACATCATGTCATCTTGCTTAAGGCGTTACTCTGTTTTTAACTTAATACTCTAGATGCATGCTGGATAGCGGTCGATGAGTGAAGTAATAGTAGTAGATGCAGAATCGTTTCGATCTACTTGTCACGGACGTGATTGTCACGGACGTGATGCCTATATACATGATCATGCCTAGATATTCTCATAATTATGCACAATTCTATCAATTGCTCAACAGTAATTTGTTCACCCACCGTAGAATACTTATGCTCTTGAGAGAAGCCACTAGTGAAACCTATGGCCCCGGGTCTATTCTCATCATGTCAATCTCCATCACTTTTATATTGTTTTGCTATTTACTTTGCCTTTACTTTTTTACTTTGCATCTTTATATCAAAAATACCAAAAATATTATATCTATCAGATCTCACTCTCGTAAGTGACCGTGAAGGGCTTGACAATGCCTAATCGTGTTGGTTGCGAGTAGCTATCGCTTTGTGCAGGTACGAGGGACTTGAGCGTGGGCTCCTACTGGATTGATACCTTGGTTCTCAAAAACTGAGGGAAATACTTACGCTACTTTGCTGCATCATCCCTTCCTCTTCGGGGAAAACCAACGCAAGCTCAAGACGTAGCAACCAGCAGTCGGGCTCACATAGGTGTGTTCCTCCAAAGAATGCTCTATAGGTTAGAATCTTGCTTACATAAGCTTTGGAACACATTAAGACAAAAGTTAGCCTGCCTTACAGAATTGAGAGTATTACTACATCTCCAACGGAGTGGGTTTATTAAGGATACTCTCCTCAGTTGATCGCTAGATTGTTTTCCCAGGTCCTAATTCACGGGATCTCCGATCACATAGGTTGGGTTACCCCCATGGAAACTTACGTGGGTCTCATACCCATCTCCCTCGATGCATTTTCTATCACAATCCGTGTTAGCCCTTTCGTAAAAGGGTCTACCAGATTCTTAGCCGTCTGCATATAATCCAACGCTATCACTCCGGAGTTTCTTGATTTCCTGACAGATTTCAATCTTCTTTTTATGTGCTTTGTGGATTTCATGTTGTCCTTTGAATTCTTAGCCTTGGCAATCACCATTTGATTGTCACGGTTCATAAGGACAGCCGGCACTGGTTTATCAACCACGGGCGAATCCATCAAAAGCTCTCGAAGCCATTCTGCTTCGACGCATGATGTGTCTAATGTTGTGAGTTCTGCTTCCATAGTCGATCTGGTTAAGATCGTCTGCTTGCAAGACTTCCAGGAAACAGCACCACCACCAAGTGTGAAGACATGTCCACTTGTGGCTTTCATCTCATCAGCATTAGATATCCAATTCGAATCACTATACCCCTCAAGTACCGTTGAGTACCCAGAATAGTGAATTCCATAGTTCGCAGTACCTTGCAAATAACACATCACTCGTTCAACGGCATGCCAATGCACATCTCCCGGATTGGAAACAAACTGGCTCAATTTGCACATAACAAATGAGATGTCAGGATGAGTAGCACATGCTAGGTACATCAGTGAACCAACCACTTGAGAATATCTCAATTGATCTATAGTCGTCCCTTCGAACTTTCAAATCCGCACGCTAGGATCATATGGTGTTGCAGAGGTTTGCAGTCCGAATATCCAAACTGGCTCAAAATCTTCTCAACATAGTGGGATTGCAAAAGTGTAATTCCACCCTCATAATTTCTCAGCAGCTTGATGTTCAAGATAACATCAGCCACACCAAAGTCTTTCATCTCAAAGTTATGAGATAGAAAAGCCTTGACCTCCTCAATGACTTTGAGGTGGGTCCCAAATATCAGTATGTCATCGACATACAGACACAGTATAGCTCCTTCGCTCCCACCATAGCGATAGTATACACATTTGTCAGCTTCGTTCACAACAAAGCCAACAGATGTTAGAGTAGTGTTGAACTTCTCCTGCCATTGCTTAGGCTCTTGTTTCAGGCCATACAGAGATTTCACTAGCTTGCACACCTTTCTTTCCTAACCATTTACTACAAAGCCACCTGGCTATTGCATGTAAATTTCCTCGTCTATCTCTCCATTAAGGAAAGCCGTCTTGACGTCCATCTGGTGGATGAGAAGACCATGCGAGACAGCCAAAGCGAGTAACACTCGAATGGTTGTCAGTCTAGACACATGTGAATAAGTGTCGAAGAAATCCTCTTCTTCTTTCTGGGTATAACCCTTGGCCACAAGCCTAGCCTTGTACTTCTCAACAGTACCATCGGGCCTAAGCTTCTTCTTGAACACCCACTTACATCCCAATGGTTGGCAACCATAAGGACGATTAGTGATTTCCCATGTCCCGTTAGCCAAGATGGAATCCATCTCGCTACGGACCGCATCCTTCCAGTAGTCAGCATCCGGAGATGCATAAGCTTCTGAAATGGAACTGCGAGTGTCATCATCGACGAGGTACATGAGGAAATCATCACCAAAACACTTTGCAGTCCTCTGTCTCTTGCTTACTTGGACATTATACTCACACACTTAGGGGAGGACTTCTTTAATCAACTACTAGTATTGATCAATTCTAACTGAAAACAGCTGGAGATGTCACATGCTATGGTTCTTTTGATGGAGTACACCATCATATATATTCATGTTGGCCCATGGTCGTGCACATCATGCTTATTTTCTGCATTCAGTTTTGATGTTCACAACCATTTCTATACCGACATCCAAATGGGTTGATTGGTTTCCTGTTCGTCTTACCATCTAACCAAGCACAACAAGCCAGAAATCTTCCAATTTCTCAAAGGTAGTTATACCTGATTCTTTCTTCAGTAAAGTGTGGCCATTTAGTTTATGGGCTTACGATACTAAGTACTAATAGTGTGCCGTCCGATTCAATTTAGTGGACTATGGAAGTCATTGTTGCTAGTGCATCAAGCACTCGCGCTAAGCTTCAAATAAGAATCGATTTTGAAATAAATTATTTGGTTTATAGAGTATAGTGGAGTTTTACCGCAGTGCAATTTAATTGACATGAAACATAAAGCAAAGCCCGCAGTGCACCCTGTTGTTTTCCATATGAAACCAACCATCCTGGTATAGTGGAGTCTGAGCACACTATGTCTTCTTTGTTGAAGCTAATAATTTTGAAAATGAGGATTTATCACGAGCCATAAGGCGATAAAAGCTGCAGGATATATCAAATAGTTAGGGGATAAATATCAGGTGAACAATGGATGCTAACATCAATCATAAAAGGCGGATCATTGATTAAGCCAACTAAGTTGCAGTTCACTGGTTGGTGTAGTTAATTAGCTGAACTACCTGGTTCCTAAGTACTCCCTCCATCCCAAAATAAGTTTCGCAGATTTAGTACACAGTTAGTACAGAGGAGTATTTTGCAACATATTTTTGAACAATGTTGCAAAATTTTAATTCATGTACTTATGTGCATGTAATATCTCATAATTGATCGGCTTACCAACATATTGGTGAGCACGAAGATGAGCCAGGGTGGGCCCCTCTATGTGGCACATACATGCTTGGTTCCAAATTGAAGGACTAGGATATAGCACAGGTAAAAACTCGCGGGATTTTGCATTACTTATGTCAGTGCAAAATGTTTTGTTTACTAGGAAGGATACTGACGTCGCTAAACCGAGTGAGGTCCCTTTGGACAACCTCAATGATGATGAATAGGAAACATAATATATTGTGCGAGTTAGCTGAGTGGGCTACATTTGAAGGGGTACATGGAGTGTGGTTGTTGCTTCTTGGAGGCAGGAGAAGAATTGCGTTTCTGATGTGGTTTTCGGTTACCAGATTTCATTGCATGCATCCAATGCAGTATTCCAAGGCTGTCATTTTGTTTCTCCTTCGTTGTGTGCATACTTTGTACCATAGCAAAATTCTCGCAACATGCTATCAACAGTTTATTGAGTATAATTTTCTTGCCTAGAATTCTCTATAGTGCATCTAGCCAAACTTGGTATCTTGATGCTGCCATGAATTGTTGTTAAAAGGACTACCCAACAGGTGTTTTTGGCATACAAGCAATCTTCCGAAGAGCCACAAACTCCCATGAATTAAAAGAAGCGGACTGTGGTTTTTTGCTATAATTGCAACTGTAATAGCTATATGAAATTTGATTTCAAAATGTATAACAAACTCAGAACCGACAAACATGTACAACTGCCCATGTTTACTTTGGAATGTTGATAGTTGCACTATCAAATTCATTGTTAAAAATGGCTGATAAAAAATAAACAAACATGCACAACTGCCCATGCTGATTGCTCACTAGAGAGCATATCAGGAAGTAGCGTTAGCTGGTGCGCTAGTTTTTTTTTTGAATATTTACTGTAGAGCAACAACCCACCTAGTGCGCTAGCTTCGTGGGGCGTGTGGGGGCAGAAGCTATTATGAAGCCGTGCCAGTGAGGCACGACAACCAGGTTTTGCAACTTAATAACGCAATGGTATGTACCACAAATGGCATTACGGTCCTTGACCTTATTATTTAGCTAGTAGCCAAAATTGGTTGAATAAGTCACACGATGTATAGCAGGGACAATGTTAATTTTAGGCTAATCATTCTGCATAAGCACAAACATGAATCTAACAACTGTGTTTTGCTAGATGTAGTTCTGAGCCCATCATGTCTCTCGTTGCATCATTAGGTTTTAATGGACCAGTTTAGCAAGCGTCCACAATTAGTATTATCCGCCTACAACATACCGAAGATGCACATACCCGTCACAAAATGAAGATACTAATCATTCGGCCGTGTATCCCAATTCATTCCATGCAAGCCAAGTGAGGCTTCTCTACCAAGCTAGTTTCTCAAGATCACATTAGAGTGTGGGGTATAGGCTAGTTGCGCCAGAATTGCTTGATGGGGAGCGAAGGGACAAGGCAAAGGGAAAATAGGTGGGTCGGAGAAGTAGGAGGGAGCAGCATGACGTTGATGCTATCATACCAGTGCATGTTGTAGTTCTGGCGATTCTTTGGAAATTCCTGGTGCCTTCTATGCTTATGGATATCAAATTCAAATTTCTAATGAGTAGAGACAAAGAAAATACCAAACCAACTAGGGTTGAAATATTATAAGACACTCGAGTAAAATGAGGAATGAGCTATTTATCATCTGCTTGTAGAAGTCTTTGCCCTATAAAAGACTTTGGCTTATAAAAGACATGACAGGTGACATTAAGCCATTTATCCTCTGGTACGTCAATATTTAATATGAATCTTGCGACTTTATCTTTTGGTATGTCAGAAATATGAGAGTTTGCTTTATTAAACGTTCGTTCATACCGATGCTAGTTTTTTTAGCCATTCCTTTTGAAAAGAATATTTTTCTTGATTAGTATGATGCGTCTAGCCAACAAATAATTTACTACTACAAAGTTCATGAAATACATCTAAAACTAAAATACGTCTAGATACGTCCATTTCTCTGACAAGTATTTCCGAACCAAGGGAGTACTAGTATTGACGGAGACCAGACGTATTACATGGATCTCACTTAGTTAATAAAATTAATTTCTATCATGTTTTGATCTCTGGTGGGTGGAGTCAAATGATTTATATCCATGTAACTCCTACCAAGATATGTTTCAAGTTTTCGCCATTTTTGCATTTGAAGAATGCTTATAGCATCGATAGGGAAATAAAATATATTTGTACATCAGACCAAGTTTTTACAGAAACGCCCATTTTGTGTAATGTGATCATAAGAAAAGGTGTACTAAGTCGTACTACTAACTGTTATCTAATTGCATGCACACCCTTGACTATGCCCCGATGAGTTCTCTGATGAGAGGATGCCCATTTTTTCGCCGATTCACTCAGTTGATGAATGATGAGGTACAGTCTGATCAAGTAAGGTTCACATGACCTCATGAGTAATGACCATGAATTTCTTTCCCGCGAGAAAAATGACCATGGATATCTTATTCGATTAACGCTGGAAGAATGAGGGAGTCCTGAATTAGGGGGTGTTCGGATAGCCGGACTATACCTTCAGCCGGACTACTGGACTATGAAGATACAAGATTGAAGACTCCGTCCCGTGTCCGGAAAGGACTTTTCTTGACGTGGAAGGCAAGCTTGGCGATACGGATATGAAGATCTCCTACCATTGTAACCGACTTTGTATAACCCTAACCTTCTCCGGTGTCTATATAAACCGGAGGGTTTTAGTCCGTAGGACAACGTACACATCAACAATCATACCATAGGCTAGCTTCTAGAGTTTAGCCTCCTCGATCTCGTGGTAGATCTACTCTTGTACTACCCATATCATCAATATTAATCAAGCAGGACGTAGGGTTTTACCTCCATCGAGAGGGCCCGAACCTGGGTAAAACTTCGTGTCCCTTGCCTCCTGTTACCATCCGGTCTAGACGCACAGTTCGGGACCCCCTACCCGAGATCCATCGGTTTTGACACCGACATTGGTGCTTTCATTAAGAGTTCCTCTATGTCGTCGCCATCAGGAAGGATGCCTCGCCCCGTCTTTAAAGACGGCACCGTTGCTAAGGGAGCTTTGGCTGTCGGCCAAACCCTCCGGCTAGGTGGTTTTCTTATGACCGCCTGTTCGGCTTCTGCGCCGACGATGACCTCTCGAGCCATCGAAAACAATCTTCATGTCAGCTCGGAACTCGCCGAGCAGTTAGATCCAATGGAGCTCTCCTCCATAAACGAGCTCTTGGATCGCTTCGCCGCCCTGGGAGTCGCCGTGGATTACGACCAGATTGGGCCTAAACCCGATCTGACAGAGATTAACTCTCCCCAAGTCACCCATCATGTTGCCGTGGTAGAGGGACAGTGCGTTCATCTATCTTAAGGAATCGCTACGTCCGGATTCCCGATCCCTCCAAGCCGGATACCCGCGGAGGGGAGGATATCACTCAAGACCTGAATTTAGAGTCAGGCAACGGGCTGGATTCATTGGACAACATCCAGGAATCCAAATTTTTGAGTTCGGAAATCCCTCAGCCTCTGAGCCTTAGATGGGGTGAGGCTTCGGATTTAATTCCACTCACCCACCCCAACATAAGCGATCTATCCAAAATCAGGCAAGAACCCGATGAAACAGTACATCATTACTGGGCCAGATTCCTCCTGGTTAAGAACAGGCTAAGGGACTGTCGCGAGGAAGATGCAATCTCAATCTTCTGCAATAATTGCACGGACATCTACCGCAACGCCGTCCTAAAAATGTCAGCTCGGTTCGAGGGGCTTGAATTTCACCATATAGCCCGGGAAAATAATCAGGCGGCAGATGTCCTGGCACGCATCGGCGCAAAGCGCGATGTAGTCCCCCCCAACATCTTCTTGGAAAGGTTGTTCAAGTCATCCGTAGTATGGGAGGGGGAGCCAAACAATAATAGCCCGGACCCAACCGCACTGCCCGACATCGAACACTCTGACACAATCGGAGGCTCTGCCAATGAAATAACACCTTCAGCCCACGTAATAATGGCCGTCATCGCCCCGTGGACAGAACCATTCCTCGCCTACCTTACTAGGCAGGAACTCCCCGAGGACCAAAATGAGGCACGCTGCATAGTGCGGCAATCCAAAGCCTACAGAGTCCACGAGGGAGAGCTTTATAAGAAAAGCACTACCGGAGTCCTTCAAAGGTGCACCTTCGAAGAGGAGGGGCGGAACCTCCTGGCTGAAATTCATGCCGGACTCGGCGGTCATCACGCTGCAGCCTGGTCCCTTGTAAGCAAGGCCTTCTGTACAGGCTTTTATTGGCCGACGGCCCGGGCAGACGCTCAGGACTTAGTCCAACGATGCACCGGTTGCCAGCTCTTTGCAAACCAAAGCCATATGCCACCCACCGCCCTTCAAACTATCCCCATTACTTGGCCCTTCGCGGCCTGGGGGCTTGACATGGTTGGACCCCTTAAAGGCGGAACCCACAAGCAAAAATACTTACTGGTCATGGTGGATAAGTTCACCAAATGGATAGAAGCCAAGCCTGTTAGGACGCCCGAATCCGGACCGGTGATAGACTTTATATCCGGGGTTATACACTGTTACGACGTCCCCCACAGCATCATCACTGACAACGGCACGAACTTCACGGCCGACGAGGTAAAACTCTGGTGCAAAAACATGGGCATCAAGCTCGATTATGCTTCCATCTATCACCCACAAACTAACGGCCAGGTCAAACGTGCAAATAGTCTTATCATGAGCGGCATCAAACCCAGATTAGTGCGGTCCCTCAAGTAATCTAACACGCACTGGGTAGAGGAGCTCGACTCCGTACTCTGGGGACTGCGGACCACACCGAATCGCACCACCGAATACACACCATTTTTTATGGTGTACGGCGCAGAGGCAGTTTTGCCTTGCGATATAATTCATGACTCACCTCGAGTGCGCATGTACGAAGAAAGAGAAGCTGAGCTCGATCAGCAGGACAGCTTGGACGCATTGGAGGAGGAGCGTGACGTGGCAAAAGCCCGTTCCGCATTCTATCAACAGCAGGCTCGAAGATACCAAAGTAGAGAAGTACGGGTCAAAAATTACAACATTGGCGAATTAGTTCTACGACTACCGGACAAGAAAAAGGACAAACTCAAGCCCAAGTGGGAAGGTCCCTTCATAATTGACCAAGTCCTGACTGGTGGAGCGTACCTCCTGCGAGATGCATCGGATAACCGACTCGAGTCAAACCTATGGAACGCAGCCCGTCTCCGAAGATTCTATGCCTAGCGCCGGACTCTGTGTTCGTCTCCTTCCTCTGTCCATTTTTTATATATATTTTATGTCTTACATTTCTCTTCTTCTTCTCTCTCTCTCTTATAGCCTCTAAAGGCTCATAAAGTGACGCGCTATCTGCGCTCATTAAACCTGGGGGCTTCTTTAAACAGAAGCTTATTCATACGGGCTTCATGCCCAACATATGTGTCACACTTCCGCATGTACCTTTTATTCACCATTATATGCATCGATATGACTTAAGTTTTGGCCAAGCTGAGTTGCCTGGCTCCTGTACTTACCCCTACATTCCCGATTGTTCGGCTAGGTGGTAAAGGGAGCACCTTTGTGATTGTTACTGCCGGGTCAGCCGGACGTGTACCTCAGACTGGGTGAAGCCGAAAGCTAGCGTTCTTAAGGGAATATTCGGTCGGTGAACTAAAGATGATCTTTTTTTATTTTTATCTATACGCCCCCAGATGTTTTTCCTGCGTTTCTTTTCGCAGCATGGACATGCACCTTAGGGCATGCCTCCCAGGGAAAGGAACCCCTAACGGAACTATTCTCCCTGGAAGATGTTTCTTACTAACCATGTAATATAACATAACTAGTCGGGCACTTGTCTGTTCAAGCCATAATGACCCCTACGCCTGGTTTCCATGCATTCCCTGGTTCCTATATAACCGCATGGGAATTCGGACACACTCCGGACCGTCAGGTCCCGAGGCTGAAGCTAAAAGGTCAGCCATGACAAATGATCTACAATCCGGCTAGAAGGCATTATAAATGTCAATTAAAGTACATAGTCATTTTGACTGATTGTATTCCTCTTCAATACCATCTAACAGGCTGTCTAATTTACGGTCCTGCTGGGAATACTTTGCGGCCAACTCTACTTGGCCATATACTAAGCTTACAGGGATCTCCTTCCCATCGGGCCCTACAAGACCGACCTCGGCCATGTGGTTGGGGTCAGCCTTTGCGTACCGCGTCTTCACCATAGCCCAGGCCTCCCTAGCGCCTTGACGGCAGGCTGATATCTTCCATATCAGAAGTGCTGCCGTGCTCCCTTTAGCTTCTCCGCAAGTTCTCCAAGACCTTCGAGCATGGAGGCGGATGGCCACAGGGCCTGGGCGACGCCTTGCATCGCCTGCCTTACTCGATCGAGCAGTTGCGAGAGCTCGGGAAGAAGGTCACCCGTAGAAACGGGCATCTCCTCTACAGGACGACCTGTTAGCACACCTACAGACATTGCTCTATTAGTCGACTTCCCCGCCGAACTTTCTTTCAAAGGTTCGTTCAAGCACTTACTAAATATGACGCGCTGAAGCCGCCGATTCTCCTTCACGGAGTTTGACAGCTGAGCACGAACATCTTTCAGCTCAACACCCAGCTTGGTGTTGGCATCTTGGAGATCGTTCTTCTCCCACCTCACCTTTGTCAGCACCTTCTCACCAGCCTTTAGCTGGCGTAGGAGGTGTTGCCTTTCCGGATTCAATCCGGCACCATCTGCAATTTCATTTGTCACATTCGCACCAATGTCGTGCTTCGCAAAATACTTATCTTTCGAAGTGTATATTACCAGAGGGGGTCTCCTTAGGCTCCCCTGCCGCGGCTAGTGCGGCCTCAAGTTGGGCTTTGCACTCTGCCAGTGTTGGGGAACGTAGTAATTTCAAAATTTTCCTATGCACACGCAAGATCATGGTGATGCATAGCAACGAGAGGGGAGAGTGTGATCTACGTACCCTTGTAGACCGACAGCGGAAGCGTTGTGACAACGCGGTTGATGTAGTCGTACGTCTTCACGATCCGATCGATCCAAGCACCGTTACTCCGGCACCTCCGAGTTCTTGGCACACGTTCAGCTCGATGACGATCCCCGAGCTCCGATCCAGCAAAGCGTCGGGGAGGAGTTCCGTCAGCACGACGGCGTGGTGACGATCTTGATGTTCTATCGTCGCAGGGCTTCGCCTAAGCACCGTTATAATATGACCGAGGTGGAATATGGTGGAGGGGGGCACCGCACACAGCTAAGGAACGATCACGAAGATCAATTTGTGTGTCCATGGGGTGCCCCTTGCCTCAGTATATAAAGGATGGAGGAGGAGGCCGGCCAAGGCTTGGTGCGGCCAGGATGTGGAGTCCTACTAGGACTCCAAGTCCTAGTAGGAGTTCACGAAAAGGGGAGGAAGGGAGAAGGAAGTGGAGGAGAAGGAGAGGTGGCCGGCCCCCTTTTCCCTAGTCCAATTCGGACTAGAGGGGAGGGGGGCGCATCAGCCCCTTGGCCCTTTCTCCTCTTCCCACTAAAGCCCATCAAGGCCCATTGCTTCTCCCGTAACTACTCGGTACTCCGAAAAATATCCGAATCACTCGGAACCTTTCCGATGTCTGAATATAGTCGTCCAATATATCGATCTTTACGTCTCGACCATTTTGAGACTCCTCGTCATGTCCCCGATCTCATCCGGGACTCCGAACTCCTTCGGTACATCAAAACTCATAAACCCATAATATAGCTGTCATCGAAACCTTAAGCATGCGGACCCTACGGTTCGAGAACAATGTAGACATGACCGAGACATGTCTCCGGTCAATAACCAATAGCGGGACCTGGATGCCCATATTGGCTCCTACATATTCTACGAAGATCTTTATCGGTCAGACCGCATAACAACATACGTTGTTCCCTTTGTCATCGGTATGTTACTTGCCCGAGATTCGATCGTAGGTATCTTAATACCTAGTTCAATCTCGTTACCGGCAAGTCTCTTTACTCGTTCCGTAATACATCATCTCACAACTAACTCATTAGTTGCAATGCTTGCAAGGCTTATGTGATGTGCATTACCGAGAGGGCCCAGAGATACCTCTCCGACAATCGGAGTGACAAATCCTAATCTCGAAATACGCCAACCCAACATGTACCTTTGGAGACACCTGTAGAGCTCCTTTATAATCACCCAGTTACGTTGTGACGTTTGGTAGCACACAAAGTGTTCCTCCGGCAAACGGGAGTGGCATAATCTCATAGTCATAGGAACATGTATAAGTCATGAAGAAAGCAATAGCAACATACTAAACGATCGGGTGCTAAGCTAATGGAATGGGTCATGCCAATCACATCATTCTCCTAATGATGTGATCCCGTTAATCAAATAACAACTCTTTTGTTTATGGTTAGGAAACATAACCATCTTTGATTAACGAGCTAGTCAAGTAGAGGCATACTAATGACACTTTGTTTATCTATGTATTCATACAAGTATTATGTTTCCGGTTAATACAATTCTAGCATGAATAATAAACATTTATCATGATATAAGGAAATAAATAATAACTTTATTATTGCCTCTAGGGCATATTTCCTTCAGCCAGCTCCTTGGACAGTAGGGAATTCTTTTCTGTAAGAACCTGCAAAACAAATGATCCTTAAAACAGTTATTCTAACTGTTCCAAGTCTCAGGGGCTACTGGTATATACATATAATTACCAGAATTTTCTTACCCGTATGTCTTTTACATACTGCTCCGTGGCTCTGGCCAGACCATTTTGAGCGGCACGGAGGTACGCATCTCCCGAGTTGAAGGCATCTAATGCCCCTTGGGAGAAACAAGCGTCGCGAAGAATTGTCCGGCAACGCCTGTGGTTCATGGCACTCTCCACCTCAGAGTTGGTGGCAGACAACCCGTCCACATCCTCCCTTCGGAGGAGCGTCTGGCGCGCGCCTTGCGTTCGCCTCCGCCTCCGGACCAGGCTTTGGAGCCTGGCTGGTGGAGGCGCGATTGGCAGCCTCCCCGGATATAATCCGGCGAGGTCTCTTTGTCCTGAAAAGAGCGCAAGTGTCAATATGCCTCGAAGGTATAACACCTGGGATAAGGGGGCGCGCCATACCTTTGCGCTGACGCCTCGGTCCGGACTGCACTTATTTTCTGCCCGCAGGGCCCTGCGGCCCCTCGTTGGCTTGTCGCCGCAGGTTCGGCCTTCCGCCTTAAACCCCCCCCCCCCTGCAAAGTTCGGTTGCAATCAGGAAACTGAACACGAGTGGGCAGACACCTATTCGGGGTATTGGGACTTCGATCTCAGGTACCTGGGGCGTCAGGATTAGCCCTGGGTAATCGGCCATAATGGCAACCAAGGCGTTGTCCTTACTCAATTGATGGAACACTCCATCAATCAGCTCCACAGATATGTCCGGATTCTCTTGAGAGACCGGGTCGAGGGACCGTCCTGGGTCCTCGGGTTGTGGAGGAGGGCTGCTTATTTCCTTAACAACCCGGCGCAGTTCCTGCGTTGAAGTCGTCAGACCAAATATTTAACAATGGGAATACAAAATGGATGGACAAGTAAATACGGCCACTTACCCAGCTTGGGGGATTGTGCATGGAGAATCCACCCTGTCGGGGATATACCCCGCGGTGTAAACCGGCCCGAAGTTAACCCGGCCGGACTTGGCGGTTTATCTGAAGACCCCGCTGACACTTGGCGAGTTACTGGCGACCCGCCCTGACCTGGCGGTTTACAAGCAACCCACCTAGTCATTATGACTCACTGGTGATCCGGCGTGCGGGATCGACGGATGACAAGGCCCAAAGCCCAGAAGGCCGGTTCATGTTTAACGGTGGGCCGGTTTAAGAGGAAAGGCATGAGGAACATTATCTTACAAGGAGCTAAGACCTGGACTTGTATCCGGTTTGTATTAGAGATAGACTAGTCCTAATCCTAATAGGACTCCACATGTAAACCGCCCCTTCAACATATATAAGGAGGGGTAGGGCTCCCCAAAAGAAGAGAAGATTCACAAGTTCCACAAGTTGGACAAGTTAGGTTTAGACAATAGCTCTTAAGATAGAGCACTCTTGTAACCATGGTCATCATCATCAATATCAATGAAGCAGGATGTAGGCTTTTACCTCCACCGTGAGGGGGCCGAACCTGGGTAAACATCGTGTCTCTCGTCCCGCTCAACCCCTCTCAAGCTACCATACAGATGCGTTGGCCTCGCGACTAAGTCCTGACAGTAAGGACACCTGCCGTGACAATTCCACGAGAGTTGGCGCCCACCGTGGGGCCTGCGCACAGTGGTGTTGAGTTTTTGAAGGGATCTCTCCCAAGAATCGGGAAGTTTGCATTTTGTCAGAAGAGCCGGTTTGAAAAGATTTACATCAAGTTCAAATTCATCAATCCAGATGTAAATCTGTGAGGTTTGAGGTCAAAAGAAAATTAGGGTTACGTGTGGATGAACGTGACCCGGCGATCCGACGAATCCGAAGGTGAATCAATATCTGTTACAGTGGCTATTATGCGAGCCAAGACGAACATCAAATCGCCGGGACCCTGCTGCTGCCGCATCCAAACCGGTGTTCCGTCTCGGTCAGGTCCTGCCTGCGAGCCGCCGCTTGAAGATTCAATTAAAGCAAGCGTGTCAGATCAAATCGCTACTGAATAGTATTATTATTAGCACTCCGAGTCAAAATCAAAGCCATCCAAAGAAAGCATCCTGGAATAGTAAATTGCAGGCTACCATGTGGACGGATCTCCACAATACGAGCCACTCTGGACGGATCTCCACAGCCGTCGCCCCGAGAGCCGCTGCTACCTGGCCGCGGCCCGTCTTGCCGACGCCCCTCTGGAGTCGCCGGGTTACGCCTCTGCTGCTGCTACTTATTCTGGTATAAAGACCGAGTTGTACAAGTCAAGTTGCACTTTTTGAATTGGCAATTGCTACTAGGAAAGGTAAACTTACAAAGGCACAAGTTCCCAGGCCAATTGTTGCCTAAAAGGTACATCTCACCTGAAGGATGAGGCTGATTCACTATTCCCGATTGCCAAGGCTGATGTACGTAAACAATACGTCTACACTGCTGTCAAATTATCGTCAGTTTGAAGAAGGAAAAAACAGCAAGGATTTCGGTGGACACATGGATCGAGGAGGGTTTTTTGCTCTGGCTTCTGTGTGCCCCGACGAGTCTCCCACACCGTGAGCCGCCCCGGCCTACGCTGCTACTCCGGGCCGCAGAGAAACGAGGCTGCAAGTCTATCATTGCTGGAATATGGCGTTCACCTGACACAACATCAGGATCATTGTTTATCACAAAGGTCGCCACCCCTGCTGTTCAGTTTATATCTGTCCGCACCTGCGGCCGACTCGCGTGTTTGCACCGGCCTACAGCGTCGCGGCCGATTTTCCCGTGTGTGCCGGTTTACAATACCGGTGCCGACTTCCTTGTCCGCATTGGCTCATGCCGCAGCCGACTCATTTACTGCCCGGACGAGTCAGGTGGTATCCATCTAAAATTTATTTTATTAAAAATATTGTTTTTATCAAAGAACAATTACTTGGTCTTATAATATTTTTGCAGAACCGTTACGAAAAGGTGTCGCCTAAGGGGGTGCATCAACATCACTTTTTGCATTGGTGTTTGTCCGTGCTAGGATGCTCGACGGATATACGTGCAAGTCACCGTCCCGATGTTCGGATTACATCCGTCCGCACCTGCCGCCGATTCGTGCATCTACACCGGTTAAACAACATCGTGTTTGAATCGCCACCCGCGCCGCTTTACAAACGCCATGGACGACTCGTCCATCTGCCCTCACGGCGGTTCACGCGTCCGCACCGGCTTACAATGCCACGGCCGACACATCTGTTGTTCGGGCGAATCAGGTGATATCCCTCTAAGTATAATTTAGCACATATTGTTTTTGTCAGAGAGCAATTACTTTGGTCTTTGCATTTTATATGCAGGACAATTGGTCATTGCAAAGCCGATGGCCGGATCATGGATATATAAATTGCGTAATTACTGTCATGTGCTAGCATATGACCGTGCCACAATGATCAAAGAATATGTGTGCAAGACGCCGTCCTTGTGGCCCGGACTACTTTGACTCACCGGGACCGCACCCGCGATTAACTCGCCCGTCCGTGCCGGTTTACAACACCGGTGAAGAATTTTCCCCCGTCCACACCGGCTTACAACGCCGCGGCCGACTCATCTGTCGGAGCCGCCACTGATGTTGTGGTCGTCTCTGCCGTCCGTCTCTCGCGGCCTGGTCTACATCAACACACCGGGCCGCACCTGTCTGCATGAGCTGTTTATTTGAGTATGAGCAAGTCACTGCTTGGGGAGCCGGTTTTATTCCAACAAATTGGAGGCAAATTATCATGTATTATCAGCTGCCATCTGCACTGGATGGCTCAATGGGCAGGCACGCAAGTCGCCGCCACTACAGTTTTAGTTAAACTTCAAATCGCCAGCTAGAAGGAACCATTGGCCGAGTTGCTGACACGGCTCGTATGGGATCATTTATAACCCGCCGCAGTCACCTCAACTTTCTGTGGATTCACACCGCATTATCAACATCAATGATATACACCTTCTGCTATGGTTAAACACGGAGAATCTCAAGCCAACTCCTCGAGTCACCTTGAGACTCGGGGGCTACGATGACATGACTCAGCAAATCTTGCCAGTTTCAGCCGGTTTAAGAACCCCAGGATGATGGAGGGAAAGATAACCCAGTCCTGGAGGCTACTGTTATATTGATGAAAGTTTAAAGGCCGTCAGAAAATTTTCCGGCTAAAAATGAAGATTCCGGTTTAAAATCCGGTTCAAGGGAAAGATGTCTCCAACAAAGCTTTGAAGCTCTCAATATCCGGTTCAAGATCCCGGTTCAAGAAGAATTTATCTCTTGCAAAAGTTAAAAATTGCGGAAGAGGACCTGCTGCCATGATGCGCAGTTCAAACATGGGTATCCCGCCTTACTGGCCTGATATATTATTGATCACATGGGGGCTTCTGCTTCATAAAGCGGGGTCTCTGTTCTTTTACATCATGTGTGGTTACACGGAGTTGTTCTAAAGCGGCTTTCAGTTTACCCCTTGAGTTCGCTTTTCTAAAAGCATCGTATTATATCACTTGGAGGATTGGTCGTGTCCGAACCAATACCATACCTCTTGATAGGCGAGAGCCACCAGATCACTTGGGGACTTGGTCACGTCTGAACCACTCATGCCTCTTGATCGGCCTAAGGCCACAGAATCACTTGGGGGCTTGGTCGAACCCGAACCATCGCCATGCCACTTGGTCGGCATAACTGCCACGGTTTCATTTGGGGACCTGGCTGACTAGAACCGTAGTTACACCTAACGGGAGCTTGGTCGTGTTCGGCCATGGTAACGCCATTTGATCAGCTCAAATAAATCTTTTTTGCAAACGGTTTTGTCATTGCTTTTGCTTCGCACTTTTCTTTGAAAGATATTTCTTTTTATTGCGTTTTTTAAACCGACAAAGTTTTCAACCAATCAATTGACGGAACACAGTTCACATCAATCCGAAGACTATTTGCCCGGTTTGATCCTTGTTGTTAACATCCTCTTATGGAGTAACACGGTGTTTATCACAACCCGGCACAGTTTTATCATAAACCGGCACAATATGGAAGGAGTTATCAGTACTCAAGATTTGGGTTATCACCCTTACTACAAAAAGTTGATAAAACCAACGATGTGATTCAATATCACAGGTATGATATATTTCATATTTGATTATTCTAAATGCAGCCTTGGTTATAAACCCAGGTTATATGTTGGGCATTATGACCCGTCCGGCGGTAAACCGCCAGGACACTTTAAATTTGTTGTATGCAGAAACAGGTTTGTTAAACCGGCCTGATTTTGGACTATAAGTCGCAGTATATATATTTGGATTGCGCCATTGGAATCATGCGTTTATAAATCATTGGGTCATATTATTCATTATGATATTGAATGAATAAGGTTTTCACCGGATTATATTATCTTGAATAGCCAACATGGCTGGATTTTTATGGTTATTAATAACCGGTATTATTCAGTTTTCAAAGTCGCTTTAGCGCAATGGTTATTATTTTATCAAAGGATATGATTTATTCTACAATGGAAGGAATAGTCCCGAGTTGCTGCAGGCTTACAAACCGGCACTTGGGGGCTACATTATTCAAATCAAGATTACATGCAAGTCTCATGTCACTGCAAGCATGCATCATGACACTTGGGGGCTAATGCAAAGTCATTTTTACTAGTCTTATTAAAGACCCGACTCATCATATTATAATGAGCCGGCCCTTGGGGGCTACCAATTGCTCCTGTCAACAATTCAAGGTACACAAGTTTTCGTCCATAATATTGAAGGATCCATTGCTCAGTTGGTAAAGCACAAAACTCTTAACCTTGTGGACGTGGGTTCAAGCCCTACGATGGAAGCTACATTATAAGATGTTATTTTCATTGAAGTATATATCAAGTCCTGGTTCCGTATTATCTTACTAAGCCGGCCATTGGGGGCTACACATCACTGCTCAAGTCTACATGATTATATTTATAAAGTCCCTGCTAATTATTGCATAATGACCCGGCCCTTGGGGGCTACACTGATTGAAGTTTTTATAAGCAATTGCAAGTCCCAGGTTGCTGCAAGCATGACAACCCGGCACTTGGGGGCTACATATATGGAGTATTCAGTTTATATGATTGAGATGAACAAACCGGATTTCTTCAAGGTTGAAACACTTATTGGAGCAAGTCTTAAGTTATCACTATGTTCTCCTCTTAAAACTTGGGTGCTACAGGTATTATGCATATAAAGGAGGAACATCTTCATTTTATCACTTTTGAGCAAATCAGGAAGATCAATTACATGACCCGGTGTCGACAACAATTATGACCCGGCGCCATCAATATTTATAAACCGGCCATTTTGGTGATATTAATGTTGGGTTTCGTAGTAATTTCAAAAAATTTCCTACGCACACGCAAGATCATGTGATGCATAGCAACGAGAGGGGAGAGTGTTGTCTACGTACCCAACACAGACCGACTGCGGAAGCGCTGACACAACGTAGAGGAAGTAGTCGTACGTCTTCACGATCCAACCGATCAAGCACCGAAACTACGGCACCTCCGAGTTCGAGCACACGTTCAGCTCGATGACGATCCCCGGACTCCGATCCAGCAAAGTGTCGGGGAAGAGTTCCGTCAGCACGACGGCATGGTGACGATCTTGATGCACTACAGCAGCAGGGCTTCGCCTAAACTCCACTACAGTATTATCGAGGACTATGGTGGCTGGGGGCACCGCACACGGCTAAGGAATAGATCACGTGGATCAACTTGTGTGTTTCTGGGGTGCCTCTACCTCAGTATATAAAGGACCAAAGGGGGGAAGGCTGGCCGGCCACAAGGGGTGCGCCAGGAGAGTCCTACTCCCTCTGGGAGTAGGATTCCCCCCCCCCCCCAATCCTAGTTGGAATAGGATTCGCGGAGGGGGAAAAGAGAGAGAGGGGGCCGGCCACCTCTCCTAGTCCTAATAGTACTAGGGGAAGGGGGAGGCGCACAGCCCATGTAGGGCTGCCTCTTCTCTTTTCCACTAAGGCCCATCATGGCCCATTTAGCTCCCGGGGGGTTCCGGTAACCTTCCCGGTACTCTGGTAAAATCCCGATTTCACCCGGAACACTTCCGATATCCAAACATAGGCTTCCAATATATCAATCTTTACGTCTCGACCATTTCGAGACTCCTCGTCATGTCCGTGATCATATCCGGGACTCCGAACAACCTTCGGTACATCAAAATGCATAAACTCATAATATAACTATCATCGTAACCTTAAGCGTGCGGACCCTACGGGTTCGAGAACAATGTAGAAATGACCGAGACACGTCTCCGGTCAATAACCAATAGCGGGACCTGGATGCCCATATTGGTTCCTACATATTCTACGAAGATCTTTATCGGTCAGACCGCATAACAACATACGTTGTTCCCTTTGTCATCGGTATGTTACTTGCCCGAGATTCGATCGTCGGTATCCAATACCTAGTTCAATCTCGTTACCGGCAAGTCTCTTTACTCGTTCTGTAATACATCATCCCGCAACTAACTCATTAGTTGCAATGCTTCCAAGGCTTATGTGATGTGTATTACCGAGAGGGCCCAGAGATACCTCTCCGATAATCGGAGTGACAAATCCTAATCTCGAAATACGCCAACCCAACATCTACCTTTGGAGACACCTATAATGCTCCTTTATAATCACCCAGTTACGTTGTGACGTTTGGTAGCACCCAAAGTGTTCCTCCGGCAAACGGGAGTTGCATAATCTCATAGTTATAGGAACATGTATAAGTCATGAAGAAAGCAATAGAAACATACTAAACGATCTGGTGCTAAGCTAATGGAATGGGTCATGTCAATCAGATCATTCAACTAATGATGTGATCCCGTTAATCAAATAACAACTCATTGTTCATGGTTAGGAAACATAACCATCTTTGATTAACGAGCTAGTCAAGTAGAGGCATACTAGTGACACTTTGTTTGTCTATGTATTCACACATGTATTATGTTTCCGGTTAATACAATTATAGCATGAATAATAAACATTTATCATGATATAAGGAAATAAATAATAACTTTATTATTGCCTCTAGGGCATATTTCCTCCAGTCTCCCACTTGCACTAGAGTCAATAATCTAGATTACACTGTAATGATTCTAACACCCATGGAGTTTTGGTGCTGATCATGTTTTGCTCGTGGAAGAGGCTTAGTTAACGGGTCTGCAATATTCAGATCCGTATGTATCTTGCAAATCTCTATGTCTCCCACCTGGACTAGATCCCGGATGGAATTGAAGCATCTTTTGATGTGCTTGGTTCTCTTGTGAAATCTGGATTCCTTTGCCAAGGAAATTGCACCAGTATTGTCACAAAAGATTTTCATTGAACCCGATGCACTAGGTATGACACCTAGATCGGATATGAACTCCTTCATCCAGACTCCTTCGTTCGCTGCTTCCGAAGCAGCTATGTACTCCGCTTCACATGTAGATCCTGCTACGACGCTTTGTTTAGAACTGCACCAACTGACAGCTCCACCGTTTAATGTAAAAACGTATCCGGTTTGCGATTTAGAATCGTCCGGATCAGTGTCAAAGCTTGCATCAACGTAACCTTTTACGATGAGCTCTTTGTCACCTCCATATACGAGAAGCATATCTTTAGTCCTTTTCAGGTATTTCAGGATGTTCTTGACCGCTGTCCAGTGATCCACTCCTGGATTACTTTGGTACCTCCCTGCTAGACTTATAGCAAGGCACACATCAGGTCTGGTACACAACATTGCATACATGATAGATCCTATTGCTGATGCATAGGGAACATCTTTCATATTCTCTCTATCTTCTGCAGTGGTCGGGCATTGAGTCTTACTCAATTTCACACCTTGTAACACAGGCAAGAATCCTTTCTTTGCTTGATCCATTTTGAACTTCTTCAAAATTTTGTCAAGGTATGTTGTTTGTGAAAGTCCAATCAAGCGTCTTGATCTATCTCTATAGATCTTAATGCCTAATATGTAAGCAGCTTCACCGAGGTCTTTCATTGAAAAACTCTTATTCAAGTATCCCTTTATGCTATCCAGAAATTCTATATCATTTCCAATTAACAATATGTCATCCACATATAATATCAGAAATGCTACAGAGCTCCCACTCACTTTCTTGTAAATACAGGCTTCTCCAAAAGTCTGTATAAAACCAAATGCTTTGATCACACTATCAAAACGTTTATTCCAACTCCGAGAGGCTTGCACCAGTCCATAAATGGATCGCTGGAGCTTGCACACTTTGTTAGCTCCCTTTGGATCGACAAAACCTTCTGGTTGCATCATATACAACTCTTCTTCCAGAAATCCATTCAGGAATGCAGTTTTGACATCCATCTGCCAAATTTCATAATCATAAAATGCGGCAATTGCTAACATGATTCGGACAGACTTAAGCATCGCTACGGGTGAGAAGGTCTCATCGTAGTCAATCCCTTGAACTTGCCGAAACCTTTCGCGACAAGTCGAGCTTTGTAGACAGTAATATTACCGTCAGCGTCAGTCTTCTTCTTGAAGATCCATTTATTCTCAATTGCTTGCCGATCATCGAGCAAGTCAACCAAAGTCCATACTTTGTTCTCATACATGGATCCCATCTCAGATTTCATGGCTTCAAGCCATTTTGCGGAATCTGGGCTCACATCGCTTCTTCATAGTTCGTAGGTTCATTATGATCTAGTAGCATGATTTCCAGAACAGGATTACCGTACCACTCTGGTGCGGATCTTACTCTGGTTGATCTATGAGGTTCAGTAGTATCTTGATCTGAAGTTTCATGATCATTATCATTAGCTTCCTCACTAACTGGTGTAGGTGTCACTGGAACGGTTTTCTGTGATGTACTACTTTCCAGTAAGGGAGCAGGTACAGTTACCTCGTCAAGTTCTACTTTCCTCCCACTCACTTCTTTTGAGAGAAACTCCTTCTCTAGAAAGTTTCCGAATTTAGCAACAAAAGTCTTGCCTTCGGATCTGTGATAGAAGGTGTATCCAATAGTTTCCTTTGGATATCCTATGAAGACACATTTCTCCGATTTGGGTTCGAGCTTATCCGGTTGAAGCTTTTTCACATAAGCATCGCAGCCCCAAACTTTCAGAAACGACAACTTTGGTTTCTTGCCAAACCACAGTTCATAAGGCGTCGTCTCAACGGATTTTGATGGTGCCCTATTTAATGTGAATGCGGTCGTCTCTAGAGCGTATCCCCAAAATGATAGCGGTAAATCAGTAAGAGACATCATAGATCGCACCATATCTAGTAAAGTACGATTACGACGTTCGAACACACCATTACGCTGTGGTGTTCCGGGTGGCGTGAGTTGCGAAACTATTCCACAATTTTTCAAATGTACACCAAACTCGTAACTCAAATATTCTCCTCCACGATCAGATCATAGAAACTTTATTTTCTTGTTACGATGATTTTCAACTTCACTCTGAAATTCTTTGAACTTTTCAAATGTTTCAGACTTATGTTTCATTAAGTAGATATACCCATATCTGCTTAAATCATCTGTGAAGGTGAGAAAATAACGATATCCGCCACGAGCCTCAATATTCATCGGACCACATACATCTGTATGTATGATCTCCAACAAATCTGTTGCTCTCTCCATAGTTCCGGAGAACGGTGTTTTAGTCATCTTGCCCATGAGGCACGGTTCGCAAGTACCAAGTGATTCATAATCAAGTGGTTCCAAAAGTCCATCAGAATGGAGTTTCTTCATGAGCTTTACACCGATATGACCTAAACGGCAGTGCCACAAATAAGTTGCACTCTCATTATCAACTCTGCATCTTTTGGCTTCAACATTATGAATATGTGTGTTACTACTATCGAGATTCAACAAGAATAGACCACTCTTCAAGGGTGCATGACCATAAAAGATATTACTCATATAAATAGAACAACCATTATTCTCTGATTTAAATGAATAACCGTCTCGCATCAAACAAGATCCAGATATAATGTTCATGCTTAACGCTGGCACCAAATAACAATTATTTAGGTCTAATACTAATCCCGAAGGTAGATGTAGAGGTAGCGTGTCGACTGCGATAACATCGACTTTGGAACCGTTTCCCACGCGCATCGTCACCTCGTCCTTAACCAATCTTCGCTTGATCCGTAGTCCCTGTTTCGAGTTGCAAATATTAGCAACAGAACCAGTATCAAATACCCAGGTGCTACTGCGAGCATTAGTAAGATACACATCAATAACATGTATATCACATATACCTTTGTTCACCTTGCCATCCTTCTTATCTGCCAAATACTTGGGGCAGTTCCGCTTCCAGTGACCAGTCTGCTTGCAATAGAAGCACTCAGTTTCAGGCTTAGGTCCAGGCTTGGGTTTCTTCTCTTCAGTAGCAACTTGCTTGCCGTTCTTTTTGAAGTTCCCCTTCTACTTCCCTTTGCCCTTTTTCTTGAAACTAGTGGTCTTGTTAACCATCAACACTTGATGCTCCTTCTTGATTTCTACCTCCGCAGCTTTCAGCATCGCGAAGAGCTCGGGAATAGTCTTGTTCATCCCTTGCATATTATAGTTCATCACGAAGCTCTTGTAGCTTGGTGGCAGTGATTGAAGAATTCTGTCAATGACGCAACCATCTGGAAGATTAACTCCCAATTGAATCAAGTGATTATTATACCCAGACATTTTGAGTATATGCTCACTGATAGAACTGTTCTCCTCCATCTTGCAGCTATAGAACTTATTGGAGACTTCATATCTCTCAATCCGGGCATTTGCTTGAAATATTAACTTCAACTCCTGGAACATCTCATATGCTCCATGACGTTCAAAACGTCGTTGAAGTTCCGATTCTAAGCCGTAAAGCATGGCACACTGAACTATCGAGTAGTCATCAGCTTTGCTCTGCCAGACGTTCATAACATCCGGCGTTGCTCCTGCAGCAGGCCTGGCACCCAGCGGTGCTTCCAGGACGTAATTCTTCTGTGCAGCAATGAGGATAATCCTCAAGCTACGGACCCAGTCCGTGTAATTGCTACCATCATCTTTCAACTTTGCTTTCTCAAGGAACACATTAAAATTCAATGGAACAACAGCACGAGCCATCTATCTACAATCAAACATAAACAAGCAAGATAATAATCAGGTACTAAGTTTCATGACAAATTTAAGTTCAGTTAATCAAATTAATTAAAGAACTCCCACTTAGATAGACATCCTTCTAATCCTCTAAGTGATTACGTGATCCAAATCAACTAAACCATAACCGATCATCACGTGAGATGGAGTAGTTTTCAATGGTGAACATCGTTATGTTGATCATATCTACTATATGATTCACGCTCGACCTTTCGGTCTCCGTGTTCCGAGGCCATATCTGTATATGCTTGGCTCGTCAAGTATAACCTGAGTATTCCGCGTGTGCAACTGTTTTGCACCCGTTGTATTTGAACGTAGAACCTATCACACCCGATCATCACGTGGTGTCTCAGCACGAAGAACTTTCGCAACGGTGCATACTCAGGGAGAACACTTCTTGATAATTTAGTGAGAGATCATCTTATAATGCTACCGTCAATCAAAGCAAGATAAGATGCATAAAAGGATAAACATCACATGCAATCAATATAAGTGATATGATATGGCCATCATCATCTTGTGCTTGTGATCTCCATCTCCGAAGCACCGTCGTGATCACCATCGTCATCGGCGTGACACCTTGATCTCCATCGTAGCATCGTTGTCGTCTCGCCAAGCTTATGCTTCTACGACTATCACTACCGCTTAGTAAATAAAGTAAAGCATTACATCGCGATTGCATTGCATACAATAAAGCGACAACCATATGGCTCCTGCCAGTTGCCGATAACTCGGTTACAAAACATGATCATCTCATACAATAAAATTCAGCATTATGTCTTGACCATATCACATCACAACATGCCCTGCAAAAACAAGTTAGACGTCCTCTACTTTGTTGTTGCAAGTTTTACGTGGCTGCTACGGGCTTAAGCAAGAACCAATCTCACCTACGTATCAAAACCACAACGATAGTTTGTCAAATAGACTCCGTTTTAACCTTCGCAAGGACCGGGCGTAGCCATACTTGGTTCAACTAAAGTTGGAGAGACAGTCGCCCGCAAGCCACCTATGTGCAAAGCACGTCGGGGGAACCGGTCTCGCGTAAGCGTACGCGTAATGTTTGTCCGGGTCGTCTCGTCCAACAATGCCGCCAAACCAAAGTATGACATGCTGGTAGGCAGTATGACTTATATCGCCCACAACTCACTTGTGTTCTACTCGTGCATATAGCATCAACATAAATAACCTAGGCTCGGATGCCACTGTTGGGTTTCGTAGTAATTTCAAAAAATTTCCTACGCACACGCAAGATCATGTGATGCATAGTAACGAGAGGGGAGAGTGTTGTCTATGTACCCAACGCAGACCGACTACGGAAGCGCTGACACAACGTAGAGGAAGTAGTCGTACGTCTTCACGATCCAACCGATCAAGCACTGAAACTACGGCACCTCCGAGTTCGAGCACACGTTCAGCTCGATGACGATCCCCGGACTCCGATCCAGCAAAGTGTCGGGAAAGAGTTCCGTCAGCACGACGGCGTGGTGACGATCTTGATGCACTACAGCAGCAGGGCTTCGCCTAAACTCCGCTACAGTATTATCGAGGACTATGGTGGCTGGGGGCACCGCACACGGCTAAGGAATAGATCACGTGGATCAACTAGTGTGTTTCTGGGGTGCCTCTACCTCAGTATATAAAGGACCAAAGGGGGGAAGGCTGGCCGGCCACAAGGGGTGCGCCAGGAGAGTCCTACTCCCTCTAGGAGTAGGATTCCCCCCCTCCCAATCCTAGTTGGAATAGGATTCGCGGAGGGGGAAAAGAGAGAGAGGGGGCCGGCCACCTCTCCTAGTCCTAATAGGACTAGGGGAAGGGGGAGGCGCACAGCCCATGTAAGGCTGCCTCTTCTCTTTTCCACTAAGGCCCATCATGGCCCATTTAGCTCCCGGGGGGTTCCGGTAACCTTCCCGGTACTCCGGTAAAATCCCGATTTCACCCGGAATACTTCCGATATCCAAACATAGGCTTCCAATATATCAATCTTTACGTCTCGACCATTTCGAGACTCCTCGTCATGTCCGTGATCATATCCGGGACTCCGAACAACCTTCGGTACATCAAAATGCATAAACTCATAATATAACTGTCATCGTAACCTTAAGCGTGCGGACCCTACGGGTTCGAGAACAATGTAGACATGACCGAGACACGTCTCCGGTCAATAACCAATAGCGGGACCTGGATGCCCATATTGGTTCCTACATATTCTACGAAGATCTTTATCGGTCAGACCGCATAACAACATACGTTGTTCCCTTTGTCATCGGTATGTTACTTGCCTGAGATTCGATCGTCGGTATCCAATACCTAGTTCAATCTCGTTACCGGAAAGTCTCTTTACTTGTTCTGTAATACATCATCCCGCAACTAACTCATTAGTTGCAATGCTTGCAAGGCTTATGTGATGTGTATTACCGAGAGGGCCCTGAGATACCTCTCCGACAATCGGAGTGACAAATCCTAATCTCGAAATACGCCAACCCAACATCTACCTTTGGAGACACCTGTAATGCTCCTTTATAATCACCCAGTTACGTTGTGACGTTTGGTAGCACCCAAAGTGTTCCTCCGGCAAACGGGAGTTGCATAATCTCATAGTTATAGGAACATGTATAAGTCATGAAGAAAGCAATAGCAACATACTAAACGATCTGGTGCTAAGCTAATGGAATGGGTCATGTCAATCAGATCATTTAACTAATGATGTGATCCCGTTAATCAAATAACAACTCATTGTTCATGGTTAGGAAACATAACCATCTTGGATTAACGAGCTAATCAAGTAGAGGCATACTAGTGACACTTTGTTTGTCTATGTATTCACACATGTGTTATGTTTCCGGTTAATACAATTCTAGCATGAATAATAAACATTTATCATGATATAAGGAAATAAATAATAACTTTATTATTGTCTCTAGGGCATATTTCCTTCAATTAAACCGGCAAGTTTTACATCTTCAAACCGGCTGAATATCAGATAAGTATTTTCAGACCCATATTTCTTAAACCAGCGGAGCTGAGTAAAAGGAGTTATTCTTCACAATATTTCTCGGTGAGAAGCCAATATCGGCAAATTGATTATGAAGCTGGTCTGTTGACCCGGATTTCCCAGAAGGAGGAAATAACAAGGACTTAAGGATGATCAGGTACCGGTTTACAAAAATTCTTAACCCGGAGCATAACCTGTCAAATTTGTTCTTGTGTTTATTTTGCAGCATAAGTTTACCATGAATAAATCCAAGCTAAACTTGGGGGCTAATGTCGGGGATATACCCCGCGGTGTAAACCGGCCGGAAGTTAACCCGGACGGACTTGGCGGTTTATCTGAAGACCCCGCTGACACTTGGCGAGTTACTGGCGACCTGCCCTGACCTGGCGGTTTACAAGCAACCCACCTGGTCATTATGACTCACTGGTGATCCGGCGTGCGGGATCGACGGATGACAAGGCCCAAAGCCCAGAAGGCTGGTTCACGTTTAACGGTGGGCCGGTTTAAGAGGAAAGGCATGAGGAACATTATCTTACAAGGAGCTAAGACCTGGACTTGTATCCGGTTTGTATTAGAGATAGACTAGTCCTAATCCTAATAGGACTCCACATGTAAACCGCCCCTTCAACATATATAAGGAGGGGCAGGGCTCCCCAAAAGGAGAGAAGATTCACAAGTTCCACAAGTTGGACAAGTTAGGTTTAGACAATAGCTCTTAAGATAGAGCACTCTTGTAACCATGGTCATCATCATCAATATCAATGAAGTAGGATGTAGGCTTTTACCTCCACCGTGAGGGCCGAACCTGGGTAAACATCGCATCTCTCGTCGCGCTCAACCCCTCTCAAGCTACCACACAGATGCGTTGGCCTCGCGACTAAGTCCTGACACTAAGGACACCTGCCGTGACAATTCCACGACACACCCTGAGGGTTGACGCAGAGAAATTCCTCCTCTTCTCCCTTATACAAAGTGGACAAGATCTTTAGTAGAGCAGAAGCTGAATCCGGCCCCTTACGGCCGTAGCGGGTGGCGTCGTCCTCCCCGTTGAAGTCCCACATGGGGCGGCTTCTATACTGAAACGGCTGCACCCCCCGCATAATGCATTCAGCCATAACCCCGATCATGGTTAGTCCGGAATGGGCTAACAATCGTATTCGGCCCATCAGGTAAAAGATGTCCCTGTCACCTCCCCTCTGAGGGCTCCGTGGGCGCCAGCTAAGGCGCTTCTTTAAGGGAGCACTGTTGAATTCAGGGAGGTCGATCCGGACAGGATCCGGCAGCGGGACATCTTCTATATAAAACCATTCCGAGGGCCAGTCTTCGGACGCCTTCTTTGGGGTTCCGGACAGATATCCGGTCCCGGCAATGCGCCACACTTCGGCTTCGCCCACTTGATACATTGACCCCTTCTTGGAACGGGGCACGAGGCAAAATAGCTCCTTCCACAGTCCGAAATGAGCTTCAACACCCAAGAACAGCTCGCAGAGGGCTACAAAGCCCGCGATATGCAATACTGAGGCAGGCGTGAGATGATGTAGCTGGAGGCCGTAGAACTCCACCAGCCCCCGGAGAAATGGATGGATTGGAAATCCGAGCCCCCTTATTAAGTAAGGGACGAGGCACACCCGCTCTCCTTTGGAGGGATTAGGGGCATTCTCTGATTGCAGTCCGCCGTTGTAGACGGCAAGACCGGCTCGAACTGGGACCATATAGGTCGGGGGAGAAATCCCTTGGTCTGGAGCGTCACTAGCTCGCTATGCGGGATGGAACATCTCTCCCAATATCCAGGCTTAGGGCTGGAAGGGCGAGGGGAGGAGTTGTGATGGATGGCCATGGTGGAATGGACCTTTGTCGGATGCGCTCTGATGAACACTCGCGGAGGGGAGAAGGTGTGGATTGGATCTAAATCCTCGTCCCCTTAAATAGGGCAGCTCATTTACGCGGCTAGGGGTGTGAATGTAAAAACACTCAGACTTTTCATATTCGTTTGACACGTGGGAAGCGGCCATTATTGGGCATAGAAGCCAAGGAGCGCAAACATCTACAAGAAACCGGACTTTATTCGACAGGTACACGAAATTTGGAGGAGAACCCGCCTTGCAATGCCGAAGACAATCTGCGCGCCGGACTCATCGTCATTGAAGCCTGGTTCGGGGGCTACTGAGGGAGTCCTCGATTAGGGGGTGTTCGGATAGCTGGACTATACCTTCAGCCGGACTCCTGGACTATGAAGATACAAGATTGAAGACTCCGTCCCGTGTCCGGAAGGGACTTTCCTTGGCGTGGAAGGCAAGCTTGGCGATACGGATATGAAGATCTCCTACCATTGTAACTGACTTTGTGTAACCCAAACCCTCTCCGGTGTCTATATAAACCGGAGGGTTTTAGTCCGTAGGATAACGTACACATCAACAATCATACCATAGGCTAGCTTCTAGGGTTTAGCCTCCTCGATCTCGTGGTAGATCTACTCTTGTACTACCCATATCATCAATATTAATCAAGCAGGACATAGGGTTTTACCTCCATTGAGAGGGCCCGAACCTGGGTAAAACTTCGTGTCCCTTGCCTCCTGTTACCATCCGGCCTAGACGCACAGTTCGGGACCCCCTACCCGAGATCCGCTGGTTTTGACACCGAGAAAGAGCCTCGCAAAAAAACGCTAGAAGAGGAAAAGATAAGGATACTCTTCGCAAGAAAGAATAGGCCTTTTTTGTTTCTCTTTCCTACTTGAGTTGTTCCAAGAACAAGAGTGTTCCAGATTCAGAAGCAAAGTACAAAAGATCATCTTGCCTGGCTATATTTGTGATTGAATGAGCCAACTAAGTTACTAATTCATCATTTCGAATGGGAGCAGAAGTTTCACCTGGTAACAGTCCAAGCGTTATCGCGCTCGATCTCTGACCACACCCCATTGTTGGTTGACTCTGAAGAGGCAACGCATGTGGGGAATAAAAATACTTTTTCTTTTGAATTAGCGTGGTTTGAAAGAGAAGGGTTCCTAGATCTGATAGCAAGAGAATGGGCTAAAGATTCAGCAGGGAGGTCGAATGTTGAAAGATGGCAGAATAAGATAAGGCACCTAAGAAGATTCTTATGTGGGTGGGCCAAACATTTGAGTGGGATATATAAGGTTGAAAAGAAAAGGCTCCTTATACTTATTCAATCCCTAGATTTAAAAGCTGAGTCCTCCATTCTAGATACCAGGGAGCTGGAAACTGATACGTCTCCGTCGTATCTATAATTTTTGATTGTTCCATGCCAATATTATTCAACTTTCATATACTTTTGGCAACTTTTTATACTATTTTTCGGACTAACATATTGATCCAGTGCCCAGTGCCAGTTCCTGTTTGTTGCATGTTTTTTGTTTCGCAGAAAATCCATATCAAACGGAGTCCAAATGGGATAAAAACGGACAGAGATTTTTTTTGGAATATATGTGATTTTTGGGAAGTGAAATCAACGCGAGACGATGCTCGAGGGGCCCACAAGGTAGGGGGCGCACCCCAGGGGGGCAGGCGCGCCCCTGACCCTTGTGGCCACCCCGTAAGGCGGTTGATGCCCTTCTTTCGCCGCAAGAAAGCTAATATCCGGATAAAGATCGCGTTCAAATTTCATCCCAATCGGAGTTACGGATCTCCGGGAATATAAGAAACGGTAAAGGGGTAGAATCTGAGAATGCAGAAACAGAGAGAGACAGATCCAATCTCGGAGGGGCTCTCGCCCCTCCCACGCCATGGAGGCCAAGGACCAGAGGGGAAACCCTTCTCCCATCTAGGGAGGAGGTCAAGGAAGAAGAAGAAGAAGAAGGGGGGCCCTCTCCCCCTTGCTTCCGGTGGCGCCGGAGTGCCACCGAGGGCCATCATCATCACCAACAACTTCACCGCCTTCACCACCAATTCTTCCCCCCTCTATGCAGCGGTGTAACCCCTCTCTTACCCGCTGTAATCTCTACTTAAACATGGTGCTCAATGCTATATATTATTTCCCTATGATGTATGGCTATCCTATGATGTTTGAGTAGATCCGTTTTGTCCTAATGGCTATTTGATGATCAAGATTGGTTTGAGTTGCATGTTTTATTATTGGTGCTGTCCTATGGTGCTCTCCGTGTCGCGCAAGCGTGAGGGATCCCCGTTGTAGGGTTTGCAATATGTTCATGATTTGCTTATGGTGGGTGGCGTGAGTGACAGAAGCACATACCCGAGTAGGTAGGTTGTTTGCGTACGGGATAAAGGGGACTTGACGCTTTAATGCTATGGTTGGGTTTTTACCGTAATGAATCTTTAGTAGTTGCGGATGCTTGCTAGAGTTCCAATCATAAGTGCATATGATCCAAGTAGAGAAAGTATGTTAGCTTATGCCTCTCCCTCAAATAAAATTGTAATAATGATTACCGGTCTAGTTATCAATTGCCTAGGGACAAATTACTTTCTCTTGACAACAAGCTCTCTACTAAAACTAATTTAGTTGTGTCTTTACCTAAACAGCCCCTAGCTTTTATTTACATGCTCTTTATTATCTTGCAAACCTATCCAAAAACACCTACAAAGTACTTCTAGTTTCATACTTGTTCTAGGTAAAGCGAACATCAAACGTGCGTAGAGTTGTATCGGTGGTCGATAGAACTTGAGGGAATATTTGTTCTGCCTTTAGCTCCTCGTTGGGTTCGACACTCTTACTTATCGAAAACTGTTGCGATCCCCTATACTTGTGGGTTATCAAGACCTTTTTCTGGCGCCGTTGCCGGGGAGCAATAGCGTGGGGTGAATATTCTCGTGTGTGCTTGTTTGCTTTATCACTAAGTAATTTTTATTTGTTGTTCTTAGTTGTTCTCTATCTTTAGTTATGGATATGGAACACGAAATACCAAAAAAATTATGTGTACTTTCTGCTCATGGAGATGGGGAACCTCCTAAAACCCTCGATGCTGGTTATGTGAAAGATATTATGTACTACTTTAATAATCCTGAGAAAACCCCATTTAATTATGTAATGGGAGTAACGTTAGATCAACGTGAATACTTTAGGGATTATCGCTTGACACAAAAAGGGAAACTATTATGGGATCAAATTCATATATTGAAGTGGTATGCTTGGCAATTATGCGTGAGTTATGATTATACTTGTTGCTCTAGGATGAAGGCTCCACACCTTCCCTTTTCATGCAAATTCAATGATAATAAAACCTTAGCATCTTATGCTAATGGTATATATGATTACTATGATGTGGAACAAATAGAAGAATTTGTTGCTTTTATGGGTGCTTATGAAATTGAATCTATGTGTAAAGAGTTTGAAGATTTTGATGATGTTATTTATAGATCTGAAAATTTAGCTATCCTAAATATTGCTATGAGAATTATGAATACAATTCCGAAATTAATGCACTTATTGAGAAAGTCTCCGCTGTCCAAGAAGATACTAATATTTTGCAGGAGTCCATGGAAGAAGAAACTGATGAAACTGTGAGCTCATTGGATGAAAAAGATGAGGAAGAGAGCAAAGAACAAAAGGAGGAAGAGCGGATTGATCACCCGTGCCCACCTTCTAATGAGAGTAACTCTTCAACTCATGCATTGTTTAATTCCCCTTCGTGCTTACCGAAGGATGATTGCTATGATGACTGTTATGATCCCTTGGATTCTTTTGAAATATCCCTTTTTGATGATGCTTGTGGCCAAGATGCCAATATGAATTATGCTTATGGATATGAACTTGCTATAGTTCCTTATGTTAAACATGAAATTGTTGCTATTGCACCCACGCATGATAGTCCTATTATCTTTTTGAATTCTCCAAACTACACTATATCGGGGAAGTTTGTGCTTATTAAGGATTATATTGATGGGTTGCCTTATACCATTGCACATGATGATTTTGATGAATATAATATGCATGTGCTTGCTGCTCCTACTTGCAATTATTATGAGAGAGGAACTATATCTCCACCTCTCTATGTTTCCAATATGATAAAATTGCAAGAAACTATTTATACTATGCATTGGCCTTTACTATGTGTGCATGAATTGTTCTTTTATGACATGCCGATGCATAGGAAGAGAGTTAGACTTCTTTGTTACATGATATATGTTACTTTGTGATCACTACTAAATGCTAAATCATTGTTAATTAAAATTGGCTTTGATATACCTTGGGATCCGGGTGGATTCATTACTTGAGCACTAAATGCCTAGTTTAATGGCTTTAAAGAAAGCGCTGCCAGGGAGAAAAACCCGGAAGTTTTAGAGAGTCATTTATTTATTTTGTGTGCTTTTGTAAAGTTTAGAAATAAAAATAATGTGCCAAGGTTTGCCTTTAGGATGTTTACATTTGCTTGATGGTTTGTATGGTGCAGGACAGAAACTTTGGCTGTAGTGCGCGATTTTACATATTTTGCTGGAACATCAAATGGTTCTGATCCTTTTTGCACTGTCTTCCTATACAATTTTTTATTTTTCCTAATTTTGGCAGAAATTTTCAAGTATCAGAAGTATGGTGAATGTTCAGATTATTACAGACTGTTTTGTTTTAGACAGATTCTGTTTTTGATGCATAGTTTGCTTGTTTTGATGAAACTATCAATTTATATTAGTGGATTAAGCCACTAAAAAGTTATATTAAAGTATACACAATGCAAAAAAAATATGAATTGGTTTGCAACAGTACTTAGAATAGTGATTTGCTTTATTATACTAACGGATCTTACCGAGTTTTCTGTTGAAGTTTTGTGTGGATGAAGTGTTCGATGATTGAGAAGGTTTCGATGTGAGAAGAAGGAAGAGAGGCAAGATCTCAAGCTTGGGGATGCCTGAGGCACCCCAAGCAAATATTCAAGGAGACTCAAGCGTCTAAGCTTGGGGATGCTGGGAAGGCATCCCCTCTTTCTTCAACAAATATCGGTATGTTTTCGGATTCGTTTCATTCATGTGATATGTGCAAATCTTGGAGCGTCTTTTGCATTTAGTTTTTATTTTTCTTTTATGCACCATGCTGGTATGAGATAGTCCTTGGTTGATTTATAGAATGCTCTTTGCTCTTCACTTATATTCTTTGAGTATGGCTTTATAGAATGCTTCATGTGCTTCACTTATATCATTTGAAGCTTGGATTGCCTGTTTCTCTTTACATATACGACCGCCATTTGTAGAATGCTCTTTTGCTTCACTTATATTTGTTAGAGCGTGGGCATATCTTTTGTAGAAAGAATTGAACTCTCTTTCTTCACTTATATCTATTTAGAGAGATGACAGGAACTGGTCATTCACATGGTTAGTCATAAAATCCTACATAAACTTGTAGATCACTGAATATGATATGTTTGATTCCTTACAATAGTTTTGCGATATAAATATGGTGATATTAGAGTCATGCTAGTGGGTAGTTGTGGATTGTAGAAATACTTGTGTTGAAGTTTGTGATTCCCGTAGCATGCACGTATGGTGAACTATTATGTGATGAAGTCGGAGCATAATTTATTTATTGATTGTCTTCCTTATGAGTGGCGGTCGGGGACGAGCGATGGTCTTTTCCTACCAATCTATCCCCCTAGGAGCATGCGCGTAGTACTTTGTTTCGATATCTAATAGACTTTTGCAATAAGTATGTGAGTTCTTTATGACTAATGTTGAGTCCATGGATTATACGCACTCTCACCCTTCCATCATTGCTAGCCTCTCTAGTACCGCGTAACTTTCGCCGGTACCATAAACCCACCATATAACTTCCTCAAAACAGCCACCATACCTACCTATCATGGCATTTCCATAGCCATTCCGAGATATATTGCCATGCAACTTCCATCATCATCATATACATGACTTGAGCATTCATTGTCATATTGCTTTGCATGATCGTAAGATAGCTAGCATGATGTTTTCATGGCTTGTCCGTTTTTTGATGTCATTACTATGCTAGATCGTTGCACATCCCGGTACACCGCCGGAGGCATTCATATAGAGTCATATCTTTGTTCTAGTATCGAGTTGTAATATTGAGTTGTAAGTAAATAAAAGTGTGATGATCATCATTATTAGAGCATTGCCCAGTGAGGAAAGGATGATGGCGACTATGATTCCCCCACAAGTCGGGATGAGACTCCAGATTTTTAAAATAAATAAAAGAGGCCCAAATAAAAAAGAGGCCAAAGAAGCCCACAAAAAAATGAGAGAAAAAGAGAGAAGGGGCAATGTTACTATCCTTTTACCACACTTGTGCTTCAGAGTAGCACCATGTTCTTCATATAGAGAGTCTCTTGAGTTATCACTTTCATATACTAGTGGGAATTTTCATTATAGAACTTGGCTTGTATATTCCAATGATGGGCTTCCTCAAACGCCCGAGGTCTTCGTGAGAAAGCAAGTTGGATGCACACCCACTTAGTTTTAGTTTGAGCTTTCATACACTTATAGCTCTTAGTGCATCCGTTGCATGGCAATCCCTACTCACTCACATTGATATCTATTGATGCGCATCTCCATAGCCCGTTGATACGCCTAGTTGATGTGAGACTATCTCCTCCTTTTTGTCTTCTCCACAACCACCATTCTATTCCACCTATAGTGCTATGTCCATGGCTCAAGCTCATGTATTGCATGAAAGTTGAAAAGGTTTGAGAACGTCAAAAGTATGAAACAATTGCTTGGCTTGTCATCGGGGTTGTGCATGATGTGAATATTTTGTGTGGTGAAGATGGAGCATAGCCAGACCATATGATTTTGTAGGGATAACTTTCTTTGGCCTTGTTATTTTGAAAAGAGATGATTGCTTTATTAGTAGGCTTGAATCACTCGTGTCTTAATATTTATGCCATGATTAGATATGTGATCAAGATTATGCTAGGTAGCATTCCACATCAAAAATTATCCTTTTTATCATCTACCTACTCGAGGACGAGCAGGAATTAAGCTTGGGGATGCTGATACGTCTCCGTCGTATCTATAATTTTTGATTGTTCCATGCCAATATTATTCAACTTTCATATATTTTTGGCAACTTTTTATACTATTTTTGGGACTAACATATTGATCCAGTGCCCAGTGTCAGTTCCTGTTTGTTGCATGTTTTTTGTTTCGCAGAAAATCCATATCAAACGGAGTCCAAACGGGATAAAAACGGACGGAGATTTTTTTGGAATATATATGATTTTTGGGAAATGAAACCAACGCGAGATAATGCTCGAGGGGCCCGCGAGGTAGGGGGCACGCCCCTGACCCTTGTGGCCACCCCGTAGGGCGGTTGATGCCCTTCTTTCGCCGCAAGAAAGCTAATATCCGGATAGAGATCGTGTTCAAATTTCAGCCCAATCGGAGTTACGGATCTCCGGGAATATAAGAAACGGTGAAGGGTAGAATCTGAGAACGCAGAAATAGAGAGAGACAGAGAGACAGATCCAATCTCGAAGGGACTCTCGCCCCTCGCACGCCATGGAGGCCAAGGACCAGAGGGGAAACCCTTCTCCCATCTAGGGATGAGGTCAAGGAAGAAGAAGAAGAAGGGGGGGCCCTCTCTCCCTTGCTTCCGGTGGCGCTGGAGTGCCACCGGGGGCCATCATCATCACTATCATCTTCACCAACAACTTCACCACCTTCACCACCAACTCTCCCCCCCTCTATGCAGCAGTGTAACCTCTCTCTTACCCGCTGTAATCTCTACTTAAACATGGTGCTCAATGCTATATATTATTTCCCTATGATGTATGGCTATCCTATGATGTTTGAGTAGATCCGTTTTGTCCTAATGGCTATTTGATGATCAAGATTGGTTTGAGTTGCATGTTTTATTATTGGTGCTGTCCTATGGTGCTCTCCGTGTCGCGCAAGTGTGAGGGATCCCCATTGTAGGGTTTGCAATATGTTCATGATTTGCTTATGGTGGGTGGCGTGAGTGACAGAAGCACAGACCCGAGTAAGTAGGTTGTTTGCGTATGGGATAAAGGGGACTTGATGCTTTAATGCTATGGTTGGGTTTTACCTTAATGAATCTTTAGTAGTTGCGGATGCTTGCTAGAGTTCCAATCATAAGTGCATATGATCCAAGTAGAGAAAGTATGTTAGCTTATGCCTCTCTCTCAAATAAAATTGTAATAATGATTACCGGTCTAGTTATCGATTGCCTAGGGACAAATAACTTTCTCTTGACAAAAAGCTCTCTACTAAAACTAATTTAGTTGTGTCTTTACCTAAACAACCCCTAGCTTTTATTTACATGCTCTTTATTATCTTGCAAACCTATCCAAAAACACCTACAAAGTACTTCTAGTTTCATACTTGTTCTAGGTAAAGCGAACATCAAGCGTGCGTAGAGTTGTATCGGTGGTCGATAGAACTTGAGGGAATATTTGTTCTGCCTTTAGCTCCTCGTTGGGTTTGACACTCTTACTTATCGAAAACTGTTGCGATCCCCTATACTTATGGGTTATCAGAAACTAAAGTGGAGGCGGAAATGTGACTGAAAGAACTGCTTCAAGAGGAGGAATTGAAGTGGGCACTGTGAGTTAGGGTTCGCAATATCGTCCAAGGGGATGATAACACTCAATTCTTCCATATGATTGCGAATGGCAAGCATCGAAATAAGAGAATATTTTAGCTTGAGCGGGATGAGGGGACGATTTTACGACATGAGAACATAAAATTATACATCACCAATTACTATAAGCAGCTGTTTGGGCCTCCCGAGGATAATTTCGTATCCTTGGATGAGTCCAGCGTTGAGGATGTCCCTCAACTTGCTGCGGTTGAGAATGATATTTTGACTGCCCCATTTTCGGAGAAAGAGGTGTTTGAAGCAATTTCACAAATGAAGAATAATAAAGCTCCAGGACCTGATGGTTTTATGGCGGAGTTTTATAAAAAGTGTTGGCACATTATTAAGGGGGGTTTGCTACTGATGTTCCATGATTTATTTTCTGGACAGGTGCAGTTATTTCACTTGAATTTTGGAACGATCACTTTGTTTCCTAAGAAAACAGAGACTGTGTGAATTGAGCAGTTCAGGCCGATCTGTCTTCTTAATGTCAGCTTCAAAATGTTCACCAAGGTTGGGACTAATAGGCTTACGCAGATTGCGCATTATGTGGTAGAGCCGTCTCAAACTGCTTTCATGCCGGATAGAAACATCCTAGAAGGGGTTGTGGTCCTACATGAAATGCTTCATGAAATCCACACAAAAAAACTAGATGGGGTAGTTTTCTAAGTGGATTTTGAGAAAGCGTATGATAAGGTCAAATGGCCATTTATTCAACAGGCCTTGTGTATGAAAGGTTTCGATCAGTCCTGGAGAAACCAGGTAGACTCTTTCACGAAAAAAGGGAGTGTTGGAATCAAAGTGAATGATGACATAGGTCATTACTTCCAGACACACAAGGGTCTGAGGCAAGGAGATCCGATGTCACATATTCTGTTCAACATAGTGGTCGACATGTTGACAATTCTAGTAGGAAGGGCTAAGGATGCTGGCCAGGTAGGTGGCCTCGTTCCGCGTTTAGTTGACGGAGGTGTGTCTATCCTACAGTACGCTGATGATACTATCATCTTCATGGAGCATGATTTGGCAAAAGCAAGGAACATGAAGCTAGTGTTATGGTTGTTCGAACAATTGACCGGGTTAAAGATTAACTTCCATAAAAAGCGAATTGTTCTGCTTTGGAAGAGCTAAAGACGAACAAGAAGCTTACAAACAATTGTTCGGGTGCGAATTGGAGTCTTTACCCTTCACGTACTTGGGTATACCAATCCACCATCGCAAGCTTTCTAACAAAGAATGGAAGTGAATTGATGATCGATTTGAGAAAAAACTAAGTTGCTGAAAGGGCAAGCTTATGTCATACGGAGGCCGACTAATTCCCATTAACTCCGTTCTCACAAGTATGACTATGTTTCTCTTGTCCTTTTTTGAGGTACCAGTTGGAGTCCGAAAAAGGTTTGACTTCTATCGATCGCGCTTCTTCTAGCAGAGCGATGAACTAAAATGAAAGTATAGACTCGCTAAATGGGATATCATTTGTAGGCCGAAAGACCAAGGGGGCCTCGGCATTGAAAATTTAGAGGTGAAGAACAGATGTCTTGTGACGCCCGGATAGTTACGCTACAGTAAACCTCTGCTAATGATGCCACGTCACCACGATTACTGTTGTTAATCTTGCGATGATTCAAATCTCGTTCAATTTCAAATTTAAAGTCAAGTCTAACAATTAAAGTTATCGAAAGTCAAAACTAAAATGTTCTTAATGTGACAAATAAATCATGGATATTATTGATGGAGAAACAACATCTTTATAAAATAATTAAATACCCTAAGGTGATTAAAACAACAGCAAAAACAATTAGTTATACTCCTAATATATTTTACAAAATACTAAGCTATTTAGCTAGGTGCCAAAGTTGTTGTGGCAGTGGTATAATTAATGTTACTGTGTTAGGTGCTAATTGGATATTTTACCAAACTAAAACAAATTAGGAAATAAAATTAAAACAAAAAAAAGTAAAAGAAAACAAACAAACAAACAAAAAAAGAGGGGGGGGAACAGAACCCCCCTGTTCCGCTGGGCCAAGTGGCCCAGCTGGCCCAGTCGGCCACACCACCAGGCCGGCCCAACCCGGCAAGGGCCAACCGGCCAGTCCACCCCCGCTCCCTTATCCATCCACCTACCGGAACCCTAGCGCACACCCCCCCCACTCACCCCGCACGATCCCCCCACTCTCTCCCACGTCTCTCTCCTCCCTCCCCCGATCCAGATCGGGATCGGGGTGCTCACGCCCGCCCCACCTTCGTCGCCCGTGGCCCTCGCCGGACGCCGCCGCCGCCTCGAGCCCCGTTATCGGCCACCGTCCCAGACGACGCGCTCCTCCGCGCTCCTCTGCCCGATTCCGCTGGATCGGGAGGGGGGCCGCCCCAACGACGCCGCTTCGTGCTCGGCTTCCACCTCGGGCCGCCGCACGCCGCCATCGACTCCGGCCTCCCCGGAGCGCTCCCTCGCCTGTCTGCTTCGTCTACGTTGACGCCGACGTCTCCGACCACCACCCCGACCCCCGCTGCCCCGTTCCCAACGAATCACGGTGAGGCCAACCCCGGCCTCTTTTTCCCTCCCCGCCGTGCTCGCCATCTCTGCCGCTAGCGCAGTCGCCGCCGCCCGGGCTCCTGCTCGTGGCCATCACGGCCCCGGCCGAGCCCGCTCGACCCCGCGCGCGCGCCCCCGGCACCGCCCCTGCCCCTGCAGCGCCATCGCGCGCCCGCTCCCGCGGACTACTGCTGCTGCACTACGCCCGCGCGCGCTCGCCCACGTCGCCGTTTCGCTCCGCCTCCGCTCGCTGCTAGCGCGCCGGGCCCGCCTTCTGCTCGCCGCGTCGTGCCTCGCCCCGTTCCGCCCGCCCGCACTTGTTGCCGCCCCGGGACGCGGCCTCCTCTCTGCCCGCCCGCCTTGGCCGCCTCTTGCCATGCCGTGGATGCGCCCAGCCGCGTGTACTTGGCCCAGCGACCGCGACCCCCTACCACCGGCATCCCCCTGCTCTGGCGCCCGGCATCGGACGCCCGCGCCAACACCCTGGGGGCTCCATCGCCCGTTCGGGCTGTGCCCTGCATCCGGCGCCCGATAAGCCCCTGTGGGCCAATGACAAGTGGGCCTAGCCCCAGAACGGTTTAATAAAAAAAATGAAATTAATTAATTAATTAATTAACTAATTAATTAACTTAATTAATTATTATTAAATTAACCAATTAAGATTAATTAACCTAAAGATTAATTAACTTAATTAACTACTGTTAATTAGCTAAATAATTAGTATGACAGTGGGGCCCACCCCCCCTAATTAATTGTGATTAGTTTAATTAACCTGTTTAATTAATATGCTTCACTGACCAGTGGGACCCACTGGTCAGGTTGACCAGCCAACTCTGTTGACTGCTGACGTCAGCATGACATCATGCTGATGTCATTAATAAATTTTTGAATTAAATTAAATAATTAATTAAATTCCAGAAATTAATAAAATCCTTAGAAAATCATAACTTTTAATCCGTAACTCGGATTAAATTATTTTTAACATGAAAGTTGCTCAGAACGACGAGACGAACCCGGATACGCAGCCCGTTCGTCCGCCACGCATCCCTAGCATAGCAAACTCGCAACTTTCCCCCTCCGGCTCCTCTACCCGAAAACGCGAAACACCGGGGATTCTTTCCCGGATGTTTCCCCCCTTCACCGGTATCACCTCATACCGCATTAGGGCACCCCTAGCACCGATACTTGTCATGTCATGCATCGCTATGCATCTGTTTGCTTAAATATTTATTGTTTCTTCCCCCTCTTCTCTCGCTAGACACCGAGACCGACGCCGCTGCTACCCAGTACGACTACGGAGTTGACGATCCCTCTCTCTTGCCAGAGCAACCAGGCAAGCCCCCCCCCCTTGATCACCAGATATCGCCTACTCTCCTCTATACTGCTTGCATTAGAGTAGTGTAGCATGTTACTGTTTTCGTTATTCCTATCCTGATGCATAGCCTGTCCTTGCTACTACTGTTGATACCTTTACCTGCAATCCTACTTGCTTAGTATAGGATGCTAGTATTTCCATCTGTGGCCCTACATTCTTGTCCCTCTGTTGTGCTATACTATCGGGCCGTGATCACTCGGGAGGTGATCACGGGTATATACTATTTACTTTATACATGATACATGTGGTGATTAAAGACGGGTCGGCTCGTAGGAGCACCCGCGAGTGGATCTTTGAGGCGGAGCGACAAGGCAGGTTCCGACCACCTAGGAGAGAGGTGGGCCTGGCCCTGGTCGGCGTTCGCAGATACTTAACACGTTTAACGAGATCTTGGTATTTGATCTGAGTCTGGCTACTGGCCTATACGCACTAACCATCTACGCGGGGACAGTTATGGGCACTCGACGTCGTGGTATCAGCCGAAGCCTTCGTGACGTCAGCAACGGAGCGGCGCGTGCTGGATTGGACTGGAACACCACTAGGCTAGGTCTGCTTCCGGCCGCCCACGCAACGTGCAGGTGTGCTAAGGGCGATGGGCCCAGACACCTGGGCGCTTAGGTTTAGACCGGCGTGCTGACCTCTCTGTTGGTCTAGGTGGGGCTGCGACGTGTTGATCTTCCGAGGCCGGGCATGACCCAGGAAAGTGTGTCCGGCCAAATGGGATCGAGCGTGTTGGGTTATGTGGTGCACCCCTGCAGGGAAGTTAATCTAGTCGAATAGCCGTGATCTTCGGTAACAGGACGACTTGGAGTTGTACCTTGACCTTATGACAACTAGAACCGGATACTTAATAAAACACACCCTTCCAAGTGCCAGTTACAACCGGTGATTGCTCTCTCACAGGGCGACGAGGGGAGGATCATCGGTTAGGGTTATGCTATGCGATGCTACTTGGAGGACTTCAGTCTACTCTCTTCTACATGCTGCAAGACGGAGGCTGCCAGAAGCTTAGTCTTCGAAAGGACTAGCTATCCCCCCTTATTCCGGCTTTCTGCAGTTCAGTCCACATACAATATCCTTATTCCAATTGATACCAATGCATACATATGTAGTGTAGCTCCTTGCTTGCGAGTACTTTGGATGAGTACTCACGGTTGCTTTCTCCCTCTTTTCCCCCTATCCCTTCTACCTGGTTGTCGCAACCAGATGTTGGAGCCCAGGAGCCAGACGCCACCTTCGACGACGACTCCTACTACACCGGAGGTGCCTACTACTACGTGATGCCCGCTGACGACGACCAGGAGTAGTTAGGAGGATCCCAGGCAGGAGGCCTGCGCCTCTTTCGATTTGTATCTCAGTTTGTGCTAGCCTTCTTAAGGCAAACTTGTTTAACTTATGTCTGTACTCAGATATTGTTGCTTCCGCTGACTCGTCTATGATCGAGTTCTTGTATTCGAGCTCTCGGGGCCCCTGGCTTGTAATATGATGCTTGTATGACTTATTTTATTTGTAGAGTTGTGTTGTGATATCTTCCCGTGAGTCCTTGATCTTGATCGTACACATTTGCGTGCATGATTAGTGTACGGTCAAATCGGGGGCGTCACAAGTTGGTATCAGAGCCGACTGCCTGTAGGAATCCCCCTTCCACACTCCTTGGCCGAAGTCGAGTCTAGACATTGCAAAACTTTTACTAACATGGCTGTGTGCCTTACGGGCACACGTCGCCATTGGGTGGTATTAGGATCTTTTACTCCTCGATCCTTACTCTGGGACTCTGATCTCTCTTCTATTCGGGTTAAATGATTTGACTAAAATCTAACTTTAGGTTCTCGAAAATACTTCCTCCGGGAGAGCCCCATTCAGGCCAGATGATCGACTGCTTCAACAGAAGATTCTGACAATACTCTCTAATGTTCTCCCGAAACCTTATGCCGTTGCTTTTGCAATTCCCTACCACCGAAATATCCCTATGGACAAGTATTTAGACCTGTCGTGCTTAATTTTATTCCCAGTCGATCTTGTTATTATAAGATATCGAGTATCCGCTCATCCCCAGATATTCATGCAGTTCACAAAATTCTTCGAAATACCATTCGGTCTTCCGAAGATCCTCAGCAACCTATTGCTCCTGAAATTCTTGCTTGCTTGCATTATGGTTAATCCCATAAGTCTCGTAATCTTAATGGCATCCCTTGTCATTATCATTTTGAGTCTGTTGATTCAATATGAGTGCGAATGTTCACAATCATCAGTCGAGTCCTAGGATTATCTTTCCGGCTCAGACGTCATTTTGAACATGAGCTGGTTCTCGACCAAATTATCTGTCGTCGATTGTGCCTCTGGTATATTCAATTGATCCATTCTTGATCAGAGCGTCTACTTCTGATCCCTTGTTTTGGACATCATAATTCCTTTGGTATCTAAACCTCGAATTATTCAGATGTTCTATAAAATGATAACCGTGCATTCTTTCTTCGTCTGATTGAGTACCGATACTCACATCAGCTCCGTTGTGGATTGCTCGATCCATTGTTGGATTTCATCTGACCCCGTCCTTCATATTCAATAACCTTGTGAGCCTTTCCACGGGGACATAATGCCTTTGGTAAATTGTATCCTCTGCTTTGTCAACCATGCTCTGTTTTCGGACTTGTGTTAGTTACTCTTGAAACTTGTGGTATATGTTTCTAAGAAGCCCCTATGGGTTGAACATATGCCTTCTCTAAACCGTGTGAACCCGGAAGTTTTCACGAGTCATACTCTTCTGGTGCTTCGCCAGATAAAATTTCAACACTGCAACTTCATCGAACGCGAGAAGTGAATGAAAGGTTATGCATTGGAGAAGTGGGAGTCGACCTTGAACTTTGTGTTCATGCCCATGGACACGATGTAGATCTTATCATTAAAGCTTCTCTTAAATTAATTACTCCCTTGGTATAAGTTCATATTATATCTGGGATCTGGCCTTTTGCAATCGTGGTTCTGACCATGTTCTCCTTTAAATAACATTTCTCGTGCAAGTTTAAGCATTTGTCTTCTGCAGAGCAATACCCTAGTCCAATCTCTACTTTGATCTGTCGTCGAGCATTACCCCCCTGGTATCTCGAGATTATCATGGAACTGCATAACCTCTTATGAGTTCTTCATCAGGTATTATATTCTCACGGACTCCAATTTTTCACGGGCCTTGAGTTATGAAACACTCAAGGATACCGATAACGGAATCGAGTCTGCACTGCGATTCAACGAGGATTAGAGATCTTCATCGCTTACAAGTTTAATACTCCATGTCTGCCCTAGCCTGAACGGATACATCATTATCGTGCTAATTTTAATCATAAGCATTCTAGCTCTTCAAGGGTATCTACTGAATTCATGATGAGAAATACCATCCTTGCCCCGATGATTTGTGTTATCATCGGCCACTTTATTGCCTTCCCTCCAACACAAACTTGTTCATGTTTTGTGTATACCTTGAGTTCCTTGCTATCCAGCATTTGTCCTTCTTTACCTTGGAATATTACCACCTTTTGTGTCAAGAATGTCGTGGTAATTTTACCACCTCTTGAGAATTATTGGTATAGTAATATCTCTCGCCATTTGTGTTCATTTCTTGGTCTCCGTGTTGTTTCTAACCGGAATACCGACAAATGGTCTGTGATGTGTAAATTCTAAACTTCTAGCAACCCTATTGCTTTGAAGTTATTGGTCTACAATTTCATTAGAATTCTATTGCTTATTGAATCATCATTCAAACATTGATCGTGCTACCTAGTCCAGATTCCTGGGTGCACCCTTCTATCATTGCTCAGTTGAGCATGTTTCCCTCGAGCATACATCATTATATCAGTGATCCGACAAATGATATTTCCTTGTTCACATAATTGTGGAAATCCATCTTTTGGAAATCTCGATGAATTGTCGCTGAGTTCATCAGCCACCTCATTCTATCCTTGATTTAATAATGAACTCATGATTCGGAACTTGCTTCCACAGTTCAATTCCCGAGAATCTTACAATGTCATATTGACAATTTGTGTCGCACCTTTTCTCCTCGGGCCTCCTGTTTAACCTGACACCAATCAGATCTGAATCTCGGTCAGATATGATGGTTGGAACATATTTCCAAGAGTTATAACATTGGTCTTATGTGACCCGGTAAGGTGGTGTCGTGCCTAGCACACCTGGCCGGTTGGCCATATTGTTATAGATTCCTTTTCAGCAAGGTTATCCATTCTTCCATGAGGAAATTGTAAGACTTATTCTACAAGTTATTCCTGATGGATCCTTTGTGTTTCCAAGGTCTGATCTTCACCTGATGACCATGTCAATGCTTTCTCGGAGCATGCCTATGGTACTTCAATTTTCAACAAGACCATTTGAAGCCCAATGCTAAATGTTTCCTGCTCAATTATCCGAACCCCGATGTACGGGTAATGTCATGAAATTTCTCTCCCCTACCTAAGGAGTTTTCTACATTATATACTGTCTTGGATATCATGCTCTGCTTGTCCTTGGGAAGGGTATACCCCTGGTATATGTGTCAAACACATTATCCTTTCCACTGTTCTGTTTGATCTGATGATCACATTTTCCTTTCATTGGTTTGTTTAAACCTCCTTGTGATCTATAATATATAAGCAGTAATATTTCCCTGCTTACGTAAACACCTCGTTGTACAATTCTGTCAGTAACACCCTGTTACTATTGTTGGTGACATCCCGGCAACCACCGATGGACGAGAACTTTGCCTATTGGTCCGCCTCGTTTCAACAAGCAGGAAAATGGTTCTCTTCGTCCCTCGCCCTTGGTACCGACTTTGTTACCAACATAACTGACCGGTTACTCTCTGACATGCCTTGCTTATATGATCATGCAGGACATCACCCCTCTTCCTACTCTTAACCCACATGGTGGGCCCATAACCCACAGTTCCACAGGATCGAAACCTGACTCTCCTATGCAAACCCCTGTTCCCAAGGTTGTTCCTCGCACTTGGCCTCGTAAGTAATTCACGAGCCACCTTTCGAGAGGATCAACAATTCTGTTATCAGACACAATACTTATTCCCGTTCCATGAAACCCCTAACACGCCCTGTTTCAGGCATCGAACGATTGCCTGCCCGATCGAAACTTCTCATGGTACCTTCTTACCTTGCTCTCGAAATTTTCTTCAGTTACAATTCGGGAGTTACTTTTCGCCACCTTTCCTGGTGTTATCTACCAGATAAGCGACCTTCTAGAGGCCAGTTCTTCCGAAGACACCCATTATCCTTTTACGTAAGTACGATGGAACCCCCGAAGAAAGGATGACGACTTCATCATGATGCCCTGAAGCAGAGGAATGAAGACATCAACATAATGGATCGACCTCTTTGTGAAGAGCATCCAAGACCAAGAAGATTCGTTAGAATTTCGTAACCAAACCTTTCCCCCTTATTCCACCTCTTAAATCTCGGGACGAGATTTCTTGTAGTGGAGGAGAATTGTGACGCCCGGATAGTTACGCTACAGTAAACCTCTGCTAATGATGCCACGTCACCACGATTACTGTTGTTAATCTTGCAATGATTCAAATCTCGTTCAATTTCAAATTTAAAGTCAAGTCAAACAATTAAAGTTATCGAAAGTCAAAACTAAAATGTTCTTAATGTGACAAATAAATCATGGATATTATTGGTGGAGAAACAACATCTTTATAAAATAATTAAATACCCTAAGGTGATTAAAACAATAGCAAAAACAATTAGTTATACTCCTAATATATTTTACAAAATACTAAGCTATTTAGCTAGGTGCCAAAGTTGTTGTGGCAGTGGTATAATTAATGTTACTATGTTAGGTGCTAATTGGATATTTTACCAAACTAAAACAAATTAGGAAATAAAATTAAAACAAAAAAAGTAAAAGAAAACAAACAAACAAACAAAAAAAGAGGGGGGGGGAAACAGAACCCCCCCTGTTCCGCTGGGCCAAGTGGCCCAGCTGGCCCAGTCGGCCACACCACCAGGCCGGCCCAACCCGGCAAGGGCCAACCGGCCAGTCCACCCCCGCTCCCTTATCCATCCACCTACCGGAACCCTAGCACACACCCCCCCACTCACCCCGCACGATCCCTCCACTCTCTCCCACGTCTCTCTCCTCCCTCCCCCGATCCAGATCGGGATCGGGGTGCTCACGCCCGCCCCACCTTCGTCGCCCGTGGCCCTCGCCGGACGCCACCGCCGCCTCGAGCCCCGTCATCGGCCGCCGTCCCGGACGCCGCGCTCCATCATGACTGCTGACGTCAGCATGACATCATTCTGATGTCATTAATTCATTTTCGAATTAAATTAAATAATTAATTAAATTCCAGAAATTAATAAAATCCTTAGAAAATCATAACTTTTAATCCGTAACTCGGATTAAATTATTTTTAACATGAAAGTTGCTCAGAACGACGAGACGAACCCGGATACGCAGCCCATTCGTCCGTCACGCATCCCTAGCATAGCAAACTCGCAACTTTCCCCCTCCGGCTCCTCTGCCCGAAAACGTGAAACACCGGGGATTCTTTCCCGGATGTTTCCCCCCTTCATCGGTATCACCTCATACCGCATTAGGGCACCGCTAGCACCGATACTTGTCATGTCATGCATCGCTATGCATCTGTTTGCTTAAATATTTATTGTTTCTTCCCCCTCTTCTCTCGCTAGACACCGAGACCGACGCCGCTGCTACCCAGTACGACTACGGAGTTGACGATCCCTCTCTCTTGCCAGAGCAACCAGGAAAGCCCCCCCCCCCCTGATCACCAGATATCACCTACTCTCCTCTATACTGCTTGCATTAGAGTAGTGTAGCATGTTACTGTTTTTGTTATTCCTATCCTGATGCATAGCCTGTCCTTGCTACTACTGTTGATACCTTTACCTGCAATCCTACTTGCTTAGTATAGGATGCTAGTATTTCCATCTGTGGCCCTACATTCTTGTCCGTCTGTTGTGCTATACTATCGGGCCGTGATCACTCGGGAGGTGATCACGAGTATATACTATTTACTTTATACATGATACATGTGGTGATTAAAGACGGGTCGGCTCGTAGGAGCACCCGCGAGTGGATCTTTGAGGCGGAGCGACAGGGCAGGTTCCGACCACCTAGGAGAGAGGTGGGCCTGGCCCTAGTCGGCGTTCGCAGATACTTAACACGTTTAACGTGATCTTGGTATTTGATCTGAGTCTGGCTACTGGCCTATACGCACTAACCATCTACGCGGGGACAGTTATGGGCACTCGACGTCGTGGTATCAGCCGAAGCCTTTGTGACGTCAGCAATGGAGCGGCGCGTGCTGGATTGGACTGGAACACCACTAGGCTAGGTCTGCTTCCGGCCGCCCATGCAACGTGCAAGTGTGCTAAGGGCGATGGGCCCAGACCCCTGGGCGCTTAGGTTTAGACCGGCGTGCTGACCTCTCTGTTGGTCTAGGTGGGGCTGCGACGTGTTGATTTTCCGAGGCCGGGCATGACCCAGGAAAGTGTGTCCGGCCAAATGGGATCGAGCGTATTGGGTTATGTGGTGCACCCCTGCAGGGAAGTTAATCTATTCGAATAGCCGTGATCTTCGGTAACAGGACGACTTGGAGTTGTACCTTGACCTTATGACAACTAGAACCGGATACTTAATAAAACACACCCTTCCAAGGGCCAGTTACAACCGGTGATTGCTCTCTCACAGGGCGGCGAGGGGAGGATCATCGGTTAGGGTTATGCTATGCGATGCTACTTGGAGGACTTCAGTCTACTCTCTTCTACATGCTGCAAGACGGAGGCTGCCAGAAGCGTAGTCTTCGAAAGGACTAGCTATCCCCCCTTATTCTGGCTTTCTGCAGTTCAGTCCACATACAATATCCTTATTCCAATTGATACCAATGCATACATATGTAGTGTAGCTCCTTGCTTGCGAGTACTTTGGATGAGTACTCACGGTTGCTTTCTCCCTCTTTTCCCCCTATCCCTTCTACCTGGTTGTCGCAACCAGATGTTGGAGCCCAGGAGCCAGACGCCACCTTCGACGACGACTCCTACTACACCGGAGGTGCCTACTACTACGTGATGCCCGCTGACGACGACCAGGAGTAGTTAGGAGGATCCCAGGCAGGAGGCATGCGCCTCTTTCGATCTGTATCCCAGTTTGTGCTAGCCTTCTTAAGGCAAACTTGTTTAACTTATGTCTGTACTCAGATATTGTTGCTTCCGCTGACTCGTCTATGATCGAGTTCTTGTATTCGAGCCCTCGAGGCCCCTGGCTTGTAATATGATGCTTGTATGACTTATTTTATTTGTAGAGTTGTGTTGTGATATCTTCCCGTGAGTCCTTGATCTTGATCGTACACATTTGCGTGCATGATTAGTGTACGGTCAAATCGGGGGCGTCACATGTCTTCTCAGCAAGTGGTTGTATAAGCTATCTGTAGAGACGGATGCCACATGGGCCCAGATTCTGCGTGATAAGTACCTTCAATCCAGAACCTTATCCCAGGTGACGGTGCGGCCGAATTACTCGCCTTTTTTGGAAAGGACTGATGAGAGTAAAATCAGTTTTTTCAACAGGACAAATTTTGTAGTTGGAAGTGGTACTACCACAAGATTCTGGGAAGATACATGACTAGGGGAGACGCCCCTTGCACTTCAATATCCTTCTCTTTATAATATTGTTCAGCGAAGAGACGCTTACGTTGCAACAGTATTACAGTCCAATCCTCTTAATATTCAATTTAGGAGGACACTAGTGGGAAACCGTTGGGAAGCCTGGCTCCATCTTGTCAGAAGATTGATGGATGTTTAGCTATCTCAACAGCGCGATCAGTTGCGCTGGAAACTAAGAATTGAGAGCTTTCGGTTAAATCCATGTATTTGGATGTTATCAACTCTATCTCTATTCCTCATTCGAAACATGTTTGGAAAGTCAAAGTGCCTTTGAAAAATAAAGTGTTTACGTGGTTTGTCCATAAACAAGTCATGTTAACTAAGGATAATTTGGTAAAACACAACTAGACATGATCTACAAGATGTAGCTTCTGTGACCGTGATGAATCCATCAAACACCTCTTTCTCGACTGCCCTTTGGCAAAAAAAATTATGGCGGTCGGTCCACATAGCATTTAATATTACTCCTCCGAATACTATCAACACATTATTTAGGACATGGCTAGACGGGATAGATTCAGAAACAGCGAGACACATCCATGTAGGAGTATGTGCTTTATTATGAGCAGTCTGGAACTGCAGAAATTATTTGGTTTTTAACAGAATAACAAATATTCATTTTTTGCGGGTTATTTTCCGAGCCACTGCACTGATCCGTATGTGGCCACTACTCACTCCGACGGAGGCCAGAGAGCGTATGATTACTGGATCTATCCGATGGGAGACGGTAGCTCGGGCTATCTTCAACCGGTTTGGAAGGCGGTCATGTAATAGGATATGCATTTAGTGTTTCCTATCTTTTTTATGCCAGCCAGTTGTGGCTATCCTGTTATTTTGTTAGCTCTTTGTGAGCCTTTTTCCTTACATTTTTTAGACCTGAAGATTTACGTTGAACCTTTTGCTTATTAATAATATGGTCGTATGCATCGTTCTGATACAGAGGCCGGGAATCAATCCCCTTTTCAAAAAAAATAAGTTAACCAACTGGCGTTCTAGTTTACATGAAAAATCTCTCAAGTGTTAACCAGAATCACCATGCTGTTGTGCGTACCGTGGTGTTATTTATGTATCGATTCCTACGAGGGAAAAAAATTCTTTCTCAATTTCTTATAGGCTAGCTGTGAAAGACAAATCTAGCGAGAGTAAAGTTAGACCTGATCACTGCTCCTCCAAGTTCAACACCGACCCCAAGGTTCCTACAGATCACACACAAGCATGTTGTATTGGAGTATCGAATGGTTCGACATGATTGCTTGATGTCACTGAAGAACGAGGTAGATGGATGCGCTGAGAATGTAGAATAGCTTAAGAGAATAGCAATATGAATCCGAGAGTACAAGTTGTAATTAATCCGGGCAGCCCATCAGTAATTCCCTGTGTCTTCTATATGCCTATGGATATTCTACTCAAATCCCTAATGCGCAGAGACACAACAAATAACACTTGAAATATGATTGGGAAGATTTAGGATTGAGGAGTAAGAAGAGGAATGCACTATTTATCCATTGCTTAACCTGCTCCTTATAGACGACTTGAATGGTATGCAATGATATAAGTCATCAGTCCTTCACTAGGTCAATAGCGAAGAATTATTTTGTATAAAATTTGTCCTTGGGTAGGTCAGAGGCAATAAAATGTGATAGCCTGACTTACTAGGGATGATAGACTACCCATATCAATAAGGAATTCCTTCTTTTCTGAAAGCCCATTCGGACAGAACTCCAAAGTTAAGCGTGTTCAACTTGATGTAATTTCGGGATGGGTGACCGACCAGAAAGTTGCTCCCCAGTGCGCACGAGTGAGGACAAAGTGCGCAGAAAAGACTAGTATTGATCTGTGAGACCATTCTAGATCCCGCCAGGAGTAACGACCATCGGCGGATGTGTCCGGTGCGTTACAAGTTGGTATCAGAGCCGACCCTCGCGGTTACACAGATGTTTGCGGATAGTTGCGCGGTCATGTTGTGCATGACGTTTGTGACCCATCGTGGCACACGACATGGCACATGTGCCGGACTGGAAGCACAGACGTATGTGCCAAGATGGAATGTTCCTGTGGCCCGACGAGGACGTCGGTTCCTCTGAGTGAGGGTGTATATGATAGCCTCCCTTAATAGGGATGATAGACTACTCATATCGATAAGGAAATCCTTTTTTTTTCGAAAGCCCATTCGGACAGAACTCTAAAGTTAAGTGTGCTTAGCTTGGAGTAATTTCAGGATAGGTGACCGACCGGAAATTTGCTCCCGGATGCGCACAAGTCATGATAAAGTGCACAGAAAAGATTAGTATTGATCTATGGGGCCAGTCTAGGTCCCGCCAGAAGTAATGACCGCTGGCTTAGGAGAAGTTATGACTGGCTTAGGAGATTGTCAAATCATGTTGTAGTCACTAAAAAATCATACGTGACAACAATACATACTTTGCAAGATTTATACTGAGATAACATTTTGAATTTTGAAACATAGGAGAATGGGCATGAGCTCCGCGTCACCTCCCCCGCGGGCGGCTCGGGAGGGCTCAACCGCCACCACCTAGTAACCGTCTAGCGCCCTTCTCCCCCTCCGCCACTGCCGATGGTCGGCGCCGGGCAAAGCCCGTGCGTGCTCCGACGGTGACGGAGGGTCTCTCCTCCCTTTCCCGGATCCTTGGTGGCACAGGCGTCCTGATCCGCGGGGTGCGGCCCTCCCGATGGTGTGGCGGCGGCTCGCGGCGGTGCACGAGCACCCAGATCCATGGGTGTGGGCTTCTTGGCAGCGTGCGAGCTCCCGGCGGCGGCGGGATCGGTCGACGTTGGGCTTGGGCAATGGCGTCGGCTGCGTGGTGGGATCTTGTCGCTCGTGGGGGATCTCTCCACTCCGGCCATCGTGGAGGAACCTGGACCTAGGGCGGCGGCCCCGTTAGGCATGGCGATGGTGTCCTCGGTTGGCGACATTCGCGGGAGATGGATGGACGGCGTCTTGACCGCGTGGGCGGTGAGTTGCTGGTGGATCTCCTCCGCGTTGCAGGCTCTCTCCCGCTGCATTTGGTGGCTTACGATCGCGGTCGTCGGCCTCGTTGTGTTCGCGGGGGCTGGTAGAGATGACATCGAACCGGAGAAAACTCTGGATGACTCGTTCATCCTGACGATGGTGACGACCAGGGTCGCCGTTCTCCTCGCAGGCGCCACCGAGGTCCCTGCCCTCCACCCCGACCCCATGCCTGGGTGAAAACCTAAAATCTCCTTAGATTGGGCGGCGACGGCACTACGTGTGTCGTACCCTTCTTAAAGACGCCGCCTGAAACGTTTGGGTGCTCGGTTAGAAGAATTGCAGGCGAAGGGGATGGGACCAGTGGAAACAGATGGTGTTCGCGATGGAGAAGCGGCGTGACATCTGGCACATCGACCAAGTGTTTTGTATAAAGCATCCATGTTTGTGTAATGCAGGAAAAGGTGGCTCTAAGTCGTGCTAAATATTATCTTATTGTATGAACACCCTTGACTATCCCTACAAACCTCCAGGTTCCGACGAGTTCTCCGATGAGAGGATGCCCGTTTTCGTTACCGATTCACTCACTTGATGAGGTACAGTCGGATCTAGTAAGGTTCATATGACTTTACGAGTAATGACCATGAATTTCTTTACCACAAAAAGATGTCCATGAATTTCTTATTCAATTACGGCTAGAAAAGGCTCAATTTTTTTTGCTAGAAGAGGAAAAGACAAGGGTACTCTTCGCAAGAAAGACTAGGCTTTTGTGTTCCTCTTTCCTACCTGAGTTGTTCCAAGAACCAGAGTGTTCTAGATTCAGAAGCAAAGTACGAAAGATAAGCTTGTCTGGCTATATTTGCGATTGAATGAGCCAACTAAGTTACTACTCCTTCCGTAAACTAATATAAGAGTGTTTAGATCAATACTTTAGTGTTCTAAATGAACGTTTAGATCAATACTTTAATGTTCTAAATGCTCTTATATTAGTTTACGGAGAGAGTAGTTTATTATTTCGGTTAGTTAACTAGCCGAAGTTCTAGTTTACATGAAAAATCTCTCAAGTGTTAACCAAAATCATCATGCTGTTGTGCGTACCATGGTGCTATTTATGTATCAATTCCTACGAGGAAAAAAATTCTTTCTCAATTTCTTATAGGCTAGCTGTGAAAGACAAATCTAGCGAGAGTAATTATTGGTGAGCAGAAGCAAGACCTGATGAGCTTCACTGCTCCTCCAAGTCCAACACTGACTCCAAGGTTCCTACAGATCACACACAAGAATGTTGTATCGGAGTATCGAATGGTTGGAGTAGGATTGCTTGATGTCCACTGAAGGACGAGGCAGATGGAAACTAGCTGAGGCTGTAGAGCAAAAGACAACCTCAGAATAGCGACATGAATCCTGGAGTACAAGTTGTAATTAATTCCGGTAACACATCAGTAATTCCCAGTGTCTTCTATGCCTAAAGATATTATATTCAAATCGCTAATGCGCAGAGACACAACAAAAAGCACTTGAAATGTGATTGGGAAGTATTACCATTGAGGAGTAATATGAGCGATGTGAAGCGCTATTTATCTATCCCTTCCTTACATTTCCTTGCTCCTTATAGACGACTTGAATGGTATGCAGTGATATAAGTCATCAGTCCTTTGCTAGGTGAATAGTGGAGAATTCTTTTGTTGTGAAACCTGTCCTTGGTAGGTCAGAGGCAATAGAGATTATATGTCGTCGAGACAAACAATGGGCTTTATATGTCGTTGAGACAAATGTTGCACCTAGAAATGGCAAAGTTAACATTCCAAAGTTCTTGAAAAATAAAATCCAATGGCTAAGTTTTCGTTCTCACGAGAAAAAGCGAGCTAACTAGAACCATTGTCGTCTAGGTATGCTCATATGTGACCGCGGGGTCAATTTATCCTGATACATTTTGAAGAAACATACTTTATTCATTTACACAATCATAGTTGTAGAAATCTCAAGATTCTAGATTAACTGTGTTTTGCTTGGACATTATACTAACCTCTCGGACGGGAGTGTTCAACCGCTTGTATTGACTGGGGCTAGACACACTATGAGGATCTCACTTGATTTCCGGCAAACTCACTATAGTATAAACATGAGTGTGATGGTTTGAACTCCGATGGGTGATGTTGAGTGCTTCTACTTGTCATTTTTCATACCAAGAGGAAAACACAATCACACACATACGCACGTCTGCCTTTGAAACATGCTTCTAGCATTGATAGGGACCGAACATATATTCATAAATCACACCAAGTTTTTACTGAAAATACACATGTGTGTATAAATGTGGGCATAAGAAAAGAAAAAGGTCTCTCAGTCGTACCAAATAATCCTCTTTCATTGTATGGATGCCCATGACTGTCTCTACAACCTCACCTCTTCGCTGCCGAGTCACTCCACTCGATGAGTTACACAGCTGGTGCAAACTATTTTTGTTCATCACAGAGTTTCTTGTATAGAAGTTATAGTGAGAAACCGGTATCATGGAGTCTGAGAGACAGAGATCGATGCTTATGTGAAAGCAGGAAACCGTGCCCTGCATCTGCGTGCATGGTTGCAAGTTCATGATCCTGCCTACCTCGAGCATTTTCCATCATGCTGTTGTCGATGGCAACAACTGCTGATACTCCGAATGGTAAACGTGAATAATGGTGGAGTTCAGCCCACCAAACAAATAAGCCGAACACGACGTGCGCCAATGCTGTTCTTTGCCTTCTCCCGGGGATGCCAGTCTCTTAAACTCAACAGCTAGCTGCGAAATGTTTTTCTGAACCTTGAACAGTTAAACCTCGGTTCAGCTATACCAACATGTCTGACCGTCGTGTAAGAGTAAGTAGTACTGTATACGTATTATGCCAGCTGTCACTCTCTCCTTCCACCATCTTCTCTAGAAAACTATAACTAACATGAACTCAAAAGATTTGAAGCGAATATATGAGCGTTCTACCGATCAGTTCTGTTTATATTCGTTTCTGCAGCTAGCTAAACCTGGATTCAGAAAGTTCTTGTCACATCCTGACAATTCCCCCCAGAAATGTTCACCACCATTTACACGACCAATATATGTTTGGTGGTATACTAGACTACTACTACTAATATAGTAATATGAGATGCAAAAAATAAGCACCGATATTTCTGATCACAGAGATTATCAGTCTGTTCTTCTCTTGGAGGACAAAAAAAACTCTGCTGTCCTGATCATTTTGATATTGCTGTCAGAGCAACAAGAGGAGTCTATTCTGAATTTCTGACAAGGCCTTTCTGACGACATGCATAAGCGAGTTACCCTTCCGTGACGGCTTTTCTGTTCTTCTTCCTCTTGACCTTGCGCCGGATCTTACCGCCGACGGCATCCCCTGGCTGCGGCTGCGACGACGACCCCATGGATTCTGCTTCTGCAGCGGCGGCTTCGTCCTCGGCGTTGGGCTGCATCCCCCGCATGACCACCGCCGGGAACACCCAGTTGGACACGAAGTAGAAGAGCAGCATGACGGCACTGCGCCCCCGAACACCACCATGCAAAGTCAGAAAACACAGCGACAAAACCAGAGCGCCAGCCGCGTACGCGGCACAGAGTTTACAGTCGCACTCGCCTGATCGGGATGAGCGAGGAGACGTCGCCGGTGTCGGCCGGCGAGCCGGGCACCAGCTTGGGCGCGAGGATCTCGCTCAGCTCCGGCGGCAGCGCGCGGAGCCGCCGCGCACGCCGCGGGAGCTTTGCTCCGGGACGCTGCGCGGTTGCGGCCGCTGCGCCACGGCGGGCGCCATTCCCAGCCGGAGCGGCGGCGGAGGCCAGGCGCCGGGAGCCTATCGTCAGAGTAGCCGCCTCCATGGAGACGGCACGTTGCGATATCTTCGAGCTGGAGAGGTTTAAGCTCAGGTGGCTCCTCGGTGTGCCTGCTTGGGTGAGGCGACGCCCCGATGCCTTCCGTTATGGATAAGGAACTCTGTCTGTTTGTTTTCCCGGCGTTTGGGTGTCAATTTTTATTTTATTTTTGAGAAATGTTAGCTAGGAATGGCAGCTGTGGGGCCAGGTCATTGGCGCACCACTTGGCCACCGACCGATTAGTTGTTTCAAATGACAGCAATACTTACTCATAACCTCCTCGATGGTGTATCATTGATGGTTGAGTGACTTTATCCCAAAATTACGGATGGGTTTCTTGTGGTAAGACTTTAAATTCTTGTCCTCACGAAACCAAGTATGAATGTTGACCCAAAATGTTGCGTCCTTTTTGCTCCGTGCCATGAACCGGATCAACGCTAGTGGCCAACCACACATCGCACAACAATTTATCCTCCTTCATGTTGAAACTTTTTCCTCTACCCCTCTTCTTTCGATCGACCGACCATTCCTCTGAATTAAGGTCAACGTCGCCGCCCTACTCTGGTGGGATGGTGTATGAATCCGGTTCCTGGGTGTACGTGCCGGACTACTGGGTCTATGTGCCCGGTCGCGTGCCCTGCTAGGTGTACGTGTCAGACTGTGTGCACGTGCCCGACTGTTGGGTGTGCACCTTCAGCTTCGAGTCATCCGTTGGCCGAATCTCGAAACAACCTCTGCCATCGTCGTGGATCATCTCAAACATCTGCTTGTCCACATCGTCATACGCCAGTTTGCCCAGTTGAGACATATCGGCGAATAGAGAGCGGGCATCGGGATGATCCACGTCCGGCGTATGCGACCAGACAAGCTGCAGCGATGCCGACTCCACGAAATAGAGCAGCGCTGCTTGGACATCGACACAATAAGACACGTCCCCGGCGACGAAGGTCGGGGACTGCCGGCCGAGCTGCTTGGGGGCGTAGAAGTAGGGAGTTGATATTGCTCCAGCCAGGACGGCGTGCGCATGGACGGTGGCGCCCTACGTCCCAGACCCCGTCGGCCTTGCCTGCCACCCTTCTCTGCATCCTCCACCTCCGCCATCTCCGACAGCTTTTCGTATGGGTCCACCGACGGTGGCGGTAAAAAAGGCGGGAATTGAGGTGGAGAGTTGCGAGATGGTAGCGGAAAGGGTGGAGAAGGGAGGGGGGTTGTCGTGGTAACAATGCAGACCGCTCCAAATGCATGGGCTGTGCCTTGATTTTGGGTAGGCCGAGCGTGTTAGAGTCTTATGTGGCGGGTGTCCAGACTCCCGCAAAGCCCCCTAATTTGCTTCCGGTGGTTTGGAGCATTCGGACAACTCGGTTTAGACGTTTGCGGGCAATTTGAGGGTCCGTGTTAGAGAACCCTTATAGGGAAAGCCCAAACATTTTGATATGTGAAGCAAAACTAGAGTTGAACCACGATACTTTTGCATTCATATACCAACGGACTTTGCTTTTTTTACCGGCAAAACACTATTGTTCCATTTTGCATGAAAATTATCAAGCATGCTCCGAAGACTAATATGAACATGTAAAAAAGTAGAATTTATAAAAAATCCTTGCGAGCACTATTTTGTTTTGAATTCATCCTCTTTATTTCTTACTCAAAACGCTCTTATATTATGGGACGGATGGAGTACCTTTTACACATTCCCACTACAGGCTGCCTTGTAACGAGTCCGATCTATTTCTCAACTTGGAGTAGGGGAAAGGAGGGGAAGGGAGTTGGTAGCAAGGAGAAAGAGGATAGGAGGCGGGAGGAAGAACAGCTTCTCTCCGGGTGCGATTCAGTTAGTCATCCAACATGCCTTATAACTGGCCGGGTCCTGGCCTAAAATACCCACACCAACCCACTCGTCTACTCCTCGCCCAAGTCATCCTTGACTTGGTCAGCTCCAGCCTATCCTTGGTCCTTGTGGTCGCTGCCTGCGGGTCCCGTCGCTCGGTCCTTCATGCTAGCTGTGGCGGTAGGCCCCATCGTTACATTCTCCCCTCCTTGAGTGCCGGCTTGTCCCCAAGTCGGTGCTGCCGGAAATCGATGACGGAGCTCACCAGGGTCTTCCCACGTCGCTAGGGATGGCGGTAGGCCGCTCCACAGCACCCGCACACACTTGGTAGTGTGTTGCACACTTGCGTACTGGTCGTCGAGGATGCGGCAGGGAACCTGCAAAGCCTGCAAAGTTGCATTATCAGGCGGAATCAAACCTGCAATGGGGACGTCCACACCCACTGCCTGCTTCAGCTGAGACACGTGCACCACGTCGTGTATTTTGCTGCCTGCTGGTAGTTGAAGCTTGTACGCCACTACGCCGATGCGACCAATGATTTTGTATGGCCCGTAGTATTGGAAGGCCAGCTTCTGGTATGGTCACTGCGCCAGGGACGCCTGGATGTACGGTTGTAGGCGAAGAAAGACTGAATCCCCAACCTCAAACTGCTTGTCTGTTCGGTGTTTGTCCGCTTGCCTCTTCATTCTGTCATGCGCTTGTTTCAAATGTTGTTGGAGCAGTTCATGCATCACCTCTCTTTCCTTCAGCCAAGCTGCCAAGTCAGGTACAGTGCATTCCTCCACTTGAATCACCCCAAACTCCCTTGGCAAGTGCCCATAAATGACTTCGAATGGTGTACGCCCAAGCGCCGAGTGAAAGCATGTATTGTACCAGTATTCAGCCAGGAAGAGCCATTTAAACCAATTCTTGGGGCAAGCATGCACTGCACACCTGAGGTAAGTCTCCAGACACTGGTTTACTCTCTCTGTCTGGCCGTCCGTTTGGGGGTGGTACGATGAGCTGAGCCGTAGTTGTGTCTGAGAGAGCTTGAAAAGTTCCTGCCACACACTGCTCGTGAAGATGTGATCCCGGTCGGAGATAATTGCCATCGGCAAGCCATGCAACTTGTATATGTTGTGCATAAATAGAGTCGCCACCTGCAGAGCTGTGAATGGGTGTTTGAGTGGCAGAAAATGGGCGTACTTTGAGAACTTATCGACGATGACCAGAATCACATCGAAGCCGCCCGAAGATGGTAACCCTTCGATGAAGTCCAACGAGATCACAGCCCATGGTTTCTTTGGAATTGGTAGCGGTTGGAGCAGTCCAGCTGGTGATTTGCGTTCTGTTTTCGCTTGTTGACAAACAGAGCACGAGTTAACGAATGCTTTGACCATGTCCTTCATTCCCTTCCACGAGAACAGCCGGCGAATTCGGTTGTAAGTAGCATGGAATCCCGAATGTCCCCCGATCGCGCTGTCGTGCAGTGATCTGATGATGCTCTGTTGTGTTTCTTTGTCCTCAGCGATCCAGACCCGATCGTGCTCGCGGATGATCCCGTCCTTCAAGGTGAATCCAGTCTCACCATTGGGGTCCAATGCAAGCTGAGAGAGCCGCTGCCGTGCCACTGGGTCTTGTTGATATCCTGCCACAATTGCATCCAGCCAGACAGGGCGGCAAAGTGACACTGCGCTCAACTCCGCGGTCTGTTCATGCCTGCGTCGCGATAGTGCATCCGCCGCGCGGTTCAGTGGTCCGGCTTTGTATTGAATCCGGAACTGCAGCCCGACCAATTTGGTGAACGCCCTCTGTTGAATTGGAGTGTTTAAACGCTGATCTGTAAGATTGAGTAAACTCCTTTGGTCTATGCGAATCAAAAACTCTGCATGTTGAAGGTATGGCCGCCAGTGGTCGATCACCAACAGTAACGCCAGACACTCTTTCTCGTACGCCGATAGGCCAAGATTCCGTGGGCAAAGGGCGCTCAAATACGCCACGGGGTGTGAGTCTTGCATCAGGACTGCTCCCACTCCAGTAGCGCTCGCGTCCGTTTCCACGACAAATTGTCGCGTGAAGTCTGGCAGTGCCAACACCGGGGCTTGAATTAGAGCTTGCTTGAGTGCTTGAAATGCCTCCTCAGTCACTGTCGTCCAGACAAATAGCGAATTCTTGCGAACTAAGTCTGTAAGGGGTCGGCTGGTGACTCCGAAATTCCTCACAAATTTCCGGTAGTACCCGGCTAGACCCAGAAATCCCCTCAACTCCTTCACCGACGCTGGCTGTGGCCATGTTGCAACTACCTGAATTTTGTCCGGCAGCGTTGAGACGCCTTCGCCTTTGATCTGATGCCCGAGATAGGATATACTGTTTTGTGCAAAGGTGCATTTGGAGAGCTTCGCTCGTAAATCGTTGGATCGCAGCAACGAGAGCACCTGGCGCAGCAAGATGACATGAGCTGAAAAGGTGGTTGTGTGTACCAGGATGTCATCCATGAAAACAAGGACTCCGTGGCGAAGTAAGGGCCCAAGTACTGTGTTCATTTCCCCTTGAAATGTTGATGGTCCCCCTGTCACACCATATGGAAGTACTCGAAACTGGAAGTGGCCTTGATGAGTCTTGAAGGTTGTTTTCTCTTCGTCCTCCGGTCGCAACCTGATTTGGTGGTACCCCGCACGAAGGTCCAGCTTGGAAAACCACTTGGAACCTGCCAGTTCGTCGAGCAGCTCGTCTATGATAGGTAGAGGATATGTGTTCTTGACCATGACTGCATTTAAGTGACGGAAATCCATGCAAAATCTCCATGTCAGGTCCTTCTTTTTCACCAGGAGCACAGGAGAGGAGAACGGGCTAACACTTGGGGTGATCAACCCAGCCTTTAGCATTTCCTTGACCTGGGTCTCAATTTCTGTTTTCTGTTCCGGTGTATATCGATATGGTCGTATGTTGACTAGCTTAGTTCCTGGCAACAGCGTGATGGAGTGGTCCCACTCCCGGTGCCGTGGAAGTTCAGTTGGCTCTTGGAACACCACTTGAAATTCATCGAGGAGTGTTTGGATTTCTGCTGGCATCTTCATTTTACCCTCATATTTCGGTGTGATTGCGCAGAGCGCAACGAAATGCAGAATGTCCCCATCTGCCTCTATTGCTCGAAGTTGTGTGGCTGTCACTTCCGGAACAGGCTGCAGCCGTGGCTGAATTCCTGTCAGTAGCACTTCTTTGCCATTGTGTTGAAATTTCAGCGTTTTGTTGACCCAATCCACCCACATGGGTCCGCACTGCTCAAGCCAGTCCATCCCGACGATCATATCATAGCATCCTAGAGGCAACACTCTCAGATCAGTTTGGAACTGTTGTCCTTGTGTCTTCCAAATGCAGTCTGGTAACATGCCCGCACAAGATAAAGTGCCCCCATCTGCAATCTTTACAGGCACCGGAGCCAGGGGCTGTATCTTGGCCTGCAGTCTCTCCGCACTCTGATCACTGATGCAACTATGGGAGCTGCCGGAGTCAACTAGGATCAGCATCTCGACGCCCTCGATCCGCCCCAGCAACCGCACCGTGCGGTGTGTCGTCTGCCCTGTCGTGGCCAGCTTGGAAATAGACATCAATACTTCTTCCGGATCCTCGTCCCCCATTTGTTGTTGAATTGGGTAGTCAGCTTGTAACAGTTCCAGGAGCTCCTTGACGACGTGAAGTTGCACAGTGGGGGCGCACTGGTGGCCTGCCCCCCACCGTTCCCCACACTTGAAGCATAGCCCGCGTGCTTGTCGGTAGTTCCGGAGGGCCGCAACCCGATCATCGCCGCGCCCGCCCCGCTCCCGAGCGTGAGCAGCTTCTTGTCCTCGCCTGTCCTCTGCAGCCGCAAGTGGCCCTGGGAGGGGTTGCACCGGCGGAATGCCCGCGGCCATTGGTGGGCACGGTGGTGCACGAGGCACCTCTTGTCGTCGGTACTCTCGTCTAGGCAGTGCCTCCATCAGCTCCTCCTGCAGGGATGCCAATGAAAACGTAGAGTCCAAGTCTTTTGGTTGATGTAACACAACACCTACTCGAATTTCATGTTTCAATCCTTCTAAAAATTGTGTGGTGAAGAAAACTGGATCAAACGAAGAGTTATGGGCTAATAATTGATGCATGAGTTCCTCGAATTGTGTCATATACTCTTCTACTATCCCATTCTGTTTGAGTGTGCGAAATTAGCGCAAATGTGTCTGGTACTGCTCGCGCCCAAACTTGTCACATAGGTCTGTGCACAATCCCTCCCAGGACATCGGTGTGCCACGAGCCTCACGCATCTGCAACCAGCGAGCCGCAGCACCCGTAAAATGCAGAGTAGCGACTCTAACCCACATATCAGATTGCACCCCGTAGACATCAAAGTACTTCTCACAACGTGTGCGCCAGAATTGTGGGTTTTCACCATCAAAAACTGGAAAATCCAGCCTGGGCAGGGACCAACTGGGAGGATTTGTGTGAACTATGTGCGGATCGGAAACTCCTACCGGACTCTCAGAGTGAATAGCAAGAACACGAGATCCAGCCAAGGACGTACCCTTGACCGGAGGCGGCAACTGAGTGGTGACCACTCCGTATGCCCGCCCTCCGGTATCGTCGATCTCGTCGTGGCCGTCGGGCCCGTGGTTGCGCGCGCCGGCCTCTCCTTCTGTTGTGGCCGCCAGGCGTACCACCGCGTCCTCCTCCGGGATCGGATCCGGAGGTGCCGCCAGAGCCGGATGCAGGGCGATCTGCCCCACTTGCGTCCGCAGCTCGTCGATTTGCTGCTGGATGTGGGTCACCGTCGGTCGCCAGAGCTCGAGGGAGGTTTGGATCGCCTCGAGGCGGGCGTCGTTGGCCGTCCTCCCGTCGTTGACCGCCTTGGCGAGAACAGCGATCTGCTCCTCCATCAGCGTCGCTTGCTTCGATTGTTTGGTGAGGTAGCGGGGTTTCGGGTACGCGATCTCCAGAGCGTCCTGACCTTGATACCAGATGTAACGAGTCCGATCTATTTCTCAACTTGGAGTAGGGGAAAGGAGGGGAAGGGAGTTGGTAGCAAGGAGAAAGGGGATAGGAGGCCGGGAGGAAGAACATCTTCTCTCCGGGTGCGATTCAGTTAGTCATCCAACATGCCTTACAACTGGCCGGGTCCTGGCCTAAAATACCCACACCAACCCACTCGTCTACTCCTCGCCCAAGTCATCCTTGACTTGGTCAGCTCCAGCCTATCCTTGGTCCTTGTGGTCGCTGCCTGCGGGTCCTGTCGCTCGGTCCTTCATGCTAGCTGTGGCGGTAGGCCCCATCGTTACATGCCTACGCGGATACACCCACTTCTCCAGTTCTCCTTGGCTGAAGTGGAGAGAGCGTACTATGTGAACCTTGTAGCGTGCACCCGTGCCATGTCAGATGTTTCATTTCGTGTAAAGAGGAGGCAGTAGACGTTTTGGGAAGAGCGCTGCTATACACACGACGAGGAACGCCACAGCCTCTACGTGTCGACCTCCTGTGGTGTGGTGCGCTGCCCAACGTCAGTACTAGTAAAACTTTTTCCTTTGCTCAGCAGAACTACTCAGGTGGCTTGCTCGCCGACGAGAGGTAAAAATCTTGGAGGAATAACGAAGTCCACTGATTTATTGTGGAGGCTTGATGAATAGTACTATCAGCTAGTAGCAATCCATAGGAGCATTTCCGCCAAATCCCTCTAAATCGATCTAGTCCACCAAAATCGACCACCCTCCAAGCGCTTCCGTCCTCCATTTCCCGTGTTTGAGCTGTCACCGCTGTTCACCCTTGCTAACTGTCTACGCTGCTGCCCGCGTCTGAGCCAACGTAGATGTCGTTGTCGAGTACCCTGTCCCCCACCGTCGGCATCGATTGCCTCGATGGTGTCCATGGGGGTCTCGTCAATGGCGCCCAGTTGCAAGGCGAAGAACATCGCCCGATGGGAGCGACGAAGGAAGCTGCGGCGAAGGAGCTGCGTAAAAGGAGGTTGTCGACATGGACGTGGACGTCGATGCTCTGGTGCAGCCATCGGCGCCTTCCCCGCCACCGAGAAGGAAGGTGCTATCCACTCCGGTCTTGACCGAGTCCATTCGGCCGGACGATTATGCGATTCCGAATGGTTGTATGCAGTAGGACACGCCGGAGGTGGTGTATGCCTCACAAGATAGAAGGTTTGATTCTAAACTTAGTCTGTCAACTCCAACGGGTGTGGATAACTCTAGGAACCGTTGACGAGGGTCTGCCCAGGTCCCACTCGACAAAATGGTGTAGTACGACCGATACAATTTTGGCCCCTCTTTGTATTGATTTGTCCGTTTGTTCCATATGCCATTGAATCAACTAGCCTAACCCGCGCGGCGGCACGCCGCGCTCGATGATCACTCGCAAATGAACAATCTATTGACTCAAGATTTGGTTTGGTCCATGATCATTTAGTTTCAGAATAATATACAGAGACATTGAAGAAATTGAACATACGAAACTGTTGAAATTTTGTAGATGTAGGGATACCGAACTGCATATGTAACCTGATCGTTAGTCCGTTTGAATCTCGGCTAGTAAATATATTTTTTGCCAAAAAAGTATTTTCGGTGCAAAACTTTAAAAATAATGCTTTTGCAACATGATTGAAACTCTCGACCTAACAGTCGGAAGAAAACTGTCCTACCGCTGCGCTACTGAAACCAATGCTTATTCAAAATGATCCATATTCTTTTTTACATAGGAATTCAAACCAAACAAAAAAATTGAACGAAGGCAAAAATTTCGGCCACCGGATATTTCGGGACATTTTGAGGAAATTTTATACCTTGGCATGGACACATGCGATCTCTTGTTTTACTCAATTACTACACGTAAATTGACTGAATTTGCAATTTGAATAAGTCAATTTTATGAAAGGAGGAACAGACAATTAGAGGAGGAAGAAAGCTCAAGGAAGAAGAAAGAAAGTGTCGGGCGTGGAGTATCTGCTCCCGAGCTCAAATGCTTGTTGATAAACAGTAAAATCAAATAAACTTGTAAACACATACAAAGAGTTCTGAAACTTTTTTTGTGGTAAACTTTGACAAATGTTTTTTCAGAGAATGAATTAGCTGCATTGGTATTTGATCAACGACGTCTCTACTTCTCAAAATAAAAATAATTAAGTTTTCCATGAAAGAATGAGATAGTGGCATTAGTGTCACCCTTTAAGAAGAAAGAAAATGAAGGAAATAATGACAAAATTGACACACGACCTAATCAGATTTTGTGTTTTTTATAATACCAAAGATTAAGCACATAATAGTGGAGCTTTCTCTAAAAAGAAGTTTCCTAGGAAGGAATGAATTAATGGCATTGGTATTGCTCTTTAAGAAGAAAGAAATGAAACCAAAATTAAAAATTAAACATAACTATTTTTGAAAATATGATGTTTTCTAATAATTAATGAATTAGTGTGATTTGTATTACCCTTTATGACGAAAGAAAATAAAAAACAATATGAATCAAACAATGTCAAAATTTGCACACGAATTACATAGAAAGTGCACATTTTTATTAGATGCAAGCACAAGAATTTAATAGTGAATTCTATTCAAAAAAGTTTACTAAAAAGGAAAGAATTAGTGACATTGGTACTACCATTAAAGAAAAAAAGAAATGAAACGAAAACTAAAACCAAATCAAAATAGTGAAGTTTTCAAAAATGAAATTGAAACTGAAACAAAATCATGATAATTAAGTTTTTTACGAAAGAAAGAAAATAAATAAAATTCTCATACAAATCAAAATAATGAAGTATTTCTATGAAATAAAGAATAGGTGGCTTTTTGGACTCTTAAGAAAAATGAAAACGAAATAGAAACTAAAAAAATCAGTAATAATATTTTGTTTAAGAACGAACGAATTAGTGGCATTGATATTACCCTTTAAGAAGAAAGAGAAGAATAAAACGAATAACTAAAACATGCACACAATTCCATAAAAATGCACTATTAAATAATATGCAAGAATAAGCATATTATTGTGAAATTGCGCAAAAACAAATTCCTATGAAGGAATGAATTGCTATCATTGGTATTGCTCTTAAAATAGAAAGAAAATAAAAATCCTTAAAATAGTAAAATTTTCTAAGAAAGAATAAATTGGTGGCATCGGCATTAAATAAAATAGAAAAACAGGAAAAAAATATTGGACATAATATTCAAAAAAATGTGTTCCTTACAATATGCAAGACTAAACATATAATAGAGAAATTTTTGCAAAAAGGTAATTCCGATAAAGGAACAGGTTAGTGCCATTAATTTTGCCCTTGAAGAAGAAAGAAAGTAACATAATAACTAACAAATTCAAAATAAGGAACAGCGAATCAGTAGCAATGGTATTATCATTTAAAGAAGAAAGATAACAAAAAAACTCAAGAAAAATTGCACACAATTCTGCTATAAATTGCACTTTTGGTAGCATGCAAATAATAATCATATAATAGTGTGATTTTGGCACATATTGCATAGTATTTATATCTGTACATTTACACTCACACGACAGCCAAAAAATACCCACAAAAAGAAAATAAAAACCAACTAACAAAAAAAACAGAAAACAAAAGCAAAAATACATTGAAAACAGAAAACGAACAAAGGGATAGAGGAGGGCATGCCCAATCGAAAGAAAAACAAAACCAGCATAACAAACAGCATCTGCTAAAAAAAAGGACAACAATGCAACAACTTTTCGAGTACTGCCACTTTGTATGTAACCCCAGCGTGCATACAGCGAAGATCCTATTATGTCATACACAGGAGCAAAACCTCCTGTCGGACATGTCCAAGAATTTGCAAAAGCGTTGTATCTCTTTATTACGGGAACAGATACTGCAGGAGGCTATACCAGGATGATCTAATTCAGGGAAAATCAGTTACAATTTCTTATTGCAGTACGGTCGTGTCACCGTATACAGCCCGCTATGTAGGTGGACTCTGTACAGTTTTATCAAGCACCTTTTATTAGTGATGTACCCGCTTTTATCGTTTTGTTTATCAGCATGTATTATGCACGGTTGTAATAAATGTACTTCTTTGCCATCTTAAACTTTCATATATATTGATATGCTATTATTTACCAAATAGTAAAAGATAGACAAAAAGCTACAATGCATATTCCGTTTAACTCATAATTGTTTATAGTTCTATCATTTCAACTACGGTCTACATAGTTGCGATTTACCAACGCCTAGTATCACTATAGAGTTAATGATAATGGGGCCCATTGTCATGTACTGTACAAAGCATGTGCATGGAGATCTCTCTCTTGCAGGTTACTTTCTTCACAGTTAATATCTCTCTTGCGAAGATGGTTGCGTCGGGAAACATAGATGTCGCCCTCCAGTCAGCAATTTCTTACACGAGACCTCCCTCGTACGAATGTTGTTTATCAAATTCACAAAAACATCTATGGCATAGTTCACAATTGTACTCATCAGGTTCTCAATTCAAGAATAGAACTTGTCTTCACCCATTAGGCAATTCTTCATGCCCTTCTATGTTTTCTCCTCATAACTTTGAGGTGGCTGGATTTGTAATACATGTTGTACTTTGCTTTTGAGATGAATGGAAATTTGACGCTCAATGGCACCTTCCTTGTGTTAAAAATAAGGTGGAAGCTTCGAATCGGTGAAGATAGTAACCCAAAGTTGATCCTTCATGTCCGCATTTCCCCCCGTCATTTTCAAAAACAGCTCACCGAGATGCTGAAATTCAAGTGTGAGCCCCTTATGAATAGTAAATCAGAAAAAGAAAAGAAGTAATGAAGCAAAAAAGGCTCTTTTTACAATTAGCTCATTTAAAAAAATTAGCAAAGAAAAGATGTGTGATGGTATGGACAAAAAAGAAAAAAATGGTGCTAAATAAACCTTTTAAGAGCACTCGTTCTTGCCTTTCTTTGCAAAGATTGCCACATGACTACTCTCGACGAAAATTTACATGCAGTTTGAACTTGCTTAAATTTCCTGAGTTTCACATCTTAAAATGAATTCTCGGACGAACTTAAAACGAATTTGCAGCTTCACAGTACCTGTGACTTTGTTTCTTCGAGGGACAGTCCATGTGGTTTTCAAAACAGCAGAGTGCTGCTGCGTTCAGCAGCATGCTAGTAATTATCATCACACCACATTCCCAACTTTTTATCACGTCTACAACAAAATACTATGGCCACCGGGATGATTTTAGGCAACACGAAGAGCAAGAGAACAATTTTCAGTAATCAGCTGTTTCTCAAATGGTACTGAAGTTGAGCTTCTAAAATGCAGAGATTGGCGATGGTTATTCGACATCAGGAGGCAGCCACCAGCCGGAGCGTCTCCTCCGGGTGCTTCTTCTCGGCGCCCTTCTCGGCGAGGAGGGACTGCAGGTCGCTGCCGTTGGCGAGGCTGTTGAACTCGACCGACCTCGAGGGATCCGTCGGGTACCTCCGCTGGCAGAAGGTCATGAGCCGCTTCACGGACTGCAGGTACTTCCGCGTCGTCTCGTCGTCCATCACGTGGGCGACGCCGTTGGTATGGATCTTCTCCCGGGCCGACCGCTCGTGGATGCCCACCATGGTCACCCCGATCGGCCACGGCGAGTTGCCTATCGCCAGCTTGATGTAGCTGTCCGTGGCCGCCAGGTAGTCCCGCCGCATGCAACACCACACCACGTCCAGCAGCGCGCGCCGGACGTCGCCGGGGAGGGCCTTCTTCCTGCAGAGCTTGAAGAGCGGCTCCAGGTAGCGCGCGCACTGCTTGCAGGTGGCCACCGCGGCCTTGCCCTTGGCCGTGCGCCGCTCCGCGTCGGGCATCTCGTCCAGCTCCTGGCTCCACTCGCTCAGCAGCCGCTTGAAGAAGGCCACGATCTTGTCCTCGTCGCAGAGCTCGTCGAACGGCACCTCCTTCTCCTCGCTGGTCCTCTCGGCCGCGCCGAGCTTGGGCTTGGACGCCACGACCACGGCCTTGGCGCGCATGACCTGGATGTCGCGGAGGAAGTTGTTGGTCTGCCCCTCCCCGATCTCGGCGGCGTCGACGTCCGCGACCGCGGCGGGGTCCTCGAGCGCGTCGTGGAGGCCGCGGAGGCGCGCGGCGTCGTCCTCGCCGAAGAGCGTGGCCGGCTGGCGCAGCAGACGCAGGCGCCGGATCACCTCCTCCCTCGGGAGCGACAACTCCCTCGAACCGTCCGCTCGGTCTTCGGCCTTCGCCACGTCGGCGACGACGGAGGGCGGCCCCGACGGCGTCGCCCGGATCGAGCAGCAGTGGACCCAATCATCGCTGGACCAAAAAATGGCAGTACTGCTGAAGAAGGAAAAAGGGCAGGCGGAAGCGAACGGAATGAGGGACGGAAGCAGAAGGCCACCACTATTTATAGGAAACAGCAGAAGAGAAGAACTCAAATTGGAAACCGACAGCGAAGGCGGCGCAGAAATGGACGAGACTCATCTATTTCTGGCTTGATTTGATTGAAATAAAATAAAGTCTGATTAGCGCGAGAAATCGGGAAGCTCCAGACGGCAACCGACCCCAGGCTAACATACGTGGCAGGAAGCAGAAATAAAAAAGAAGAAGGCAGCAGCGCATGCACAAAAATCCAAAAAACATAGACAATTTGGTCTGCACATACGCAGCGCATGCAACCAATATGGAACTGGGGCAACGCAGAACATGCAACCAATCGGGCGGCCGCATTTTTTAACAATTCCCATCGACGATTGCTCCGCGCACCCAACCGCGTACATGCCTGCATCCCTCACTATTACACGCGGCAGCCATCCATTGGACTTTCTATGATAGAAAAAAAATTCAGAAAAACGTGGTAAACTAAACCTGGCCAGGTTTAGTATATTTAGAATTAAGGGATGCATATGTCATTAAATAAATGGGAGTGTCTATTTGACGTTTGACTGAAAATCAATTCGGCATCAGTCAAGTTTTTCAACTAGTAATAGAACAACACTTGTATATATTTGTGTGTCCTTTTTTGTGTATCTTCGTTGTATGTATGTCGATGCTAAAAGGCCAATCCTAACTTGGTTGGAATTGAACCCGGTTTCAAACATATGTGAGCTACAACTATCGCAATACCACAGCCAAAAAAAGCTTACTGATCCATCAACGTACTCTCTGTAGGTCTGGCATCAACGTACACTGCACTTACAATCATTTGGCAGAAAAATATGGTGATAATTAGACTAGCATTAGAGTCTGCTGGTAACTTACAGTCCACTCATAATGATATCTTAAGAGTTGAAGTCTAGATACACAAAACTTACAGTCAATTAGCACTGGAACTTCTAAAATTAGTGTATTTACGCATAACTTACACTCATATTGTGTGATTCTTACAGTGACATTATGACAGAAACTTGTCGAGACTCAAAGACACCCGTTTGCAGCCCTGAGTCATAAGTTGGTATGTATGTACGCGGGTTGGACTGGACCCATTTGCATTCATGACAAGCAAGTGAAAAACCTTGAAATTACAGTAAGAAAGTATAGTACCTAGTGTCATCTATGGATTATAGAGACACAGCTGAACCAACATTGCGATGGAGAGGCCGGGGGCAATCCTCCTTTCCGAAACGAAAAAAACAGTTGAACCAACATACACACTTCCTATCATACAGATGACCACACACTGAACCAACATACACACTGCCCTATCCATTGTGAAAAAAGCAGTTCAACATCTCTCTAATGCAAAAAAGGCCTTCTTCTCCATCATTGTTAATTCGTAGTCTGAAAAAAAGGATCAAACACGACATTAGACCAATCATTAAGATATACAGCACAAAGGGAGCAATTAACACTGAGCCAAAAAGCTGAAAATACATAGTACAAGAGACAGTGAATGATGAAGACGAGTACAGTAAATTAGGCAACCTTGAGCCAAAAGTAGAACTAAAAATATACTGGAAATCATGAACCTAAGCAATTAACACTGAGCCAAAAGGCTGAAAATACATAGTACAAGAGACAGTGAATGATGTAGACGAGTACAGTAAATTAGGCAACCTTGAGCCAAAATAGAACTAAAAATATACTGGAAATCATGAACCTCTTTAGTGTAAATTTGAAGTATAGAAAGCAGAAGTGCTTACATCATCAAAGAAATCAGTAATAAGAAGTCTAGAACTTATCCACCCTGTTGAACTCGCTAAAAAACTTATCATTAGCATACTTTGTCCTTAAGTTGAGGATGTCAGCGCTTGAAAAATATTTAACAACTTGAGTCCTTGTAGTTCACACTTCCATAAACTTGAATGTGAAGACATCGCAATTGTGTGCCTGGTTTCACATGAATAAAGGAAGAAAAAAAAGATACCAACAAAATCAAAAGAAGAATATAAGAGAAAACTAGGCCAGCTATATTAAAAAAACAAATTACCTATTGGTTTGGTTGGGAACAACTATAGGTAGATAACGTCAATTTTTTCAAAATTGATTTGTTTCCTCAATATGGGAGTAATAAAAGCAACCTAATAGAAAAATACAAGAATAAAAGAAAATACCTATAAATTTTATAATCCGTTTGAATAAAAGAAAATACAAGAGATAAATCTTAAAAGATAACAACGCAGTGCCTATAAAAGGGAAACAAATTGATTAAAAATGTACTAGCAGATCGCTAATCTGCAAGTGAAATTTAGAATGTTCATTAAAAGCTGGATCAAGGAAAGCAAAGGCTCTTCCCTTCAAACAAATGAAGAAAGAAAACCAATGCTTTCGAACGGTTACAGGGAAGTACAACTGCAACAAGGAAGAATGATATGAAGAAAAATGTATATAGAGAATGAGAAATAAAAAGAAAATGGCAAAGGCAAACACCAAAAAAGTAGGCAGAAATTAAATTACTAACATGGAGGAAGAGAAATAAAAAGAAAGGGCAAAGACAAACACTAACAAGTTACCATGGAGTTAGAAATCCTTCAATTCCAATTGGGGCAAAAGCTAAACACCAAAGCCGCAACAACTAATTGGTGGAGAACAATGGAAGATCATACAAGAGACGATCCACAGGCTGGAAATCCTTCAATACCAACGTCTTTGCTCATGCCTAGTGATTTTCTTTGAGATCTAGAACCTGTTAAATCACAAGAATGAAAAGCAGAGATCACAAATTCTTTCCATTTGACAAAGTGTATTGCACATAGCACTCAGTTAAAATCAAAGAAATTGGTCACTTTTGTTTCAAAAGCACCAGGGCAGAAGAAACTAAAAATTACAGTAGCAAGAAAGTACTGAAATTACTATTATCAAGTTGCTGAAATTACTAGACAAGCAGAAATTCCTGTGCGCAGCAAAGTTTCCGACACAAAGGTAGATTCAGTATATATTGACAGCGTGAATAGATGCAACACTACCCACCAAAGACACTATGATTTACAGTCTAATTAGCACTGTAATTTTACTGAAATTTCACTGTAATTGCACTGACTATAAATACAGTAAATATTCTAGCAAAAATGGCACTGTGATTACCCATGGAAATTACACTGTAACAACATTGAACATTATAGAGAAATTGCACTGTAATTACAGTAAATAGCAGTGCGATTTACAGTGTAATTACCCTAAAAATTACACTGTAATTACAAGTATATTGTAAGAACACTATAATTACAATACAATTACTCTGTATTTCAGAGGAAATTACACTGTAATTAAAATGAAATTACAATCTTGAAGTTGTTGTAAACTTAGATGCAACACTACCCAAAACATAGAAAAAAGGTTATAATTACAGTGTCACTACTCTGTGATTTCAGAGGAAAATACACTGTAATTAAAATGAAATTACAGTTATGAAGTTGCAGTAAATTAGATGCAACTACTACCTAAAAACGCACATCCCTGCATCTAACAACAAAAAACTTCAGCGGAATCAAACGCCCAGGCTAGCAGAAAGAAAATCAACAGGGGAATCGGATCCACTGCTACATCCATCCGCCTATCACTGTAATTGCAAAAAAAATCGCCAAAATCCACTCTAAGTGTACACATACACCTACATCTACATCAAACACAAGGGAAATCGAATCAAATCACAAGATCTAGAAGAAATTCAACGGGGAAAGGGAGAAGACCAGGATAACCAACAGAAACTACACGGCACAGAAGCGGAAATCAATCTAAAGAAGAGGAGAAGGAGGATATTGGAATCAGATGACGAGGAAATCGCCAAGAATCGCCTCCCTCTCTCAACTTTAACTCTCGCCAACAAATGAGGAAGGACAAGAATAATAAATAAATAAATAAAAGACAGAGAGCCAGGGGATAGGCGGTAACCGGCTGGCTGGGAAACGAAAGCGCACCCGGTAACACACAAAAAAAAACGTCCGAAAAAACCAGCACACAGCGCAGATCTTGGCACAAGATCAAACGGCCAGAAATTTGAATGAAAACCAATTCTAAATCACTCGACTGTAAATTAGCAAAAAGGTAAATAAATTTAGGGGATGCATATGCCATTGATTTTTTTTCTTTTGCATACATCATTAGTGATCATGATCATTTTAGGAGGCTATCATGACAGACATGATCAATAACGGTCAAGAGCCTATGCATTATTACCTGGTAGATATGAACTCTCCTACGTATGGTGTTGAGAAAACATCGGCCACTCGTAAAAAAGAAAAAGATACCCAAGGCGAGGTCTGATATTCTCAAGCATGTTGGGATAGGCGCTGCATGCAGCTCGGAATGTTGTGGGTCCACCACCACGACCCGTGCATAACCGCCCCGACACCCCCATCCCTGGCGGCCACACGGTTTAACTGCCGGTAGCCTCTGAAGGTGGCAAGGAGGGAGGGTTAGGAAGGGTGAAGGGGCATAGGAGGAGGGATAGGTGTTGGCATCGGCGGCGCTAGATCGCTAGGTCGCGAGTGTTTTGCGAGTCCCTTCACCTCGATCTTGGACGGGAACTTGGTGCTCTCGGGTACCCGCGCACCCTATATGCGCCAAAAAAATTAGTAATTCAAAAAAAGTTCAAAAAGTTCCAAATCTTTTTTGGAATCAAACATGATCTGGTATTGTACTTCTATAAAAAAATTAGATAAGAAATGTTTCCTATCGACTTCAGGGCAAAAAGAAAACAAGTTTATGACGACAATATAATGTGTATAGTACTTGTATATATCGTTTTTTGCCGAATCTTCGACCCAGGATACAATGAAAGTCATTCTCCGACGAATCTTTTCATACGACTACAATATTTGATCATGTTTGATACCAAAAAAGATTCAGAATTTTTTAAACTTCTTTTGAATTACTAATTATTTTTTGCATATAGATTTCGCTGGTACCCATGTTCTCCTTCGTATTTTCCCCTTGATCTCTCCCTGTCCTATAACTAAATGAGGCCTTATGGGAAAAAGCGCAAACATTTTTTATATGTGAAAAAAGCAGCTAAATGACTCTTTTTTTTGCATTTATAAACTAGGATCACCTCCACGACCAGCGCATAACCGCCCCGACACCCCCATCCCTTGTGCCCACACGGCTTAGCCGTCGGTAGCTTGCAGAGGCGGCGAGGAGGGAGTGTGAGGAGGGATCACGGCGGTGTTGGCGGCGGCGGCACTAGATCGCTAGGTCGCAAGTCCGTTCCCCTCGATCTCCCCCCTATCCTAGAACTAAATGAGGCGCTCGAACATTTTGATGTGTGAAAAAAAAGCACGCTTTGGACATTCATATGAACATGTAGAAAACAGGATTTTTTTTCAAACTTGTTTGCTGTTTTGTTTTGAATCCATCCGCTTTATCTCTTATCTTTTACTTGCACATTCGCACTGCGCGCTGCCCACTTCTCCTTGCACCCTTGCGCTGAAGTGGAGATGGAGAGCGTACCACGTGAACCCTCCTGCACTGTGCGTTTGGTGTCAGATGCTCATTTCGTGTAAAGAGGAGGCAGTATACGTTTTCGGCAATGCTGGCTACTAGTGCTACTTCAGGAACGCCACAGCCTCTACGTGTCGACCTCTTGTGGTGTGCTGCGCTGCGCAACGGTACACCTTTCAATTGGCTCAACAAGAACTAGTACTCCGGTGGCTTCCTCGCATTATTAGCATTAACAATCTCTACCGGTGAATACACAAGCTCAAACATTTTGATATGTGCAAAAAAACCAGTTAGTACACGGCATTATTTTGCAACCCGATTAGCATTAGCATTGACGATGCAGCTCTCAGCGAATCAACTTTTGGTTGAGATGGTTTAGGTGGACAGTGGTATTCTCAACCTACCAGGGTTCAAATCCTGGTGCTCGCATTTATCCTGGATTTATTTCAGTAATTCCGGCGATACGCTTTCAGTTGAAGGAGACCTCTCGAAGGTGCTCATAGGGATAGGGTGTGCGTGTATGCGTTTATAGGGGTGAGTGTATGCGTGTTTATACAAGTGATTGCATCTGTACTGTGTTTAAAAAAAACAATGCAGCTCTCAGCAAAAAAGAAAAGAAAAGCGTTAACTGTGCAGCGAAGCCGAAGAGGCTGGCAAACAGCTTCTTATATCTAGGAAACCACGAGCGCTCGCCTGCCAGTCCAAAAAGCACAAACAGGACAGAGGGAGGTAAGCTCTAACTAGGCGACGACCGGCAAGGTATGGCGGCGAACCTAGGGGGGCAAGTCGCAGTAGGCGGCCGGAGCGGAGGCACATGACCCCTGGGAGAACGCGGCCGCGGCACGGGACTCGTGGCACGCCAGGACAAACTTCCGATGGCTGGGGCACGGGCACCTGGGACACCAGGTTGTCGATGGAGGCGCCGTCCATCGGCACTGGGGATTCGGACACCAGGGCGTCGATGGAGGATGAGTCCATGGACACTTATGAAAGGGCGTTGATGGAGGCTGAGTTCATGGCTCGAATGCACCGATACTTCAGGCAACTAGCGAATCGGTATCGGATACCGTATTCGATACCGATACTCCTCCGATACACCCCCGATACGTATCCAAGGAGTATCCATGAATAAACGATTCAAAACAATTCAGATACTTGAAGGATACTTTTTCAGTTCGTTTTGGATACAGCCCAGCCCATCTAAGAGACCACTCAGCCCAGTTAAGAGGCACACAGCAACCCTAGTACCCCAGTGCCCCCTTCCTTTCCCTCCCAGTTTTCTTTCCTCCCTCCCGACCTCACACCAGGCGGCGGCTGGTGGCTGCGTACCTAACAGCTACTCACCCAGGGCCGGCGGCAGTGGCGGCTAGCCGGCGGCAGTGGCGGCTAGCCGGCGACGAGCTGCTAGTCCTCACCAACGCCTCTTCCCCTTTTTCTTGCCCAGCCAAGCTCATCCCCTCTTCTTTCTCCTCTAATCTGTGAAGATTTCATTTTTCTCATCTCCTCCAGATGGCTCCTCCTGCTGAACCTCCTACTGTACCTATAAATCTAAGGGCACCATTGTGGAGCATGTTCAAATCATAGAGAAATCACCTGAAGGGGGCAACACTAAATGGAAATGCGACTACTGTGGTCATGAATCTTTGAGTAGCTACTCTAGAGTTTCTGCTCATTTGCTAAAGAAGACAGGGAACCATGGAATCCATGCATGTAAAAAGATCGCGGTTGACATTCTGAATCCCTTTATTTGAAAAATTGATAAATAGTAAAATGTATCCGTATTAGCACTTTTTCGAAATGATGAATTTACGTATCCGTATCGATGCATTCGAGGTTCATGGTCATGGACACTTGGAGCAGCTGGTCGCCGGAAAGGCGCCGCTCCGCGGTTCGGTGGCCGTCGGAGCACGCGGTGCTCGCGAGAGTGACGGTGGGGGATGCCAGTGCCTTCCACTGCGGCGTCTGCAGCCTCCCTCTGGAGCCGCCAATCTTCCAGGTACGCACCTCACCGCTCTCCCCGCACACATCCGTACGTCCTCTCATTCCCTCAGCCATAGATAGGACTAGGAGTAACATGTTCGATTACATGTACACGCTTTCAGTGCGCTCTGGGGCTGGCGGTGTGCTCGGCGTGCCGCGGCCCAGGCTACCGCCGGTGCCGCGCCGTGGAGAACATCCTGGACACCGTCCGCGTGTCGTGCCCCCACGCCGCTCACGGCTGCGGCGCCATGCTGGCCTACTACGACCTGCACCAGCACCGAATGACGTGCGCCAACGCGCCGTGCGCGCGCTGCCCTTTGGGCACATGCTGTTTCGTCGGCCCAATGGCAGAGCTCCTGGACCACTTCATCACCCTGCACGAGCTGCCGCTGACCGCCGAGGACCGCGCCGGGAAGAGCTTCGGCATCGACCTCCTTGACGGCTTCAACGTCGTCTCCACGACGGTCCGCGACGGCGCCGACCAGCACTTGCTCCTGCTAAACGTTGTGCGCCAGCCGTTTGGTCGCGGGATCGCCGCGGTCTGCGTGCGGCCTCCGCCCGCTGCCACCGCGTCGTCGTCGTCGTCCTCGGCAGCGGCCGCGTCCAAGACGGTGGTACTCGAGCTCCGCTACTCGGTCAATCGCCATTACCAAGAATCTGCATTCGATGTGCCTTTCGCGGATCTCGCCGATGGGTTCCTGGAAGACGACGAGTCGGCCCAGTTCATCGTGCCCAAGTCTGTTCATCCGGACGACCAGGCTACTATGCTCCTCACGGCCTTCATTTCCATCAAATAGATCAGTCATCAGCCGACTATCTTATCTTATTCTTATCTCATCTAATTTATCGTGGATGCTTGATGAGTAGTAGTATCAGTTAGTCCATAGGCGCATTTCCGCTTGAGCTAGCACCATTATATTTCTTTTTCCAAAAAAAAATGGATACATTTCCATCAAATAGACTGGTCATCAATCGACATGTTATCTTATCTTGTCTGATTTATTATGAAAACTTAAGGAGCAGTATCAGTTACTCTCTCTGTCCCATAATATAAGAACATTTTTTACACTAGGGTAGAGTCAAAAATACTCTTATATTATGAGACGAAGGAAGTAGTTCATAGGAGCATTTCCAGTTTTTTTTTGAAAGAACATCGGCCTTTATTAATCAAGCAAATATATTACAGAGAGTCTCCCGGATGCAATCCGGAGCAGAATTATAAACACAAAGGCTCAAAGAGCTCAAACTAGACCTAGCAAGGACATGAGCTAAGACAACACGGTGCCGACGAACATGCATGAATGACACAGACGACAGAGCATCACAAATCGCCTTGATGTCAGAGATAATTGATCCCACCATGGACCGGTCTCGGACTGAAGATTTCAACCTTTGAATCACTGAAAGACAGTCAGAGTGGAAGATCACATGCTGAAAATCCTCCCGGCGAGCCAGTAGAGCAGCCCGTCGCAGGGCCAAAGCCTCAGCCAGCTCTGGAGAAGAGATGCCAGGAAGAGGTTCAGAAGCCGCTGCCACAACCTGGCCCGAAAAGTCCTGTACCACAACTCCAACTGACGACGAGCCCCGCACCAAGTCCACCGCCGCATTAGAAGAAAGAAGAAGCGTGCCATGCGGGGGAGCAGACCAGCCAGAAGAAGAACCAACTGGAGGGAGTAGTTCATAGGAGCATTTCCAGTTGAGGTAGTACTGTTGTGTTTCTTTTCGGAAAGGGAAACGTTTCCAGCTGGCAGTCCGGCCGAGTCCTCAGCCGGACTCGCGCTTCGTTCGATTGCGCTGTATCCTGCTGCCCCGCGTGCCCCTCGTTTGACTAATTTCCTGGGCCCGTCAAGCCGTCACCAATTGTTTTTTTTCTCCCGTTTCCTTTCTTCTTCCTCCTGTTTTTTTTTCTTCTCTCTCCTGCGCAGGAGGACGGCGAGGCGCATGTTGCTTGTGATGGATTTTGGACTCCCCATGCGGCAACCGCGGCATGTGGAGCGACGACTCAAACGATTTTCGCTGCCTCCTCTTCCTCCCGTTTCTGCCTGCGCACGCACCACTGCGAGGACGATGCAGCAGTCGCCATGGATGCGCCCATACACAACATTTCTTTTTTTATGGAGTGTTGCAACCGGCCCTGGGAGATGGTACATCCGGCGGTGACGGATGTTACAACCGACAAGTTTTTTGTTGGAACAAACCAGAGGTTTTTGTCGCTGATTTTTTTGTTTGTTGGAACCAGTGTTTTATTTTGCTACTACCGGCGGCTTCATTTGCTACTACCGGCGACAACGTTTTTTTGCGACATAATTTGTGAAGATGATGCAACCTCGACAACGAGTGACAACGTTTTTTTGCAGTAAACTATGAAGTTTTTTGCTACCACCGGCTACAAGGTTTGTTACCACCATACACAGCAGCCAGCCGGCGTCTTTTTGTGTTTGCTACAACCACGTCATTTTTTTGCTGCAATCGGCAACCGTAAAAGCTACATCCGGTTAACATTTTTGCTACAATGACGACGGCGGGCTGCAGCGGTAAGCTTTTTTGCTGGAAGCGATAAACTTTTTTGCTACAACCAGTATCGTTTTATGTTGGAACCAGCAAGAGCCTCAGGTGGAGAGACGGCGAGGTACAACGCGAACACAACAACAGGTGCTGCGGCCAACGGCCGGCGCCACCGGAGATGCGGCCATCACCCCAAGAGCTGTGGCCATCTTCCCCGGAGCTGGAAGCCTGCAACCACGAGTGCACGTTGTTGCATGCATGAAGCTGGTGAGAAACGCAGGCGGCGAGGGCGGTGACCGGCGGCGAGACCGGCGGTGGTTCTTCAAGGTTTTGTTACATCGGTCATCCATGGCTAGTGTTGACGGCGGCGCTGCTTTGTTTTCTCCTCTGCTATTTGTTGAATGCGTTTAATTGGGAAGAAAACGATTCCATATCCAACGGTTAAATGCAATCTAATCAAACGGCCGCGTTGTGTCCGGCCGAATTGATCGCGCCGGTGCGCCGGCGCAGATTAGTCGCCTTTCGGAAAGAGTCAATTACAGTGATGGTCCTAGAACTTGGCACAAACGATCACTTTGATGCTAGAAATTGCGGTGTACATCAAAGTGGTGCAAAAACTTGACTAGAGCGTGCAAATACAGTGCTTATTGCATTGGTATATGGAATATATGCTGACTAAACGCGTGGGTCCTGCTGTCAGACATTCTTCATATATAACCAGCAGTCCTGCGTGTCAAAACTAAAAGGAAAAAGTGGACGCCAAGATTCGAACAAGCGGCCAAGGCTACAAAGAAAACCTGTTAAACCATTACCCTGTTCAAGTTACAACATACAAAGGATAACTACACTATATTTATTAAACAGGTACACATCTGAAGTTTAAATGGGGCACAGATGTTGCATCCCATTTTGCGCGAGCTTCTTTTTAAAGATATTTATAAAATGTAAGTAACAAAAATTATGCTTAAATATTTGTGAGCTATAAATTTTATACAAACAAATCATGATTAGTAAATAAAAACATTTAAATATACACCCATGTATTATATAAATATTTAGTCAATACGGACATTTAAAATGTATACTTCAAAACACATTCCTATATTTGCAATAATATTTATGAATTGTAAAAAATGTCTATATAGTTTAAAATGATACAATTTCTTTGAAGATTACATTTAAAACTATTATTTTAATTATACAAACATTTCAATAATTATCAGCATATTCATATAGTTCAATTTTTGTATATTTAAAAATATTCATAATTTGAAGTTTTAACTGTATAATATGCAAAATATTATTTTTTTCCCAAATAAGTCATGAGTAAAAACTATACATATGTGAATAGTTATAGATATTAAGTGAATGTTTGTATTCATCATTTTAAAATTTAAATATTTATGAGTGTATATTCTTTTGTATTCATTAAACATTGTATCTAATATACAATTAAATATCCATATTAACTAAATATTTTATATATAATATATGGGTAGATATTTCAATGATTTTATTTATACAATATTGAAACGCATAAATATTGGTACATAATTATGTTTCTAAAATATGCTATAAAAATAGCTTGTGCAATGAGCCACAATATCGACAGCCCATTTAAGCTCCACACATGTCCTTGCTAAATATTTAGGAGGTTGTTATCAGTACAAAAAATATCAATGTCTAGGATGGAGTGGTGGTTGATAGGTTTGTCTTGGTAGCCCGTGGTCACGGGTTTGAAACCTGCCCAAAATCGACCCACTAGGCATAGAGAAGAAAAATGCCACATCCATATGGTATTTTTTGTTAAAAATATATATTTTGAGGGTGGGGGGGGGGGGTGTCAAGAAAAAACACTTCTTCCTGCTTCACTGGCTGACAGCGGACCGACACACATAGTCAGCACAGATTCTGTATACAAAAAGGGATAAGCACTGTATTGGCATGCTTGTTGGAAATATGCCCTAGAGGCAATAATAAATTAGTTATTATTATATTTCCTTGTTCATGATAATCGTTTATTATCCATGCTATAATTGTATTGATAGGAAACTCAGATACATGTGTGAATACATAGACAACACCATGTCCCTAGTAAGCCTCTAGTTGACTAGCTCGTTGATCAATAGATGGTTACGGTTTCCTGACCATGGATATTGGATGTCGTTGATAACGGGATCACATCATTAGGAGAATGATGTGATGGACAAGACCCAATCCTAAGCATAGCACTAGATCGTGTAGTTCATATGCTAAAACTTTTCTAACGTCAAGTATCATTTCCTTAGACCATGAGATTGTGTAACTCCCGGATACCGTAGGAGTGCTTTGGGTGTGCCAAACGTCACAACGTAACTAGGTGGCTATAAAGGTGCACTACGGGTATCTCCGAAAGTGTCTGTTGGGTTGGCACGAATCGAGATTGGGATTTGTCACTCCGTGTGACGGAGAGGTATCTCTGGGCCCACTCGGTAGGACATCATCATAATGTGCACAATGTGATCAAGGAGTTGATCACGGGATGATGTGTTACGGAACGAGTAAAGAGACTTGCCGGTAACGAGATTGAACAAGGTATCGGGATACCGACGATCGAATCTCGTGCAAGTACAATACCGCTAGACAAAGGGAATTGTATAAGGGATTGATTAAGTCCTTGACATCGTGGTTCATCCGATGAGATCATCGTGGAACATGTGGGAGCCAATATGGGTATCCAGATCCCGCTATTGGCTATTGACCAAAGAGTCATCTCGGTCATGTCTGCATGTCTCCCGAACCCGTAGGGTCTACACACTTAAGGTTCGGTGACGCTAGGGTTATAGAGATATTAGTATGCGGTAACCCGAATGTTGTTCGGAGTCCCGGATGAGATCCCAGACGTCACGAGGAGTTCCGGAATGGTCTGGAGGTAAAGAAGTATATATAGGAAGTGCTATTTCGGCCATCGGGACAAGTTTCGGGGTCACCGGTATTGTACCGGGACCACCGGAAGGGTCCCGGGGGTCCACCGGGTGGGGCCACCTGCCCCGGGGGGCCACATGGGCTGTAGGGGGTGCGCCTTGGCCTATATGGGCCAAGGGCACCAGCCCCAAGAGGCCCATGCGCCAAGAGATAAGGGAAAGGAAGAGTCCTAAAGGGGGAAGGCACCTCCTGGGTGCCTTGGGGAGGATGGACTCCTCCCTGACCGCACCCTTCCTTGGAGGAAGGGCCAAGGCTGCGCCCTCCCCCCCTCTCCCTTGGCCCTATATATAGTGGGGGGAAGGGAGGGCAGCAATACCTAAGCCCTGGCGCCTCCCTCTCCCTCCCATGACACATCTCCCTCCTCCCGCAGCGCTTGGCGAAGCCCTGTTGGAATCCCGCTACTTCCACCACCACGCCGTCGTGCTGCTGGATCTCCATCAACCTCTCCTTCCCCCTTGCTGGATCAAGAAGGAGGAGACGTCGCTGCTCCGTACATGTGTTGAACGCGGAGGTGCCGTCCGTTCGGCGCTAGGATCATCGGTGATTTGGATCACGACGAGTACGACTCCATCAACCCCGTTCTCTTGAAATCTTCCGCGCGCGATCTACAAGGGTATGTAGATCCACTCCTCCCTCGTTGCTAGATGACTCCATAGATAGATCTTGGTGACACGTAGGAAAATTTTGAATTTATGCTACGTTCACCATCAGTGGCATCATGAGCTAGGTCTATGCGTAGTTACTATGCACGAGTAGAACACAAAGTAGTTGTGGGCGTTGATTTTGTTCAATATGCTTACCGTTACTAGTCCAATCTTGATTCGGCGGCATTGTGGGATGAAGCGGCCCGGACCGACCTTACACGTACTCTTACGTGAGACTGGTTCCACCGACTGACATGCACTAGTTGCATAAGGTGGCTAGCGGGTGTCTGTCTCTCCCACTTTAGTCGGATCGGATTCGATGAAAAGGGTCCTTATGAAGGGTAAATAGAAATTGGCATATCACGTTGTGGTTTTTGCGTAGGTAAGAAACGTTCTTGCTAGAAACCCATAGCAGCCACGTAAAACATGCAAACAACAATTAGAGGACGTCTAACTTGTTTTTGCAGGGTATGCTATGTGATGTGATATGGCCAAAGGATGTGATGAATGATATATGTGATGTATGAGATGATCATGTTCTTGTAATAGGAATCACGACTTGCATGTCGATGAGTATGACAACCGGCAGGAGCCATATGAGTTGTCTTTATTTATTTATGACCTGCGTGTCAACATAAACGTCATGTGATTACTTTACTTTATTGCTAACCGGTAGCCATAGAAGTAGAAGTAATAGTTGGCGAGACAACTTCATGAAGACACGATGATGGAGATCATGGTGTCATGCCGGTGACAAGATGATCATAGAGCCCCAAGATGGAGATCAAAGGAGCTATATGATATTGGCCATATCATGTCACTATTATTTGATTGCATGTGATGTTTATCATGTTTATGCATCATATTTGCTTAGAACGACGGTAGTAAATAAGATGATCCCTCATAATAATTTCAAGAAAGTGTTCCCCCTAACTGTGCACCGTTGCGACAGTTCGTTCGTTTCTAAGCACCACGTGATGATCGGGTGTGATAGATTCTAACGTTCACATACAACGGGTGTAAGACAGATTTACACATGCAAACACTTAGGTTGACTTGACGAGCCTAGCATGTACAGACATGGCCTCGGAACACAGAAGACCGAAAGGTCGAGCATGAGTCGTATGGTAGATACGATCAACATGAAGATGTTCACCGATGTTGACTAGTCCGTCTCACGTGATGATCGGACACGGCCTAGTTGACTCGGATCATGTAATCACTTAGATGACTAGAGGGATGTCTATCTGAGTGGGAGTTCATAAGATGAAGTTAATTATCCTGAACATAGTCAAAAGGTCTTCGCAAATTATGTCGTAGCTCGCGCTTCAGTTCTACTGTTTAGATATGTTCCTAGAGAAAATTTAGTTGAGAGTTGATAGTAGCAATTATGCGGACTAGGTCCGTAAACTGAGGATTGTCCTCATTGCTCCATAGAAGGCTTATGTCCTTAATGCACCGCTCAGTGTGCTGAACCTCGAACGTCGTCTGTGGATGTTGCGAACATCTGACATACACATTTTGATAACTACGTGATAGTTCAGTTAAACGGTTTAGAGTTGAGGCACCGAAGACGTTTTAAAACGTCGCGAAACATATGAGATGTTTCGAGGGCTGAAATTGGGATTTCAGGCTCGTGCCCACGTCAAGAGGTATGAGACCTCCGACGATTTTCTCAGCCTACAAACTAAGGAGAAAAGCTCAATTGTTGAGCTTGTGCTCAGATTGTCTGAGTACAACAATCGCTTGAATCAAGTGGGAGTTGATCTTCCAAATGAAATAGTGATAGTTCTCCGAAGTCATTACCACCAAGCTGCTAGAGCTTCGTGATGAACTATAATATATCAGGGACATATATGATGATCCTTGAGATATTCGCGATGTTTGACACCACAAAAGTAGAAATCAAGAAGGAGCATCAATTGTTGATGGTTAGTGAAACCACTAGTTTCAAGAAGGGCAAGGGCAAAAGGGGATGCTTCATGAAACGGCAAATCAGTTGCTGCTCTAGTGAAGAAAACCAAGGTTGAACCCAAACCTGAGACTAAGTGCTTCTGTAATAAGGGGAACAACTACTGGAGCAGAATTACCGTAGATACTTGGTAGATGAGAAGGTTGTCGATAGAAGTATATTGGATATACATTATGTTAATGTGTACTTTACTAGTACTCCTAGTAGCACCAGGGTATTAGATACCGGTTCGGTTGCTAAGTGTTAGTAACTCGAAATAAAAGCTACGGAATAAACGGAGACTAGCTAAAGGTGAGCTGACGATATGTGTTGGAAGTGTTTCCAGGGTTGATATGATCAAGCATCGCACGCTCCCTCTACCATTGAGATTGGTATTAAACCTAAATAATTGTTATTTGGTGTTTGCGTTGAGCATAGACGTGATTGGATTATGTCTATCGCAATACGGTTATTCATTTAAGGAGAATAATGGTTACTCTGTTTATTTGAATAATACCTTCAATGGTCTTGCACCTAAAATGAATGGTTTATTGAATCTCGATCGTAGTGATACACATGTTCATGCCAAAAGATAGTAATGATAGTACCACCTACTTGTGGCACTGCCACGTAAGTCATATCGGTATAAAACGCATGAAGAAGCTCCATGTTGATGGATCTTTGGACTCACTCATTTTTGAAAGGATTGAGACATGCGAACCATGTTTGTTGGTAGATATGCATGAAGAAACTCTATACAGATGGATCGTTTGGACTCACTTGATTTTGAATCACTTGAGACATGCAAATCATACCACATGGGCAAGATGACTGAAAGCCTCGTTTTCAGTAAAATGGAACTAGAAAGCAACTTGTTGGAAGTAATACATTTTGATGTGTGCAGTCCAATGAGTGCTGAGGCGTGTAGTGGATATCGTTATGTTCTTACTTCACAGATGATTTGAGTAGATGTTGAGTATATTTACTTGATGAATCATGAGTCTGAATTATTGAAAGGTTCAAGTAATTTCAGGGTGAAGTTGAAAGATCGTCGTGACAAGAGGATAAAAGATCTATGATATGATCATAGAGATGAATATCTGAATTACGAGTTTGGCACAGAATTAAGACATTGTGGAAATTGTTTCACAACTAATACAGCCTGGAACACCGTAGTGTGATGTCCGAACATCATAACTGCACCCTATTGGATATGATGCATACCATGATGTCTCTTATCGAATTACCACGATAGTTTATGGGTTAGGCATTAAAGACAACCACATTCACTTTAAATAGGGCACCACGTAATTCCGATGAGATGACACCGTATGAACTATGGTTTAGGGAAACCTAAGCTGTCATTTCTTAAAAGTTTGGGGCTGCGACGCTTATGTGAAAAAGTTTCAGGCTGATAAGCTCGAACCTAAAGCGTATAAATGCATCTTCATAGGACACCTAAAACAATTGGGTATACCTCCTGTCTCAGATCCGAAAGCAATAAGGGATTGTTTCTAGAATCGGGTCCTTTCTCGAGGAAAAGTTTCTCTCGAAAGAATTGAGTGGGAGGATGGTGGAGACTTGATGAGGTTATTGAACCGTCTCTTCAACTAGTGTGTGGCAGGGCACATGAAGTTGTTCCTGTGGCACCTACACCAATTGAAGTGGAAGCTTATGATAGTGATCATGAAACTTCAGATCAAGTCACTACCAAACCTCGTGGGATGACAAGGATGCGTACTACTTCAGAATGGTACGTAATCCTGTCTTGGAAGTCATGTTGCTAGACAACAATGAACCTACGAGCTATGGAGAAGCGATGGTGGGCCCGGATTCCGATAAATGGCTCGAGGCCATAAAATCCGAGAGAGGATCCATGTATGAAAACAAAGTGTAGACTTTGGAAGAACTACTTGATGGTCGTAAGGCTGCTAGGTACATATGGTTTTTGAAAGGAAGACGGACAATGATGGTAAGTATCACCATTAAGAAAGCTCGACTTGTCGTTAAGATGTTTTCCGACAAGTTCAAGGAGTTGACTGCGATGAGACTTTCTCACTCGTAGTGATGCTAAGAGTCTGTTGGAATTATATTAGCAATTACTTTATTTGTGAAATCTTGCAGATAGGATGCCAAAAACCATTGTTTCCTCAACGATTTTTGAGGAAAGGTTGTATGTGATACAACCGGAAGTTTTTGTTAATCCTGAAAGATGCTAATAAGTATGCAAAGCTCCAGCAATCCTCCTAAGGACTGGAGTAAGCATCTCGGAGTTGGAATGTATGCTTTGATAAGATGATCAAAGTTTTGGGTGTATACAAAGTTTATGAGAAACTTGTATTTCCAAAGAAGTGAGTGGGAGCACTATAGAATTTTTGATGAATATGTGTTGTTAACATGTTGTTGATCGGAAATGACGTAGAATTTCTGGAAAGCATATAGGGTTATTTGGAAAGTGTTTTTCAATGGAAAGCCTGGATTAAGCTACTTGAACATTGAGCATCAAGATCTATAAGGATAGATCAAAACGCTTAATGGTACTTTCAAATGAGCACATACCTTGGCATGATCTTGAAGGTGTTCAAGATGGATCAGTCAAAGAAGGAGTTCTTGCCTGAGTTGTAAGGTATGAAGTTAAGACTTAAAGCTCGACCACGGCAGAATAGAGAGAAAGGATGAAGGTCGTCCCCTATGCTTAAGACATAGGCTCTACAGTATGCTATGCTGTGTACCGCACCTGAAATGTGCCTTGCCATGAGTCAGTCAAGGGGTACAAGAGTGATCTAAGAATGGATCGCAGGACAGCGGTCAAAGTTATCCTTAGTAACTAGTGGACTAAGGAATTTTCTCGATTATGGAGGTGGTAAAAGAGTTCGTCGTAAAGGGTTACGCCGATGCAAACTTTGACACTAATCCAGATTATTCTGAGTAGTAAACTGGATTCATATAGTAGAACAGTTATTTGGAATAGCTCCAAATGTAGCGTAGTAGTTGCATCTACAAGATGACATAGAAATTTGCGAAGTACATACGGATCTGAATGTTGCAGACCCGTTGACTATAACCTCTCTCACAAGCATAACATGATCAAACCCAGAACTCATAGAGTGTTAATCACATGGTAAATGTGAACTAGATTATTGACTCTAGTAAACTCTTTGGGTGTTAGTCACATGGGGATGTGACCTTGAGTGTTAATCACATATCGATGCGAACTAGATTATTGACTCTAGTGCAAGTGGGAGACTGTTGGAAATATGCCCTAGAGGCAATAATAAATTAGTTATTATTATATTTCCTTGTTCATGATAATTGTTTATTATCCATGCTATAATTGTATTGATAGGAAACTCAGATACATGTGTGGATACATAGACAACACCATGTCCCTAGTAAGCCTCTAGTTGACTAGCTCGTTGATCAATAGATGGTTACGGTTTCCTGACCATGGACATTGGATGTCGTTGATAACGGGATCACATCATTAGGAGAATGGTGTGATGGACAAGACCCAATCCTAAGCATAGCACTAGATCGTGTAGTTCGTATGCTAAAGCTTTTCTAATGTCAAGTATCATTTCCTTAGACCATGAGATTGTGTAACTCCCGGATACCGTAGGAGTGCTTTGGGTGTGCCAAACGTCACAACGTAACTGGGTGGCTATAAAGGTGCACTACGGGTATCTCCGAAAGTGTCTGTTGGGTTGGCACGAATCGAGACTGGGATTTGTCACTCCGTGTGACGGAGAGGTATCTCTGGGCCCACTCGGTAGGACATCATCATAATGTGCACAATGTGATCAAGGAGTTGATCACGGGATGATGTGTTACGGAACGAGTAAAGAGACTTGCCGGTAACGAGATTGAACAAGGTATCGGGATACCGACGATCGAATCTCGGGCAAGTACAATACCGCTAGACAAAGGGAATTGTATACGGGATTGATTAAGTCCTTGACATCGTGGTTCATCCGATGAGACCATCGTGGAACATGTGGGAGCCAACATGGGTATCCAGATCCCGCTATTGGTTATTGACCGAAGAGTCATCTCAGTCATGTCTGCATGTCTCCCGAACCCGTAGGGTCTACACACTTAAGGTTCGGTGACGCTAGGGTTATAGAGATATTAGTATGCGGTAACCCGAATGTTGTTCGGAGTCCCGGATGAGATCCTAGACGTCACGAGGAGTTCCGGAATGGTCCGGAGGTAAAGAATTATATATAGAAAGTGCTATTTCGGCCATCGGGACAAGTTTCGGGGTCACCGGTATTGTACCGGGACCACCGGAAGGGTCCCGGGGGTCCACCGGGTGGGGCCACCTGCCCCGGGGGACCACATGGGCTGTAGGGGGTGCGCCTTGGCCTATATGGGCCAAGGGCACCAGCCCCAAGAGGCCCATGCACCAAGAGATAAGGGAAAGGAAGAGTCCTAAAGGGGGAAGGCACCTCCTGGGTGCCTTGGGGAGGATGGACTCCTCCCTGACCGCACCCTTCCTTGGAGGAAGGGCCAAGGCTGCGCCCCCCCTTTCCCTTGGCCCTATATATAGTGGGGGGAAGGGAGGGCAGCAATACCTAAGCCCTGGCGCCTCCCTCTCCCTCCCATGACACATCTCCCTCCTCCCGCAGCGCTTGGCGAAGCACTGTTGGAATCCCGCTACTTCCACCACCACGCCGTCGTGCTGCTGGATCTTCATCAACCTCTCCTTCCCCCTTGCTGGATCAAGAAGGAGGACACGTCGCTGCTCCGTACGTGTGTTGAACGCGGAGGTGCCGTCCGTTCGGCGCTAGGATCATCGGTGATTTGGATCACGACGAGTACGACTCCATCAACCCCGTTCTCTTGAACGCTTCCGCGCGCGATCTACAAGGGTATGTAGATCCACTCCTCCCTCGTTGCTAGATGACTCCATAGATAGATCTTGGTGACACGTAGGAAAATTTTGAATTTATGCTACGTTCACCATCAATGCTCTAGCCAAGTTTTTGCACCACTTCGATATACACTGCAACTTTTAGCATCAAAATGATCATTTACGTCAAGTTTTAGCACAATGTAATTGTCTCTTTCGGAAAAAATAAATGCATTAGACGTTGATGCGCCCGAACATTTGGTCTGGGAGGTCCACGGACCGAACGAAAGGTTCGATATGAGGAACTCCCAGCAAGAGTGAATTCGATCTGTTTTTTTAGGGATATCATCACTTTATTTATTCACAACCATACATAAGTTGGGATACAAGCAAAATCAGGGAGCTGTAAGAGCCACAGGTGGCGTCCTGCCGCAAGAGATAAATAGGCTCTAGCTAAGGTATGAGCTTCTCTATTCGACTCCCTAGGCTCGAAAATAACTGTAGATGCTTGAAATAAGTTTTTGATATGACTAATTATCATGGCACTTGGGCCTTTGTACGCCTCCTTTAGGTGGTTCACTACCGGCTTGCAGTCTGTTGCAACCTGAATCTTCTGAATATGCAAGTCTAGGGCCGAAGATAGAACTTTGTTCGATCCGGTTCTCTTTTGGCGCAAACGCCATGTCAGCCAGGCCTTTGCCAGGCCTCCTGGCCCAGCAAAAAAACAGTCCAGAATTATTAGTTTATCAATCGACATATTATCTTATCTTGTCTAATTTCTCATGAAGGCTTGAGGAGTAGTATCAGTTACTTCATAGGAGCATTTCCCGTTGAGCTAGTCCTGCTGTGTTTTTTTTGGGAAAAAAAATACATTAGGACGTCAATGCGCCCAAACGTTCAGTCTGGGAGGTCCTCAGACCAAACGAAAGGTTTGACACAAGGAACTCCCAGCAAGAGCGAGTTCGTTTGAAATGTTTCTTTCAACCATAACATAAGTTGGCATACAAGTAAAATCAGGGGGTTGTAAGAGCCACAGGTGGCGTCCCACTGTAAGAGATAAACAGGCTGTAGCTAAGTTATGAGCTTCTCTATTCGACTCCCTAGACTCGAACTGAACTGTAGCTGCTTCAAATCTACTCAACAAGTTTTTGATATCACTAATGATCATGGCACTTGGACCTTTGTATTCTTTCAGGTGGTTCACTACTGGCTTGCAGTCTGTGGCAACCTGAATCTTTTGAATATGCAAGTCTAGGGCCAAAGATAGAACTTCGATCGATCTGGTTCTCTCGCGAACGCCATGTCGCTTGATAGAGGCAAAGGTGTCCCGATGTTTCGATGAGATGGTGGCTATCGTTTTCTGTGGGAGTCGACCTTGACGATCCGACTACGAACGTGCGAGACGTCGCGCCTTAGCAATCGCTAAACCAACTTCCGAGGGGTTATTGACCATGCCGGAGCACGATCAACCTGACCACGAGGGCCTGTTTCCTGCGAGCAAACGAAGAACAAGCAAGAAACTGAGATTGCAATCTGGATATTGCGAATATAAGATGAAAGCTTTATTGATCAAGGTGGGGTTCTGTGACGTCTTGGTCTGGTCGTTGGACAAAAACGAAGTACGCGAAGTTGCAGCTATGGCGAACTTTTAATCTAAACAAAACCCAAAGTCTAAACGACGCCCTAAGGGCTGTATATATGGAGGAAGAGAGGGGAATTTCGTGGCCCTTGAGGGTGGGGTCCGAAACCAACCCTAACTCTTGTTTCCCCACACATACGGACTCTAAAAATAGCCTATACTTAAGTATTTCAAAATTACATGGGCCTGGCCCATTAATAAGGTGATGCAGCACCTAGAATAGTCTATGGACGAATATTATGAAGTGGCATCTTGTATATTTCGTCCATGGCTTCATGCACTCCTTATGGCGGCTTCAAAGTCCTAATCATCACTTGTAACTCCGTTCTTGATCCCCTTGCGCATGCCATCAACTTCATGCGTGTTCTTGCTCCAATGTTCATCCTTCTCCAAGCTAGGCCCTTCATTTGAAAGCAAAACAAATGTATCCAATTTAGGCAGCATCATAATCTCATGAACATTAGAATCATTACCAAGAAACGAAAGTACCTGGTAATTTAATTGGCGTGCGCGAGCTCTAGTAATTGGTCCAGTATATGTAACAGTAGGGGCTGTGGGTGTAACAATGGTATTGATGTCCTCATCACCAGGCCTTTGCCAGGTCCAGCAAAAAAAACAGTTCGGAATTATTAGTTTATATACAAAATAATAGAAAAATCTCAATGAAATGGGCCTCCTCAACAGAAAAGGTTTGTGCTTGTGCAAAAAAAAGTCCAACACCAAACAAATATTAAGCAACAAAGTGGAAATCCACCCAACAGGTTTGATTAAAAATATGCATATACATAAAAAATGCCATAACTTTAAAACACACGTCAAGAAAAAACACTTCTTCCTGCTTCACTGGCTGACAGCGGACCGACACACATAGTCAGCACAGATTCTGTATACAAAAAGGGATAAGCACTGTATTGGCATGCTCTAGCCAAGTTTTTGCACCACTTCGATGTACACTGCAACTTTTAGCATCAAAATGATCATTTACGTCAAGTTTTAGCACAATCAATGTAATTGTCTCTTTCGGAAAAAATAAATGCATTAGACGTTGATGCGCCCGAACATTTGGTCTGGGAGGTCCACGGACCGAACGAAAGGTTCGATATGAGGAACTCCCAGCAAGAGTGAATTCGATCTGTTTTTTTAGGGATATCACCACTTTATTTATTCACAACCATACATAAGTTGGGATACAAGCAAAATCAGGGAGCTGTAAGAGCCACAGGTGGCGTCCTGCCGCAAGAGATAAATAGGCTCTAGCTAAGGTATGAGCTTCTCTATTCGATTCCCTAGGCTCGAAAATAACTGTAGCTGCTTGAAATAAGTTTTTGATATGACTAATTATCATGGCACTTGGGCCTTTGTACGCCTCCTTTAGGTGGTTCACTACCGGCTTGCAGTCTGTTGCAACCTGAATCTTCTGAATATGGAAGTCTAGGGCCGAAGATAGAACTTCGTTCGATCCGGTTCTCTTTTGGCGCAAACGCCATGTCAGCCAGGCCTCCTGGCCCAGCAAAAAAACAGTCCAGAATTATTAGTTTATCAATCGACATATTATCTTATCTTGTCTGATTTCTCATGAAGGCTTGAGGAGTAGTATCAGTTACTTCATAGGAGCATTTCCCGTTGAGCTAGTCCTGCTGTGTTTTTTTTTGGGAAAAATACATTAGGACGTCAATGCGCCCAAACGTTCGGTCTGGGAGGTCCTCAGACCAAACGAAAGGTTTGACACAAGGAACTCCCAGCAAGAGCGAGTTCGTTCGAAATGTTTCTTTCAACCATAACATAAGTTGGCATACAAGTAAAATCAGGGGGTTGTAAGAGCCACAGGTGGCATCCCACTGTAAGAGATAAACAGGCTGTAGCTAAGTTATGAGCTTCTCTATTCGACTCCCTAGACTCGAACTGAACTGTAGCTGCTTCAAATCTACTCAACAAGTTTTTGATATCACTAATGATCATGGCACTTGGACCTTTGTATTCTTTCAGGTGGTTCACTACTGGCTTGCAGTCTGTGGCAACCTGAATCTTTTGAATATGCAAGTCTAGGGCCAAAGATAGAACTTCGTTCGATCTGGTTCTCTCACGAACGCCATGTCGGCCAGGCCTTTGCCAGGCCCAGCAAAAAAAACAGTTCGGAATTATTAGTTTATATACAAAATAATAGAAAAATCTCAATGAAATGGGCCTCCTCAACAGAAAAGGTTTGTGCTTGTGCAAAAAAAAAGTCCAACACCAAACAAATATTAAGCAACAAAGTGGAAATCCACCAACAGGTTTGATTAAAAATATGCATATACATAAAAAATGCCATAACTTTAAAACACACATCAATTTGTTTCCCATCATCGCAAACTTGCACACTTTTTTTTGTAAAATGATGGATCTTTTCTTAAAAAAGTGTCGCTTTTGTAAATGATGGAAAAGTGATGTATAATCACCATGCTGCATACAAACCAATTCCCATGATGCATCAACTAAATTTCAAAAATGGGTTCAATAGTAAGTGAATATTTGTCATGAGAAAGGATTAAATTTGTCGTTTTCCATTAGCTAAATTTGCCATGGTCAATTACTAAATTTGTCATGGCAAAACTAGTTGTTCTTTGTCATGCTATGAAAAAGTACCATGGTCCAAAAAAGGAAAAATAAAAATGTCGTGATAGTTAACAAAAAAGATAGTATGGATTAGTTAGTAAAATTGTCATGGTTCATGAAAAGTACAATTTCCCATAAGAGATGAAAGTAAAAATGTTGTGTTTCATAAAGTAAATGTACCATGGTGCATAAAGGCAAAACTTCCCGTGAAGCGATGAAAAGTAAAATTTACCATGGATGTAAAGTTGATTTGCCATGGCAAGTAAATAGTAAAGTTGACATGTATGTTAAAATGTAAATTTGCCTCTAATATGAAGGTAAATATGTCATGGAAAATTAAAAAGATAAATTTGCCATGGCACATATGAATAAAATTTGACATGGTCAGTACAATAAGTTTGCCATGGTCAAATGTAATAAAATTGACATGTGATCTTTTATGAAACTATGGTCAATAAAAGTGAATTTGCCATGGTCATTGCAATAAAATTGCCATCGTCAATGCCAAAAAAGGCATGTAAAAAATAGTTTGTTGAACATATAGTACTAGAAAATACAAAAATGAACATGGCAAGAACAGGGGAAAATATGCCATGACGGCAACAACCGACACTTGCTCCTGCTAAACATTGTACGCCAGCGAAAAGTCAGTTTGCACGGTAGCGGTACCTACAGGCAAAGATCTCGTCGTTCACTGGATCCGAGCCATGGACAACTAGTATTCCCTACTTTATATTATACAAATTGAATACTAGACATAATACAACTATGCCCCCCCCCCCTCCCCCACCGTTTGTCCTTGATATGGCAGAGATGACAGCATTGTGACAACGCCCACTCTCTCAGTTCTCTCACATATAAATCTATCCTTTTATTTCATCTTGACTAAATTAAATCGTCAATATCATTTGAACTATAAGTTTGTGTGAAATAATTTATATATTTGAACTCCTGGCACCAAGACATTTATAACTAGACAAATATTGGATACATTTCAAGCACGTTTAATTTTCAACGTTTTACATTTCATATGTTGAACAACCCTATTTTACTAGAAAAATTGTGAAACAAACCTTTTTCACTAGAAATATGTGAAACCAACCCATTTCACTAGAAATCTGTTTAACCCAACTATATTTCAAATACTTGAAAACACACAATGTGAAATTGAAATAGATGTGAAAAATTGTGAAATGAACCTTTTTCACTAGAAATATGTTAAACAAATTCATTGCACTGGAAATCTATTTAACCTAATTATATTTTAGATGTGTGAAAAACCCTGTTTCGCGGACATTAAAAATGTGAAATTGAAATAGATGTGACATTTAAATGTATCACACAGAATGTAATTGTAATGCAGGTTCTGAAATTGTGAAATAGTAACCACACAAAGTGAAATTATAATGTATCATTGTGAAACTGATTATTTTTCAATGTGGATTAGATTTTTGAAAATGTGCAATTGAAAGAGATATGATTTTTATGATTTTTTTACAAATGTGTAACGGTTTATTTCAAAAGAGTGAAATATGTTATTTCAACACTATGTAATAGAAATAGATGTGATTTTCATGAAACAAGCTAGAAGAAACTGAAATGTAGGTTCTAAATTGTGTAAAAGAGTAACTACAAAAAGTGAAATTTAAATGTATTATTGTGAAACTGATTATTTGGAAGTGTGTAACAGTTTATTTCAAGAGAGTGAAATATCTTTTTTTTAAATGTACAGTTGAAATAGACGTATTTTTTATGGAACAAGCCAGTGAAAGTGAAATATATGTTTTGAATTGTGAAATAGTAACTATAAAAAGCGAAATTGTATGTGTCATTGTGAAATTGGTTATATTCAAAATGTGAAATATGCGTTTGAATTTAAACATGATTGAAAAATATCAAAGATTGATCTCATTTCAAAGGTTTTGACGCAAGGAGTTTAAATATGAAAAAAAATCAAAAAGTAATATATGGTTTAAATTATATGGATGTTTTAAAATGGTCAAAGTGAAAGAAATGGTTGAATTTATTATGTGTGTGTGTGGGGGGGGGGTGTAAAGTACAGTCATGGGACAACTGCTGAAATACCAATATTCTTTAAACATGAGGAAAAATTATACAAAATAGGAAGAGAATATATGATGTTAGATGGCACTGGCTAATTGGCTAGAGGGTTACCAGTACTGCGCCGCCACTGAGTCGTCGTCCTCGGCAACGGCTGCATCCAAGACAGTGGTACTCGAGCTCCGCTACTCGGCTAATTGCCACTACCAAGAATCTGAATTTGATGTACCTTTCGCAGATCTCGCCTATGGGTTCCTCAAAGACAACGAGTTCACCCAGTTCATTGTGCCCAAGTCTATTCATCCGGACGACCAGGCTACTATGCTCGTCACGGCCTTCATTTCCATCAAGATCAGTCATCAATTGACATGTTATCTTGTCTTGTCTGATTTATTGTGTACATTGTTGCTAAGTCTTAGTCGACTTAGACTTTGTTATGTCTCGGTTGATGCTATATTCATGAGATATTGCTTGAAGATTCGTGCAAAGTTTTTTTAGTGATTTTTTTTCTTTTGTATATGTTATCTCACTTGATTGAGATTTGATTAAATCTCAGTCGACTGAGACCTAGCCACACCCGTGTAGTAGTATTAGTTAGTCCATAGGAGCACTTTCCGTTGAGCTAGTACTATTGTATTTCTTTTGGGAAAAGGAAGATTGTACTTATGGTTAAAGCACACTTTTAGTCCATGTACTTTGGGTTGCGTTTAATATACGACTTGTGATGATTATTAGTCATTAAGAACATCTACAGGTGGACCCCTTAAATCCTACTATATGGACCAGTTACGGAAACGTGACTCAACCAGCCCCCTCAAAGCAGCCCTATGTGATCAGGTTGTCCGGCATCTCTCAAACCTAGCTCATAGCTGGGGCGGATATGGGACCCATGCACGCTCAGGACGTGTACGCCATGTCGGATTTGACAAACCGGACCCATGTGAAATCCCTCCAGATTGACCTAGCTAGTCCACCAAAATCGACCGCCATCCTCGCGCTTTTGTCCTTCGTTTCCCGCATTTTAGCTGTCACCGTTGTTCACCCTTGCTAACCGTCTGCGTCGCTGCCTGCGTCCAAGCCATTGTAGATGTCGTCGTTGAGTACCTTGTCCCCCACCTCGACAGAGGTTGTTAGGGTCCCATCTGTGGCACTCAGTTGCAAGACGAAGAACGTCGCTAGAAGGGTGCGGCGGAGGAAACCTTTTCGACTAGTCACACATGTTGCTAAGTCAGTACCTGCATTATAGGATACGTGCAATCTACAGATGGTGGGCGGTCCCTCACATAAAATTTTCTCTCAAGCAGCGCCGTGTTGAGAGAACTCAATTGTCCTACTTTCTCTCCAAACTAGAAGACATTAAGGTCATGAGGACAGGAACATACGCAATAATTCTCTATGGACAACCATGACCCCTAGAATAATTGTGTTCCCCTCAACATATCAACGCCTTTCACCCAGAGGTCTATCGGTTTGCACAACTATCTATCATCGTCATGTGTGACAAAGGGAGTTGAACGTCTCCAACTACATTGATGGATCAGACGTCTCCAATCACTAAATTTTTCGGAGAGGTAAATATCAACAAGAAGAAGATATAAATATATAGACGGCGCATATCAAATAACTGCTTACTAGCCAACGGACCCATAGCCAACAATGATAGATAGTGGCGGAGATGGGGAAGGAAGAACAAGTGGTGGCGATGGCAGCGATGGTGGTGACGCCTGCGATGGTGCTATGGATGCGGCGGCGGTGGCCCATGGACACGCCTCGGTGAGGGCGGATCCTTTGGTGGCTTCCTTCCCGACATTCGTTCAAGGCTGGAACGATGGAGATGGGGCTTGGCACAGCCCCAAGTGCTTCTTGATGCAGATGGCGGCTGGACATTGCGAGGTCGATAATGGACGGTGTCTCTTAGGATGATGGCGGCGGCTAGGGTTGGAGGTGTATATATAAGAGTTCTTCCAAATCCTCCTACATTGATGTAGCATCTCTCTTTTGATCCAAAGGCTCTAGGTGAGTCCAATCCTATCCTTGATGGCCCAGGATGTAGGAATAAACAGGGATGAAATCCCAGAAGAAACCTGCCTGTAAAGACAATTTCTGGGCTTGTCTGGACCAATTTTGCTTGTACTAAACGTCGGGTTGCGCTCTGGACTCCCCAGTAAAAAGGTCATCATTTCTTCATATGAACTCAGAATTTGATGTTTTTAGGTTTGTTGGAATCATACAAACGACGCCGATGCACCTGTGGTATTATAATTTTTTAAATATTTAGAGTACTTTGGAAAATGATTTTTTTACTCCTCAAAATGCCTAAGGACTGGTTTTTTGGGGGGGCTTAAAAAAATAAGGTGTCGCTTCCCAAATTAGAAAATAAGTCGTCCCCTATATTTTGTTGAGACTTCTAAATTAGCTATCCATTATTAGTTTAGAATCCCCAATAAAATCCGCAAGTAAAAAGGTCATCATTTCTTCATATGAACTCAGAATTTGATGTTTTTAGGTTTGTTGGAATCATACAAACGACGCCGATGCACCTGTGGTATTATAATTTTTTAAATATTTAGAGTACTTTGGAAAATGATTTTTTTACTCCTCAAAATGCCTAAGGACTGGTTTTTTGGGGGGGCTTAAAAAATAAGGTGTCGCTTCCCAAATTAGAAAATAAGTCGTCCCCTATATTTTGTTGAGACTTCTAAATTAGCTATCCATTATTAGTTTAGAATCGCCAATAAAATCCGCAAGAGCTGGGACTCGAACTGAAAATTACCTGGCTCAGATCACACTGTGGTAACCACCCCGCCACAGGAACTTTATGCGCTAAGTTCCAACATTTTTTTCCTTATCATCTTTCCTTCCCTTTTTTTTCCTGTTTTTTTCATTTTTTTTCTATTTTCTTTTTTCCTTCTTCCTCATTTGATGATTTTTTTCGAATGTATCCACATTTTTTAAAATTAATGAACCTTTTCAAATTCTATGAACTTTTTTCTAGTTCAATGAACTTTTTCAAATTTGATAAACTTTTTTTCAACTTCGTTGAACTTTTTTCAAATCTGATGACTTTTGTTAAAATTTGATGAACTTTCTTCAAGTTCAATGAACTTTTTTCAAGAGTGATGAATTTTTCCAAAATCGACGAATTTTTTTTCAAACTCGCTGAACTTTTTTTTGAAAACGATGAACTTTTTTTGAAAACCGATGAACTTTTTTTAACACGATGAACTTTTAAAAAAATTCATAAAGTTTTTTCCAAAATCGGTGAACTTTTTTAAGTTTGTGAACTTTTCTTAAAAAAGATGAACTATTTCTCAAAATCGATGAAATTTTTTTAGTTTGCGAACTTTTTGTCTCAAAATCGACGAACGTTTTTAAATTCATGATTTATAAAGGAAATTAAAAACTGAATAATAAATAAATAGCGCGACCATACTGGTTCATGTACTGCTAGCGCTAATAAAAAATACTGGTGTCCAATAGCTTTGGTGGTCAGCTAATGTTGAACCACCGTGGCGCTCACGAGCGATGCCGGTTCGATTCCTGAAGCAGCCATATTTTTTGCTTTTTATAGCGATTTTGTTCCCTACGCTTTCACATTGCGGGCCGGCCCAGCAAGGAGCTGCTGCGGGAGCCAACTACCTGTTCGAGCGCTTAAGGGTATGTACAATGGTTGCTAAGATAGTTTCTCTGAAGTCTTACATGTTTTTTAGAGATGACGAAAAAAGGTGTCTATAATGGATTATGTCTTAACTTTATCTTCAATAACTAGCTGTTTCTAAAAACATGATGAGACATATTATGCTAAAGGACCATTTCTTGTCTTCTCTTAAAAATAGAAGACAAGCCTTTTCTTACGAGTGTTTCTTCTTCATCTCATCATTTATCCTACGTGACATTTCTAAAATAACACCATTGTACATGCCCTAAGACGCCGAACAGGAGCTCCCCAAGATGGTAGCTTCACTCGCGCCTGAAGCACACCACAACGCTCACGAGTATGGGGGCCGAGTAGTGTATTTCTCGATCCTGTGTTCGCTCAGTCAGCCTGATTGCAGCTGTTTTTGTTTTCCTTTTTTTTCTTTATTTTTGTTTTTTCTGTTTATCTATTTCTTCACTGGTTTTCTTTGGATTTTTCTTTCTTTCTTGTACTTTGTTTTTCTCTCGATTCTCTCTGATTTTTATGTTTTGTTTTGCTTCATTTTCTTATCTGCATTGATTTTTCTTTCATTTTTTTATTCTTTTTAGTTTTCTTGTTTTTTGTTTCATTTAAGAATTCTTCAGGAATTTTAGCATGCTAGTTTACATTTGTATGTACATCAGTTATATTTTTAAATACATGTTTAACAGTTTTCAAATACTTGATTAATATTTTCCATATATGTGCATGGATGCCTATTTCCTTTTTGATACACATTATAAATTTTTGGAATATATCTAAACAATTTTCATATATATTGTAAAAAATCCAAACAAATGGTTAACATATTTTTTTTCAAACATATGTTTTGATGTCAAAATTTTCATCAAAAATGTAAATTTTTTATCCATTAAGATAATTCTATATATATAATTAACTTTTTGAAATGCATGATTATATATATTATATCAACTTTTTTAGGTACACGTTCTACATTGTTTTTGTAAAAATCAGGAACATCGTTCTATACATGTGTAACTTTTTTTAATTATTTATGTTTGGGTGTAAACTTTTTTCGTACATGTTTGCAAATTTTTCATATACATTAGAAACAACTTTTATACATGTTTATTAGTCTTTAATACATGACTAACATTTTATTTTCATTTTATGATTTGATATCTACTTTTTAATACGCGTTGCATGTTTTTTGTAGACATCACAGACATTTATTATACATCTTTAATATTTCCTAATTACATGATTAACATTTTTAAATACATGAATAACATTTTTTTCCATATTTATGTTTTGATATCTACTTTTTTCATAGACATTGTACATTTTTATGCTTATAAACACCTTTCGTATGCGTTTAACATTTTTGTAATGCATGATCAATATTTTTAAGTTTTAGGTGAGCGCTTGTACTCAAACGAGCACATAAGGCTCCACACGCTGGGCGGTTCATTGGCGCATGCGGTTTAGGTGAGCGCTCGTACTGCGTCGCTACGAGTTAGGCATAGTCGCGAACAACTAGTTAACGGATACCCTTTCGAGGCTCTCACAAAGTTTACATTTTGGCCCCTAGGAGCGCCAGGTGTTGCGCATTGGCACACCTCAAAGTTTTTCTTGACTTTTCCTAGGTTTTGACGGAAACAATGTCCCTTTTTTTATTGGAAAGTACTGCTTTTCCCATGTGCTTCTGCGATAATCATATATGCACAACTCTCACAAAAGAAAATTTAAAGCACAATTTGTGCTTCCACGAGAAGCATAGTTGTGCAGCTCCGGAAAAATAAAATTTGTGCTTCCAAAGAAAAATGGAAAAGCAAACACCGTACTTTCCAAAAAGGTAATAGCACAGCCTATGCTTCCGCCAGAAACAAAAATGTGCCATAGCTATGCATCTATTTTTTTTTAAAAAAGTACAATCATGTTGTCCATTTTATTTTCTTTTTTAGTTTTCAACATTTTTTCAGTTTTGGTTTTCTTTTGTTAGTTGTTGGTTTTTTATGCGTGTTTCCCTTTTTTGATATATTTTTCTACTTCCGATTTCCCATGAAAAAATTCATCGAAACTTATTAACGTTGGTCTAGTTTCAAAGACCTCGACGCAAGAAATACAAACGTGAAAATGATTTGTGATTGGACGAACAGTTCAAGATGTTGAATGTTTTGAAAAAACAAATCTATGAAAAATAGGAATAACTCTCGCGTGGCGATTAGTGGTGCATATGCAGTGCACAACGTGTCAGCAGAAGAGAAAAGTGAGAAAAACCTTTGCAAGGGATACCCCTTAATTAGTGATTTAGATATACTTCCTCTGTCCCAAATTTCTTGTCTTAGATTTGTCTAGATACGGATGTATAGATACATCCGTATCTAGACAAATCTAAGACAAGAATTTTGGGACGGAGGGAGTACTATTCAATGTAAGTGTTAAACTTGCACCACTTGAAGTACACACCGGCATGGGCCTAGCGCAGATTGCTACATTAGGCCCAAGTGCAGAGATATAAAAACTGGATGGGTGAGTTGTCTTTTTTTAATTCTGATTTTTTATTAGGAAAAATCTTCGTGGCTTCAAAAATAGTTTTAAAAAAATTAAAAGTATCTTGTGATTTTAAATTTTCTCACGAATTTCAGTTTTTTATGTGATTTGAGAAAATGTTTACACATTCAAAATTTTGTTTGTACATTTCAAAAAGTGACAATTCTAATAGTTTGTGAATTCAAAATGAAAATTAGGAAGCAAAAGATGACCACGTGTTCATGTTTAAAAAAGGTTAATTAATTGAATATTCTTAAAATTTAAATTAATTTAAAGTATAGTCATTAATTTGAAAAAATGGTCGTCAATTTTCAAACTTCTCATGAATTTCAGACAAACAATGTTTCTGAATTTCCAAAATGTTTATGATTGTTAAAAGGGAACAATAATGAATGTAAATAAAATTAAATGTAAAGCCAACCGCAAAAGAAACAAAAATCTAGTTGAACAAGACAGACAAAATACCAGGAAAAACTCCAGGAATGAAAGAAAAAACCAGCCAAAGAGGTTTCGTGAGAAACAGAAAACCATCCGTCATGGAGCAAAGCGCAAAAGAAAACCAGCCTAGATAAACATCGGATGCCCGTGCTAACTGTCCATTCAGATGAAAATAGATGTTGTGTTTAGTGGGCTAGCCCGCTTAGAATTGGTGTAAGCAAGCAATAGTTATTGCACTGTACAAGTGATAAATATCATTTCTGATGTATTGTGGGCACTGAGCGTAAAACAACATACTCGATAGGGTCTGAGAAATGAAGCCAAAATTGGCCGGCCCACAATCGATAGCATGTGCCTTTGGTTGACTATTCGTCATAGCGAGCAAACAATAGGAGCCCTCACTTGAATGGGACTAGCCTTGTGGGGGCCCCCTATATAGCGCTTCACTTTTCGAAAAATGGAAATTGAGAATTTTTCACTCAATTCTAAGAGTTTCGAACAAAATTTCGTAAGTTTTAGAAAAATTACCAATTTTGAAAAAAGGTGGTAGATTTTATAAAAAGTCATGAATTTGGAAAAGTTCATTTATTTGAAAAAAGTTCACAAAATTTTAAAAAACATCAATTCTTAGAAAATTTCATCAATTTTGGAAACAATCACAAAACTGAAAAAAGTTCATGCATTGTGAGAAACAAAAAAAATCAAAATTAAAAATAGAAGTGAAGAAAAGGAAAATAGTAAAGAAAACAGAAGAAAAAACCGGCATAAAACATAAAAAATCAGTTGGAAGCTTCTATTAATTTCCCAAAACTTCCGGAGACTTCTAGAAGCTTCACAAACCGGCCGGGAGAGCGATTCGGAAAAACAAACAACGATGGCAGCATGGGCCAGCCCATCACGTACGCACAGTGTGCACGAGTTTGCAGAATGTACTAATTCAGTGCTTATGGTGCCAAATAGGAAATGTCGGCTTTGTTTTAGACGTAGCCTAGCAAGTCTTCATCGTTCTGGTCAATATTACCCCAATGCCCCTCACCCAAGGCCAATAATTCTTTAAAAAAAGTAGTAACAAAAAAATTCAACTAGAAACTATCAACAAGGTTATGTCTCGCCCGTACCGGTTCCTATTGGGAATCTTCTACGGGCGGATTACTACCGGGCCGACCTATTTAGTAGTTGTTGTTTGCTGCATGCACTCCTCCTCGTTCACTCGATGGGTTCGATTGGTTCGGTCTGCTTTCTTTATTTTCTTTATTTTTCGTTTTTAATGTTTTTCCTTTGATACATTTTATTTTTCCAGCGGGTTTTTTGGCTTTCCTTTCTTCTTCTTTATGGTTTGTTTCTTCAATGGTTTTCTTCGATTTTCAATTATTTTTCTTCTTTATACATTGGTATTTTTTGTTTTCTTTGCTTTTGTTTTTGTTTCTTTTGTCAATTTTCATTGGGGTTTTCACGCATTTTCATTAGGTTTGTTTTTTCAACACATGTCTACTTTTTTTCATACACCTTCTAATTTTTTTGTAAACATTGAAAACATTACTTTCTATCCATTTAACCTTTTCCAAATAGATGTATAATATTTTTTGCAAAAAATAAGTTTGGAACTTTTTTTTCAAATATGTGTTGAACATTTTAAAAACTGTTAGATATTACTTCTGAATACATGTTGAAATATTCTGAAAATTATAAAAACATTTTTTTGAACTATGCAAACATTTTGTAGAATGTGCAAACAGTTTTAAAAAATGTCACAAACACATTTCTAAACGTAATATACATTTTCTGAATGTATGAAATGTTTTAGTTTAATTACATAAAGTTTTTCAACATTATATATATATATATATATATATATATATATATATATAATGTCACACATTTCAAAAGAAATATATGTGACTTTAAATATATATAATTCGCATTTTTCCATATACATGATTATCGGTTTCTACTTTTTATATTCATATTTATACATGTTTCATATACTTTTTTATACACGTTTAACATTTTTCAAATGGAGGGTTAACGTTGCCAAAAAATTAATGAAAAGTGCTTTTGCAATTTAGCGTATATATTAATATTATTTCGGAATATAAACAAATGTAAAATAAACAAAGATGGTAATAACGCGCATGACGACATTATAACGCCAGCACTACGAGTAACCTTGTTACTGGGCCAGCCCATGAAATACGCACAGTGCGCGAGTTTGCAGAATGTACTTAATTCAGTGCTTATGGTGCCGAATAAGAAATGTCGGCCTTGTGACAGACGCAGGCTGGGAAGTCTTCGTCGTTCTGGCCAATATTACCCCAATGCCCCTCACCCAAGGCCAATAATTCTCAAAAAAAAAGTAGTAGCGAAAAAAAGCAACTAGAAACTATCAACAAAGCTATGTCTCGCCCGTACCAGTTCCTATTAGGAATCTCCTACGGGCGGGCTACTACCAGCCCGACCTCTTTAGTTGTTCTTGTTTGCTGCATTCACTCGTCCTCGTTCGCTTGATGGGTTCAGTTGGTTCGGTCTGCTTTCTATATTTTCTTTATTTTTCGTTTTTACTGTTTTCCTTTGGTTTATTTTATTTTTCCAGCGGGTTTTTTTGGCTTTCCTGCTACTTCTTTATGCTTTGTTTTTCCAATGGTTTTCGTGTTTTCAATTATTTTTCTTCTTTATACATTGGTATTTTTTGTTTTATTTGTTTTTTTTATTTTTTTGTCAATTTTCATTGGGGTTTTCATGCAATCTTTTTCATTGGGTTTGTTTTTTCAACACATGTCTAATTTTTTCATACACCTTGTACATTGTTTGTAAAACATTACTTTCTATCCGTTTAACCTTTACCAAATAGATGTATAACATTTTTTGCCAAAAAATAAGTTTGGAACATTTTTTCAAATATGTGTTAAACATTTTAAAAACTGTTAGATATTATTTCTGAATACATGTTGAAATATTCTGAAAATTATAAAAAAATTGAACTATGCAAACATTTTGAAGATTGTGCAAACAGTTTTAAAAAATGTCACAAACACATTTCTAAACGTAATGTACATTTTCTGAATGATGAAATGTTTTAATTTAATTACATAAAGTTTTTCAACATTACATATTTTTTTTAAGGTCACATATATTTCTTTTGAAATGTGTGACATTTTATAATTGTCACAAACATTTTTGGTACATACAATTCGCATTTTTCCGTATACATGATTATCGTTTTCTACTTTTAGTTTTCATATTTATACATGTTTCGTATACTTTTTTATACACGTTTAACATTTTTCAAATGGAGGGTTAACGTTGCCAAAAATTTAATGAAAAGTGCTTTTGCAATTTAGCGTATATATTAATATTATTTCGGAATATAAACGAATGTAAAATAAACAACGCGCATGACGACATCATGACATCAGCACCACGAGTAACCTTGTTACTGGGCCGGCCCAGTTCTGGCTCCCTGTAGGCGAGCCATTCATAGGCGTCGCAGTGGGTGGCACATAACCGCGCCCAACGAAATTTGACGAAGCGAGAACGCATATATATTGCTGGGCCAATCCCACGCGTGTAAACCCGACAGCCGATGAAGCGGCGTGGGTGCGTGCCAGCCGTGCATGACATGGATCGGGCGCTGAGGTGTACGCGTCTATACTTCCTCCCAGTGTGAAGCAGTTGACCGTGCGAGCGAAGCTGCACGGCTGAGCCTCAAAGCAGAAGCCAAACCATATGCACACACCTGCGGCCATCGATGATCGATGTAGGGGCCAGGGTCGTTCTTTCATCGCCCAGGTCAGGTGTCTGTCGACCTCCAAACATCTTGTCCCTGATGGTACACTACCAGTACACCATTATCACACTGCATTGCGTGCACTGCTCAACCAACGATCAATCAGTGTACCGGGAAACTCACGTTCAGAAAGGTGCATGGACAACATGTTTCAGACAGACACACAGCACAGCACAGCACAACAACCCCTACAGCTACAGTACGTACCTAGCGGTACTCCTATGTCTAGATTCATCAGCATCACTGGGGTTTGCAGTGGTCAATTTGGATGCTGTTAGTCATCGATCCTCGGCCGGTAGTGGTACGAGCGAGACAACGATTGCATGCGATCCCGGCCGCTCCTTAATTGGCTCGCGAGGGTCCAGGGCGATCGAAGCAAGAGGACAGTCTGAATAATCGACTATTAATAATTTACAAATGGTCCATTTGTTAGTCACATCAGTGCTGGTGGAGAATATATTAATTCGTTGTCAGGTGGTCTCTCTCTAGATTTTGGCCAAACATGGGATCCGTGACTCCACACTTGGGATATCAAAATGACGCTGATGGACCATATGCATGCACATAAACTATGGATTAATTTCGGAAGCGTATGCACTACCGCAATGGATCACACATTCATCAGTTCATTCCCATGCAATATTTCCATGCAACTGGTGTCTCTTTTTTTCAGTGTGAAAGCAATCTATCAGAAGCACTGAAGAAGGAACTCTTCTGCATCTCAAAGTATGAGATCAGTTTCTCTCTCAAAAGAAGTATGAAATCAGTTTGCTGCAAATATATGATCAAGAGATATTGTCTCTGACAGATAATTGATTTGTAAAGCAGGACAATATGTATAATTGGAGCAATGTGAAAAAATTATAATGACAGCAAATTAAATAATCTAAGTAGATAATCTCCAAGTAGCTTGATTGAACATCAAATCAGTCAATTAGTCTCGATTGTAATCAATTTGTTTGTCTCCTATCTCATGTGGGGAAAAGGCCAAAGAATTGTTCACAGGAAACATACATGTCGTCCTCCCACTTCTGTGATTGCTTGTTGCCATTGTGAACACACAAGATCACACGTCGGGCATCAAAAGGGAACAGTGACAGGTCAAGAAAGCTCAACGCACCAACTAGCTAGGCAATTTGCTTAAAAATAAGATCATGGGCTTATGATCTGCTCATGACGCCACATTTCTCCTTATTTCATCTATTACTATATTTGCATCCCATATAATCCCACTAAAATTAAAACTATGCTCACTGCACATGAAGTATGGCTGACAAGAAAGGAAAAAAAGCTCAGTGAAGGTGTGTTAGTTTGTGTATAACGGTGCATATCAAGAAGGGGTTACAGGCTTGAACAAATCTTGCTTTTGCCTGTATATAAACAAAATAAAGTACTGACTGCACGGTTGATATGATTATCGGTGAAAGTAATCATGGTCAGCAATTACCTTCATCCCCACAACAAATTATACTCTTGTTGACCAAACACTGTGGAGTGTGTTAGAAGCTATACTGACTACACATGCACTAAAGCTAACAACTTGCATGAAGTCGTACTGACCTCAAAGTCTCACATGCAATTGATATCATCATGTGGCTTTCACACAAAGATTCACGCTGCAGTTATATATATATGTTTTGGAGGATGAATTCTTTACAACAGAATGCTAATAACTTCGACTAGAGATATGCAGGAACTTGATTACTTGTGGGTTTTTCCCCACAATTTACATGAAAATTTTATAAAACTTAAAGGCACAAGGCTACTAGATAAAGTGGTTAGTTAAACTCCATATAACAAATAAGGCTTGCACTTTTGGCTGTATTTACATACAAGCTTGTGTTCATACTCTACTTTGTGCGTACACACTGTGTTGGTTCATGGTTTCATACTTGTCATATCTTCATCTACAACATCATCAGGGAAAGTCCACTTCTAATTAAATCATTATCATCGTCAAACAAGCACTATCTAGCCAGTATGCATGAACACATGATGCAGTCAGGGTTCTTCCAGTGGATTCTGGCTTCTGCACCTTCTGCACACATGTGTCGCACACCGGGCAAACATATACAAGCAGGGCATCGATACCCTTCCTGAACGATAAGCAAAGCAAAGCAAAATCAAAGCAGCTGCACTTGACTGCGCCCCCATCATGCCCTGCTGCGCCCCCTTTCTTTCCTCTCACTAGAAAACTTTTCAGATGCAAATCTCTTTAGGGCATGCAACTGAAAAAGAAGGAAAGATGTAGATAGATATATAGACCATGTTGCGCAAAAGCTACACATGCACACTGCAGAGATATATCTGAAGAAAAAAAAGGCAATAATGCATGTATGTATGCAGACCCACGTTGTTAGATTCTGCCTGCGGCGACCATGACCGTCCACCTTGTGGAATGATGAGGAGAAGGAGGAGAAGCTAGCAACATCGATGGATGGGTTAATTGATCATGCAAAGTCATGCATGCATCCATGCATTTGGAAAGCTGCATGTTATAGCTAGCTTCTGAAGCTGATAAGACCAGTGAGTGAGTGAGTTTACAGTTGCAGGTCATGGCTAGACTAACAAAGGAAAGATGTTTGCAAAACCCTTTTCAACACACACCAACGCGCCGCCTTTCCTGACCTCTCACTGTCTAAAGAAACCCTAACAAAGGCACAAGCTAGGCATGCAAGATCGATCATGGATTTGATCTGTCGCTGCTACAACTGGTCTAAAAGTGCTTATCCGGCCGCCCGGCGCCCGCTTTGCGGCGATGGATGGATGGATCATCGTCCTGAGCAATTAAGAATCCAAAATTACGACCTCGATGAAAATGAGGAAAGAATTATTTGCTAGCATTACATTGCCTAGTGATGATGATTGAGGAGGGTGAATCCATGAAGTAACTAGCTAGCTAGCGAGTAACATTGATCCGTACCAGGGCATGGTGTGTGGCATGGATTGGTGGGGTGGATTAGGACGACGTGTCGCCGCCGAGCTTGGCCAGCAGGGCGGCGACGAGCTGGTGCCGGCGCTCCTCGCGCTCCTCGGCGCGCGCCCTCCACGCGTCCTCGCGCTCGCGCCAGCGGCGCACGAGCGCGAGCCGCTCCTCGCCGAGCGCGACCATGGCAGCGCGCCACTCCTCCTCGCGCGCCCGGCGCTCGGCGTCGCGCGCCTCCGCGGCCTCCATCCACCGCTCCTCCATCTCCATCTGCCGCCGCATGAACTCCCGCAGCACGGCCTCCACCTCGCCAATCTCGACCCCTCCTCCCGCTGATGCGGTCCTCGCCGGCGCCGCCTTCCTCCTCCGCTTCTTCCCCGCGCCCCGCGTCTCCGCATCGGCCCTGCCCTCCTCCTCGTCGAACATCTCCGCCTCCTCTTCGTCGTCCTCGTCCTCGCCGCCCTCGCCGCCGCCATCGTCGTCCGGATCGCGCCGCGCGGCGGCGTCCTTCCCCTTGGCCTTCTTGGCCTCCAATGCGCGCGCCCTCTCGACCCGCGCGTCGAAGATCCTCCGCATCTCGTCGTGGAACGGGAAGCTGCCCCTCGCCGCCGCGCCGGCGTGGTGGTCCCCGCCGCCAGCGGCCTCGGCCTGCGCGTCGCTGGCCGTGCCCTTGAACCTGGTGACGAGGTTCTTCCACTTGGACTTGCACTGGTCGGGGGTGCGCGCGAAGCCGCCCTGCGCGTTGAGGCGCGCGGAGACGGCCTCCCAGAGGGCCTTGTTGCGCTTGGTGGAGAGGAAGGAGTGGTCGAGGTCGGCGCGGATGGCGAGGAAGGCGGCCGTCTCGGCGTGCGACCACTGCGGCAGGCGCTCCCGCTCGGGCGGGTCGGCGGCGGGCGGAGGGGGGAGGGGGGGCGGCGGGTGGTAGGGGTGGGGAGGGGAGGAGGAGAGGAGCGGGTGGTAGGGATTGGAGAAGGCGGTGTTGAGGTGGTGGAAGGGATCCATGGCCGGTGGTGGTGGCGGTGGCGGTGGACGGGAAAGCGGAGCAAAGTGGGGGAAGATGAGAGAGAGAGATGGGGGGAAGGAATGGAAAGTCAAGAGGGGTCGAGATGGAGAGAGAAAGAGGCGAGGAAATCATCAATCTGTTTCAACGCGGAAACGGCTTGCTTTCCCACTGCTTTTGAATTCAAGATCTGGATCCTCTGCGCCGCCCGCCACGCTGCCTGCAAACCGCGTCTCCTCTTCTCTTCTCGAAGGCTATGCCCTCCACCTACATCAATGACAATGTATATCCAGTCCAAAAAACAAAGTGGCACGGAACCAAGAATGAGTTTTGTTGTTTGAACACTACGGACAAGACACCATGTCGTGCAGCATTTTGAAGTGTAACATTGTCACGTCATTGTTACAGTTATCAAACAAGTTTGGATCCGGAATGAAAACTTTAGGTCTGATCTTCGCTGGTTGTATCTGTAATGAAGCTGGTATTCGCGTCATCCTCTTGATGGAGGCATTTTTAGAGTTTGTCCGAAGGTCTTCTATCGGGTATGAAACCCATGATCTAGCCTTAGGGACATCTGACGATGACAACACATTCCCGTCATCCTTTTCTTTCACCGCCATTGTTGAAGCACCTTTTCTCATTGTCGGATGATGTTGAGGGTACTGTTGCATGTTGTAGTTCATTTTAGCAAGAATTTCGGAGGTTGTGTTTTTTTATCTTGCCTATGTGTCAATCATGTTGGTGTGCATTCTAATTATGCAGAAATTGTGTACGCGGCCGTAGTGTTTGTATTTTTTTCTTAATGCGACCTTATGAGTCAATAAAAAGTGTACTTTCCCGAAAAACTAGCATCATATCCATTTCAACACCATTTCCTTTTATTTTCAATAAGATTGAACCTCCTGATTTATGGGCCCATGGATGCACTCAACCATAGTTAATCCTACTAAAGAAAAAAGTCAGTTACGCCACTGGTGCTTAAACTTGGCGAGGAAAGTCACTTCAGTATCAAAACTTGCGGCATACATTGAACATGTGCCGCAATTTGGCTCGAGCATACAAATACAATACAAAACACGATTGTATACACATGCGGAGCTGACGAGGTGTGACAACACGGTGCAGGCCCGTTGTAAGCGACAGGGGGTGGTAACTAGGCGTGTGCCTTTTTTGTGAAAACCCACTCATTTTTTATCTTTTCTAACGATAAAACCTTGACGTGTGCATAGCACAAGACCACATGTCAACAAAAGAGCACAACTTAATTAGAAAGAGAAATTGCATCATAAGGTGATTCGAACCAGAACCTCGAGCTAACCTATGCGTGTTGGTAGCAACCCACCACGATAACACTTGATGTTCTATAAGGATACTCATTCCTTATATCATTTCTTTTAAACAACATAAATTAAGAATTTTAATTTCAAACACAAAAGATGCGGCCATGCGGGTCGAACACGCGACCTAACGCAAAAAAAGCTGACAAAACTACTAACCGAACAAACACAACTTTGTGATTTAGTTGGAATGTTAGGTTTTATGTTTACAACTGACCACAGTCATGGGTTAAAACGGGCTGCATTTAGTGCGGCCCATTTTGAATATGAGTTTTGTTTTTTCTTCTCAATTTTCAAAAATTATAAAAAATGTGAATCATAATTATAAATAATATACATATCATTGTAAATATGTATCCATTTGATGATCTGTTGATGGCACAATAGGCTCATATTATTTTACATACATATATTTGTATTTATTTAAATTATTTTTGAAAACACACAAACTTTATCAAAAACATAAACATTTCTAAAGCAACGTTAAAAGAATTCAAGCATGAACACTTTTATATACTACGTGAATATTTTATTGAAAAACCTGTAAAATTTTAAACATATATGTAAATTTATTTTTATATACGTATTATTAAATTGCTATAATGTTTGTATTTAATATTAAAACACTTTTTAAAATTTTACAAACATTTGTATAATTCGTAGTTCGATTGTATCGATTTTTCTTAAATTAATAGGTGGGCATTTGGAATTACATGAGCATCTTTTTGTGTAATTTGTCTAATTTATATGTCTATTATTTATAATTAGGATTTATATTTTATTACAAATTTGTAAAAATGAAAAAAAGATAGTATGTTTTAGCCCATGAACACGGCTTGTTAGTGAACAAAATAATAACAATCCTATATAGAAAATAAATGGGTGTGGATATAGTGGCGGACGCCCCCACGACCGTTATTTGGGAATTATTGAAATTCTTAATTTATGTTGTCAAAGAATAGGATAACATCGTGTATCCTCCTAGGTATCAAAGTGTGTCATGGTAGGGTCGCTAGCCTAGCTTGCGTTACTAGTGGAAGTTGGCAGTTCGAATCCCACAAGGTGCAATTTTTCATTCTGATATTAAACTTGCGCTGTTTCCCTGATAGGTGGGCCCGTGCCCATAGGAGCTTTTAAACACACCACACGCCTGATCTACACCGCCCGGTCACTGACAATGGGCCCTACACCACACTGTCATGCCTCATCAGCATTGCACGCGTATTCAAATGAGTTTTGCACCGTATTTTGCACGCTGGACAAGTTGTAACACCAGTCAATGCATGCGGCAAGTTTAGAGCATCTCTAGTAGACTCCGCAAAACGTGCGAACCCGCAAAATCCCAGCGAGTATACGGGCTCGGCCCTTTTTTTGGCCAGAACAGAGCCTGTATACTCGTTCGGCCCGTAAAACATTTTACGGTGGCCCGCAAACCCCCCCTCCCGACGCGGTATATCTACGGGTTTGCGGCGTCGATACAGGTCGAAACCCTATCCCTTCGCCACCGCGATTCCCCGCGATTCTCCAATCCCCTTTCTATTTCACGTCGTCGGTGAGTCTAATCCCGCCACTGAACGCTATCATGTGGGGCGGAATATGGAGCTCCGGCGGGAGAGACAACCCCGAGCGCCAGCGGTGTGTCCGAGCGGACGGCGCGAGGAAGCGCACGGCAAGGAAGTACACCAACAACGGCCTCCAGTCGCCGGAGTCGCTCCTCCGTTGAGAGATGGAGGAGTACGACCGACAGCACGGGCTGATCTCCTCCGGTGTGGGCTCCTCCTCCGCCGGGGGGGGGGGGGGGTCCTCGCACGCCAGTCATCACACTGGTGAAAAGGGAGCCGGCGGATCTCCCGACCCTCCGCGTGGTGAAGCGGGAGCTCGAAGAGGAGCCGGTGCTGCGAGGCGATGGTGTCATCAGGTCGGAGGATTTCCTCCCCCCGACCGAGGCAGAAATCTTCGAGCGGGCAATCATGGCGCGCAGCGCACGGGAGGAGGAGGAGGAGCAACAGTGACGGCGGTCGCTTGCGAACCTCGACAACGTCCTCCTCAAGCATTGGCTCATGAAGGAGAAGGAGTTCGCCGACAACCAAGACGCATGGCGCCGCGAGAAGAAGGCGCGGGACAAGATTTACATCGACCTCGTCTCCGATGACGATGAGCATATAGAACATATACAATTTTAGATTTATGATATTGAATTCATTCAACCATTTACTCATAGCATATAAGTGAAGCACGAGAATAAATGACAAAACTCCCCAAAAAATATATAAGTGAAGATCAATGTGTAGCCAAATAGTTAAATAGCTATGTGAGGACTCTCTCTCATTCAAGATTTTAGATCCAATGGTTTTAGATCAATGCGTAGTCAAATAGTTAAATAGCTATGCGAGGACTCTCTCTCATTCAAGATTTCAGATCCAATGATTTTAGTCAAATAGCTGGTAAATGAAAATACACTCCAAGCAAAACACATATCATGTGATGAATAAAAATATAGCTACAAGTAAGGTATACCGATAGTGTTGAAGATGAAAGAGCGGATACCTTCCGGGTATCCCCAACTTAGTTGCTTGGGTCTTCCTTGAATATTACCTTGGGGTGCCTTGGGCTGTTGGGCATGCCCAAGCTTAGTGTCTTTCCACTCCTTATTCTCCTCATATTGACATGTCACACAAAACTTGAAAACTTCAATCACACAAAACTTGACAGAACATCGTGAGATAGGTTAGTATGATAAAGGGCAAACTATTCACTTTGGTACTGTCAAAGACAAGATTCATAATTTTTCTCACACAATGCCTACTATACCTTATCATTTTCACAATTTATATTGAGCAATATAAGCCATAGAAAGTAAACTATGCATTGAAAACAGAACCTGTCAAAAACAAAATATTCTGTAATGATCTGGACAACGACCATACTTCTATAAATCCAAAAATTCTGAAAAATTAGGACAATGTGGGAAATTTTTATATCAATCTTGTGTAAAAAATCATAATTTTATCGCGTTCCAGTGAATTTAAACAATTCTGTTACTGGAAGCAAATGTTTCTGTTTTTGAATAGAATCAAGTCAACTATCATCCACACTACCCCAAAGGCTTTACTTGGCACTTTATTGAAACAAAACTATAAAACATGATTATTACAGTAGCTTAATCATGTGAACACACAAAAACAGTAGGTATAATGTTGGTTGTCTCCCATCAAGCATTTTTCTTTAAAGCTTTTTAGCTAAACAGTGATATTTTAATGATACTCTTCCAAGCCCAATTTTGATGATAATTTTATCCATACTCTAAAATATATAAGTGAATTTCATGGAGCATTCTACAATTAATATATATATATATATTGACCAATATCCAAGATCAAAATGTATAAGTGAAGCACACGGAGCATTCTATAAAGTCATACTCAAAAGATTTAAGTGAAGCACAAAGAGCATTCTGTAAAGCCATACTCAAAAGATTTAAGTGAATCACATGAAGCACTCTATAAATCAATGAAGGACTATCTCATACTAGCATGGTGCATAAAGTAAAAGAAAACAAAAATAAACGCAATAGACGCATATCATGTGAACAAAACAAAAACCGAGGTATACCGATAATTGTTGAAGAAGAAACATGGGATGCCAACCGGGGCATCCCCAAGCTTAGATGCTTGAGTACCCTTGAAATATTTACTTGGGGTGCCTTGGGCATCCCCAAGCTTGAAATCTTGCCTCTCTTTATTCTTCTCATATAGATAACTCCTCGATCTTCGAACACTTCATCCTCACAAAACTTAACAAAAAACCTTGTGAGATCCGTCAGTATAATAAGGCAAATCACTACTCTTAGGTACTGTTGTAAACTCATTACAATTTCATATTAGCATTATATCTACTGTATTCCAACTTCACCATGTTTAATACCCCCCGATACAGCATAGGGATTCATTGAAATAAGCGAACAACACATAGAAAACAGAATCTGTCCAAAACATGACAATCTGTAGCAATTTGGAAATTTCGTATACTTATGTAACTCCAAAAACTCTGAAAAATTAGGAAATTTTTTTTGCATATCAATACTGTGTAAACACTTCAAGATTTTATCGCGCTCCAGTAAGAAATGTAAATTCAATTACTACAGCAAAAGTTTCTATTTTTTGACTGCACAAAGCAAACAAACAATCTAATCATCCTAAAGCCAAATCTTGGTGCATTATTTTTATAATACATTGTGTGTGTCTATATATATATATAAGGGGATAATTATTTTTGAGAAACTTCCATGAAAAATTCTAAATTGTTTCGATGAGCATGAACACAAGTGTTCAAGGTCGACCCTCACTTCTCCAATGCATAACCTTCCAATCACTTCTCTTTTTGAAAAAGTTTATAGGCATAAGAGGCAAGTGAAAAAAATTGTATTTTGCATTCTTTTGTTTATTTCACCCACAACTAAAGAAAACTAAAACAAAAGGGAAAACAAAATCTACTTAGTGAAGAAAGCAAACAAGCATACACGAGAATATCAACCCCACGCTATTGCTCCCCGGCAACGGCGCCAAAAAAGAGCTTGATAATCCTCAAGTGCAAGGAATCATCATAGAAATTTGCAAAGGTGGAAGTGATAAGTATGGAGTGTCGAACCCATAAGGAGCTAAAGGTAAGATCAATATTCTCTCAAGTCCTATCTGCCACGGATACGACTCTACTGAAGAAATATGCCCTAGAAGCAATAATAAAGTTGTTATTTATATTTCCTTATATCATGTTAAATGTTTATTATTCATGCTAGAGTTGTATTAACCGGAAACTTGATACATGTGTGGATACATAGACAAAACACAGTGTCCCTAGTATGCCTCTACTAGACTAGCTCGTTAATCAAAGATGGTTAAGTTTCTAACCATATACATGCGTTGTCATTTGATGAACAGGATCACATCATTAGGATAATTATGTGATGGACAAGAGCCATCCATTAGCTTAGCATAATGATCGTTAAGTTTTATTGCTATTGCTTTCTTCATGACTTTTACATATTCCTTTGACTATGAGATTATGCAACTCCCGAATACCGGAGGAATACCTTATGTGCTATCAAACGTCACAACATAACTAAGTGATTATAAAGATGCTCTGCAGGTATCTCCGAAGGTGCTTTTTGGGCTGGCATAGATCGAGATTAGGATTTGTCACTCCGAGTATCGGAGAGGTATCTCTGGGCCCTCTCGGTAATGCACATCATGATAAGCCTTGCAAGCAATGTGACTAATGAGTTAGTTGCGGGATAATGCATTACAGAATGAGTAAAGAGACTTGCCGGTAATGAGATTGAACTAGGTATGAAGATACCGATGATCGAATCTCGGGCAAGTAACATACCGATGACAAAGGGAATAACGTATGTTGTCATTACAGTTTGATCGATAAAGATCTGCGTAGAATATGTAGGAACCAATATGAGCATCCAGGTTCCGATGTTGGTTATTGACCGGAGAGGTGTCTCGGTCATGTCTACATAGTTCTCGAACCCGTAGGGTCCGCACGCTTAACGTTCGATGACGATTTGTATTATGAGTTAAGTGAGTTGGTGAACAAATGTTGTTCGGAGTCCCGGATGAGATCAGGGACATGACGAGGAGTCTCAAAATGGTCGAGAGGTAAATATTGATATATTGGATGATAGTATTCGGACACCGGAAGTGTTTCAGAATGTATCACGTACATATAGAATTACCGGGGGGGGGGGGGGGGTTACCGGAACCCCCCGGGGGAAAATATGGGCCATAGGAGGGAGGCAAGCCAACCCACAAGAGGCGGCGCCCCCCCAAGGGAGGAGTCCGAATTGGACTAGGGGAGGGGGCGGCTCCCCCTTTTCCTTCTCCTTCTCTCTCTCCTTCCCCCGTTCCCCTTCTGGTAAAAGGAAAGGGGGGGGGGAATCCTACTAGGAGCCCAAGTGGGACTCCTCCCACTTGGGGCGCGCCTAGGTCCGGCCTTCTCCCCTCTCCCTCCTTTATATACGCGGGTGGGGGCGCCTCTAACACACACCAATTGTTCCAAGCCGTGTGCGGCGCCCCTTCCCTCCATAGTTTACTCCTCCGGTCATATTTACGTAGTGCTTAGGTGAAGCCCTGCGCTGATCACTTCACCATCACCATCATCACACCATCGCGCTGACGGAACTCTCCTTCGACACTTTGCTGGATCAAGAGTTTGAGGGACATCATCGAGCTGAACGTGTGTGATGACCCACAAGTATAGGGGATCAATTGTAGCTCTTTTTGATAAGTAAGAGTGTCGAATCCAACGAGGAGCAGAAGGAAATGACAAGTGGTTTTCAGCAAGGTAATGTCTGCAAGTGCTGAAATTGTAAGTAGCAGAGTAGTTTGATAGCAAGATAATTTGTAACGAGCAAGTAACGATAGTAGTAACAAAAGTGCAGCAAGGTAGCCCAATCCTTTTGAGGCAAAGGACAGGCCAAAACAGTCTCTTATGATAAGAAAAGTGTTCTTGAGGGTACACGGGATTTTCATCTAGTCACTTTCATCATGTTGGCTTAATTCGTATTCGGTACTTTGATAATTTGATCTGTGGGTGGACTGGTGCTTAGGTGCTATTCTTACTTGAACAAACCTCCTACTTATGATTACCCCCCGCAAGCATCCGCAACTATGAGAAAAGTATTAAGAATAAATTCTAACCATAGCGTTAAACTTGTGGATCCAATCGGCCCCTTACAAAATAGTGCATAAACTGGGGTTTAAGCTTCTGTCACTCTCGAAACCCATCATCTAATTGCTACTCCACAATGCATTCCCTTAGGCCAAAATATGGTGAAGTGTCATGTAGTCGACGTTCACATGACACCAGTAAGGGAATCACAACATACATACTATCAAAATATCAAACACATATCAAGTTCACATGATTACTTGCAACATGATTTCTCCCATGATCCCAAGAACAAAAGTAACTACTCAGAAATGATAATTATGCTCAAGATTAGAGGGGTATTAAATAGCATGTTGGATCTGAACATATAATCTTCCACCAAATAAACCATATAGTAATCAACTACAAGATGTAATCAACACTACTAGTCACCCACAAGCACCAATCTATAGTTTTGATAACAAGATTGAAACAGGAGATGAACTAGGGTTTGAGAGGAGATGGTGCTGTTGAGGATGTTAATGGAGATTTCCCTCCCCAAGATGGGAGAGTTGTTGGTGATGATGATGACGATGATTTCCCCCTCCGGGAGGGAAGTTCCCGCAGCAGAATCGCTCCACCGGAGGGCAAAAGTGCTCCTGCTCAAGTTCCGCCTCAAGACGGCGGCGCTCCGTCCCGACAGTCCTCTCTTGATTTTTTCTAGGTCAAAATGACTTATATACCAGAAGATGGGCACCGGAGGTGGGCCTAGGTGAGCACAACCCACAAGGGCACGCTTGGGCTCCCTGGTGCGCCCAGGTGGGTTGTGCCCACCTGGTGTGCCCCCTCTGGTAGTTATTTGCTCCAATATTCTTCATATATTCGATAAAAAATCTATGTGAAGTTTCTGCTTGTTTGGAGTTGTGCAAAATAGGTGGCCTGACGTAGCTTTTCTAGGTCCAGATTTCCAGCTGCCGGAATTCTCCCTCTTTGTGTATACCTTGCATATTATGAGAGAAAAAGGCATTAGAATTACTCCAAAAAGCATCATTATGGATAAAAACATCATAAATAACAGTAGGAAAACATGATGCAAAATGGATGTATCAACTCCCCCAAGCTTAGACCTCACTTATCCTCAAGCAAAAACCAAAATCGAAAAACATGTCCACATGCTTAGAGAGAGAGAGAGAGAGGTGCCGATAAAAACAAAATACAGACATAGAAGCATCATGTTCATTATTATAACAGCAACAAACTTAAACATAGGACTCATATCATAGAAATTTTATCATAGACTTCTCATGAATAAGTGACAATTCATCACACTATTGAAGTATAAAGAAAAAAACTCTATTAGAAACCAACAAACTATGTTCTCAGTCAACTTTGCAACTACAATTCATCATCTTTTCAGGAAGGGTCACGTATCGGAGCCTTTAGGCAAGTCCACATACTCAACCATCATATAGTCTTCTATGATTGCTAACACTCACCGCGTACACATGAGCAAAACGTTTCAACTGTACACATAGAAAGATAGGGGCTTATAGTTTCGCCTCCCAATGTATTCACCTCAAAGGTGATGTCAACAATAATGACTCATGCTATCTATATTCAACTGGACATATGTGCCTAGATCTTTCCTCACTACATGATGCTTGCCAAAGGAGAAAAAAAGGAATAGAAGGAAAACTTTGACTCTTTGCATAAAAGTGAAATACATAAAAGTAAAAGATAGGCCCTTTGCAGAGGGAAGCAGAGGTTGCCATGCGCTTATGTGTTTGTATGCTCAACCCCTTAGTGCAAAAGAACGTCAAGTTGCATTGCCCTTGTGATAGCGACCTTTATTATGCAGTCTGTTGCTTTTATTCTTTACCATCACAAGTTCGTGCAATGCTCAATTTTCTCTTACACTAAATGATCTCGCACTTTTAGAAGCAATTTTATTACCTTTTTGCACCGATGACAACTTACTTGGGGGATCTTTCTCAATCCCTAGGTAGGTATGGTGGACACTCGAAAATAATATTTGGTTTAAGGGTTTTTGGATGCACAAGTAGTATCTCTACTTAGTGCGGAATTTTTGGCTATCAAAGATAGGGGGCAAGCACCACATGTTAAAGGATCCATGACAATATGACATCTATGTGAATATAAACAAACATGAACCATTAAGTTGTCTTCCTTGTCCAACGTCAACAATTTTGGCATATAATATTTTGATGAGGGCTCACAATCACAAAAGATTTCTAGGATAGTATATTTATATGTGAATCTTCTTTTCCCTTATTAATTCTTTCATGAGTTGTATCATTGACTATCTCTAATTCCACTTATACTTTTCATTATGTGGTGTCATCACCTACCATAAGATTAGTATATGATCTTTTTGATTTATTTCCTTTCTTTCATTTATTTCCTTTCTCTTTTAATTGCAACATGAAAGTAAAGAAAGCAAAAAACTCAAACTAAACTTTATTATATATCTCGTACACGATTACAAGGATAGATCACTAAGCAAACTTCCGAAAAGAAAGGATCGAACTAAACTTTATTCATCTAAAGCAAAAGATCGAACTAAAATAAATAAAGGCAAAAATATAGTGGGATGATACGATACCGGGGAACCTCCCCCAATCTTGGCAGAAGCCAAGGGGAGTGCCCATACCCAATACTCAATTGTCCTTTGGTGTTGAATAAGAAGGTGGTGGCGATGAACCGGAGATCTTGTCCTTGGATTTCCATGGCAGTGGTCAACCATCATAAGAGGAGGAGTGAGTCTCACAGGTCCTGCAACTAGCAGCCAAACTCATACCTTTAAACCTCGCCTCATATTCAAAAACTTGGTTTTGGAGATCGTAGATCTGGCTTTGGAGGAAGTTGATTTGCTCATTGAGGGTGAAGACGATGTCCTTCATGGGCTTGCCATCCGCCTTGAGATCACGGGAGAGGTCCGTGATCATGAGGTGATTGGCGTTGACTCCACGCTCCACCATTACCTTGCACCGGAAGACATCTTGTTCCATAGCTTCAAGTTGGGCCTCCACGGTTCCCATCCCCTTGGGACATAGCACATCGCAAAGGTGAAGCCCCCCTCATGCATCTGGATGACCTGAGGGTGCTGCACCACCTCCCGCAGATATGGGTTAATGAAGTTCTTGAAGAACTTGTCCTTGGAGGAGCTTGAAGCAGCCATGGTAGATGGATCTGACAGAAAACAACAAGGAAAAGAGAACAAGGGGATTTCTCCGCGATACGGTGATCAACAGGTTTGGGAAGTATATATAGATTTTTTATCTTGGGGGACAAGCAGACAGAAGAAAAACGGAGTCCGGAAGGTGTCCCAGGTGGGCACAAGTTCGCGAGTACGACTACTTCCCACGACTACCCTCGAGGACTTTGGTTCCATCAAGTTCAACGACAACATGGGTACAATCTACTGCCGCCGTGATTTTTCGACAAGACGTTGTGTACCTCTACTTCCACTACGACCGCCCCGAGAACGTATACTTCCTCTTTTGGCACCGAACGAGAACCGTCCCATTTGCACACTTCGAAGGTATAACCCCGAGACGACGTCCGTGAACGAATGCTTGCGATGTTTGAGATGCTCGTGTTTGCACCGTGTCCAAATTGTCACTCGTTTCCTTGTTGCCAACTCATGGGACACCCGGAATCCGGGATCGCCCCACTATCTTTTGCACGCATCCGCACACTTCTCCTTTGCATCGGTATCTCAATCGAGTTACCGGAACCGGAACGATGCCGTGGCACCATTTTCATTATCGTTGTCGTGGCACCCCTTTCCTTTCCACCACGGTGACAAATGCTTCTTAATGCTCTTGTCAACTTTTAATAAAAAAATGCATAAACTTGTTTCATGTCATCCGCATCATGATAACAACATCAAGAGTGTTTAAATTGTTGTTTGCATTAAATTGCTAAATGCATATGGGGATTTACCGGAATTGTTGTTTGATGTTTCCGACCCCATTTAAATTGCTTAGATTGTGTAGTTTACTTTTGCTTCATCTCTTGCCATGTTTAACAACATTTAATATTGTTGGGTACATAAACGGGAGAGAACTAAATAATTGTTGTGGTGTTTCGTCAATATGCAACTCGTTGCATATTGAGCTCCACTTAATTTGTAGTGTTGTTTGTGCACTTTGCCATGCCATGCATATTTAAACCGGACATGCATCATACTTGGTTGTGCATCATCCCATGCTTATGTGGTGGTTGTTTACTATGTTGTTTGCTTCTTTCCGGTGTTGCTTCTTCGGGTTAGTTCCGATAACGTCGCGTTTGTGAGGATCCGTTCGGCTATGTCCGTTTATCTTCTTCATGGACTCGTTCTTCTTCCTTGCGGGATTTCAGGCAAGATGACCATACCCTCGAAATCACTTCTATCTTTGCTTGCTAGTTGCTCATTTTTTTGCTATGCCGCGATACCTACCATTTGCTTTATCATGCCTCCCATATTGCCATGTCAAGCCTCTAACCCACCTTTCCTAGCAAACCGTTGTTTGGCTATGTTACCGCTTTGCTCAGCCCCTCTTACAGCGTTGCTAGTTGCAGGTGAAGATTGGAGTTTGTTCCTTGTTGGATCATGGTTATTTTGTTGGGATATCACAATATCTCTTATTTTTAATTAATGCATCTATATACTTGGTAAAGGGTGGAAGGCTCGGCCTTATGCCTGGTATTTTGTTCCACTCTTGCCGCCCTAGTTTCCGTCATACTGGTGTTATGTTCCTTGATTTTGCGTTCCTTACATGGTTGGGTTATAATGGGAACCCCTTGATAGTTTGCCTTGAATAAAACTCCTCCAGCAAGGCCCAACATTGGTTTTACCATTTGCCACCTAGACTTTTTTCCCTTGGGTTCTGCAGACTCAAGGGTCATCTTTATTTTAACCCCCCGGGCTAGTGCTTCTCTAAGTGTTGGTCCAACCTGAGCGATATCCGAGGCTACCAGGGGCAACTCTGGGCTGGCCTACCCGACGTCTGGCTCATCCGGTGTGCCCTGAGAACGAGATATGTGCAGCTCCTATCGGGATTTGTCGGCACATCTGGGTGGTCTTGCTGGTCTTGTTTTACCATTGTAGAAATGTCTTGTAACCGGGATTCCGAGTCTGATCGGGTTGTCTTGGGAGAAGGAACATCTTTCATTGACCGTGAGAGCTTGTGATGGGCTAAGTTGGGACACCCCTGCAGGGATCTGATCTTTTCGAAAGCCGTGCCCGTGGTTATGGGCAGATGGGAATTTGTTAATGTCCGGTTGTAGATAACCTTAAACTTAACTTAATTAAAATGCATCAACCGCGTGTGTAGCCGTGATGGTCTCTTCTCGGCGGGGTCCAGGAAGTGAACACGGTGTTGGAGTTATGCTTGAACGTAAGTAGTCTAGGATCACTTCTTGATCATAGATTCTCGACCGTGCTTTGCCTCCTCTTCTCGCTCTCATTTGCGTAAGTTATCCACCATATATGCTAGTGCTTGCTACAGCTCCACCTCATACCTTTTACCCTACCTATTAGCTTAAATAGTCTTGATCGCGAGGGTGTGAGATTTCTGAGTCCCCGTGACTCATAGTTTACTTCCAAAAACAGCCCGCAGGTGCCGATGATATTGTGCAGGTGACGCAACCGAGCTCAAGGAGGAGCTCGATGAAGACCTATGTTCGTTATGTTGTTCCGTTTCTAGTTGATCAGTAGTGGAGCCCAGTTGGGGCAATCTGGGATCTGTAGCATTAGGGGTGGTCTTCTTTTATTTTGGTTCCGTAGTCGGACCTTGATTGTATCTGGATGTTGTAATGCTTTACTCATGTATTGTGTGAAGTGGCGATTGTAAGACAACTATGTATCTCTTTCCTTATTTCAGTACATGGGATGTGTAAAGATTACCCCTCTTGCGACATTGCTTACAATGCGGTTATGCCTCTAAGTCGTGCTTCGACACGTGGGAGATATAGCCGCATCGTGGGCGTTACACGGCTTTCTCTCAATAATCGCTCTATGCTCGATACTTCTTGTACTAGTTCTTTCATGATGAAGACTATTGAATTCAGATGGGATTTATTGGAAAGAACGCAACTCCGAAGATTGGGAACTCGACGAAGGTAAGGAGTCGGGTATAAGACCTAATATTTATTGTGTTAAATCTTTTATGGATACCGATGCTTTTCGTGAATTTAGCACTAAATATGGACTTGACTATGAGATAGTAGCTTCTTTCTGTGAATCAATTGCTACTCATGTTGATCTCCCTAAGGAGAAGTGGTTTAAATATCATCCTCCCATTGAAGTAAAAGTAGTCGAACCTATTAAAGTTGAAGAAAAGACTATCACTTATAATGTTGATCCTATTGTTCCTACCGCTTATATTGAGAAACCACCTTTCCCTGTTAGAATAAAGGATCATGCTAAAGCTTCAATTGTGGTTCGTAAGAGTAATGCTACAACACCTACATCCTCTGAGCAAATTAAAGTTGAACCTAGTATTGCTATGGTTAAGGATCTCTTGGTCGATAATATTGATGGGCATGTTATTTACTTCTGTGATGAAGCTGCTAGAATTTCTAGACCCGACACTAAAAATAAACATAGACCTGTTGTTGGCATGCCTATTGTTTCTGTTAAAATAGGAGGTCACTATTATCATGGCTTATGTGATATGGGTGCTAGTGTCGGTGCAATACCTTATACTTTATATAAAGAAGTTATGCATGATATTGCACCTGTTGATATAGAAGATATTGATGTTACTCTTAAGCTTGCCAATAGAGATACTATTTCACCAGTTGGGATTGTTAGAGATGTTGAAGTCTTGTGTGGGAAAATTAAATATCCTACTGATTTTCTTGTTCTTGCTTCCCCACAAGTTGACTTTTGTCCCAATATATTTGGTAGACCCTTCTTGAATACTGTTAATGCTAAGATAGACTGTGAAAAGGATATTGTTACTATTGGTTTAGGGGATATTTCTCATGATTTTAATTTTACTAAATTTCGTAGACAACCCCATGATAAAGAATTGCCTAGTAAAGATGAAATTATTGGTCTTGATTCTATTGCCGTGCCTCCTAATGATCCTTTAGAACAATATTTGCTAGACCATGAAAATGATATGTTTGTGAATGAAAGAAGGGAAATAGATGAAGTATTCTTTAAATAGGGACCTATTTTGAAACACAACTTGCCTGTTGAAATTCTAGGGGATCCTCCTCCACCCAAGGGTGATCCCATGTTTGAGCTTAAACCATTACCTGATACTCTTAAATATGCTTATCTTGATGAAAAGAAGATATATCATGTTATTATTAGTACTAACCTTTCAGAGCAGGAAGAAGAGAAATTATTGTAAACTCTGAAGAAGCACCGTGCTGCTATTGGATATACTCTTGATGATCTTAAGGGCATTAGTCCCACTCTATGCCAGCACAAAATAAAATTGGAGAAAGATGCTAAACCAGTTGTTGATCACGAACGACGGTTAAATCCTAAGATGAAAGAAGTAGTAAGAAATGAAATACTAAAGCTTCTGGAGGCAGGTATAATTTATCCTGTTGCTGATAGTCAGTGGGTAATTCCTGTCCATTGTGTCCCGAAGAAGGGAGGTATTACTGTTGTTCCTAATGATAAAGACGAATTGATCCCACAAAGAATTGTTACAGGTTATAGAATGGTAATTGATTTCCGCAAATTAAATAAAGCTACTAGAAAGGATCATTACCCTTTACCTTTTATTGATCAAATGCTAGAAAGATTATCCAAACATACACATTTTTGCTTTCTAGACGGTTATTCTGGTTTCTCTCAAATACCTGTGTCGAAAGAGGATCAGGAAAAGACCACTTTTACTTGCCCTTTCGGTACCTTTGCTTATAGACGTATGCCTTTTGATTTATGTAATGCACCTGCTACCTTTCAAAGATGTATGACTTCTATATTCTCTGACTTTTGTGAAAAGATTGTTGAGGTTTTCATGGATGATTTCTCCATGTATGGAACTTCTTTTGATGATTGCTTAAGGAACCTTGATCGAGTTTTGCAGAGATGTGAAGAAACTAATCTTGTCTTGAATTGGGAGAAGTGTCACTTTATGGTTAATGAAGGTATTGTCTTGGGGCATAAAATTTCTAAAAGAGGTATTGAAGTTGATAAAGTTAAAGTTGATGCTATTGAAAAGATGTCGTGTCCTAAGGACATTAAAGGTATAAGAAGTTTCCTTGGCCATGCCGGTTTTTATAGGAGGTTCATTAAAGACTTCTCAAAAATTTCTAGGCCTTTGACTAATCTCTTACAAAAAGATGTTTCTTTTGTCTTTGATGATGATTTTGTAGAAGCATTTGAAATACTTAAGAAAGCCATGATTTCTGCACCTATTGTTCAGCCACCTAATTGGAATTTACCCTTTGAAATTATGTGTGATGCTAGTGATTATGCTGTAGGTGTTGTTCTAGGACAAAGAGTTGATAAGAAATTAAATGTTATCCAATATGCTAGTAAAACTCTAGACAGTGCCGAGAGAAATTATGCTACTACTAAAAAAGAATTTTTATCAGTTGTATTTGCTTGTGATAAGTTCAGACCTTATATTGTTGATTCTAAAGTAACTGTTCACACTGATCATGCTGCTATTTAATACCTTATGGAAAAGAAAGATGCTAAACCTAGACTTATTAGATGGGTTCTCTTGCTACAAGAATTTGATCTGCATATTGTTGATACGAAGGGAGCCGAGAACCCCGTTGCAGACAACTTGTCTAGGTTAGAAAATGTTCTTGATGACCCACTCCCTATTGATGTTAGTTTTCCTCATGAACAATTAGCTGTCATAAATGCTTCTCGTACTGCTCCATGGTATGCTGATTATGCTAATTACATTATTGCTAAATTTATACCACCTAGTTTCACATATAGCAAAAGAAAAAGTTCTTCTATGATTTGAGACATTACTTCTGGGATGACCCACACCTTTATAAAGAAGGAGTAGATGGTGTTATTAGATGTTGTGTACCTGAGCATGAACGGGAACAGATCCTACGCAAGTGTCACTCCGAGGCTTATGGAGGACACCACGCCGGAGATAGAACTGCACATAAGGTATTGCAATCCGGTTTTTATTGTCCTACTATTTTTGGGACCGTTTCCTTCCTCTAATGGGTATACACATATTTTAGTTGTTGTTGATTACGTTACTAAGTGGGTAGAAGCTATTCGAATTAGTGGTGCTTATCATAACACCTCTATTAAGATGCTTAAAGAAGTTATTTTTTCGAGGTGTGGAGTCCCTAGATACTTAATGACTGATGGTGGTTCACATTTTATTCATGGTGCTTTTCGTAAAATGCTTGCTAAGTATGATGTTAATCATAGAATTGCATCCCCATACCACCCACAGTCTAGTGGTCAAGTAGAACAGAGTAATAGAGATATTAAATTAATTTTGCAAATGACTGTTAATATATCTAGAAAGAATTGGTCCAAGAAACTTGATGATGCATTATGGGCCTATAGAACTGCATATAAAAAATCCTATGTTTATGTCTCCATATAAAATGGTTTATGGAAAAGCATGTCACTTACCTCTCGAACTAGAACATAAGGCATATTGGGCCATTAAAGAGCTCAATTATGATTTCAAACTTGTCGGTGAGAAGAGACTATTTGACATCAGCTCACTTGATGAGTGGAGAACCCAGGCCTATGAGAATGCCAAACTGTTTAAATAAAAAGTTAAAAAATGGCATGACAAAAGGATACGAAAGCGTGAGTTTAATGTAGGTGATTAGGTTTTGTTATACAACTCTCATTTAAGATTTTTTGCAGGAAAACTCCTCTCTAAATGGGAAGGTCCTGACGTTATCGAGGAGGTCTATCGTTCCGGTGCCATAAAAATCAACAACTTCGAAGGCACAAATCGAAAGGTGGTGAACGGTCAAAGAATCAAACATTATATCTCAGGTAATCCCATAAACATTGAAACCAATGTTATTGACACCGTAACCCTGGAGGAGTACATAAGGGACACTTTCCAGAATGTTTCAGACTCCGAAAAGGAATAGGTATGAGGTATGGTAAGTAAACCGACTCCAAAACAGTTCTAACAACAATTTTTCTCCGTTTTGGAATACTTAAGAAAATAAGAAGTAGTCCGAAAAGGACACGAGGCATCCACGAGGGTGGAGGGCGCGCACTACCCCCTGGGCACGCCCCCTGCCTCGTGGGCACCTCGTGTGCCCTCCGGACTCCGTTTTCTTGCACGATATTTCTTTTGGTCGGTAAAAATTCATTATATAATCTCCCGAAGGTTTTGACTACCGTACCACAACAAAATCCTCTGTTTTTGTTTTGAGTTGTTTTTGCCGCAGATTAGATCAAGATGTCTTCTCAAGAGTCAGTCGGGGAGAGCCGGGTATCTCACCCGACACCGTGGCCAAAAGCAAACAGTGATGCCGATCACTTTGGGCCATCAACTGAGGAAGAGATGGAGGCCGACTTGAAAAGGATAGATGCCATGGAGGAAGATCAAGAAGTTACCTCTCGTCTCCAAGCCATATTTATGATGGAGGAACTCCAGAGCTCAGCAATTCCAAATTCGGTCATCCCTCCCAATGCTAGATTTCTTTCTTATGAAAATATGAAAAAGAGTGTTACTGGTTCTCCAGCAGCTATGCAACATCCATGGGTGAAAGAAGCTTTAGCCGTCGCGGGTAAACTCCGGAAGGAAACAATGGATCTTAAGCACCAAGTCAATAAGCTCGAGGAAGAGAACCGTATCCTAAGGGGCATCATCGCCAAAAATATCACATCACTACCTCCGAAGAAAGAGACATAAACAGATGGGTATGGGCACTCCCCTTGGCAGCTGCCAAGCTTGGGGGAGGTGCCCCGGTATCGTGTCACCATCACACTTCTATCTTTACCGTTTTTCTTAGTTCGATCCTTTTGGTTATATCTCGATCTAGTAGAATAAAGTTTAGTATGATCTAGCTTTGAGTTTTTGTGTTGATACTTATCTACGTAATCGAGTCTGTGAGCTATATATAATAAAGATTAGTCTTGAGTTGAGGGCTTGGTTATCTTGCTATGATCTTGAGGGAATAAAAGAAAAATGAAAGAATAAAAAGAAATAAAGAGATCATATTGATCTTATGGAGAGTAATGAGGACAAGCGAGGTCTAAGCTTGGGGGAGTTGACACGTCCATTTTGCATCATGCTTTTATATCGATATTTATTGCATTATGGGTTGTTATTACACATTATTTCACAATACTTATGCCTTTTCTCTCTTATTTTACAAGGTTTACATGAAGAGGGAGAATGCCGGCAGCTGGAATTCTGGGCTGGAAAAGGAGCAAATATTAGAGACCCATTCTACACAACTCCAAAAGTCCTGAAACTCCACGAAAGTCAGTTTTGGAATATATTAAAAATATTGGGCGAAGAAAGCACCAGAGGGGGGCCACCCACTGTCCACGAGGGTGGAGGGCGCGCCCTGCCCCCTGAGCGCGCCCCCTGCCTCGTGGGCCACCTGGAAGCCCCCCAATGCCCATCTTCTGGTATAAGGTGTCTTTTGCCCTGGAAAAAATCAGAAGGAAGCTTTCGGGACGAAGCACCGCCGTCTCGAGGCGGAACCTTGGCGAAACCAATCTAGGGCTTCGGTGGAGCTGTTCTGCCAAGGAAACATCCCTCCGGGAGGGGGAAATCGTCACCATCGTCATCACCATCGATCCTCTCATCAGGAGGGGGTCAATCTCCATCAATATCTTCACCAGCACCAGCTCCTCTCAAACCCTAGTTCGTCTCTTGTATCCGATCTTTGTCTCAAAACCTCAGATTGGTACATGTGGGTTGCTAGTAGTGTTGATTACTCCTTGTAGTTGATGCTAGTTGGCTTATTCGGTGGAAGATTATATGTTCAGATCCTTTATGCACATTAATACCCCTCTGATTATGAATGAATATGATTTATGAGTAGTTACGTTTGTTCTTGAGGACATGGGAGAAGTCTTGTTATAAGTAGTCATGTGAATTTGGTATTCGTTCGATATTTTGATGAGATGTATGTTCTCTTCCCTCAAGTGGTGTTATGTGAACGTCGACTACATGACACTTCACCATTGTTTGGGCCTAGGGGAAGGCACTGGGAAGTAATAAGTAGATGATGGGTTGCTAGAGTGAAAGAAGCTTAAATCCTAGTTTATGTGTTGCTTCGTAAGGGGCTGATTTGGATCCATATCTTTCATGCTATGGTTAGGTTTACCTTAATTCTTCTTTCGTAGTCGCGGATGCTTGCGAGGGGGGTTAATCATAAGTGGGATGCTTGTCGAAGGAAGGGCAGTACCCAAGCACCGGTCCACCCACATATCAAATTATCAAAGTAACGAACGCGAATCATATGAGCATGATGAAAACTAGCTTGACGATAATTCCCATGTGTCCTCGGGAGCGCTTTCCTTTATATAAGAGTTTGTCCAAGCTTGTCCTTTGCTACAAAAAGGATTGGGCCACCTTGCTGCACCTTGTTCGCTTTTATTACTTATTACCCGTTACGAATTACCTTATCACAAAACTATATGTTACCAATAATTTCAGTGCTTGTAGAGAATACCTTACTGAAAACTGCTTGTCATTTCCTTCTGCTCCTCGTTGGGTTCGACACTCTTACTTATTGGAAGGACTACGATAGACCCCCTATACTTGTGGGTCATCACGGCCTGAAGGAGGGAGGTGGCCGTCATGGCCGCCACCCCACTGCCGGCCACCGTGGCCATCACCCGCTCCGCCACCGCGGCCCGAAGGCGGGAGGCGGTGGTCGTGGCCGCCACCCCGTCGTCGGCCGCCGTGGCCGCCAGCCAATCGTCGACTGCCGGCGTCATCACCCGCTCAGCCACCGCCGCTGGAAGGCGGGAGGCGGAGGTGGATGCCCGCACGTGCACACTACAAAAAAAAGACATCCGTGACATTTTGGGCCGAACAAAATTTTTTTCCCGTCATACATATGACACTTCTATGATGATAATTGTGACAAAACCCGGTATCATCATAGATGTGGTGGGCTCCTACTTCTATGACAAAAAATCACGACAGAAAATGGGCTTTTCGTCTTGGGCGGGCCGGAGACGCAGCTGCATGACATTCTTTGGGCCGTCCATGACGGAAAAAACCGTGGTAGAAGCGAGGGCGAGGAAAATTTCGGGGAGTTCCCGATTGCGGTGGGAGGTCGGGGGCCGAGCGATGCGCGTTTCTCTCGTACACGTACGCGCGTGTGTGCGAGGCGTTGGCTCTAACTGAACCCGAGCGAGGCGTTGGGCTCTAACTGAACCCGAGCGATTGCACTGCAGGCTACGCGTTACTGAACCCGAGCGATCGATCGATGGCTGTTAACTAAACCCGATCGAGCGATTCCTTCGCTACTGCTGCTAACTGAAGCCGATCGATGGGATGAACAGTGAGCGTTGAGGGGGGGGGGGTGGATGAACAGTGAGCGGTGGCGTTGCCTCTGGATGAACAGGACCCCGTGGTGTGGTGGAGGGCTGGATGAACAGTAGATGGTGGAGGGGTGCCTGTGGAGGGGTGGATGAACAGGACCCCGTGGTGTGGAGGGCTGGATGAACAGTAGATGGTGGAGGGGTGGTTGAACAGTAGCCAGTGGAGTAGCGCGCGGTGGAGGCTGGATGAACAGGAGCCCGTGGATGAACAGTCGCAGGTGGAGGCTGGAGGAGGTCGACGGTGGATGAACAGTAGCTCGTGGAGGCTGGAGGGGGTCGACGGTGGAGATGAATAGTATCCCGTGGAGTCCCGTTTTGCGGTACGCCACACCCCTCCGGATGAACAGGACCCCCGTTTCGACCGTAGCGCTCCAACACAAGTCCGTTTCGTCCGTTTTGCTATACGCCACACCCCTCCCGATCAATAGGACCCCCGTTTTGAACGGAGGAGGTCCGTTTCCTCCGTTTTGCGGTACGCCAGACCCCTCCCGATGAACAGGATCCCGTTTCGAATGTGGCCGGTCGAACACAAGGCCGTTTCCTCCGTTCTGCGGTACGCCAGGCCTCGTTTCCATCGCCTGTTCCGTCCAAGCCCTCCCAATGAACACGACGCATTCCGTTGCCTCCCCATGAACACGACGCATTCAGTTGCCTCCCCATGAACACGACGCATTCCGTTGCCTCCCCATGAACACGACGACAACACTGTTTCTCCATTCCGACCCAACCATGTACACGAGCCCTGGCCGTACGTATGCGCGAGTAGGCGTTTGAGACCTCGCCCGTATGTACACATACGTGGCCGTATTTTCTTTCTTGCACCCTGGCCGCCTCTACTACGACACGTGCGCGCCTCTACATCGACCAGTATATATGTATGTACATGTTCGCGACCAGAATGACAACGCTACATATGCTTCGACCAGGTGGGTCCCGACTATCAGGCACTTCCTTGCATGCGAAGATGTAGCTGGTGGGTCCCAGCAGTTAGGGGGGCGAAATATGGTGGCCCGTCCGGTGGGTCCCGCTGTCAGGTGGAGGAATAATTATCTTGCACGTAATAAGGAGGCACTTCCTTGCTGCGGCCGTGGACCCAGCTGTCAGCCTCTCCACGTACAGTCCACGTCCGATGGAAGCCGTTCCTTGACCACGTTGACCACGCCGCGCCGAGAGCACCAGGGCGGTGGACGACGGCGAGGCCTAGGAAGGGGACGACGCGGAGCCGGGGAAGACGCGACAGTGGATGCCCACGCGTAGAGGAGTACTATGGTTCACTGGTTCGCTGCGGTGTGAGGCTGCCGTCACCGCAGAATAACAGGGGGTGTGGGTGAGTAGAGGGATGGCCTGGCCAGCGGTGGGAGTAGTAGGGGGCAGTAAGGCCTCCCCCGCATCGCAGCCGGCCACGGGAGGCAGGAGCACGAGGCACGACCGGCGCTGGTTTGGGCGGCTAGAGCAAGAAGACCAGAGGTTGAAGAAGCACTATGGCCGTTGGATGGACATCGTACGGTCACGGGAGCTAGAATCATGCATATTGACTAAGTTGACAAAGCCCTCCGTCCCCGTCAACTTAGTAGGCCCACAAGTCAGCCTGCCACTATACTGGGTCCCAGCTAACAGGGGGAATATTCATTTTTTTGTGCGTAATAAGGATGCACTTCCTTGCGTGCGAAGATATAGCTGGTGGGTCCGAGCTGTCAGCGGCGGTAACGTTTTTTTCACGAAATACAGAGGCCCTTTCGGTGGGTTCCCGATGTCAGGTGGAGGAATCATTATTTTGCGCGTAATAAGGAGGCATTTCCTTGCGTGCGGCCGTGGACCCAGCTGTCGGCCTCTCCACATAAAGTCCAGTTCAGATGCATGTCGGTCGTTGACCACGTTGATCAGGCCGCGCCGAGAGCACCAGGGCGGTGGACGACGGTGAGGCCTAGGAAGGGGACGACACGGAGGCAGGGAAGACTCGGCAGTTGTTTCCCATGCAGAGGGGAGTACGACTGTACGAGGGTTTACTGGTTCGTCTGCCGTCGCCGGAGAATAACAGCAGGTGTGGGTGAGTAGAGGGATGGCTAGGCCAGCGATGGGAGTACGGTCGGGCGGTGAGGCCTGCGCGGCAGCACAGCCGACCGCGAGGAGGAGGGAGCAGGAAGTCCCGCCGGCGCTTGTTTGAGCGGGTGGAGCAGGAATAGCAGAGATTGAAGAAGCATGACGGCAGTTGGATGGACATCCAACAGTCAGTGCTTGTGCGTCAACCTTTTTTTAGGAAAGCCTCAAATCTGTGGAAAACAGCATACAACCCATCTGCCATTATTTCTAATAATTTACAGCCCATTTGCTAATACTTAAGGTGTTTTGGAGCCCGTATTCTTTTTGTTAGCATTACAGCCCATATTGTGGCAACGGTTAAAAAATTATACGAAATTTTGCATATTTCGGTGCGGTCCGAACTGTTTTTAATCCCGAAGTTTCGACTCACATTCAAACTGATTTTAAAAATAAATGTATATCAATATAAAATCCAACAAATTCTCCGCATAAAAATTAATGTAATTTAAAATCTTGAAATTAAAAAAAGATATTTGAAACTAATTGCTGGTTTGAAGTGTTTTAAAAATGTACAACCCATTTCTCATTACTGATGGGCCATTTTCTCGGCCAGCCGAATGAAAGCTCTCCTCGTCTTGAAAGATTTGCAGCCCAACAGGCCTGACAAAGCGACTTACTTGGCAAATCACAAAAAAACTGGGTTGTGGCCGTGGACCCAGCTGTCAGCCTCTCCACGTACAGTACTCTTCCGATGGAAGTCGTTCCTTGATCACGTTGACCACGCCGCATGAAGAGCACCACGGCGGTGGACGACGGCGAGGCCTAGGAAGGGGACGACACGGCAGTGGAAGCCCGCACGGAGAGGACTATGAGGGTTCACTGGTTCGGCTGCGGTGTGAGGCTACCGTCGCCGCAGGGCCTGGCCAGCGGTGGGAATAGTAGGGGGCGGCAAGGCCTCTGCCGCAGCACAGTCGGCCATGGGAGGCAGGAGCATGCGGCACGACCGGTGCTGCTTTGGGCGGCTGGAACAAGAAGACCAGAGGTTGAAGAAGCACTACGGCTATTGGATGGACATTGTACGGTCACTGGAGCTAGAATCATTCATATTGACTAAGTTGACAAAGCCCTTCGTCCCTGTCAACTTAGTAGGCCCACAAGTCAGCCTCCCAGCAAGGTGGGTCCTAGCTAGTCGGGGGAGTATTCATTTTTTTGTGCGTAATAAGGAGGCACTTCCGGTGGGTCCGAGCTGACAACAGGGGGAACATTTTTTTTGCGAAATATGGTGGCCCGTCCGGTGGGTCCCAGTAGTCAGGGGGAAACGATTTTTTCGCAAAATACTGTTGGCCCATCCGGTGGGTCCCCGCTGTCAGGTGGAGGAATAATTATTTTCCGCGTAATAAGGAGGCACTTCCTTGCGGCTGCCGTGGACCTAGCTGTTAGACTCTCCACGTACAGTACTCTTCCGATGGAAGTCGGTCATTGACCACATTGACCACGCCGCGTCGAGAGCACCACGGCGGTGGACGACGGCGAGGCCTAGGAAGGGGACGACGCGGAGCCATGCAAGACGCGGTAGTGGATGCCCACGCGGAGAGGAGTACGAGCGTTCACTGGTTCGGCTGCGGTGTGAGGCTGCCGTCGCCGCAGAATAACAGGGGGTGTGGGTGAGTGGAGGGATGGCCTGGCCAGTGGTGGGAGTAGTATGGGGCGGTGAGGCCTCCGTGGTAGCACAGCCGACCACGGGAGGCAGGAGCAGGCGGCACGACCGGCGCTGCTTTGGGCGGCTGGAGCAAGAAGACCAGAGGTTGAAGAAGCACTATGGCCGTTGGATGGACATCATACGGTCACTGGAGTATTGACTAAGTTGACAAAGCTCTCCGTCCCTGTCAACTTAGTAGGCCCACAAGTCAGCCCAACAATATGGTGGGTCCTAGCTAGCAGGGGGTATTCATTTTTTTGGGCGTAATAAGGAGGCACTTCCTTGCGTGCGAAGATATAGCTGGTGGGTCCGACCTGTCAGCGGGGGGAACGTTTTTTTTTGCGAAATACAGAGGCCCTTCCTGTGGGTCCTAGCTGTCAGGTGGAGGAATCATTATTTTGCGCGTAATAAGGAGGCATTTCCTTGCGTGCGGCCGCGGACCCAGCTGTCAGCCTTTCCACGTACAGTCCACTTCCAATGGATGTCGTTCATTGACCACGTTGACTAGGCCGCGCCGAGAGCACCAGGGCGGTGGACGACGGCAAGGCCTAGGAAGGGAATGACACGGAGCCAGGGAATACTTGACAATTGTTTCCCACGCGGAGGAGTACGAGGGTTTACTGGTTCGTCTGCCGCGCCGGAGAATAACAGCAGGTGTGGGTGAGTAGAGGGATGGCTAGGCCAGCGATGGGAGTACGGTGGGGCCGTGAGGCCTACGCGGCAGCCTAGCCGGCCGCGGGAGGAGGGAGCAGGCAGTCCCGCCGGCGCTTGTTTGAGCAGCTTGAGCATGAAGAGCAGAGATTATAGAAGCACGACAGCCGTTGGATGGACATCCAACAGTCACTGCTCTCGTGTGTTGACTAAGTTGACAGGGCGTTGCATGTGCGTCAACTTTTTTTTTATGAAAGCATACGCGTCAACCTGTAGTAGGCGCACAAGTCAGCCTCAAATCTGTGGAAAACAGCATACAGTCCATCTGCCATTATTTCTAATAATGTACAGCCCATTTGCTAATTCGTAAGAATTTTTTTGGAGCGCATCTTCTTTTTGTTAGCATCACACCCCATATTGTGGCCACGGTTAAAAAGTATACGAAATTTTGCATATTTCCATGCGGTCAACTGTTTTTAATCCAGAAATATCGATTCACATTCAAACTATTTTGAAAAATAATTTATATAAATATAAAATCCAAATAATTGTCCACGCATAAAAATCAATGGAATTTAAGATCTTGTAATGAAAAAAATTGAAACTAATTCCCGGTTTGATGTGTTTAAAAAATGTACAGCCCATTTCTGGGCAAACCGAATGAAACTCTCCTCGTCTTGAAAGATTTGTAGCCCAGCAGGGCCGATAAAGCAAGTAGGCCTTGTTTGGGTATTTCTTAAAAAAAATAGAACTGGGCTAGCCATTTTCAACAAGAAAAAAACACAACTGGGCTCATGATGTGGTAAACATAAATAAAACCCTGGCTAGACGGGCCACAGCCCCCGCACAGCCCCATTGTTACCCTGATCCGTCGCTAAAACTAGTATAAATAACAACTGCTTGTTCCTCAAAAAAAAACTGCGCGACTTGCTAGGTCCCTAGTGTCAGCCGCTCGTAGTGTAATTCTCTCGTTTATTGACTACGTTGACAATGGCGTGAGCCCCAGATGTCCAACCATTAGGAGGAACCATATTTTTGGGCTTGTACTATAGAGGCACTTGCTTGCGTGCTGCCATGACGCTGGTGGGTCCCTACTGTCATCCTCTCCACGTACAATCATCTCCTTGTTCCTCTCGGTTGTTGACGACGTTGACAACGCAAGAGGCGGCGCACCGCGCACGGCGACCGAACCAAGGCCACAAGGCGGAGGACGACGGCGAAGCCTCGTACGGAACGAACAGGAGCCGTTGAAGATGCGCCGGTCCAGTCGTAGGCGGAGGGGAGTACGAGGGTTGACTGGTTCGGGCGCAGGTGCGTGTTGGGGCTGACGTCGCCGAAGAATAACAGGACGTGTGGGGGAATAGAGGGAGGGACTGACCAACGTTGGAGGGTACGTACGATAGGGCGGCGGAGGCGCAGCCAGCCATGGGAGGCAGGAGCAGGCGGAGTCGATGGGGTGGTTTGGTTTGGGTGATTGGAGGAAGAAGAAGACAAGAGATAGAAGATACACGGCAGATGTTGGATGTCAATCCAACGACTGGTAGGCAGAATCGTTTGTTGACTGGCTAGTAAGTCGACACGACCTTGGATAGGCTATTTCCTCGCGGGTCCCAAATGCCAGAATCCAAATCTGTCATGGTCATGCAGCCTTTCCTATGAAAATTTACAGCCCATTTGATGTGCTAGTTCGAAACAAGTTTGTGGGTGCTGGTGGGGGCTAATCACTTAGCTTCTGTAATGCACAGTGAGCTCAAGCAGCCGGCGAGAGTGATGTTATTTCCCTTGGTTTGGATTTGTTACAATATTTCACTCTAAATTAAACGAATGGCAAGCCATTTGCCTTGTTTCAAATAAAATATGATAGTCACAGCCGAGTTGAAAAGGGCAGGAACATCTAACTCCAGCTTACAAACTGTACAAAAGCACGAGGGTTAATTATTCATCAGGTTTACAAAAAAAAAACCAGATTGAAAAGGGCAACAACATCTAACTCCAGCACTGTTTTCGGCAGTCACAGTCAAATGGATCGGTCAGGTCCATAGAATGAACATCCTGGGTCGTAAAATTTACTGGATTATGACCACAATATGTTGTAAATAGAAGCCCGACACGTTCAGAAGCTCTTTTGCCCACCTAAAACTCCTTTTTTTGCTCTTCGACATACCCATCCGTCAAAACCATGCTGCGGATAAACTTAAGCCTGATGGACAATAGTAACCTCGCATTCAGCAGGAAGAATGTGACAAATCTTGTGTTTGCACGGTTGGCTACATATCGTTCTAGCGTTACTGTCTTCAATCGAATCTCATGAGAAGTGAGAAAATCCCGATGCTTACGAATCCACCGATTGGTTATAACTTTCTTACGCCGTCCTGTTGCCTAAATAGACGTGAAGATTGAAAACAGTTAAGGTCTAAAAGAAGAGTGTCGAAAGATCAACAGCTGAACGGTTAATTCTAGTACACTATATGCGGGCTTCCAATGTGCGTGAAATTATCACCTTTATATACAACTTCTCCAGACATGGAAAGCATTGCAGCAAGCCAATAATCTTGTTCAGATCAAAACTATTCATTTGGATATATAAGATCTTGATAGAATCCAGCACCATTGATAGGCCATCCATGGAGAAACTCTTCATTGAGCATAGAACATAATATTAGTACAAAATGTGTACTCCAAGATGATATATAAATTATGCACAGAAATTTAAAATGCAGCTTATGGTTACAAGTGTAGATGATAATATAAAGTACCTGAAGAACTGTGGAGCCAAACACCATATTGAAATGAGCACAGAGATCATGTATTACACCCAAGGTCTCCAGTTTAGGTGCAGAGAGGACGGTTATTTGCAATGGTGAATAACTAGAATCAAGGATCAACCTTTGAAGTGAAGGGGCATCTTGGATGATGAGCTGCCTTCCGTCAAAAGAAATTCCAATTCTTACAAGGTTAGGTGACTTTATTTGGAGACAACCGATTCTAACTGTGAAAACAAGCACCAAGCACTCCAGCGCAGGGCAACTGGAGTGGATGATGCTGTGCAATGAGGCCTCCGATATACAAACCCGCACAAGTGAAAGTTTCTTCAGAAATGGGAGTCGAAGGTTTAGTACCAGATTGTCTAGTAGGTAGCACTGTGCAAAGGTGGCGGTGTGGAGAGAGGACGAAAACTCCGAGATGGACATCGGTGCTGAGGGCACAAGTTCATGGCGTTCGGTATGTGGTATGTGATTTCTAGGGGAATAGTAGAACTCAAGCAGCTGTAGTTCTGTGAATTCAGGGGATTCCAGCCAGGCGTCCACCATGCAGGGCATGGTATGACTGCTCAGGTAGCATGACGGGATGCAGATGCTTTGAACGGAGCCCTGGTGGGAGTAGATGATGGCTCTGGGATTTCAAAATCATTGAAGAGAGATAGCTGACGACAGTCGAGATTAAGGGGAACGGCGCGCCATAGAGGGCGCCACCGAATTGAGAGGACTTGGGTGCAGGAGCAATCCTTGGTGGGAGAAGCGAGATGATCTCCCCAAGGATGGCGTCCGAGAGATCGCTGATGCAGTCCACCCGATATTCTACGGGTTCCTAGGATCCGGTGGGGGCGGGGTCGCCGCTTCTCCCCGCGCTGCCGGGTGCAGGATCTACAACAGGCATCATCGCTGGCGGGAGCCTCATCTTCTTGGCGCTGGGGTCAGCCGACTCCATTTTCCTCGAGGGCATCGCGTCACGCTCACGGATTTGAGCAGAGTAACGAATGACGAGCCTAGTTGTAGTGCGAGCGAAGAAGAAGGGAAGCTGGGGGTTTTCTGTAGGAGTGAGGAAGAAGGGGAGCTGGGGTTTTCTATAGGAGTGAGGTGAGGAATTTGGGGGTATGAGTGGAGCGAGCTGACGTGAGGTGGGTGGGAGCGAGGAGGAAGAAGAGCACCCAGGTTTTTGAATTGATTTTACTATTGACTAGTGTGGATGGGTTGTTTTGTCTTGGGACCCGAGAAACAATTACTACTAGTACAGTGGAGACACTCTACAGCTACCCAGAAAAACAATTACTACTAGTACAGTGGAGACACTCTACCGCTTCTGGCTCCTCCTAGGTCATTGAAACATCTCCCTCTACTGAATGCCGTTATACTTTTGTTCACCGACATGCGGGCCATGTAGCGCGGGCCCAAATGCCATCCACCAAATTAGAAGGCAGTATGCAGGCGGAGAGTCACCCCGGTCGTAGCACGGTAGTAATGAGCCATCGTATCACAAAACCCCACCTCCCCACAGTCTAAGTTTGACGGATGAAGCAACCATCATTTCACTCTTCGCTGAATCCCCTTCTCCCTCACCGTCTTCAAGAAAGGCAACACTTGCATCTTCCACTGTTCTTCTCTCCGAACAAAGGGAAGGTAAGCGGATCCGTGATGTTGGTATATTTTCGTTCAGAGGAAAAAAAGAACTTTTGCAAAGCAGTAACCGATCCTCACTCTCTTTTTTGTTTCATTGTCATTGCGATTGTGTTTTCCTTTCAGTGGACTCCTAGTATTCGTCAGTTTCATGATGGACCAAGGAGAACCAGGCAAAGATCTGCCGATATTGGAGCAGACGCGGGAGCCTAATCCCCACGAGACAGAGAGCTCCAAGAAGATGGAGGCAACCACCGAGGCAACCCTAGATACTGAGATGGTCAACGCCCCGTTTGAGGTTACAGCCCCCGTGGCACTCCAGGAGCAGTTTTCCCCCTTCGAGGATGTGTCCCTCCCCTGCTGAGCTGCCCAAGGTGATTTCCTTCTTTGCCGATCTCGATTGTGGTTTTTCATCTAAGTATGTGGTGATTTTTTTTAGAAAAGGAAGTATGTGGTGATTAATAATGCACAATTTTATTAGCTTCAATGCCATGGTATACGTAGTGGTTTAAATAACTTGTGTTTCTTATCCTAAAAAGTAATTCAGAATTTGTTTCTGCTTCAATTAGAGCCCTGATGCAGACAAGGATTGTGTGGTTGTACATGTCACTCGCTATGAGGCGGACGACCTGAATATACGCACTGGGAAAACAGAGTTCTTGGGCTGTTGGATCCTGGAAGCCATTTGCTGTTATACCAATGAAGAGTTGTATTCCAGCCGCACTGTTGTCAGGCGTGTTGTCCAGGGTGTACTAAAGCACAAGAAGTTCAAAGCTACTCATTCGTTTGTGAGGAATACTGTTCTTGTCAAGCTTATGCAGGAAGATGACGTGGCATGCCTCCACAAACAAGTTTATCAGTGGCAATGCCACAAGGTTGTCTTCATGAAGGTTCACAGGATTGAGCTGGTGCGGGACGTCCTCGATGATGTTCATGGCAAGGTCCATCTTGTGTCCAGCCCAAATTAGATCGAGGCATGAAATAGTTGCCTCAGCTAGTGTTTAATAGTAGTTTGGATTGTGTCTAATTATCCAAACCTTGCTTGTTATCGACCCCTCTGGGGCTAGTAATCTGTTTGAATCCGTCTATGGGAACTGCTGCTACTTTTATGTGCCTGTGAATCATGTGAGAACCATCATAATTGTTGCCGAAACAGATGCGTCCTCACTAGTTTTTTCATGAATATGGCATGGTAAGACATAAGTTGTCACGGTTTATCATACGAGCAGTGTGTGTTTTGATGAAATAGAGCACTCGTTCGAGAACCATGCGCCGACGTATACATAAGTACTTGTAAACACTATTGGTGTAACCCACTTGTAAGCAGTTGTGCAAAACACGACACATTGGCTCAGCTCGCTTCAACACTAGTCTATCGACCAGCTAACAATCAACAATCTGATGTCTGACATAGAAGCAACTATGTATCTTGTTACGGTGGTTCATGTAGTTAATTGAGGCCACAATGTAATAAATTCCAAACATTCACACGCTAGTCCATCACTCATGTGGAACACTCACATTAAACTCGTCTTCATAAAAAACTTGAAAAGCATAAGTTAAGCAATTTTATACATCTCAATGATTCATAGAACATAACAAACATATACTAGTTCACAGCAAACGACAAAGTTGTGAGAAGGTTTACAAATCAGGAAAAAACAAGCAAGGCTTCTCTCTGAGCAAAGGGCCTCCCGGCAGGCTTAAATTTCCTGGAGTTCACTCTGGTTTTTTCTTGTTGCCACCATTCAGGGTTACGTTCTCTCATTCCAGAATAACCAATTATAATTGTGGTATCAGCTGGAATGCTGAACTAAACCATGCAGTGTACTGACCAGCTGAAATGCTTGTGCATTCCACTAAATTTAAGCACCGCTATTTGCAGAAATAAGCATACCAAAATGCCTCTTGTCCGCGCACCTATCCAAAAAACTGCCGTGCAGCCATGCCAGCTAGTCCTTGGTCCATGGATGAACTGGTAGAAAGTGCATTCCGGACTAGGATGCAGTTGTTTTCGCTCGTCCCTGCATTGCAATCAGGAAGTAAAACGTATGAATCAGCTTTTTTTAGATTGCGTTGGTCATTCTACCTTAGTTACTACCAATGTAGGGATACCTTGAAGATGGGAGGTTAGACGACGACAGCGAGGGATAACCATCTCATTTTGCGCAGTTGTACTAAAACTGAGGTGTGTGCTTTTGATTGCGCGGATAGAAACGATACAGAGACAGACATCCCGAAACGATATGGAGACAGACATCCCTGTTTGCGCAAATAAGATATACGGTTATTTAAACAGTGACAGATATTACTACTTTCCCCTGTTTCCTCTTAGAACCAAGTCCTAGATTCATGCTATAGCTTTCCCACTTTCTTCCCTGTTTGAACCAACGCTTTGAGTCAACTATATGAAATAGCTTTACTTCTAATCTACTACCACTATAATTCGGCAGTTTTGAAATTGGATTTACCACTCCATCTTCTGTTCTCCCGCCCAAACAAGCATTGGCTCAAAATCCACCGTTCATTTCCCCTCTCATGCATATCACTGCCGTCCATCAAACAAAGGATGACATGATCTGACGGCTAAGAGCTGCCGGATTCGCTCCCGCTCCTTGTGCACATGGCCGACTCTGCTCTCCAAGTAAACAAATAAAGAAGTCCCCGTTGAATCTGGATTGCATCTAGTGAAGTTGAGGAATGTCTAGAAACTGCTGCCACCTCCTCACATGCAAGTACGACAAGTTGGCAAATAGCTAGCACATTTTGGTTCCCCGTTGTCACCTGGGAAATAAACACTCTACTACTAACTTATTTTTTTAGATTACTGTAAAAATGGATTTTTTAGATGCCGCTATACTGCAAAGTTTACACTGTTCACATAACATAACATTGCATGGCTGATGCTAGCTAAAGTTTTATTCTGCTTCATCGAGAAATGTAATATTTTTATTATTCACAGTAAAAGTGTAATATTTTATTTCAATCATACATAAGCTATACCTCAAGCTAATACAGGACATGAGTGTTTGTCAGACCTAAATGACTTATTTAGTTGCACAAAATAGTCCATAACCATGCATGTGAACCGTCAAACAACTCTGGAACTATACATCAGTGGAACCCAGGAAACAGCATATAATAAAACTACAACTTTTATCTTGTAATCAAATTCTTACTTGGAACTCAGTTTGATTTGTGCAAGTGATTTGCTTCTTATTTCAGAATAGTCCTTAGATCATGCAAACAAACACACTATGATATCTACTCAAGATACGAGTACCCATTTCTCTCTCTAAAAAGAAGGTATATGAGTATCTATCATACAGAACATACATGCAAAGCACGTGCCTTGGTAGAAGTCTAGGTGGCTTTGGAATAGCGGACGGAAGTAGAAAAGGATCCACACGAAAGGAGCTGGGGAAGTAGAGCAAGGCAGGTTTTGAAGGAATATATACCTGAGGGTCATCGGCATGTCGCAAAGACGGCATCGGGAGGCCGCATCTTGGCCACAATACCGCAGGGAGGAAGAAGGGGTCGGAGGCCCTCCCGAGCCGGCGCTCTCTCGGAGAGAACGGTGCGGCCGCCGATCGAGACGCGCGGGCAGCCGTTGGTCTCCTCCCTCGCCGTCGACGACAGCGTGAACCATGCACCTACACCCCTGCCCCGGTCGAGGTTGTCCGGCCGGATTTGTGACCAGCCATGAGCTGAGAGAGAGTGTGGCCACCTATGTGTTGCTTACATCTGGAGAGCATGAGAGAGTGAACGAGAGGAACCCTAGTAAAGCAAGCGCTAAGGCTCCTGCTTTTATATATAGTGGAGTGATTTTGTTGTACCAGCTTCAAAAAAATGCGCTCCTATGTGTACTCGCGAGTGGGTGTGAGAGTACTAGTGCGTGCGTTCACCGCTTCTCTTCGTGAGAGTACAATATACTATGCCCAAAGAACGTTCGCCGCAAGAGTAATAGTACAAGTGTGTGACGTGTGAGCTAAAATAAAATGTGCGCGCCGTCTTTTGTTTTCTAGAAGTTTTGAGGGTAGGGTGTGAAGAGCACATATGTGCGTGACGTCTACCTGCAGATAGACGGTGGGTGTGACGTGCGAGTCTGCGAGAGGACTCGGGAGAGTCGTGACTCGTGAGGGTGCGTGTGCATGAGAGAGAGGGGGGCACGTATCAATGCAATGCATGTGTCCGTAAATCATTATGCGAGAAATGTTCGCCACAAGCCTTTTCCTGACGAACGCCGTAAGGACCGTTAGATTGGCATCCGACAGTGTCAGTTTTGCCATGTCATTTAACAGAACAGCCACTCCTCCTACACACAAATCTTCCACGTGAGTGTTAGCAACTGCCGTATGCTCCCTCCGTTCCGAAATGCAGTGCATATAGCTTTATTAAAAATTCGAACCTCGCAAACTTTTACCAAGTTTTCGTGTACCAAATTGCACATGTAGAATACCATGTATATATCATTTCATTCATCTTCGAGAGGTAACTATAAAGTTGGGTGATGAGTCTACAAAGAAATACCATCGTATCACCTGCAGCAATTTCAAGCATCCTGTAGTGTCGAGGAATATCATAGGAACTCTATATGATATGATTTTTATAGGATTTTTTCCTTTAGAGCCAATTGGTTCATAGGAATAGATTCATATACTCCACATTTCAAAGGAAATAAACATGATATCATTTCTATAGCTTTAGAGCCACTTGGTTCATATGAATGGATTCCTATACTCCCTTAATTTCAAAGGAAAATAAACATTAGCATATATTCAATAGAAAAGTTCCTATGATATGAACCAAATTACATCTCTTTTCTAATCCCTCCTCATAGGAATTGAGAAACATGTCGTCTCTATATTCAATAGAAAAGTTCCTATGATGTGAACCAAATGACATCTCTTTTCCAATCCCTACTCATAGGAATTGAGATGCTCCATGTCATCTCTTTCCCTACAACTTCCATGTATACATGTTCTATTCCTAAATAGATAGTACAACCCACTAGTAGCTTTTTTCCAAAACATGCAACTATGGCACAAGAACTACATAGTGTGCCAATAACTTTGAAAGATGGTCGCTGGATGAAGCTAACCCGACAGTGCAGAGATAGGAAAATCCGAGCACTACTGGCCGTTGGATATCATCAACATTCCACCAGATCTGCCACATGTACAATTTAGAAGACTCCATGGTTGAACTTAAGCATAATGCACAAACCTCAAAACACAAGCACTTCTCCTTTGTTCTAGAATCTTCTATAATTGATTATTTTTTTCTAAATGAATTGCCATTATTTGTTTTTTACTTTATGATTTACTCCCTCCGTTCCAAAATAGATGACCCAACTTTGCACCATCTATTTTGGAATGGAGGGAGTACAATGCACAACCCCATGAATCTTAACATTTTTATAAAACTTATTGATTTTTAATGAGATGAACTATAAGAACTAAACGAACATCTACATCATGCATATATGACTCAAAGCTTTACATCCTATAATATGTATTTATTCATAATTTGGTTTCGAAATCTCATGCATTCAATACATGTGTACCTTACTAGTTTTGAGTAGAGTAGCAAATTTCACGCGGCCCCGGGTATATCAAAATGTAGGGCCCATGCATCATTGCCTTTCGGTCGAACCTACGTCCACAATTTTTTGTACGTACTATATCTCCACTGGTCCCCGAACCCAAAATGCTGCCTCGTTCCCGTAAAACCAAGCGGCCCACACATATTTAAGGCGTCGGCTCGAACCCGTTTACTACGATGTGGACCCGCACGCCGTAGTACTCCTACAAACCCTACGGCCGCACTCATCATCGGTTTTCTTCAAGAGGACGAGGGAGAAGCCGATTTGTAGTGGAGGCGCTTTAAAAAAAGGATCTGTAGTGGAGACCCCTACCCTAGGGTGCCCTAGGTAGCTGCTGCACGCATCATTGTTTTCTCTTTTCTTTATGCTCTTGCGCCCTAGAGTGAAATGATGGTTGCTTCGTCTGTCTAGCTTAATGCGGGAAAGGTGGGGCTTTGTGATTTGACCCCTCGTCGCTCATTTTCTACTACCGCGGCGCTATGACCGGGGTGCCTCCAATTCCAACCGCTGCTCCGAACTGTAATTTGGTGCATCACACGTGGAACAAGACGGTGGATGAGCCACATGTCGGCCAAAGGGGTCCTGTTAAGTGTGTCGCCATTTCGTGTGCGGACTGACCCTGCTTGAGTTGCTACGCCAACACGACAGGAGCAGCCTACCACTTGGTTTTGCTCCTTGGTGAATCCCGACTATATTGATCTAAAAAGATACGTGCTGAACTACCCTCTCCATCTCGGTTTTTTTATTTTTAGGCGTCTCGGTTTATAGGGCCTACACGTAGTTCTAGGTCATCCATTTGACTAACTAAATATGAGTTACTATGTCACAAAAAGTATATCATTGGATTCTTAAGCGGATGTAGTTGTATTTAAAAGTCGAGGGCGGGGCTTTTCCTGCACGGTAGGCGGCTGGGCAGTTCCACCTAGTCGGTTCGACAGAGACGCAAGAAGACGAGGGCGTAGGCTGCTGCAAACGTAGGGCTGTGTGATTTGACAGCGAGTTACTGCTGGACAGGTGGGCCCCCGTGATTTGAATTGCCATTATCATTTTAACTGCGGCGCTACGACCGGCGTGAGTCTCCCAGATTCCTGACCACCTCCATACAGGTGCCTCTCCCAATGCTCCACCATGTAGTAGAGGCTGGCTCTTGCATGAGAGCCCACTTCTCCACTTTTTCCTTGCCTCTCTTTCCTCCACATATGCAAAAATGCCATGTAAAGCGCACTATTGTACTTACTTTTACTTGCTCCTACAGGTGCTTAAGCTTGCCACATAGGCATAAAGTCTGATGTGGCAAGTTAATCAAGAAGAGAGAGACTAGTTTGGTGACCCAAGGAAGAAACGGTGCTAAGTGCGTGTACCTAGGTGAAAAGACAATTTTGAGTCTATAGCTAATTAAATGAAGCAAACTTAGCAACACCATTTCATTGGAAGAGGTCACTCCTTGGCAAATGCAATAAATACACGCGCTTAGCACCGTTTCTTCCTTGAGTACGAAGAAAGAGATAGAGAGGAGTAAAAAAAATACAATTATAGCCAACCTTGTTGTAGTATGAGTGACTAAGTGATGACTATGTATGACATGCCAACATCAGATAGCCTAACGCACCGTGTTAAATCTCCAAGGGCGCGACCGCGCGAGCGACGCGACGGTCGTGGTAGGCGCGACCATGATACGGGCTGCTGGCAGCCCTTGGATCTGAGATCAAACGGTCGCATGCTAAGTTACTAAAAATTTGCAGAATAACCCTCCAGGATAGGATATTCACCCATAGGTCTAGAATCACGCCATGCAACCGTTCGATCTCAGATCCAAGGGCTCTCGGAAGCCCGTATCATGGGAGAATGGAAAGCCACTACCCTACCGTTCGCACGCTGGCAGTTCGCTCCTACTCGTCCCCGCACGTCCTTCAATACTACGACGGTTCGCTCCTAGTCGTCCCGTCCATTCACATTACAGCAGTTCCACTAATCCTAACCCTCCTCCCAAATCCATGGCGTCCCAAATATCCATGATCGGCGGTGAGTACAAGGTTAGAACTATCACCGGCGATGAGTTCGACGTCATCTACACCCGTTCTTTCGCGACGGTGAAAGGATGCCTTTCTCGCTTCAGACGCATGTTCGAAGGCTCAGATGATGAGTGGGTCGCTGGGCTAGATGTTGAGTACACCACAGTCCTGGGACGAGAGAAGGATCTAAAGGACGAAGAGAGGAAGAAGCCCGCCGTGATCCAGGTTTGCGTGCATGACTTATGCTTGGTCTACCACATATGCCATGCCGACGTTGAGTGCCAGGATTTTAAGGACTTCCTCAAGAAGAACCTAATAAAATTCGTTACTGTAGACTTTGGTAACGACAAAGAAGTCCTGCATCGGATAGGCCTCATTGTAGGCAACACCTTCGACCTCCAGAAGAATCGGCTGGTGTCCTCTCGTCAGCCTTCAATGTTGACCCTGGCAGGAGCCATGGTTCATCCTTTGTACGGTAAACTGGAGAAACCTCATTACATGTTTCATCGTCATGCATGGCAGCGGAATTTACTAGATATAGACCACATCCACTACGCTGCAATGGATGGTTACCTTTGCTTCAATATCTACAAGGGTTGGATGAAGAGCAACAGCCAAGTGTGCGTTTCAAGCAAAGAAGTATCGGCCAAGAGGAAGAGGGACAAGGACGAAGTCGAGGACGTGGACGAGGACTCCGAGTAAGGTGGCAGTGTCGTTGCTCATGGTGGTTCTAATGCAGTGTCTACCGAAATAGTTGCAAAGTTTAATTTCAGGTGTGCTTAATTTAATTTGAGGGGTGTGTTGTGCTGAGCCCCCAGCAGAACTATTTTATGTTTCTTCTCGTTACTTTAACTCTTCAGTACGTACATACTAGTATTTCTTACATTTCATCTTTTAGTTGGTATAGTACTACCACTCATTTCTTCACATTATATACGTACAATATATATGGCCAACATCATATAGCCAACAGTTTAGTTGTCAAAGAATTTCAGGGTGCTTAGTTTTGTCAAAGAATTCTAGGATGCTTAGAAGGTGCTTGGATCCAAGGGACTTATTTTAGTCTGACTAAAAATAGTCTCTTTAAGAGGCTAAAGTTCCAAGCACCCCTGACTAAAGAGGGGCTAAAACTAGTCTTGAGACTAATTTTTTTAGTCAGGGGTACCCCTACTAAAATGTGGATTAGTCCTCTCTCTACTCATTTAACTCCTCTCCTATAACACAGGCGAGTTCTGGATTGGAGGGTTTGGAGGATAATAAATGCTCATTAACTTGATTTTAGCCTTTTTAGTATTTGGATCCAAGCATGGGTGAGGCTAGCATGTTTTAGTCCCACTACTTTTAGTCATGGGACTAAAACGTATCCAAGCACCCTCTTAGTTTTATTTGAGGGGTGGGTTGTGCTGTACACCATTATTGTGACTAGCCTTTTTAATAGTAGTATATGCATAATTTGGCGACGAGCGCTCTCTATATGTACCACCTTTTTTTAATTTCAATTTTTGCTCCATGGCACAATCCATCGATAGTACTACTGTACAAAAGTATACATTTTTTACAAGGCTAGAGTACTGTTCATCACATATATAGCCAGTTAAATTCTCAACCTAGAACGATGTGCATGCCATGTAGTAAACCGATACAGAGGAAGTATAGTAAAAATGAGGTGATTTTACCGAGCGATCGGCGGGGGAGCATGGCCTGTCATGCGGTCCCACGTGTCATGATGTACCAAGGCAATGCGCGTGTCCCTCTTGAGGCAGAAGCAATACTAGTACGTGGTTTGAGATGATGGCAAACCAAAGTGTGAAATAATGGTTGCTTCGTCCGTCTGGGAAAGTGCGGCATTGTGATTTGATGTCTCATTGCTCATTACTACTACTGGGCCGGTACGAGTGGGGTGCGTCCCCCTGCTGTTCTGCACCGTTATTTGGTGCTTGACACGTCGACCCGGTTGCTATATGTCCCGCATGTCGGCGACAGGAAGTACATAATTCATGAAAGGGAGCGTCGATGGAGGAGTATACTACAGAATTCATGAAAGGGAGCGACTTAGTTTTGGAAAAATCTGTTTTTACGGAGTAGTACCCACTAGGGTTTATAGGGCTCATCTAAAAAACATTCGTTTTTCTGTTTGATAAGTCTCAATTCTACTATACTAGTAGTAGTACCATTACATGTTGGATTTCGAGGAGCGTTAGATCACCCGACGCAAGCAGTGTCAAGAGGAAACTAACCAATGCATGTACAAGTTCATGGAAATTTAGTGGTCATTCATGCATTCGTTCTAATTAATGCCTCGGTAAACATAACTTCTTGAGAAAAATGAGCGTACTAATTACTTGTGCAAAATACGAAATTAATTCGACCACTCACCGTCTACCTTGGTTGGAGAGATTTTGAAATTGAGCCATAAACTGGAAAGGAGGGAGTAGTAACTTTTGTCTCGATTACTATTTGTGGCCTTGTATAGATGCAAAATGTATTTTTTATAGTAGCCTTGTATAAGTAAATGGAGGGAGTACTAACCAAAGTACGTAGTAGGGACGAGGAGTAAACGGAGGGAGTAGTAAAATTTTCTCCTCGTGCTGTGAGCCACCGCGCGCGTGGGCGAGGGAGCGGGCGTAAGGCGTACTAGTAAGCAAGCTTCACCTCATCCTGCGAGCCACCGCGCCCGTGGGCGGGGGAGACGGCGTACTAAGCAAGCTTCTCCTTGTTCTGCGACGAGACACATCAAAAGTACTCCCGTGTATAGAGCCTTGCCTCTAAGGTAGGCTCCACATGGTTTGCCTCTTTTTTTTTAATTTAACATAACGTGTCAAGTCGCAATTTGTTTGTTCACCCATGGTAGACGATCCTCCCTCCACCAAGTGGACAACCAGTACACGTGCCAAATTACCACGTGGGCTGCCTTTTTCGTACAGAAATGAGCTCCACCGTGTACCCGCGCGGGTGTGGTTGGGAAAGAGACGGGAGTACGTGCGCCATGCGAGCACCTCTTCTCTTCGTGCACGTCCCCCACCTACGTGGGTGTGTGTGTGAGAGAGATACAAACTTAGACATAAGGCGCCGTCCATCCCCATGCCTCCGCCCAGTCCGACCACCAGTCACCACCACGCCCCACTCCTCCTCACCTTATCTCTCATCTTTCTCCCTCCATTTTTATATACAAGGGGCCACTATCAAAATTACAATTTGCAGATATACAAGGCCACTAACACTAATCGATGCAATATTAATGCTGTTTGCCTCGTGGTACTAGCAAAGGAGGACATTAATTATCCCTTACATGCATGCAGGAGTTTGTAAAAAAATGCATCTTGATGTTCCATGCAATGCACGGGCATCTTGCTAGTCCATGAAAACAACACATGGCAAAATTCCACGGCTTGGGGCGGCAACTGGCTCCGTCGGGCGAGGGGAGGGAGGTGGATCAGTGAGCTGCATAGCTCGTATCCGGTGGGCTACCCAGCCGGCTTGGATGCGGAATAACTACTCTTCGTAAGCCATTGTAAGAGTGGACAAAATGGTGGCGGAGATAGGGGAGCGGCCCGGTCATGAACATACGTGTGTCCAGAGTGGGTTTCTCGGCTTCCACACGAGAGGATTTCATGGAGGCGTTTGAATGCGGCACGGAGGCGTGTTCAGCCGGGCGTGCCGCGAGTGGCGCCCTCGACTCTGACCTAGGACACCGCACCGTTCTTCCACTGACATGTGGGCTCTTTGGGTGCATGGCATGCATGTCAGTGACCCAATGCATGCAGCGCACAACAGAGGAACCTTTGGTGGGCCAGGGCAGTCAGAAGCGGGCATTTCATAAACCGATGATTGTCCATTGAGTGTGACATCATCTTTTTCATGTAGATAAGCCTACTATGTTGATAGCCCGTTCGATACGTTGTGATTCATAAAGACCGCTGCAAACATCAATGTTCTGCTTATCACAGATAAGATTGATTAATACCCGTAACAATCCATGTCCTTAACAAAGGGTGCATGCACGTATAGGTTGAACGTGTGTCTTGCGTCGTGTGCTGTGTGCATGCAGGCGTGCGAGTGTTGCGTGCGTGCAAGGGTACGTTTCAGTGTTGCATGCATGGGTGCGTACGTGCGTGTGTTCGTGAGTGCATGTGTACGTGTCAGTGTTGCACGCCAGCATGCGTGCGTGTGTACGTGTCAGTGTTGCACGCCTACATGCGTGCATGCATGTGTACATGCGGGGTGAGGCTACACATCAGTCGACTGACTTTTTCATCTCTGGTCATTAGATTTTCCAGCCGTTGGATACGAAATCAAGGGCCTCTAGTTTATCATCAAACTCCACCCCCCCTGAGTCGGCAGCCACCACCGGCTGAACCGCCAGCCCCCGCCGCCCGCGGCCAGCCCGCCCTCCCTGAAACCACTCCTCACCACCGGTCCGCCGCCACATCGGCCATCCCTCTAGCCCCCCCGCCGAGCTTTTTCTTTGGGGATCCCCACCCCACCGCCCAATGAACGCCCCAACCACCGGTGACTGCCAACCAGAGGTCTCACGACTTCGAATACCCACAGACCACTAATTTATTACCATTTCTATCCTTCATATACGCACTGACGGGTGGGCCCTATGGTAATGTGCGCTGCTGAATGTGGACCGTTTGACTGGTCAATTGATCATGTTATCAACAAATTGCGGAGCTGTATGGTGAGCCAGCGACCGTATGATCACCCTAAAATGTACTCCTATTTTATTAACACAGTACAGACTCAAACTACCATTTCTTTCTTTCATATACGGGCTGACAGGTGGGCCCCACGGTTACGCGCCCTGATGGTGCAACACTAGTTGCGCCGCGTGGAACATTTGACTGGTCAATTGATTGTGTCATCAACAAAATACGGAGTTGTACGAGTGAGCCAGTGACCGTATAATCATGATATGTATTTGTTTAACACGGTACAGACGCAAGGGCTCATATATACGCGCAAGCACTCACTGCTATAAGCGCACACACGCGAACCCTACCCCTATGAGCACCTTCGAGAGAGTGGGCCAGCATATATGATCTTGAGATTTTACGAAGTCACCATAGGTGCCTCGTAGTCGAGTGGAACGTCTCCTCCCACTGAACGTATGTCGCCGGAAAATACTGAAATTAACACAAGATAAATGCGAGCACCGGGACTTTAACCTTGGTGGTCTCAAGAAACCACTGTCCTCTAACCATCCAACCACATGTTGGTTAGCACGACAAAATGTATGTGGTGACCGTGATGAGCTTATTCTGAAGTCCAGTGACCATATTGTGCTTTCGCTTCAAATACAATGACCGTAAGTGTCGTCAACAAAATACGGAGCACGCATCAAATGCGAAGTCCATCAGTGTCATCAACAAAATATGGAGACGTATCGTGAGCTAGATACCGTTGTACTATTGTATATGCTTATTTTCTTAGTGGCCGATTGCGTGTGTGGTGTGGTGGGCACATCATTTCTAGTTGTGGTGGGTCAACATGAAGACTCATGGGTCGGTTCCATCCTGCGCCGCATATAGGTTGGACCGAGATGTGTTATACGAAGACCCATGTGGAGGACTCGACGTACAACACAAAGCTACCAGAGTCGCGGAGGACTCTATCTCCACTGGTGATAAGCTGACTATATATGATTTGTAACCCTAGGCCCTTAGTATGTTATACAAGCTTGGGGGCTAGTTCGTCGATAGTATACACACACGCACAATGCCTGGTATTCACGTGTACTTTGTACACACCCCTATCACTAATATACAGTACCAGGAGTAGGCTCTTTCTTCAACTGCAATTGAATTCTAGCATGTGCATGTGTTTATTTCATATTATCGATCCATAGAGTGAGAGCGGTTTGAAATACAGGCAATGGATGCTTTTGCAATTCATATATAAACATTAATTAGTGCACTCCATGTTGTTAGTGTGAAGCACTTTATACATTTGTCACTTGCATGGATACATTCCAAATTGCTAGCTACGAAATAGAATACATGTTGAATTCAACATAAAGGGGGTTTTGAAGATTCGAATTCATAGGAAGTGCATTCATCTATTTGAACCCAAGATAATGGCATTTGTAAATCAGATGTAAAAGGGGGCATCAATCTTTGTTGTGAGTTTGAACATGCTATATATATTCATACGCATATCTAACTTTTTTTTGCAACCAAGGAGATTATATCTGGAACCATGCATGAACTGAGGTAAGTTGCATATTTTTCAATATATACTCGTGTACAATGTATATTCAAATGTACCCCCTCCATTCCAAAATAATCGTAGCTTTAGGATTTTCAAGAGTAAAGATTTGTGAAGTTTGACAAATCCTGAAAGTTCAATTCAAGAGAACCAAAAATGTTAAGGCCTTCTTTGGTTCATAGGATAGGAATTTTATAAGAATAGGAAAATCATAGGAAGTGAGATGACATGCATGTCAATTCCTATAGAGAAAGAGATGTCATTTGGTGCATAGGATAGGATTTTTTCCATTGAGTCTAGGATAATGTTTTTTTCCTCCAAAACGTGAAGCATTGATTCCTATCCTACATAGGAATAGGAATCCATTCCTACAAACCAAAGGGCTTCAAAGGAATTTTTCCTTTGCAAATCTTATCCTATAGAATTCCTACAAAAATCCTACAAACCAAAGGAGGCCTAATGCTTCTGCCCCCAAATATTGAACGAAGCACCAAATAGGACTCTGGTCACCCGAAACCGCGCGAGACTAATGTTTTGGTGGTAGGAAATTACTGTCCTGACTCTGGCCCGTGTAGCCTATCGGCCTGATGTCCAAAGGTCTAAACCGTGGTAGGTTTGTAACTTCACCAAGACGCCAGAGAAGCATTCATACGCCGTGGGCGCCTACCCATGCGCTGGGCGGAAATCTATCCTGCCCACATTTGGGACACCTGACATGACTGTCCTACCCCCAACCCGCAATATGTCTGAAATTTTAGATGGGGGGAAAGTTTGTAACTTTCCCCAAATTTCAAACACGCGCGTCTCAAACCGAAACATTGTTCCCCTTAGTTCCCCGCCTCCCTCCGTTTCCCCATTCATACTCCGTGGGCGCGAAAACGCCCTCTCCACCAGCCGCGAAACCCCAGCCTCCTCCGTCCTCCACCCCATAGTGGCCAATCCACCGCCGCCCTCCTCCATCACGCCGGAGCCGGTACCCCGACGCCGTCGTCCAACGCAACCGCAACCGCAACGCCCTCAAGGACCTAGCAGCTGAAGCCGAGGCAGAGCTGCCTCCACGACGCCGACGCTAACGTGTGCCGTACCAGAACCACTCCGACCACGCCGTCCTACGCCTCACTGCTGCGGCTCCACTATCGCAACCGTCCACCGCACTAGAGCTGTTCTCGCTGCGCCGTCGTTCGCCGCCTCGGATCTGCTTCCCCGCCACCAACATACGGCCACCGTACCACACTCAACAACTTGGCCATGGGTTCGTCCAAGGCTGCACCGTCCTCCACAACTTCTGGTTTCCGGCGAACAACAAGAAGATCGTCGGAAAAATAGAAGGAGGACACAGCACTGCCAGCAGAAAGAGGTACTCCTCTTCCCTTATTCGTGCAAATCTTACGTCTCCACTCACACCGTATTCATACCACGAAAGAAACTAGTTGAGCGCTTCTTACTGCATCTTCTTCGTGATACTAAATGCACAAGGTTTCCTCCCTTTTACTATTTCACCTTTGCTAGAGGTCAGTAGCCCGCCTGGATTTCAATTCAGGGTCAGTCGAACCGCAATTAAAAGAAGCAGCACCCGCTTAGGCGCGCGGAGCACCTAGTCCGCCTGTTCCCCGGGGAAGCGGCGCATCGGTGTCTATCATAGAGGTGTGGGGCGCAGGAGCTGCTTGCGCCCGATCTAGAGGTCGGCGGGGCTTGAATGGATGGCCGGGGGGCGGTGCCAAGCACGGCGGTGCGGTGAGGTCGAGGGGAGGGCGCAGGCAGGGGAGGAATACTGGGCCGGTGGTCGCTGGCGTTTCGAGGAAGATCGTTAACACTAACTCGCTGGAGGTAGATGAAGGCGATCTGCCCGTTCTTTGTACATCGGATGGTGCAGAAAAAATGGACTGACCTATTTGCTTTCAGTCGACTGTTATTTTCATAGAATCATGTAGTAATTTAGTGTGCCATGCATGTTGTAGAGCTATCATATGTCTCCCGTCATTTATTTCTCACCGACCTGCTATCTGCTACCTTTACACTGTACTAATTGTGCACACACTTCACCCATACTCACACTATTGTTTTTTATGCATGGGTATTTCAGACTCTGACACAGTGTTGATGAATGCAGAAAAGAAAAGACAGAAGTCGCTCCAGTGTAATTCGAAGATAAGCACTAAGCGTTCCAGCGCTCTAACGGGTGCAGTGTCAGCAGTTGGAGACAGTAAACTTAGCTCCGCAGTTGATGATCTCGATTGCCACACACAACCATCCCAGGTGCTTGCTTTAACTTCACGCTGTCAAATGTGGTTGCATGTTGCATATGGTGTCTAGCTTGTATTGCTTCCAATTTGGTTAAATTGCATCTGCTTACTTTACACATTATACCTTTGATAATGACATGCCTTCCTGTTTTTGATACATACTACATATGTCTATTAACCATGTTCGTACATCAAACTAATGCTCTTTTGTATCCCTCATCAATCACTTATGATGAGACAGTCACCCGGGTGGGTTTCTGTGAGACGCCATACTCATTTAAAGAGTGCAGTGTCATCCTCCCCACATGATTCTCAAGAAACAACAAGGCTAAATGAAGATAGTCAACGTAGCTCTCTAGTTGATCACCGCAATTCCCCCACACCACCATCGCAGGTGCTTGCTCTTACTTGGCAGTGTGATATGTAGTGTTCGTCTTACATGAAAGTAGTGTCCGTCAATATCATGCATCAGTGAGTTCTGAAGAGCAAATTTTATTTCTTTTTCTTGTGGGTTTGACTTGACAAGGCAAAATCAAGAAAGAGGAAGGAAAAGAGTAAGGAAGGCGATGATGGTGGTCCTCTGCAGCAACGTAAACGGAGCATCTGTACCGATTCTCCTTGTACTGATAGTGCATTACAAGGTCCAAGTCTCCGCTCCCCTACTCCACCATCCAAGGTGCTTGCTCTAACTTGGCAGTGTGATATCTGGTTGCATGTTGCATATGGTGTCTAGCTCGTATTGCTCCTAATTAGTGTAAACTGCATCTGCTTAGCTTACACATGATACATGTGAATATGACACGCTTTCCTGGTTTTGGTACATACTATATCTTATGATAAGGCATTTTTCTTGTGTATCCCTCATCAATGCTCCTAATTTGTTAAATTGCATCTCCTTAGCTTACACATTATACATGTGAATATGACACGCCTTCCTGTTTTTGGTACATACTACATCTGCCTATCACACCATGTTCTTACATCAAACTACTGTTCTTGTGTATCCTGTGTCTATCGCTTATGATGAGACAGTCACGCGCGTGGGTTAATATGAGACGCAATACTCTTATAAAGAATGCAATTTCATCCTCTCCACATGATTCTCAAGAAATAGCAAGCCTAAATGAAGATATTGAGCTCTGTACCTGAAGACCACACTTCCCCTACACCACCATCACAGGTGCTTGCTCTAACTTCGTAGTGTGATATGTGGTTGCATGTTGCATACGATGTCTAGCTTGTAATGCTTCTAATTAGGGTAAATTGCATGTGCTTAGTTTACATACATGTGAATATGACATGCCTTCCTATTTTTGTTACACACTACATCTATGTGTTAACCTTGTTCTTACATGAAACTACCTCTCTTCTGTATCCCGCGTCAATCACTTACGATGAGTCACCTTTATTCGTTTCATATTGCATATTATTTCTATCCTGTTGCCATGTATTGCTTCTAATTTGGTCAAATACATTTTTTAGGGCACCCTTTTAATTTGGCAGAGTGATATTGGTTTCATCTTTCATATGGTTTCTAGCTTGCATCGATTCTAACAAGTTCAAACACCTTGTGCTTAGTTTACACTTTATACATCATACATGTCAATATGTCACGCCGTCCTGTTTTTCATATATATTCCATCCTCCTATCATGCGGCTGCCTTACATGAAAGTAGTGTTCGTCAGTATCATGCATCAATGAGTTCTGAAGAGCAAATTTTATTCTTTTTTCTTGTGGGTTTGACTTGAAAAGGCAAAATCAAGAAAGAGGAAGGAAAAGAGTAAGGAAGGCGATGATGGTGGTCCTCTGCAGCAACGTAAACGGAGCATCTGTACCGATTCTCCTTGTACTGATAGTGCATTACAAGGTCCAAGTCTCCGCTCCCCTACTCCACCATCCAAGGTGCTTGCTCTAACTTGGTAGTGTGATATCTAGTTGCATGTTGCATATGGTGTCTAGCTCGTATTGCTCCTAATTAGTGTAAACTGCATCTGCTTAGCTTACACATGATACATGTGAATATGACACACTTTCCTGTTTTTGGTACATACTATATCTGTCTATCACACCATGTTCTTACATGAAACTACTCTTCTTGTGTATCCTGCATCAGTCACTTATGATGGGACACCTTTAAGTTGGCAGTGTGATATTGGTTTGCATCTTGAATATGATTTCTAGCATGTATTGCTTCTAGTTTGATGAACGCCACCTATGACGAGACAGTTTTAACTTGGCAGAGTGATATTGATTGCACCTTCCATATGGTGTCTTGTAGTGTTTCTAATTTGTTGAAGTGCCTTCTGCTTAGTTACCACATCATAGGTGTGAATATGTCAAGCCGTCCATTTTTTCGTACATATTCCATCCTCGTATCATGACTTTGCCTTTCATCAGAGTAGTGTTCGTCAGTATCATGCATGAATGAGTTCTGAAGAGCGAATGATATTCCTTTTTCTTGTCGGTATGACCTCACAATGCAAAATCAATAAAGCTGAAGGAAATTGGCAAGGCATTGGATGATGGTGGTCCTTCCGAGCAACTGAAATGGAGGTTCTCTATAGATTCTACTCCGCCATCCTCCCAACAAGATTCACAAGACAACGCAAGGCTAGACAGTCAACGTAGCTGTGTAGATGATGAGCACATCTCCCCTACTCCACCATCACAGGTGCTTGCTCTAACTTGGCACTATTATATGTGGTTGCATGTTGCGTATGATGTCTAGCTTGTATTGCTTCTAACTTTTTTGAATTGCATCTGCTTACTTTACACATAATGCCTGTGAATATGACATGTGTTCCTGTTTCTACATCAGACTACTATTCTTGCATATCCCGCATCAGCCACTTATGATAAGGCACCTTTAAGTCGCCACTGTGATATTGGTTATGTCTTGCATATGATTTCTAGCATGTACTGCTTCTAATTTGTTGAAACGCCATACAGTTTGAACTTGGTAGAGTGATATTGGTTGCATCTTTCATATGGTGTCTAGCTTGCAGTGCTTCTAATTTGTTGAAATGCCTTCTGCTTAGTTACCACATCATAGGTGTGAATATGTCACACCATCCTGTTTTCATACATATTCCATCCTAGCATCATGTGTTTGCCTTTCATCCGAGTAGTGTCCGTCAGTATCATGCATGAATGAGTTCTGAAGAGCGAATTCCTTTTTCTTATCGGTTTGACTTCACAATGCAAAATCATTACAACTGAAGGAAATTAGTCCGGCAGTGGATGATGGTGGTCCTTCGAAGCAACTCAAACAGGGGGTCTCTACAGATTCTACTCCGCCATCCTCCCAACAAGATTCGCAAGACAACACAAGGCTGGACAGTCAACGTAGTTGTGTAGATGATGAGCACATCTCCCCTACTCCACCATCACAGGTGCTTGCCCTAACTTGACACTATTATATGTGGTTGCATGTTGCGTATGATGTCTAGCTTGTATTGCTTCTAACTTGAATTGCATCTGCTTACTTTACACATAATGCCTGTGAATATGACATCTGTTCCTGTTTCTAGAACATACATGTACATGATGAGCACATCTCCCCTACTCCACCATCACAGGTGCTTGCTCTTACTTGGAACTGTTATACGTGGTTGCGTTTTCCGTATGATGTCTAGTTTGTATTGCTTCTGATTATGTTGAATTGCATCTGCGTAGCTTACAACTTATACCTGCAACGATCACTTACCCATAAGACACATTTAACTTGGGACTGTGATGTAGGTTGCATCTTGCATTGTCTTCTAGCTTGTACTGCTTCTAATTTCTTGAAATGGCTCTTACGACGAGACACTTTTTACCTGATAGAGTGATATTGGTTGCATGTTCATATGGTGCCTAGCTTTCATTTCTTCTAATTTTGTTGAAATGCCTTCCGCTTACTGTTTTTTCATACATATTCCATCCTCCTATCGTACGTGTGAATATGAAACGTTGTATTTTTTGTATATATTCCATCCTCCTATCCTGCGCTTGCCTTACATCAAAGTAGTGTTCGTCTGTATCATGCATCAACCAGTTATGCAGAGCTAATTTTATTCATCTTCTTGTGGTTTTGACTTCATAAGGCAATATCAGAAAATAGGAAGGAAAAGAGTAAGTTAGGGGATGTTGGTGGTCCTCCGCACCGACGCAAACCGAGACTCTCTAGATTTGCCACTGCTACTGCTAATGAAGTTGAAGTCCCAAGTCTACATGATGAGTTCATCTCCCATACTCCACCATCGCAGGTGCTTGCTCTAAGTTGACAGTGTGATAATTGGTTTCATGTTGCATATGTTATCTAGCCTGTATTTCTTCTATTTTGATTAAATTGCACCTGCTGAGTTTATACATTATACATGTGCATATGACATGGCTTTCTGTGTCTAGAATACACTGCATCTATCTATCTATCTATCTATCTATCATACCATGTTCTTACATCAAAGTACTGCTGTTGTGTATCCTGCATCAGTCACTCATGATTGGACGCTTCTAACATGGCAGTTTGATAGTGGTTGCATCTTGCATTGATTTCTACGTTTTACTGCTTCTAATTTTTCGAATTGCCACTTATGACAAGACACTTTTAACTTGGCAGAGTAATATTGGTTGCATCTTTCATATGGTGTCTAGCTTGCATTACTTCTATTTTCTTGAAAATCCTTCTGCTTAGTTTGCACATCGTAGCTGTGAATATGTCATGCCGTCCTATTTTTCTTACATATTCCATTCTCATACGGTTGTCTTACATCAAAGTATTGCTTGTCTGTATCATGCATCAATGAGTTCTGAAGAGTGATTTTATTCTTTTGTGTTGTGGGTACAGCTTGACATGGCAAAGTCAAAAAAGAGCAAGGAAAATAATATAGTAGGGAGTGCTGTTACTCGTCAGGTGAAACGGAAAAGGTTCTACCGTCGAGATTCTGCTGGTACTTATAGTGCAGTAGAAGGTCCAAGTCCACCGGCTAAATCTACAAACACAGTATCACCTACTCCACCAGCTGCAACATCCGCTTCAACTGTACCAGCATCTCAACTAGTTACTCGTTCGTTTGCTCCGGAACTGGCCAGTTCCCAAGCTTCCTTCACACCTAACACTACTTCCAAAGCACTGCTGACACAACAGGACTTGGCAAGATCAGATGAACCTCATGAGCATCAACACCAAGATGGTACCTGACCGAGTCAAGTTTCAGTTGCATGCTCCTTTATATGTACTCTCACAATTTGATGTACACTAACACTTTCCATATTCGTTGTTGATCTAGCACCACGGCGCAAGCGGAAACAGACATCAGTGATAATTCTTGACAGATTAACAAAATCTAACGGAGGAAGAATGGAGATCCATTTTGAGGTGGTTTAAAAAGGCCACGTGATGCTACAGAGTCAGCCAAGTTAGTATCAGAGGCAGCCGTTGCCGTTAGGTGTCATGCATGTATCCTCCCAACGTGGATCCAGTACAGGAATGAGAAAGACAATACCCAGTTTAACACCTTCCTTAACCATTTATCCGTAAGTAATGTTATTCATCGCAATTAGTAATATTGTCTTGCTCTGTCCCATACTTTCTAGCTTCCTCCTAATAAGACTCACATTCTTTTTTCAACAGATGAGGTTCAAGTTGGATCCAAAAGATGATGCAACTAGAGAAGCATGCACTCATGTTTTTCAGTCTGCTCTGCGACAGTATTGGTACCACCTTAGAAAATCTCACTTTGAAGGCAAGGCTAACAATGAAATCGCCCAAACATCTCCAGTGGAATATATTACAGATGAAGACTGGACAACCCTCGTTAAACACTGGTCTGATCCAAAGTATCAGGTAGGCTATATGTATTTGATCAGACCACATATTGAACTTGTATTTATGTATGTGCCTTACAAGTGTATCTTCTTCTAGGCTAACTGTTTGAAGAACAAAACCAACCGTTCTAAAGTGAAATTCCAACAGACCACAATATCTCATAGCTATATTGCACACTACGAGGCTCTTGTAAATAGCTGCTACTTCCTTCTTCTTTTTTGTGCCATATTATCGTATCTATATTGACTTGTTCCAAATACAGAGGAAATCCCGTGCGGACCAAAAAGAACCTGAACCGAATGCAGTGCAAATCTTCAAGGATTGCCACACCAGCAAGATGAAGGGTATGAGCACACCAGTTCAAGCCGCTGTTGTGAGTCCTTACTCCTCCTTCCTTGAACTGATTGGTACTGTGATGTGTTCATTTAACTACTTGGTTTGCAACCAATGTCAGTTACTCTGTTCACTTTTATTCACAGTTGTCTTAACGTATCATTTCACCTTACATGGTTTAAAAGAGATGAAGGATATTCTTTTGGTCTTGATCTATAATCTAGTTGTTATGTTCACATGAGCACACAATGATAAAATAGCCTGTTTGTTTTATATCTGTTTGCCCATGATATGAATGATGTCATACTATGTTCATCCTACTTTAAACCATGTCTCTTTATCCTTAGGTGTCAACGAATGTGAGGAAATAGACAATACAGTAGGCATGCTACATGGACATATGTTCCAAAAGTGATTTTATTATGTAGTTGGCACTACAATACATGTAATGTATTGCAGTAGTTCACCAAAATAAGTTATGTATAAACGTTTAACCTACTTTGTTTGTTTTTTTCTCATTAGTAACTTATCTGGTACACTAATCTACAAGTTCAAACTTTCAGGAAGCTATGGAACAAATGATTGAACATCCACAACCACCTGAAGGTGACGAGGCTACTACAGGCACAATGTCACCTCTTGTTGCAGTGCGTCAGTATCTCTCCACTAACAGTGCAAAAAGCACCTTCATGCGTAATTCTGGGTTGGTTGTTAAGGTAACCTTGTCCAAATCGCCTACTGAACAAAATCTTCCTGCTAGACAGAGTGATATATCTGTGCTCCAGACACAAGTCCAATCCCTAATGGACGTTGTTTCGGAAACAAGAATAGTGGTTGAGAAATGTCGTCAAGATATGAATGGTTTTGAAACCAGACTATCAGACATTCGCTTCGTCGTTCAAGAGCAATGGCGGCAAAAAAAGGTGGAGATCGTGCTGCTCCATCAGATTCTACAGCCTGAAACATTAGCACTCAGGTCAAATGATCTGTGCTTCTATACATCTGATGGTGCTTTTATCTAGAAGGACTATAAACTTTATGCCAACAGGCCTTTTGTTGTATGGTTGGAATTTATTTTGTTGTGATACAACATTTATGATGCTGCCTCAGGCTGCAGTAATTACGACGCTATTTTTGTATAGTGTAGGTTTATCTTAGTAATGTATTCGGCCAAAACCTTCGTAGGAGCCCAACATGCCAACATTCGTCGGGCCCATTCCAATTGGGCTAAAAACGATTATGGGGCGAAATTGGCATGTAGCCCACTAAAAATATATGGGCCTAAATCAGTATAAGCTTTCATATTTTTCTGGTAGGCCTGTGCCCATAGTGGGCTTTTAACAGGCCTAAATGTAATTTCGGCCCTCAGTAAAAATAGGCTGTTTACAGGTGTAAATATCTCGAGCCCATAAAATACATGGGCTTTTAGTAGACGGAAAGTGAGATTGGGCCCTGATTATGCGAAATAACCCACTGGACTTTAACAGGCCGAAATTCGGACGGGCCGTAAATGCGCCAACCTAATACACGGGCCTTTAACAGGCCGGAACTTCGGTCGGGCTAGATTATCATCATTTTTATATGGGCTGTTAATGGGCCCGATGTGACGTTGGGCCACATATGGCCCATGGTTTACGTCTGGCGTTAACAGGCCGAAAATGACAACAGGCCGAAAGTGGCCCAAAGCTATAGTGGGCCTCTAACAGGCCAAATGTCAGACATGGCCGAATATGACCCAAATCCTTCACGGCTGTTTATGGGCAAAAGTTTTGATGGCCTGTAAATGGGCCCAAATGAAGCCGGACCTTTAACAGGCCGGAAATAAACCGGGCCATAATTCGTCCCAATTACTTAGCAGACTGTTAATGGGCCAGAAGTGACCATGGGCCGCGTTGATGACAAGTTTAGGACAGGCCGTTGATGGGCCGATTTGACAGAGAATGTTGGGCCTTTAGCTGGGCCGGCCCATTATGGTCGGCAGAATCTAGTGGGCGTTTAGCTGGGCCGGCCCATTGTGGTCCGCAAAATCTTGTGGGCCTTTAGCTGGGCCGGCCCATTATGGTCTGCAAAATCATGTGGGCCTTTAGCTGGGCCGGCCCATTATGGTCCGCTAAATTTTGTGGGCCTTTAGCTGGGCCAGCCCATTATGGTCCGCTAAATCTTATGGGCCTTCGGTTGGGCCGGCCCATTTAATCTTTGTGGGCCACTTTTGGGCCGGCCCATGTGTCAACATATCATAGGCCCATCTTGACCATTGGATGAGTGACACCTGTGCCAACGCGGAGCTGACGCGTGGATCCGTCAGCCAATGAGAATTTTACACGTGGAAAATCGGCATTGGTTGTGGCTGTTAACGGGTTATCGGATCCAAAATCCAACCCGATAGCTTAACGGCGTTCTGTTACGGTGGATGCCACGTGTCGGTCACCCTTGACGAAAGCACTTCCGTGATGCGTGATTTATCATCATGGAAATGGACACTTCCGTGATGATAATTTTGACAATGTCATGGAACACTTCTACGACAGCACATGTATGACTATCTTGATTCTGTCATAAATTTGTCATGGATGTACATGCATGACAGAAAACGCGACCTACTGTGACAAACACGTATCATCACGGAAGTGTATTTTTTTTGTAGTGGCATCAGCGACTTGCGCGCTACACCGAGTTCCTGCGGGAGGAGTGTCGGTGTCAAAACCGGTAGATCATGGGGTAGGGGGTTCCGAGCTGTGGATTCTCAGATCAATGGTAACAGGAGACAGGGACACGATGTTTTACCCAGGTTCGGGCCCTCTTTAATGGAGGTAAAACCCTACGTCCTGCTTTTGTTTATATTGATGGAGTATCAAGTACAGAGTTGATGTACCTCAAGATCATATGTTGTGGTCTAAAACCTGAGGGTATGATGAATAATGTCATAATGATCTAGAATATCCCTATCGACTAGCCCGACCTCGGCTTATATAATGTACCAGAAGCCTAGGATAACAAGAGTCCTAGTCGAATACATCGGTGGAGAGGAGTCCTTGTCTTGATCGCCAAGTCTTGTGGAATCTTCCTCGCGTATGCATCTGCTGTCCGAACTGGCCCATGAGTAAACGGCCATGGGGGTCCTCGGCCCAATCCAACTAATCGGGAGACGATGTGGTGAGTACCCCCTAGTCCAGGACACCGTAAGTAGCCCCATGAACCGGTCTTCAAGTTGGGGACGCTCGTCGGTTCTTTTGAACTATTCTTCGTCTTCGATTGTCGGTCTTGAAAACTGGTTCAACAAATGTTCCCATCTTCTATCTTGAGGATTGCCGAGCTAAATCTAAAGATCTCACATGTCGGGTATCCGAGGAGCCCTTTAAGTCTTCGGCCTTTATCAATGGCTTGTTATTTTTATGCCACACCTAGGGTTTGAAGTATTTTTCATGCGACAGTGTCCTCTTGCATCCGAGCTCCAACGCCGGACTGCATTCGAGGTATCTTTTTGCAGCCGAGCACCAACGCCGGACCGCTTCTGAGCTCCAACGCCGGATTGGATCCGAGCTCCAATGCCGGACTATATCCGAAGGGTCATAGATCACCTTGGCTTGAAAAAGTTTGAAGGAGGTTATCTGAATTTAACGCTGAAAAGTTCTCTATGGAACGAGCCATTTGAATCCGAGCTTTATGTCGGACCTCTTCCGAGCTCCAATGATGGTCAGCGTACGAGGTGTCGAAAACTACCTCGGTATTTTAAATGATTGAACGAATTCAGCCGAGCTTAATGACGGAAATGCCCTCTATGGAGCCAGCCACTGGCGCCCGAGCTTTATGCCGAGCTGCTCCGAGGTGGTGCACCACCCCCATCACGGGCTGTTTTTTTGTGAATATTTTTGATTGGTGCAATTTATTCTCTGCCGAGATATATAGCCAGTATATGTATATCCAGTAGCCCTCAAGGTGTGTGCCGGTCTAAAATCCGAGATGCACCTGAAGGAAAACATAAAACTGCTAATCCTAGTAGCCCCTAAGACTCAGGTCGACTTGCAAAATCGGCCCGAGGATCAACTCCTAGCTTGACAGCATACATAGGAATAGAAACGCAGTGTAATATATATTAGAAATAATGATCGGCGGACAGGCCCCTGAGAGAGGGTTGTGAGAAGTCGCCGTGATATATTAGCTTGACGCCAGATAAGTCCCAGCTAGTACTTACTGTGGTCCGAAGACGCGCTTGTCCATAGTTCGGTTATGCCGAACACTGAGCACTTTGAATTGTCTGCATTGAATAGGCAATGCAGTAGCCCTCGAGCCACTGGTCAGGTGGCAACACCAGATCAGGGGATCGATGTGCCCTTTTATTTATAAATAATGAGCGCAAAGCCCAGTAGCCCCCTAGACTTAATGTGGGCACAGGTGGCCGAATTAAGGATCAATATCCGTTTGACAGAAAAATTTGTTGTGTTTAACACAAAGTTCTTGGAAAGAGATAAAAGATCTCATAAAGGAGTTAGAGCCATGTCGTCGGCTTCCACCCCCTTGTAGATGCCACACAGGGTGTTTTCACAATAACAAAACAACCCTTAGCCGACATCTCGGTTCCCGAAGGCGGTTGTGTTAGCGGAAACGAGGCAATCAGATATGCGGGCTTTATAACTTTCACGTATTCATAGGAGCTTTAAATTGGGGAGGCTAGTTATGAGCCCCCGGTTAGTGTTCGGTGACAGCCGAGGTCAAGCCGTAAACACTTCGACCAATATTATGATCGGCCCATCATTTAACACGGGGTGACCTCTATCAATCTTATAGGTTAATAAACCAACTAGCATCAACTACAAGGAGTAATCAACACTACTAGCAACCCACAGGTACCAACCTGAGGTTTTGAGACAAAGATCGGATACAAGAGATGAACTAGGGTTTGAGAGGAGATGGTGCTGGTGAAGATGTTGATGGAGATTGACCCCCTCCCGGTGAGATGATCGATGGTGATGACGATGGTGACAATTTCCCCCTCCCGGAGGGATGTTTCCTCGGCAGAATAGCTCCACCGGAGCCATAGATTTGTTCCGCCAAGGTCCCGCCTCAAGATGGCGGCGCTTTGTCCCGAAAGCTTCCTTCTGATTTTTCCAGGGCAAAAGGCACCTTATACCAGAAGATGGGCATCGGGGGGCTTCTAGGTGGCCCACGAGGCAGGGGGCGCGCCCAGGGGGTAGGGCGCGCCCTCCACCCTCGTGGACAGTGGGTGGCCCCCTCTGGTGCTTTCTTCGCCCAATATTTTTAATATATTCCAAAACTGACTTTCGTGGAGTTTCAGGACTTTTGGAGTTGTGCAGAATAGGTCTCTAATATTTGCTCCTTTTCCATCCCAGAATTCCAGCTGCCGGCATTCTCCCTCTTCATGTAAACCTTGTAAAATAAGAGAGAAAAGGCATAAGTATTGTGACACAATGTGTAATAACAGCCCATAATGCAATAAATATCGATATAACAGCATGATGCAAATGGATGTATCAACTCCCCCAAGCTTAGACCTCACTTGTCCTCAAGCGGAAGCCGATATCGAAAAATATGTCCACATGTTTAGAGATAGAGGTGTCGATAAAATAAAATACGGACATGAGGGCATCATGATCATTCTTAGAATAGCAATATATATACTTTATTTTATGGTTGGACGCACAAAATCTTGATGCAAAAGAACATCACTTTATTTTGCCACTTGTGATAGAGACCTTTATTATGCAGTCCGTCGCTTTTATTTCTTCCATATCACAAGCTCGTATAAAGCTTATTTTCTCCACACTAATAGATCATACATATTTAGAGAGCAATTTTTATTGCTTGCAACAATGACAACTTACTTGAAGGATCTTACTCAATCCATAGGTAGATATGGTGGACTCTCATGGCAAAACTGGGTTTAAGGATATTTGGAAGCACAAGTAGTATCTCTACTTGGTGCAAAGAATTTGGCTAGCATGAGTGGGAAAGGCAAGCTCAACATGTTGGATGATCCATGACAATATAATTTATTTCACATATAAGAAAACATAACCCATTACATTGTCTTCCTTGTCCAACATCAAATTTTTAGCATATCATATTTTAATGAGTGCTCACAATCATAAAAGATGTCCAAGATAGTATATTTATATGTGAAAACCTCTCTTTCTTTATTACTTCCTATTAATTGCAACGATGACCAAAACTATGTTTGTCAACTCTCAACAACTTTTATTCATCATTCTCTTTATATGTGAAGTCATTACTCTCCATAAGATCAATATGATCTCTTTATTTCTTTTTATTCTTTTTTTCTTTTATTCCCTCAAGATCATAGCAAGATAACCAAGCCCTCGACTCAAGACTAATCTTTATTATATATAGCTCAAGGACTCGATTACATAGATAAGGATCAACACAAAAACTCAAAGCTAGATCATACTAAACTTTATTCTACTAGATCAAGATATAACCAAAAGGATCGAACTAAGAAAAACGATAAAGATAGAAGTGTGATGGTGATACGATACCAGGGCACCTCCCCCAAGCTTGGCAGTCGCCAAGGGGAGTGCCCATACCCATGTATTTATGTCTCTTTCTTCGTAGGTGGCAATGATGGAGTTGTTGATGATGTAGGATTGTCATCCATCTTCCAAGGCATAGGCTCGCCATCATAGAAGGATGATCGAGTCTCCTGGATCCTCAAATCTACAGCCAAACTCATCCTCTTGAATCTATATTCATACTCATAGTTTTGGTTTCGCAGGTCATAGATCTGGGCTTGGAGGTGCTTGATTTTCTTGGGAAGCTTGAAGATGGACTCCCCAATGTTCTTGGCATCTAGCTTGTGGTTGTTGGTGAACTCCGCAATCATCATGTGGTTGGCGTTGAGTCCACGTTCCACCATCCCCTGGCACTTGAAAACTTGTTGCTCCATTGCTTCGAGTCTTGTCTTCACGCTTCCGTTCCTCCTTGGTCCCTCAACATCGCGGATGTGCAGCACCCCCTCACGCATCTCAATGGTTTAAGGGTGTTGCATCACCTCCGGGAGATAGGGGTTGATGACCTTCTCGAAAATTTTGTCCTTGGGGGCGCTTGAAGACGTCATGGTGATCTAGATCTGTCAGAAAAACAACTCGAAACAAAAGCAGAGGATTTTGTCATGGTACGGTGGTCAAAACCTTCGGGAGATTATATAATGAATTTTTACCGACCAGAAGAAATATCATGCAAGAAAACGGAGTCTGGAGGGCACACGAGGTGCCCACGAGGCAGGGGGCGCGCCCTCCACCCTCGTGGATGCCTCGTGTCCTTTCCGGACTACTTCTTATTTTCCTATTTTCTTAAGTATTCCAAAACGGAGAAAAAATGATCTTAGAACTGTTTTGGAGTCGGTTTACTTACCGTACCTCATACCTATTCCTTTTCGGAGTCTGAAACATTTTGGAAAGTGTCCCTTATGTACTCCTCCGAGGTTACGATGTCAATAACTTTGGTTTCAACATTTATGGGATTACCTGAGATAAAATGTTTGATTCTTTGACCGTTCACCACCTTCAGATTTGTGCCTTTGAATTTGTTGATATTTATGGCACCGAAACGATAGACCTCCTCGATAAAGTAAGGACCTTCCCATTTAGAGAGGAGTTTTCCTGCAGAAAATCTTAAATGAAAGTTGTATAACAAAACATAATCACCTACATTAAACTCACGCCTTTGTATCCTTTTTTCATGCCATCTTTTAACTTTTTCTTTAAACAGTTTGGCATTCTCATAGGCCTGGGTTCTCCACTCATCAAGTGAGCTAATGTCAAATAGTCTCTTCTCACCGGCAAGTTTGAAATCATAATTGATCTCTTTAATGGCCCAATATGCCTTATGTTCTAGTTCGAGAGGTAAGTGGCATGCTTTTCCATAAACCATTTTATACGGAGACATACCCATAGGATTTTTATATGCAGTTCTATAGGCCCATAATGCATCATCAAGTTTCTTGGACCAATTCTTTCTAGATATATTAACAGTCTTTTGCAAAATTAATTTAATCTTGCTATTACTCAGTTCTACTTGACCACTAGACTGCGGGTGGTATGGAGATGCAATTCTATGATTAACGTCATACTTAGCAAGCATTTTATGAAAAGCACCATGAATAAAATGTGAACAACCATCAGTCATTAAGTATCTAGGGACTCCAAACCTCGGAAAAATAACTTATTTAAGCATCTTAATAGAGGTGTTATGATCATCACTACTAGTTGGAATAGCTTCTACCCACTTAGTAACGTAATCAACAACAATTAAAATATGTGTATACCCATTAGAGGAAGGAAACGGTCCCATATAATAAAAGCCCCAAACATCAAATGGTTCAATAACAAGTGAATAGTTCATAGGCATTTCTTGATGTCTACTAATATTACCAATTCTTTGACATTAATCACAAGACAAAACAAACTTACGGGCATCTTTGAAAAGAGTAGACCAATAAAAACCGGTTTGCAATACCTTATGTGCAATTCTATCTCCAGCGTGGTGTCCTCCATAAGTCTCGGAGTGACACTTGCGTAGGATCTGCTCCCGTTCATGCTCAGGTACACAACATCTAATAACACCATATGCTCCTTTATAAAGGTGTGGGTCATCCCAATAGTAATGTCTCAAATCATAGAAACACTTTTTCTTTGGCTAGTATGTGAAACTAGGTGGTATAAATTTAGCAACACTGTAATTAGCATAATCAGCATACCATGGAGCGGTACGAGAAGCATTTAGGACAGCTAATTTTTCATCAGGAAAACTATCATCAATAGGGAGTGGGTCATCAAGAACATTTTCTAACCTAGACAAGTTGTCTGCAACGGGGTTCTCAGCTCCCTTCCTATCAATAATATGCAAATCAAATTCTTGTAGCAAGAGAACCCATCTAATAAGTCTAGGTTTAGCGTCTTTCTTTTCCATAAGGTATTTAATAGCAGCATGATCAGTGTGAATAGTTACTTTAGAATCAATAATATAAGGTCTGAACTTATCACAAGCAAATACAACTACTAAAAATTATTTTTCAGTAGTAGCATAATTTCTCTAGGCACTGTCTAGAGTTTTACTAGCATATTGGATACCATTTAATTTCTTATCAACTCTTTTTCCTAGAACAACACCTACAACATAATCACTAGTATCACACATAATTTCAAAGGATAAATTCCAATCAGGTGGCTGAACAATAGGTGTAGAAATCAAGGATTTCTTAAGTATTTCAAATGCTTCTACACAATCATCATCAAGGACAAAAGGAACATCGTTTTGTAAGAGATTAGTCAGAGGCCTAGAAATTTTTGAGAAGTCTTTAATGAACCTCCTATAAAAACCAGCATGACCAAGGACACTTCTTATACCTTTAATGTCCTTAGGACACAACATCTTTTCAATAGCATCAACTTTAGCTTTATCAACTTTAATATCTCTTTCAGAAATTTTATGCCCCAAGACAATACCTTCATTAACCATAAAGTGGCACTTATCCCAATTCAAGACAAGATTAGTTTATTCATATCTCTGCAAAACTTGATCAAGGTTTCTTAAGCAATCATCAAAAGAAGTTCCATACATGGAGAAATCATCCATGAAAACCTCAACAATCTTTTCACGAAAGTCAGAGAATATAGTAGTCATACATCTTTGAAAGGTAGAAGGTGCATTACATAAACCAAAAGGCATACGTCCATAAGCAAAGGTACTCAAAGGGCAAGTAAAAGTGGTATTCTCCTGATCCTCTTTCGACACAGGTATTTGAGAGAAACCAGAATAACCGTCTAGAAAGCAAAAATGTGTATGTTTGGATAATATTTCTTGCATTTAATCAATAAAAGGTAAAGTATAATGATCCTTTATAGTAGCTTTATTTAATTTACGGAAATCAATTACCATTCTATAACCTGTAACAATTCTTTGTGGGATAAATTCGTCTTTATCATTAGGAACAATAGTAATACCTCCCTTCTTAGGGACATGATACGTCTCCAATGTATCTATAATTTTTGATTGCTCCATGCTATATTATCTTCTGTTTTGGACATTATTGGGCTTTATTATTCACTTTTATATTATTTTTGGGACTAACCTATTAACCGGAGGCCCAACCCAGTATTGCTGTTTTTTGCCTATTTCAGAGTTTCGCAGAAAAAGACTATCAAACGGAGTCCAAACGGAATGAAACCTTTGGGAACGTGATTTTTGGAACAAACAATATCCAGGAGACTTGGACCCTACGTCAAGCAACCAACAGGGAAGCCATGAGGTAGGGGGCGCCCCCCCCAGGCGCGCCCTCCACCCTCGTGGGCCCCCTGTTGCTCCACTGACGTACTCCTTCCTCCTATATATACCTACATACCCCCAAACGATCAGATATGGAGCCAAAACCCTAATTCTACCACCGTAACTTTCTGTATCCACGAGATCCCATCTTGGGGCCTGTTCCGGAGGTCCGCCGAAGGGGACATCGATCACGGAGGGCTTCTACATCAACACCATAGCCTCTCCGATGATGTGTGAGTAGTTTACCTCAGACCTTCGGGTCCATATTTATTAGCTAGATGGCTTCTTCTCTATTTTTGGATCTCAATACAATGTTCTCCCCCTCTCTCGTGGGGATGTATTCGATGTAATCTTCTTTTGTGGTGTGTTTGTTGAGACCGATGAATTGTGGGTTTATGATCAAGTTTATCTATGAACAATATTTGAATCTTCTCTGAATTCTTTTATGTATGATTGGTTATCTTTGCAAGTCTCTTTGAATTATTAGTTTGGTTTGGCCTACTAGATTGATCTTTCTTGCAATGGGAGAAGTGCTTAGCTTTGGGTTCAATCTTGCGGTGTCCTTTCCCAGTGACAGTAGGGGCAGCAAGGCACGTATTGTATTGTTGCCATCAAGGATAACAAGATGGGGTTTTTATCATATTGCATGAATTTATCCCGCCACATCATGTCATCTTGCTTAAAGCGTTGCTCTATTCTTATCAACTTAATACTCTAGATGCATGCTGGATAGCGGTCGATGTGTGGAGTAATAGTAGTAGATGCAGGCAGGAGCCGGTCTACTTGTCTCGGACGTGATGCCTATATACATGATCATACCTAGATATTCTCATAACTGTGCTCAATTCTGTCAATTGCTCAACAGTAATTTGTTCACCCACCGTAAAATACTTATGCTCTTGAGAGAAGCCACTAGTGAAACCTATGGCCCCCGGGTCTATTTCCATCATATTAATCTTCCAACACTTAGTTATGTTCATTGCCTTTTATTTTACTTTGCATCTTTATCATAAAAATACCAAAAATATTATCATATCATATCTATCAGATCTCACTCTCGTAAGTGACTGTGTAGGGATTGACAACCCCTTATCGCGTTGGTTGCGAGGATTTCTTTGTTTTGTGTAGGTGCGAGGGACTCGCGCGTCTCCTCCTACTGGATTGATACCTTGGTTCTCAAAAACTGAGGGAAATACTTACGCTACTTTGCTGCATCACCCTTTCCTCTTCAAGGGAAAACCAACACAGTGCGCAAGAGGTAGCAGGACACAATGGACAGGACTTACCCACGGACTATTAGCAACAAGATAAATTATACCTACCTCCAGAAGCTTTAGTATTTCATTTCTTACCACTTCTTTCATCTTAGGATTTAACCATTGTTGGTGATCAACAACCGGTTTAGCGTCTTTCTTCAATTTTATTTTGTGCTGGCATAGAGTGGGACTAATGCCCTTAAGATCATCAAGAGTATATCCAATAGCAGCACAATGCTTCTTCAGAGTTTTTAATATTTTCTCTTCTTCCTGCTCTAAAAGGTTGGCACTAATAATAACAGGATATATCTTCTTTTCATCAAGATAAGCATATTTAAGAGTATCAGGTAATGGTTTAAGCTCAAACACGGGATCACCCTTGGGTGGAGGAGGATCCCCTAGAATTTCAACAGGCAAGTTGTGTTTCAAAATAGGTCCCTATTTAAAGAATACTTCATCTATTTCCCTTCTTTCATTCATAAACATATCATTTTCATGGTCTAGCAAATATTGTTCTAAAGGATCATTAGGAGGCATGGCAATAGAAGCAAGACCAATAATTTCATCTTTACTAGTCAATTATTTATCATGGGGTTGTCTACGAAATTTAGCAAAATTAAAATCATGAGACATACCCCCTAAACCAGCAGTAACAATATCCTTTTCCCAGTCTATATTAGCATTAACAGTATTCAAGAAGGGTCTACCAAATATAATGGGACAAAAGTCATCTTGTGGGGAAGCAAGAACAATAAAGTCAGTAGGATATTTAATTTTCCCACACAAGACTTCAAGATCTCTAACAATCCCATCTGGTGAAATAGTATCTCTATTGGCAAGCTTAATAGTAACATCAATATCTTCTATCTCAGCAGGTGCAATATCATGCATATTTTCTTTATATAAAGTATAAAGTATTGCACTGACACTAGCACCCATATCACATAAGCCATGATAACAGTGATCTCCTATTTTAACAGAAACAACATGCATGCCAACAACATGTCTATGTTTATTTTTAGTATCGGGTCTAGCAATTCTAGCAGCTTCATCATAGAAGTAAATAACATGCCCACCAATATTATCGATCGAGAGATCCTTAACCATAGAAATACTAGGCTCAACTTTAATTTCCTCGGAGGGTGTAGGTATTCTAGCATTACTCTTACGAACCACAGTTGAAGCTTTAGCATGATCCTTTATTCTAACAGGGAAAGGTGGTTTCTCAATATAAGCGGTAGGAACAATAGGATCAACATTATAAGTGATAGTCTTTTCATCAACTTTAATAGGTTCGACTACTTTTACTTCAATGGTTGGGTGATATTTAAACCACTTCTCCTTAGGGAGATCAACATGAGTTGCAAATGATTCACAGAAAGAAGCTACTATCTCAGAGTCAAGTCCATATTTAGTGCTAAATTCATGAAAAACATCGATATCCATAAAAGATTTAACACAATCAAACTTAGGTGTTATACCTGACTCCTTACCTTCGCCGAGTTCCCAATCTTAAAAGTTGCGTTTAATTCTTTCCAATAAACCCATCTAAATTCAATAGTCTTCATCATGAAAGAACTAGTACAAGAAGCACTACTAGGAAAAGGGCTATAGATAGGATTGACACTAATGGCGCACCAGGGAAGTAGTGCGCCACTACTATATACTAATGGCGCACCAATTGGTGATGCGCCATTAGTGTGGAAGACACTAACGACGCACTAGAAAACTGGTGCGCCACTAGTGATAATTTTTTTTTCATTTTTACATACATACTAATGGCGCATCCTACCGAAGTGCGCCATTACTAGTTCTAACTAGTAATGGCGCACCAGACATGGAGTGCGCCAGTACTGAATTTTTTTATTCTTTTTTTGCAAAACTACTAATGGCGCATCGCCTCATAGTGCGCCATTACTAGTTTAAACTACTAATGGCGCACCCTGTAAACGTGCGCCATTAGTATATATATATTTTTACTTTTCTGCAAAACTACTAATGGCGCATCACCTGCAGGTGTGCCATTAGTAACCAGGGTTACTAATGGCGCATTTGCAGGTGGTGCGCCATTAGTAACCTGGGACCCCAACAAGATATTTTGGACAGCCCCACACCTACCCACTCACTTTCCCCACTTCATTCCCTCCACCTCCTTCTCCAAGCTTTCGGTTGCCTCCTCCTCCTCACCTCATTTCCATCATAGATTCATCAAAATTAAGTGGTGAAATTACCTTTTTTTGATAGGTAAGTAAGGGGAAAGCTATCTTCATGATGTAGATCTACTTTTTTTTCTCCCTAGCTCGCTCCAACAACGTGCACATGCACTTTTTGAGGCCTAGCTAGATCTATGTATGTTTGTGGCGTTGCATGTGTTTGTGGTGTTGCATATATGTTTGTGTTTGCAGGTGCCGGTATTTGAAATGCGATAGTTGCCAATATTTTGCCGGAATGTTGATTCATTTCCGTTTCGGCGAGAATTTTGGCACTATGCATTCTTTTTGGTCCTATTTTTAGGGAAGGTCATGCCAAATTTTTTCTTGGTTCTAAAATATCGTTTTGCTCTACCCCGCAGGCGACCATGGTCCGCACGATGACCGAAGGCATCGTGAATAGGTTTTTGACCTCCGCGAAGGCCGAGATGCTTCAAAAGAACAAGACGGGGATAAGATGTCCGTGTCGAAGATGCAAGCTGAAGAGCCTTATTGCGAACCCGGATTCTGGGCAGGTGTGGGACCACCTGCTCTTGCGTGGTTTCATGGATGGCTATCGGTGGCAAGGTGATGAAGATGACTATGAAGTCGTCCATGGGGGCCGGGCAAGAAATGAGGAAGGGCAACAAGACAAGTACCACCGCGGCGAGGGCGGGCGAGAAGACAAAGAATCTCCAGGACATGATCACGACGGCGAAGCTGTACACAGTCATCATGTAGAAGATGTCGTACATGATGATGAGGAAGATCAAGATGAAGGGCATGATCATGAAGATGAAGATACCGGAGCAGACGACGATGGAGGCTGGGTGCAGGACCCTCATATTCAAGAGCTGCTTCTCAAGCAGACGGATAACGCAAAAGCTGCCGCCCGAGAGAAAGCCAAGCTGGATCAACTGGAGATAGACGCGGCTACTCCATTGTATGAAGGATGCAGGCCCGAGGATACCCGCCTGAAAGTAACGCTCATGGCTCTGGAGATGAAGGTAAAACACAAAATGACCGACACATGCTTCGACGAGAACATGTCATTCTGGCACGAACGTCTTCCCAAGGGGAACAAGTGCCCGACCAGTTTCGAGGAGGCGAAGAAAATCATGTGTCCTCTGGATTTACCGCACGTGAAATACCATGTCTGCATGAACAATTGCATCATTTATCGGGACGAGCACGCGGAGTCTACCATATGTCCGGTGTGCGGCGTCACTCGATACAAGAAGAGGAAGAAAGCTCCTCGAAAATCGGTGTGGTACTTTCCGATCACTCCTCGTCTGCAGCGGTATTTCGTGGACCCTAAGGTAGCAAAGCTCCTGCGTTGGCATGCGGATAGGGAGGAGAAGAAGCGGGAAGATGACGGAAATGATCCGGAGATAAATAAAAAAGACAAGATGCTGAGTCACCCTAAGGATGCGAGCCAGTGGCAAGCGTTGAACTTCGAATACCCAGAATTTGGGAAGGATCCAAGGAACATCGTGCTGGGCGCGAGCACCGATGGAGTCAATCCGTTTGGCAGCCAGAGAAGCACACATAGCACGTGGCCTGTGTTTGTACGGATGTACAACCTTCCCCCCTAGTTGTGTATGAAGAGGAAGTACATTCACATGAGTATGCTAATTGAAGGGCCGAAACAACCAGGGAACGACATCAATCTGTATCTGGGGCTGCTGAAAGAGGAGCTAGACACGCTGTGGAAAACGCCAGCCAATACGTGGGACGCCGCAGAGAAAGAATATTTCCCTACGAGAGCCGCACTGCTCACGACGGTGCATGACTATCTCGGTTACGGATATCTCGCGGGGTAGGTAGTCCACGGATTTTCTGGATGCGTAAGGTGCATGGATGACACAACATATCGCCAGCTAGATAGAGATCCCGGATCTTCGAAAACCATGTTCATGGGACATCGAAGGTGGCTTCGCGACGATGACCCGTGGAGGAAACACAAGGATCTGTTCGATGGTGAAACCGAACCCCGAAAACGCCCGCGTTCGAGGAGCGGCGAGGAAATAGACGAGCTGTTGAAAAATTGGAAAGATTGCCCACTGCCGGGAAAGAAGCAAAAGGCGCCAGAGCCGGGAAAGAAGCGAAAGGCGCCAGAGCCGCTGCTGAAGGTATGGAAAACGAGGTCTGTTTTCTGGGACTTGCCGTACTGGAAGATCCACCGTGTGCCTCACAGCCTTGATGCCATGCATATCACGAAGAACGTGTGCGAGAGTCTGCTTGGTACCCTACTCAACATGCCAGAGAGGACCAAAGATGGGCCGAAAGCAAGGGCAGACTTGAAATCAATGGGCATCAGGCAGGAGCTTCACGCTAATGATGATGATGATGATGAGGCGAAGCAGGACACAGAAACTCGTCGCAAAGGCAAAAAGGCCAAGAAGACCGGAAGTGACTACCCTCCCGCGTGCTTCACTCTAAGTCAGGAGGAGATCGAGCAGTTTTTCACCTGCCTCGTAGGAGTAAAACTTCCTTATGGTTACGCGGGGAAGATAAGCAGATACCTAGACCCAGCGAAGCAGAAGTTCAGCGGGATGAAGTCTCACGACTGTCACGTGCTGATGACGCAGATACTTCCAGTTGCAATCCATGGGATCATGGACGCGCACGTCCGTGAAACACTATTTGGCCTATGCAACTTTTTCGACGTCACCTCTCGGAAGTCGATTGGCGTGAGGCAACTCAGAAGGCTACAGGAAGAGATCATGGTGATACTATGCGAGCTTGAGATGTACTTCTTGCCCGCATTATTCGACGTTATGGTGCATCTGCTGGTCCATATCGTGGAGGCTATCATCCAACTCGGGCCGACGTTCCTACACAGCATGATGCCGTTCGAAAGGATGAATGGTGTAATCAAAGGATACGTTCGCAACATGTCACGTACAGAGGGAAGTGTAGCCAGGGGCTTTCTGACTGAAGAGTGCATCTCCTACTACACGAATTATCTAGGCATCGAGAACCCCGTTGGTCTGCCCGTCAACAGGCACCTCGGCAGGCTCGCTGGATGGGGTCACCGTGAGGGTCGCCGCAAAATGCATGTCGACTTCGAGGATCGACTCGTCGACTTTGAAAGAGCAAACCTAGTCATGCTACAACACATAGACGTGGTCGATCCTTGGGTGGTAGAGCACAAAACCTTTATTGAGAAGACGTACAATGACCGAGGCCAACAGAGGACGGACGGAGATATAATCAAAGAGCACAACTTATGTTTCACACGTTGGTTCAAGCAGAAGCTTCTGTCGTACCCTTTACATGAGGATTCTTCTGCGGAAGAACAACTCATATTCGCCTTGTCACAGGGCACCGAGCACAACCTGATGATCTATGAGGCGTACGATATCAACGGCTACACATTCTACACCGAGGACAAGGACATGAAGAGCGATGGTTATCAGAACTCCGGGGTAACAATGGAATCCTACACCGGTAACGACAAGGACAGATACTACGGAAGGATCGAGGAGATCTGAGAGCTGAGCTACGCTGGAGAGATGGTCCTGATGTTCCGTGTCAGATGGGCCAAGAGCGTCCTAAAAGAAGACCGGTATTTCACCACCATGGTTATACCCGAAGCCAAATCCAAGACCGCGGGGGCAAACGTCACCGCGAAAAATGAGCCATGGGTACTGGCTTCCCAAGTGGACCAACGCTTCTTCATTACCGACCCGTCAAAGCCCAGTCATGTTGTCGTGAGGAGAGGCAAAAGGAAGATCATTGGAATGGATGGAGTAGCCAATGAGCAAGACTTCGACAAGTACGACGACCCGAAGATCGAACATGACGACGACGACGAAGTAGCAGCACACACCACAAGAAGAAGCAGGACCACCCTACCTAAAGGACGTCCGTTCCACAGAAGAAATCCATTTGCGAAAAAGAAGGGCAAGAAGATTGTGAACAGATAGCTAGCTAAGATCGATTGTATTTAAATCGTAGTCTTCATTTCTTGATTGTATTTCATGGGCACTTTTTGATATGATGAATATTTTTAAATTTCACGGGCACTTTTTGAATTCATGAGGACACTCGATCTCGATCCCCCTCCACCGTCGCGGACGAGCACCGCCCCCCCGCACCCTCCCCCACTCCACCGCCGCCAACGGGCACCCCCCGCACCCTCCCCCGCTCCACCGCCGCCGCCGATGATATTTTCAAGTAACAAATTTGAATATATTTTTAAAAAAATTATTACTGTTTTTATAAAAAAAATATTACTGTTATGATTTAAACAAGTTTGAACATATTTAAACACAAATAAATATCAAACAACATTTAAAATGCAAAAAAATGTTGCAGAGCCTGGGAATGAACCCAGGACCTCCTGGTGTGTGTGCTGCGTGCTGACCAGTCGGGCTAGTGGGCGGGTTCTGATGTGGATTGGGTTAGGTGCAATATAACCTGTGCTCGAACTGTAATAAAAAAAATTCTAATGGCGCACCGCTGCGGGGTGCGCCATTGCTATCTAAAAAAATATTTCTAATGGCGCACCGCTGCGGGGTGCGCCATTGCTATCTAAAAAAAAGATTTCTAATGGCGCACCGCTGCGGGGTGCGCCATTGCTATCTAAAAAAAGATTTCTAATGGCGCACCGAGGTGTGGTGCGCCATTAGTAAGCTTCCCCCCTTCGACCCTCTCTCCCTCGCCACCAGATCCACCCGTGCGCAATCGGCAGGCAGTTTCAACTATTCCCCATCGATCGATCGACCCACCCCCAACCCAACCCTAGAAGCGAGCGAGCGATCGCCTAGGGTTTCACCGCCGCCGTCCGCCGCGCCTCATCCTCCCATCCGTCGCCTTCGCCGCTCCGTCGCCCCGTCACCCTCACCGCTCCGTCGCCCCGTCGCCCTCGCCGCTCCGTGGCCCCGTCGCCCTCGCCGCTCCGCCCCAACCAAGGTGCTCCCTCCCTCCGCATCTCCTCTCCCCGCCCACCCCAAGGTTGCTCTACAATTCTTCCCTTCCATCTGGTAGCTAGGTCTAGGTCTAGCTGCCACCCGACCCGACCCGACCCGACCCTAGTACGTAGTGGTGAAGGAAATGGGGTAGCTCGTGCTAGGGATTCTGTGATTATCTTCTGCTAGGGATTGCTTATTAGATGCAAATCTGTCAGTGCTCTGCCATATTCACTGAATTCCCTTCCTTCATGGGAACGATGCCTGCCGCTAAATTGACTTTACTTCCATTTGACTGCACTGCATCCATGATATCATCTCTTCTGTTTGTTACTGTCGCCTGGAGTAGAGTAGATTAGAGTAGAGTAGATGCATATTATCCAGCGGCAGGACCAGGGTAGGTAGTGATGAATCTATGTACCCTTTCCTTTGTATAAGCAACACCTCACCTGACATGGCATGGGACTAGTGTCTGTCTACGAGTATGCTGCTGGCTGCTAAGGTTTGGCTTCTACCAAGCAGGCCGGTGATTTTCTTTCTTTCTAATAAAACCCTGAACCAGAGCTCAACAAAATATGCCTCATGGTAACAGCCATGAAGCGACAGTCTGTATGCTCTTAACTTTACGCTGTTTGCAGTCACTAGCTTCTCTTCTGCGATACACTCCTCAACCACTCGGTCCTGGATACTTATTCTGCTTGTGTTTTCTTTGCTTTGTTTTCAAACTCAAGCACTTGGCACTGGCTAAAGTTCAGATATGTACCTGTCGTGTGTGTCTCCTAGGATGGCTGCATTTCCTCATTGCTGAAATCTGCACATTTGTATGCTGTCCTGACTAGCTCATTTCTCTATGTTGGATTGGAAGGGTGGCTCAGATGCAAACTTTTTATTATTTAAGATTTCTTTTCTTTTAGGATTTATTTTCTTCTAGGACTAGGTTTTTATTATTTTTCTGTTGTGATTGTTTTTTGAGCTCTTTCTTTTTCATTTCCTACTATCCTTATCCTAATTATCTTAAATTGTTATGATGTGTGTAACAGGATTAGATCTTGGATTTGCTAGTGGACTTTGGGAGTTTCTTAGCCAGCTTGGTGACTCCATATTTTTCACTATTTCAGCAAGTCTTTTGTAAGCATTAAACTTTCAGCACTACATTTCTATCTTATGTGTACAAAAAAATTGTATAGAAGTATGCTGAATTTTCTGCTCTAATTGTTGCTCAAAGAAATTTAGCAAAAAAATGGGGTCCTGGGGGACGCCACTGCTTCTTGAGGCCCTTGAGAGGCCCTTCGTGTCGTGATGATTTTGCAGGTACCCCGAGAGGCCCTTGAGTTTGCCGGAATGTCGATTAACTTCTGTTCCGGCAAATTCGGGTACTCCATATGTCCTATTTTCAGCAAAGGTCATGCTGAAATTTTCCATGAATTTTAGCATGACTTTGCTAAAAATCGGACATATGAGGTAATTGCTACTAATGCATGGGCCGGGGTATCTTAGTACTTAATTAAGTAGGATCAACTGCCCCTTTATTCTTGCTGCATTAAACCATAGGTGGCAATAGAGCCAAGTGATTAGGCCCAACTTAGAAATTCTCCTCAGCATCGATAAACCCTAGATGATAAACCCAACATAGGTGGCAATAGAGCCAACTGATTAGTGCCAAGTGATTAGGCCCAACCTAGGGTGCCTCGGCATCGATAAACCCTAAATGATGAAAACTTAGCATTTAGGGTGCCTCGGCGTCGACAAACCCTAAATGATGAAACCTTGGCTTTTAGGGTGCCTCGGTGTCGATGAGAACCTAAATGATGTACGCTTAGGCTTTTAGGGTGCCTCGGCGTCGACAAACCCTAAATGATAAAAGCTTAGCTTTTAGGATGCCTCAGTGTCGACAAACCCTAAATGATGAGACCATGATCTTGTTCCTTGACAATAACCAACTTTTTGACCAAACTTTTTTCCTATTTAGAGCGAAACATGGCCCACAACGATGAGGCCGGCGGTTCGGGCGGCAAGCAATTCTGGGAGCTGTCCTAGGAGTTGGAGGAAGAACCTCACCGTTATGAGGACGCCGCGGGAGACATCGATCCTGACTACACAACCCCTAGTGGCGTCGGGGATGACACCATTGATGATGGCGCCGCGGATGCCACCACTGATGATGGCGGCGCACGCACAGATGGCAGCCAACCGAAGAGGTAATGGAAGGACCGGCGCCCGAACATGCTCGACACCGTCAGGGAGGAATTTACTGAAGTGAACTTCGACGGGCATCCGACGGCGCCCAAACACATAGTCAAGGGGTATTTGATTCAGCTCGGGTGCATTCTCCGGAGCACCGCCTCGATCAACACCGAGAACCTAAGGCATAAGGACCGAGGGAATTTGTGCAGCCTCCTCTTCACGAAGCTGCACGAACGATACAAGTTCCCTGCTGAGTTCGCAAACACACGCCTCTCGGGTAATAAAGTGAACGGTGCCGCCCTCATGACGATGAGCACGGCCCTGTCTACTTGGAAAAGCACGGTGAAGGCAATGATTGACAAAGGTGATAGTTATGAGAAGATCAAGGCGAAATATCCTTTGATGAGCGAACATGACTACAAGGAGTTCAAGATCAAGCGCGAGAGCCCCGCAACCTCTGAATCAAGTCAGTGGGGGAAAGAAATGCGGCAGTTGAACATAGGGGTCCACCAACTCGGTCCCGGCGGTTACAGAGTGGCGGAGCCTGTATGGGACAAGGAGGACGCGGAGCGTGCTGAGCAAGGCCTACCGCCCCGCTTCGAGAAATACAATGACAAGCAGACCAGGAACTTTCTCAGGGCCCGGTACAAGGAGGACCCGGTAACAAAGGAGCTTACCACGGATCTGAAGACCAAGGAGCTTGAGCTTGTTCTGGTAAGGAATACACCCCCGCGTAATTAGCTCCATATGGTTGCATTCTAATTAATCCCCAATATTTCTAAATGGTTCACGTTCCTTCCGCAGGACAAAGAAAGCAGTAGCGCGGGGTCGTCTCAGAGCTCCCCTTTCAACAACCCTTTGAATAGGGCATTAAACGTAATGAAAAACAGGGATAAGCTCAATAAGCCAACGTCAGCTGGTCGTGTGGCCGGCAAAGGCTTGTCCACAAAATGGTCGTCATTCTATGGCGCTGGTGGGCGAAAGGAGAAAAAGACCAGCTCGGAAAGCCAGTCGCGCGAGGTTGAAGCACTCAAGGCGCAAGTGGCGCGGATTCCGGAGATGGTCCAAGAGCAAGTGCAACAACAACTGGGATCGACGCTTACTGGCATTATGCCTACCTTGATTCATGGGATAACGACGTGGATTGCAGGTGGCCAACAGGGGCCGCCCCCGATTCCCAGCTTCACGGCCAGCAACTCACACAACACGCAGGCGGCGCCATTGGTGTCTCCGGCGGCGGCGGTATTGGTGTCTCCGACGCTGGCATTGGAGCTTAATGCACCCGGGTGTACGCCGGCCAGCACCTCGCCAGCAAGCGGCCCCTCTGTCAGTTGCACGCCCGCCGTTGGTGGTGCCTCAACATTAGCCGAGCTCGACGGCATCACGGTAACTAAGCCTCTCGGCCGAGGACTTCATGTCCTTGCCTTTGACTGGGCATCCCTAACGCCCTACATGTTTTCGCAGGGCGCCGCCAACGTTCCTTGCACTCTCCTGCACTTTGTGGGCGGCGAGTTGGTCGATGTCGCCAAGGGCATAGTCGTTCAACCGGGCAACCCCGTGTTCCACGGTAATCCGATGCCACCCACAATGTATAGGGTTGAAGTGGTTCGGGTGCTGCCAGGCTGCGACGAGCTGTTACCTCCGATTCGACCCGCTGGGGCCGACGAAGAAGATGAGATGACCCTCAGCGCCTGCGTAAGCTGGCCCCTGCTTTGGCTAAAGAGCCAGATTCGTTTGGGGGCGGGGGACACCATCCCACAGACAAGACCGCCAGTCGTGCCGGCGCCAAGCCATGGCAAGAACGCCGCAACGCTACCGGACATCCCTATGGCACAGGATCCGGACATGCATATGGCACAGGATCCGGATGACAACGACAACGACGATGGTATATTTACCAACGTCGATAAGTACTTTGCCGAACATGGGTACGGTGATGAGTTCTGCGGGCCTCCTTCTCAAGAACCCAAACAAGACGACCGCGATCTACCTGGTACGACGGAGAAACCCAATTGCAACAGGCGCCGTCTGGTGTTCAGTTCTCAGGAGACGCCTCCAGCTGCCGCCTTCACCGAGCCTCAGATAGCGGAGGTGCCAAATATTATCAGCGCCAACACGCTCAAGAAGGCAGTCTGTGAGCAGAACTCGGTCCCATTACAGCAGATCAAGAAGAAGGGCCGGAAACGGCCGACTAAAAAGGCCGCCGGTGCGAGCCAGCCGGCACCGAGTATGATCCGTGCTCAGGACGGGCCACCTTCACCTAAGGATATCTCGAGGAGGGTGCATGTGGCGGGTAGGGGGATGCTACCGACAAATATGCTCAGTGCTGCAACCGGTGCTATGCGGAGTCTGCACGATAGTGTTCTTTCTTTGGAGAAGCGGCGTCTCAGAGAGAATGATGTGGCATACCCGGTTTTCGTGGCCAAGGTGCCAGAGGGCAAGGGCTTTGTGGATGGCGCCATCGGGGGTACGATCGTCCTGCGGTTTGATGACATCTTTGCTATGTTCAACCTTCATCCGCTGCACTACACCTTCGTTCGGCTGTTTTCGCTGAGTATGGAGATGCGGATCATTAGAGACAAGACCCCAGACATCGTGATCGTCGACCCCTTCTACATGCGTGCCAAGCTCTTGAGCAGCGCTGGGGACTGCCAAGTCGTGAGTTCACACCTCGAAGACGTCATTCTGGCAAACCCAGATAAGGATAACTTCCCTGTGCCTTACTTTCCCGAGTAAGTCATCCCTTAACCGCCCCGTAACATATGATTTCTTAGATTTCGATCGTTCTTTTTTTCTAACATTCTGTGTTATGTGCAGTGACACACATTGCACACTCATCCTGTTAAGCCCGAAATATTCCATGGCCACGTATTTCGACCCGAACCGTAACTCCAAGATAGACTACACAAATATCAAGAAAGTTCTTGATGATGTTCTCCCCGGCTACGCCAAATCTGGAGGCACCTTCATCAGGGCAGTTCGTAAGTACGGCAAGCACGTGTTCGCCCACAATACGACGTTCTGCTGCATCAAGCAGCCGCCTGGCGGTCAGAAGGATGCCTACTACGCCCTCCATCACATGCGGGCGATCGTAAGGGACCATCATCACCTTCTGCTACCAAATAATCTCAAAGATTGGGCCACGAGCTTGTTGGCAATCCAGGACGTGGACATCAGACAAGAATTCTTTCGCATCCAGTCGGAGTTTGCGAACATCATCCATCAAGATGTCCTTCATACCTCGGGGCAGTTCTTCCTCAGATATCAACCATCCAACATTGAGATAGACGGAATGCTACAAATGCAGGCTAACAACGCCCGCGATTTCATGACCATCACGACAAATGGCAGCTTCATCCGCGCTCCTGTCCATGAGTCGAGTCGAAAGTAGTGATGTGTAGTTCTGAAACATTGATTGGCTCATGTTGTAATTAAACTTTAATGAATTGTATGTCTCTTTGGTTTGGACAGTCGTTCAACTTGGATGTAATCGATGCTATTTATTAGTAGGACCATGAATCGTGCTATTAATGTCTTGCTTTTCTCTTCCGATCCTTTTGTTGCATACTTATATATTGCTTATGTATGTATTGTCTGTTGTTTGGCTTGTGCATAGAGATGCCGTCGTATGTCATGTACAAGGGTAAGGTTCCCGGAGTCTACGACGACTGGGAGGAGTGTCGGAGACAGGTTCACCGTTTCAGCGGTAACAGTTACAAAGGGTACACCACTAGGGCGGAGGCCGAATCTAGATACGCCCGCTATCTAGCGGGAGAGAGGAGGGAGCATTGGAGGAACCGGATGAAGACCAGTTTGATCGCGATGATGCTCATCATGATGACCGCAGCTCTCTTCTATGTGATGGTAGTTTAGATGATTGATATCGACTTGTAATGTGAAGACAAACTCGATACTCGCGGTCTCGAGACTTGTAATGTTTTATCTTTGTTCGGTCTTTTGAATTTGGAGACTAATATGATGAATTGTATTCGGAGACTAATCTTCTATTGTATTCGATGAATCTGCTGTTGCTGTGTGCTACTGTCTATATTCTGTCAAATAATATATTTTGTAACCTGTGCAAAAATCAGAAAAGTAAAAAAAACCAAATATTCATACTAATGGCGCATCACCACAAGGTGCACCATTAGTATGCCAAAGGATACTAATGGCGCATCAATACAGAGTGCGCCATTAGTATGCCAAAGGATACTAATGGCGCATCAAGACAGAGTGCTCCATTAGTATGCCAAGTATACTAATGGCGCATCTATCCGCAGTGCGCCATTAGTGTGCCAAAGCACATGGTTAAATATGGCCCCTGGGAGGCACACTAATGGCGCATGGTGTTATATACTAATGGTGCACTGGATGGTGCGCCATTAGTATACCAGATACTAATGGCGCACTAGTGGTACGCCATTAGTAAAAATTACTAGTGGCGTGCTACTAATGGCGCACCGGTGATGCGCCATTAGTAGGCAAAACCGGTGCGCCATTAGTAGGCCTTTTCCTAGTAGTGAAGTATTGAGTATGGAACGATTATTGAGAGAAATCTGAGCATAAAATTTTTGAATAATAATTTCTCTTGAGAGCTCATGATTGGGGCATAAATATAACATTGACTTAAGCCTCCCCCAAGCTTGAGCGATACTTTCTCCTTCACGAGGCCAAAAATTATATATATATAATTATGATCACGATGAACGAGATGCATAGGACAAAACTTCTGATGAAATTCAAATTTCAATCGGTTGTAGTTCCACGATCCAATATCATCACATAGCCTAAACCATGTCAATGCCTTTCCCTTCAAAGATAAATGGAAGACCTTCTTCTTGATAACATCCTCGGGCATACCTGCCAGCTTAAATAATCCACAAATTCATCCACATAGATTAGGTGCATATCGGGATGTAATGTTCCATCTCCTGTAAAAGGATTAGCTAGCAGTTTCTCTATCATACCCGAAGGAATTTCAAAGTAAACATTTTCAGTAGGTTGAGGAGCAACTCTTTGCTCTACTGGCCGGGGTGAATATACCTCGAACAAGCCCCTCAAAGGATTATTTTCCATAGTAACAAGTGACAATAAATTTCAGCACACTATATAATTGTTTCCTTACCAAATTCCTGTTGGGGAATGTAGCAGAATTTTAAAAATTTCTACGCATCACCAAGATCAATCTATGGAGTCATCTAGCAACGAGGGAGAGAGGAGTGCATCTACATACCCTTGTAGATCATGAGCGGAAGCGTTCAGAGAATGGGGATGATGGAGTCGTACTCGCCGTGATCCAAATCACCGATGACCAAGTGCCGAACGAACGGCACCTCCGCGTTCAACACACGTACTGAGCGGATGACGTCTCCTCCTTCTTGATCCAGCAAGGGGGAAGGAGAGGTTGATGAAGATCCAGCAGCACGACGACGTGGTGGTGGATGCAGCAGTGATCGCAGCAGGGCTTCGCCGAGCTTCTGCGAGAGGGAGAGGTGTAGCAGGGGAGAGGGAGGCGGCAAGACTTGAGGTGCGGCTGCCCTCCCTCCCCCCTTTATATAGGCCCCTTGGGGGGGTGCCGGCCCTGGAGATGGGATCTCCCAAGGGGGGCGGCGGCCAAGGAGGGTGGAGTGCCCCCCAAGGCAAGTGGAGGCGCCCCCCACCCTAGGGTTTCCAACCCTAGGCACAGGGGGGGCCCAAGGGGGGGGCGCACCAGCCCACTATGGGCTGGTTCCCCTCCCCACTTCGGCCCATGGGGCCCTTCGGGATGGGTGGCTCCACCCGGTGGACCCCCGGGACCCATCCGGTGGTCCCAGTACAATACCGGTGACCCCGAATCTTTCCCGATGGCCGAAACTACACTCCCTATATATAATTCTTCACCTCCGGACCATTCCGGAACTCCTCGTGATGTCCAGGATCTCATCCGGGACTCCGAACAACTTTTGGATTACTGCATACTCATATCTCTACAACCCTAGCGTCACCGAACCTTAAGTGTGTAGACCCTACGGGTTCGGGAGACAAGCAGACATGACCGAGACGACTCTCCGGTCAATAACCAACAGCGGGATCTGGATACCCATGTAGGCTCCCACATGCTCCTCGATGATCTCATCGGATGAACCACGATGTTGAGGACTTAATCAATCCTGTATTCAATTCCCTTTGTCAATCGGTACGTTACTTGCCCGAGACTCGATCGTCGGTATCCCAATACCTTGTTCAGTCTCGTTACCGGCAAGTCACTTTACTCGTACCGTAATGCATGATCCCGTGATCAACCACTTGATCACATTGAGCTCATTATGATGATGCATTACCGAGTGGGCCCAGAGATACCTCTCCGTCATACAGAGTGACAAATCCCAGTCTCGATTCGTGCCAACCCAACAAACACTTTCGGAGATACCTATAATGTACCTTTATAGTCACCCAGTTACGTTGTGACGTTTGGCACACCCAAGGAACTCCTACGGTATCCGGGAGTTGCACAATCTCATGGTCTAAGGAAATGATACTTGACATTCAGAAAAGCTACAGCAAACGAACTACACGATCTTTGTGCTATGCTTAGGTTTGGGTCTTGTCCATCACATCATTCTCCTAATGATGTGATCCCGTTATCAATGACATCCCCATGTCCATAGCCAGGAAACCATGACTATCTGTTGATCAACGAGCTAGTCAACTAGAGGCTCACTAGGGACACATTGTGGTCTATGTATTCACACATGTATTACGATTTCCGGACAATACAATTAAAGCATGAATAATAGACAATTATCATGAACAATGAAATATAATAATCATTTTATTATTGCCTATAGGGCATATTTCCAACAGTCTCCCACTTGCACTAGAGTCAATCATCTAGTTACATTGTGATGAATCGAACACCCATGAAATTTTGGTGTTGATCATGTTTTGCTCTAGGGAGAGGTTTAGTCAACGGATCTGCTACATTCAGGTCCTTATGTACTTTACGAATCTCTATGTCTCCATTTTGAACACTTTCACGAATGGAGTCAAAGCGACGCTTGATATGCCTGGTCTTCCTGTGAAATCTGGGCTCCTTGGCCAGGGTAATAGCTCCAGTGTTGTCACAGAAGAGAGTCATCGGGCCCGACGCATTGGGTATGACTCCTAGGTCGGTAATGAACTCCTTCACCTAGACTGCTTTGTGTGCTGCCTCTGAGGCTGCCATGTACTCCGCTTCACATGTAGATCCCGCCACAACGCTTTGCTTGCAACTGCACCAGCTCACTGCCCCACCATTCAAAATATACACGTATCCGGTTTGTGACTTAGAGTCATCCAGATCTGCGTCGAAGCTAGCATCGACGTAACCCTTTATGACGAGCTCTTCGTCACCTTCATAAACGAGAAACATTTCCTTGGTCCTTTTCAGGTACTTCAGGATATTCTTGACCGCTGTCTAGTGTTCCATGCCGGGATTACTTTGGTACCTACCTACCAAACTCACGGCAAGGTTTACATCAGGTCTGGTACACAGCATAGCATACATGATAGACCCTATGGCCGAGGCATAGGGGACGACACTCATCTTTTCTCTATCTTCTGCCGTGGTCGGGCATTGAGCCATGCTCAATATCGTACCTTGCAATACAGGCAAGAACCCCTTCTTTGACTGATCCATTTTGAACTTCTTCAATATCTTGTCAAGGTACGTACTCTGCAAAAGACCAATGAGGCGTCTCGATCTATCTCTATAGATCTTGATGCCTAATATATAAGCAGCTTCTCCAAGGTCCTTCATTGAAAAACACTTGTTCAAGTAGGCCTTTATGCTTTCCAAGAATTCTATATCATTTCCCATCAACAGTATGTCATCCACATACAATATGAGAAATGCTATAGAGCTCCCACTCACTTTCTTGTAAATGCAGGCTTCTCCATAAGTCTGCATAAACCCAAATGCTTTGATCATCTCATCAAAGCGAATGTTCCAACTCCGAGATGCTTGCACCAGCCCATAAACCGAGCGTTGGAGCTTGCACACCTTGTCAGCATTCTTAGGATCGACAAAACCTTACCGCTGCATCATATACAATTCTTCCTTAAGGAAACCATTAAGGAATGCCGTTTTGACGTCCATTTGCCATATCTCATAATCATAGAATGCGGCAATTGCTAACATGATTCGGACGGACTTCAGCTTCGCTACGGGTGAGAAAGTCTCATCGTAGTCAACCCCTTGAACTTGTCGATAACCCTTAGCGACAAGCCGAGCTTTATAGATGGTCACATTACCATCCGCATCTGTCTTCTTCTTAAAGATCCATTTATTTTCTATGGCTCGCTGATCAACGGGCAAGTCAGTCAAAGTCCATACTTCATTTTCATACATGGATCCTATCTCGGATTTCATGGCTTCCAGCCATTTGTCGGAATCCGGGCCCGCCATCGCTTCTTCATAGTTCGAAGGTTCATCGTTGTCTAACAACATGATTTCCAAGACAGGGTTGCCGTACCACTCTGGTGCGGAACGTGTCCTTGTGGACCTACGAAGTTCAGTAGCAACTTGATCTGAAGTTTCATGATCGTCATCATCAACTTCCTCTCTAGTCGGTGCAGGCACCTCAGGAACATTTCTTGAGCTGCGCCACTTACCGGTTCAAGAGGTAATACTTCATCAAGTTCTACCTTCCTCCCACTTATTTCTTTCGAGAGAAACTCTTTCTCTAGAAAGGACCCATTCTTGGCAACAAAGATCTTGCCTTAGGATCTGAGGTAGAAGGTATACCCAACAGTTTCTTTAGGGTATCCTATGAAGACGCATTTTTCCGACTTGGGTTCGAGCTTTTCAGGTTGAAGTTTCTTGACATAAGCATCGCATCCCCAAACTTTTAGAAACGACATCTTAGGTTTCTTCCCAAACCATAATTCATACGGTGTCGTCTCAACGGATTTCGACGGAGCCCTATTTAAAGTGAATGCGGCAATCTCTAAAGCATAGCCCCAAAATGATAGCGGTAAATCGGTAAGAGACATCATAGATCGCACCATATCTAATAGAGTGCGATTACGATGTTCGGACACACCATTACGCTGAGGTGTTCCAGGCGGTGTGAGTTGTGAAACTATTCCACATTTTCTTAAGTGTGTGCCAAATTCGTGACTCAAGTATTCTCCCCCACGATCTGATCGCAAGAACTTGATTTTCCTGTCACGTTGATTCTCAACCTCACTCTGAAATTCCTTGAACTTTTCAAAGGTCTCAGACTTGTGTTTCATTAAGTAGACATACCCATATCTACTCAAGTCATCAGTGAGGGTGAGAACATAATGATAGCCACCACGAGCCTCAACACTCATTGGACCGCATACATCAGTATGTATGATTTCCAATAAGTTGGTTGCTCGCTCCATTGTTCCTGAGAACGGAGTCTTGGTCATTTTACCCATGAGGCATGGTTCGCACGTGTCAAATGATTCGTAATCAAGAGACTCTAAAAGTCCATCTGCATGGAGCTTCTTCATGTGTTTGACACCTATGTGACCAAGGCGGCAGTGCCACAAGTATGTGGGACTATCATTATGAACCTTACATATTTTGGTATTCACACTATGAATATGTGTAGCATTACGCTCAAGATTCATTAAGAATAAACCATTCACCATCGGAGCATGACCATAAAACATATCTCTCATATAAATAGAACAACCATTATTCTCGGATTTAAATGAGTAGCCATCTCGAATTAAACGAGATCCCGATACAAGGTTCATGCTCAAAACTGGCACTAAATAACAATTATTGAGGTTTAAAACTAATCCCGTAGGTAAATGTAGAGGTAGCGTGCCGACGGCGATCACATCGATCTTGGAACCATTCCCGACGCGCATCGTCACCTCGTCCTTCGCCAGTCTCCGCTTATTCCGCAGCTCCTTTTGTGATGCCGGCCTTCTTGTCCGCTAAGTATTTGGGGCAGTTCTGCTTCCAGTGACCACTTCCCTTGCAATAAAAGCACTCAGTCTCGGGCTTGGGTCCATTCTTTGGCTTCTTCCTGGCAGCTTGCTTACCGGGCGCGGCAACTCCCTTGCCGTCCTTCTTGAAGTTCTTCTTACCCTTGCCTTTCTTGAACTTAGTGGTTTTATTCACCATCAACACTTGATGTTCCTTTTTGACTTCTAACTCTGCTGATTTCAGCATTGCAAATACTTCAGGAATGGTCTTTTCCATCCCCTGCATATTGAAGTTCATCACAAAGCTCTTGTAGCTCGGTGGAAGCGACTGGAGGGTTCTGTCAATGACCGCGTCATCTGGGAGATTAACTCCCAGCTGAGTCAAGCGGTTATGTAACCCAGACATTGTGAGTATGTGCTCACTGACAGAACTATTTTCCTCCATCTTACAGCTGAAGAACTTGTCGGAGACTTCATATCTCTCGATCCGGGCATGAGCTTGGAAAACCATTTTCAGCTCTTCGAACATCTCATATGCTCCGTGTCGCTCAAAACACTTTTGGAGCCCCGGTTCTAAGCTGTAAAGCATGCCGCACTGAACGAGGGAGTAATCATCAGCACGTGTCTGCCAAGTGTTCATAACGTCTTGGTTCTGTAGGACAGGTGCGTCACCTAGCGGTGCTTCTAGGACATAATCTTTTTTGGCAGCTATGAGGATGATCCTCAGGTTCCGGACCCAGTCCGTATAGTTGCTGCCATCGTCTTTCAGCTTGGTTTTCTCTAGGAACGCGTTGAAGTTGAGGACAACGTTGGCCATTTGATCTACAAGACATATTGTAAAGATTTTAGACTAAGTTCATGATAATTAAGTTCATCTAATCAAATTATTCAATGAACTCCCACTTAGATAGACATCCCTCCAGTCATCTAAGTATAACATGATCCGAGTTGACTAGGCCGTGTCCGATCATCACGTGAGACGGACTAGTCAACATCGGTGAACATCTTCATGTTGATCATATCTTCTATACGACTCATGCTCGACCTTTCGGTCTTCTGTGTTCCGAGGCCATGTCTGTACATGCTAGGCTCGTCAAGTCAACCTAAGTGTATTGCGTGTGTAAATCTGTCTTACACCCGTTGTATGTGAACGTTGGAATCTATCACACCCGATCATCACGTGGTGCTTCGAAACAACGAACTGTCGCAACGGCGCACAGTTAGGGGGAACACTTTCTTGAAATTATTATGAGGGATCATCTTATTTACTACCGTCGTTCTAAGTAAAAAAGATGCAAAAACATGATAAACATCACATGCAATCAAATAATAGTGACATGATATGGCCAATATCATATAGCTCCTTTGATCTCCATCTTGGGGCTCCATGATCATCTTGTCACCGGCATGACACCATGATCTACATCATCATGATCTCCATCATCGTGTCTCCATGAATTTGCTCGCCAACTATTACTTCTACTACTATGGCTAACACATTTAGCAATAAAGTAAAGTAATTTACATGGCGTTTCTCAATGACACACAGGTCATACAAAAAATAAAGACAACTCCTATGGCTCCTGCCGGTTGTCATACTCATCGACATGCAAGTTGTGATTCTTATTACAAGAACATGATCAATCTCATACATCACATATATCATTCATCATTCATCACAAACTTTGGCCATATCACATCACAAAACACTTGCTGCAAAAACAAGTTAGACGTCCTCTAATTGTTGTTGCAAGTTTTTACGTGGCTGCTATAGGTTTCTAGCAAGAACGTTTCTTACCTACGCCAAAACCACAACGTGAATTGCCAATTTCTATTTACCCTTCATAAGGACCCTGTTCATCGAATCTGATCCGACTAAAGTGGGAGAGTCAGACACCTGCCAGCCACCTTATGCAACTAGTGCATGTTAGTCGGTGGAACCGGTCTCACGTAAGCGTACGTGTAAGGTTGGTCCGGGCCGCTTCATCCCATGATGCCGCCGAATCAAGATAAGACTAGTAACGGCAAGCAAATTAACAATATCGATGCCCACAACTACTTTGTGTTCTACTCATGCATAGTAACTACGCATAGACCAAGCTCTGATACCACTATTGGGGAACGTAGCAGAATTTTAAAAATTTGACTCTAGCAACGAGGGAGAGAGGAGTGCATCTACATACCCTTGTAGATCATGAGTGGAAGCGTTCGGAGAACGGGGATGATGGAGTCGTACTCGCCATGATCCAAATCACCGATGACCAAGTGCCGAACGGACGGCACCTCCGCGTTCAAAACACGTACGGAGCGGATGACGTCTCCTCCTTCTTGATCCAGCAAGGGGAAGGAGAGGTTGATGAAGATCCAGCAGCATGACGGCGTGGTGGTGGATGCAGCAGTGATCGCAGCAGGGCTTCACCGAGCTTCTGCGAGAGGGAGAGGTGTAGCAGGGGAGAGGGAGGCGCCAAGACTTGAGGTGCGGCTGCCCTCCCTCCCCCCCTTTATATAGGCCCCCTGGGGGGGCGCCGGCTGTCGTGGTTCTAACTTTGACAGTGAGGTAGGGGGGTATGTATGGAGAGTCTAGATCTCAGCTATGGAGAAGCTGTAAATACACCAGGATGTACGAGTTCAGGCCCTTCGCGGAGGAAGTAACAGCCCTACGTCTCGGTGCCCGGAGGCGGTCGACTGGATTATGTGTGTATGAATTACAGGGGTGCCAACCCCTGCTACTGAGGAGGGGGGTGGCTTATATAGAGTTCGCCAGACCTCTCCGGTCCTTAGTAATGCAGGGTTAAAATACATTAAGACTGGGCATTACTGGTAACGTCCCTATTAAAGTGCTATGATGACCATAAGGACTACTTAATGTCCGACCGTTTGCTTGCGGAGTGACTTTAGATCTCCTGTCAGTCGAGTGGTTGGTCTTCGTAGTCGAGTGGTAGCTTCCTGGTCGAGTGTCTTGAATCCGTCGAGTGGGATACCTTCAAGTCGATTGAAAGGTGACTTCTTCCAGGGATGTCCATGGGTAGGGCTCTTAGGACAGGTCCATGCCCCTACCCTAGGTACATAGCTTCATCATTAGCCCCCGAATGGATCGAGGTTCAAGTGGGGAAGGAGTTGGGGGGCCTTTCGACTGGTTCTTAGCATTATACGAATGTCTTGTACTGGATCAATCGTCACGGATGACGTTGTCAACTTCTTTCGGTCACCTTGATCCATTCTTGGTCTCTCGTCGAGTGAATTTCCTTACTCATGGAATACCGAGTGCCGGCACGAGCGGGCTCTTCAGTTTGATGAGTTGTTCTGTAGGCCGCGGATTTTGCGGGATTCGAATTTCGGGAAGCGAGCGGGACGGGGGCGGCCGAAGTAATCAGATGGGATAGGATGGAAGCTCCTCGATCTCCGCGCCACCTTTTTCGCCACGTACCGCGCACGCGCCTGTTGCGGGATTTGATGGGATCGCCTGGACCTACCGGTCAGCCACTCGAAAGCGGCTCCTTATAAGTTGCCGGCTCGGGGCTCCCCAACAGTGTGCTCTCGCCTTTCCTTCTCCCCCCGCAAGGTCCTCCGCCACCTCCGCTCTCACCCTAGCGCCATAGGTCCGTTCGAGCCTCGCCGGCGACGATGGTGAAGGACAAGACGTCGGCTTTGGAGCGCGCGAAGAAGGCGGCAGTGCAGGGGAAGGGAAAGAAGTCCGCTCGGGGCGGATCTTCCTCGAGGACTGCTCTGCCCAGGGATTGGATCCAGGGCGACTGGATGCCCTTGGTGATTCGGCAGGAAGATCTTGATGACATGGTCGAGGGGGGAGTCATTCCCCACGAAGCTGCGCGTCTCCCGGGGGGAGAAGTCGAACCCCAACCTCATGACGGTGAGTGCGTCCTCCTTGCCACCCATATCGATCGCGGATTTTCTCTACCTCCTCATCCTTTTTTCGGAGCTTTTTGAACTTCTTCGAAGCGTAGCTGCACCATTTCACTCCGAATTCCATCGTGTATCTTGCAGCTTTCGTTTCCTTGTGCGAAAGTTTCTTGGGTTGCCGCCCTCATTGGGGACTCTTTAAACACATCTTCACTTGCCGTTCCCAATCGGTAAAGAAAGCCAAGTCGAGTGACGAATGGACGCAAGTGATCCAGCTATGCGGGGGCCTAGCGATCCAGATGAGGGGTAAAAGTTCTTTCCCGTCTATCACTTTTCCCGAGTCGGTCCGTGGTTGGCAGTCGACCTGGTTTTATTGCCAAGACTAGGTGACCCCAGGGCAGTCGACTGGTCTTCCCCCTTTCTCTCTGGACCGAGCTCAAAAGCCTGCCTCTCTGAAAGTGCTGCCGGAGGAAAAGGCGTAAGTCAAGGTGCTGGTTGGTCGAGTGGTTCAGCTTGTCCGAGACGGCGTGACCGGCATGGACCTGCTGGAGGTCTTCCTTCGGAGGCGCGTCCAACCGCTTCAGGCTCTTGACCACCCTATGTGGCTGTACTCGGGTCTCGACGACACCACTCGGGTTCACCCAGAGGAGGTCACCGACGAGATGCTGGAAGGGTGGCTGTCGAGCATCACAAGGAACAAAGACAACCCCCGAGGAGCCAGGAGGGTTGTCCCGCTTGACAGTACATACGAGGTGGACCAGGTCTGACCTTGTGTTCCCGATTGAGATCTTGCTTTCTTCATTTGCTCTCTTTGAATCGGTCGATTGACTTTCGACTTGTCTGCTATTCTCTAGGCAACTACAGAGATGTACTCGACACCCAACGGAGCACAGGGGCAGGCCAAGGAAGGGGAGGCGAGCGGAGGCGAAAGCGGAGACGAACAGGAGGAGTGGGAGTCTGACGGCGAAGGAGAGGGAGACGACGGTGTCGACTCCAGCGAAGAGGAGGAGGAGGAGGAAGCTGGACCTCCCCGCTCGGAAGGCGATCCAAGCTTACACATGACCCTGCGCGGGAACGTGGTAAGGCGACTGCTCCCGTTGGGCAGTCGTCGAAGCGCCCTCGGACCTCTTCTCCAGCGCCGACTGAGAAAGCTCCCAAGCACCCCCGCGCGGCGCCGTCCAAGCCACCCAAGGCTCTGCCCAAGATGAGGATGACTGTCCCCACCATTTCTGGGTAATGATAGAACTTGTTCTCCTTTGTCGACCGTGGACGGATCCTTGGTCGATCCACTGCGCCAACTGACGGTCTTTCAAAATTTGTAGTGCTGCTACTTCTGAGATCTCCGCCAAGGACGACGATCGAGAGATAGAAGATGCTGTTACTTCCAACCCTGGTATGATTACTGATGTTCTGCCTTGAATCGACTGACGATTTCTTATAACTCTGGTCGATTGAATTTTTCTCGTAGCTCCTCCTCATGTTATTAGCCTTCCTGACGACGAAGACGAAGCGCCGCTGAGAGTGAGGCGGAACAGGAAAGCGTCGGCTGGTGAGACTCCACAATCCACTCCGGCGCCTGAGGCCGTAGCTCTAGACAGTGGCGATACCACCCGGGCTTCTGTGACTTTCGCCAATCCTCTGGCGAGTGCGCGGCCCTCGACGTCGACCATAAATCCGCCTTCGCTCTTCGCCACACACCACGTCCCTGAGGACCAAGTGGGTGCAGCTAAGGAAGCTATACGCCAGGCAGGCATCATGATGGAGCAGGTCAAGGTGGTTCGAGAAGCCAGCCAAGCGGCTTATGACGCGAGTTCAGCTCTTCAGAGTAACGTCCAGGTCAGTCGATTCACTGCTTGTTCTGTTAGGGTATGCTGTCTGAAGAATCTCTTTTCCGAAGATCTTTTAAATCTATACACCCACTGGGTGTTTCTGTTAAGTTTTTTGTCGAGTGGGGCCACGCTGAGTGCACCCACTTGGTGTAGTCCCCGAGACTACGGTGGACTGCTGGCAGTCGACTGTAGTCTTTATATTGCGTTGCTGTAGTTTTACTCCTTCACTCGGTCTGGCCAGGCCATGTTGAATGAAACTGTATCCGGTCAACTGCGGGCAGTCGATTTTTTTTTCAAAACCAGTGGGGGCACGCTGACTGCACCCACTGGGTGTAGTCCCCGAGACTACTGTTGAATGTTTTTGATTCGGCTGTAGTCTTAGAAACGTCATCATTGTCTCTTGGTTACTCGGAAGCAACTTATCTTGGACCTCTGTCGACTGACTTTTGCAGAAATCCTGTGAACTTGTGGCTCTCTACACTGAGTTGGAGAACAAACAAATCCAGCTCAATCTTGACTTGAAGCTCGCTCAACAGAACCTGCAGAAGGCGCGAAATGAAGCAAAAGGTATGGCTGGCGAGGTTTCTCATTCTTGACGAGTGACTTCCCTTTCTTGCCCATTCTTGATGTTGAGTTCACTCGACGTTCTATAGATGAACTGGAGGAAGCTCTGAGGAAGAAGGATCAAGATCTTGCCGAAGCACAAAAGGAGGCCTCGAGCAAAACGAAGCTTGCAGAAGAGAAACTGGCTTCGGTCGGAACTCTTGAACAGGAGAACTCCAGACTGAAAACTTCTCTCGAAACAGCTAATCGAGAGGTCAGTCGACTGAAGAAAGAAAAGATGGTTCTGCACGACAAGGCGGGTGAGCTGGCGGGGAAGGTAAATGATCTGGAGGCTTATCTCGGTGGACTCGCCAAGAAGCTGTTCGTCATGCTCGAAGGTAATTATTCTGACCCGGCTGTCTTGCAGTTACCAAGTCCGCGTAAGGCCACTGTCTTATTCTTGAATCGTGTTTGTAGAATTCTGCCAGATCTTCAAAGAGGAAACCAGTCGAGTGGAGCCAGGCTTGGATCCCGCCAATTCTCTCGTGAAGGACGAGGCTGCTATGAACGTGCTCCGACTGGAGTCTCGTGTTACCAGCGTTGTTGACTATCTTGCTCGGCTGAAGGTTGCGATGTCGCGGATCGACACATCACTCTGGCCTGGAACGACGCTTCAGAATGACCTCGAGTCCCTGATGGTTCGACTGGATGAAGTCCCGGGTCGAGTGGCGGAATGGAAGAAATCTTCTACCAGATGTGGTGCTGATGTCACTCTGTCTCTGGTCCGCGTCCATTGCAAGGAGGCGCGAGAAGAAAAGCTGGCCGCCATCCAAGTTGCCAATACCAGGAAGCACAGCTTTCAAGACTTCATGGAGACTTTCATTGCTGCTGCTACTCGTATTGCAGACGGGATCGACTTGGACGAGTTCGTCGCCCCTTCCAGTCCTCCGCTTGAGGAATGAAAAACTTTTATGCTTCACTTTAAATTTGCCTCGGAATGCCGAGTGGATTCTGTAACCGTTAAACTCTGTCGAGCCGAGGGCTCGAGTACTTTGATCTGAGGTCTTGGACCTTTGGGTTTATCCAAACTTTATTTATCGTTGAATATCTTCGGGAATTTTTATATACTTAGGCGAGTACTTGGACTGCAGCTAAGCCCCCGAGTGGGAGGTTTGCTCTCCACTCGGTAGGATTTTCAAACACTTAGGCGAGCACTGGGCTACAGCTAAGTCTCCGAGTGGGAGGTTTGCTCTCCACTCGGTAGGATTTTTATATACTTAGGCGAGCACTGGGACTGCAGTTATACTTAGGCGGCACTGGGCTGGGCGCTGCTCCGGGCGGGGGTCTGGCTCACCAGCTCAGGTAGGGATTTTCATTAGGCGGCCTGGTCCTGGCTAAGCTCCGGTGGTGAGGCTTTTGCTCTCCACTCGCGGTAGGCTTTTTCTTTCTTGGCGAAGATGGGCTTGCGCTAGCCTCGGGCGGCGGAGTCTGGACTCCACCCGGTAGATTTTTCATACTTTAGGCGGTACTTTGGACTTGCAGCTGCCCGAGTGGGGGAGGTTTGCTTCACTGGTGGATTTTTAACCTTAGGTGAGCACTGGTGCAGTAGCCGCGAGTGGGAGGTTTGCTCTCCACTCGGTAGGATTTTTAAACATACTGGTGGCACTGGGCTGCAGCTAAGCCCGAGTGGGAGGTTTGCTCTCCACTCGGTAGGATTTTCATACTTAGGCGAGTACTTGGACTGCAGCTAAGCCCCCGAGTGGGAGGTTTCTCTCCACTCGGTAGGATTTTTATATACTTAGGCGAGCACTGGGCTGCAGCTAAGCCCCCGAGTGGGAGTCTGGCTCGCCACTCGGTAGTTTTTGCAAACTTAGGCGACACTCGGTTTTTGCAAACTTAGGCGAAACGGATCCGCAGCTAAGCTACCCACTGGGGGATTTCGTACGCAAACAAAAGTGACAGCAATTACAGGAAGAACTGGGACACTCTTGTCTTTGATAAAAATAAACTACAGAAGTTTTTCTTATTACACCTCATCCGAGTGAGAATTCAAGTGTAAAATGGGCGGAGTAGTTCCGCATTCCAAGCTCGTGGCTCATCGATCCGGCGACCAACGTTGTAGAGATGATATGCTCCATTGTGGAGGACTCTGGTGACGATGAAGGGGCCTTCCCAAGTAGGAGCAAGTTTGTGTGGTTTCTGCTGATCCACTCGGAGGACCAAATCTCCTTCTTGGAAGGCTTGGCTCTTCACATTTCTGGCATGGAATCGACGCAAGTCTTGCTGATAGATGGTCAATCTGATCATAGCCATTTCCCTCTCCTCCTCTAGGAGCTCGACTGCGTCTTGCCGGGCTTGCTCTGCTTCGTCTTCGTTATAAAGCTCGACTCTGGGGGCGTTGTGAAGTAGATCACTCGGCAGGACGGCTTCGGCTCCGTAAACCAGAAAGAATGGCGTTCTTCCAGTCGACCGGTTCGGGGTGGTTGTCAGTCCCCACAAAACTGACAGAAGCTCGTCGACCCAAGCGCCTGCTGTGTGCTTGAGATCACGCATCAGTCGAGGCTTCAGTCCTTTGAGAATTAGACCATTTGCTCTTTCAGCTTGTCCATTCGACTGGGGATGCGCGACCGACGCGTAGTCGACTCGTGTGCCTTGAGAGGCGCAAAAAGCTCTGAACTTGTCTGAATCGAAGTTTGACCCATTGCCAGTGATGATGCTATGGGGGACCCCATATCTGAATATCAACTCTCCGACGAAACTGATAGCAGTGCTAGCATCAAGATTTTTGATAGGCTTGGCTTCAATCCATTTGGTAAACTTGTCGACTGCCACAAGCACATGTGTGAATCCGCTCCTGCCTGTTCTCAGTGGACCAACCATGTCCAGTCCCCAAACAGCGAAGGGCCAGACGAGTGGAATGGTCCTCAGAGCTGATGCTGGCTTGTGCGACATGTTGGAGTAGAACTGGCAGCCTTCACACTTGTCGACTATCTCTTTCGCCATTTCGTTTGCCCCGGGCCAGTAAAAACCCGCTCGGTATGCTTTGGCCGCGATGGTCCGATAGGACGCATGGTGACCACAGACCCCCGAGTGGATATCATCAAGGATTATCTGACCTTCTTCTGGCGTTATGCACTTCTGACCGATTCTAGTTGCGCTTTCTCTATACAACTGTCCTTTAATGACTATGAAAGCTTTAGATCGACGGATGATCTGTCGAGCCTCTTCTTCGTCCTCTGGAAGTTCTTTCCTCAAGATATACGCGATGTATGGTATCGTCCAGTCGGGAGTGATTGCCAAGACCTCCATGACTAGGTCGACCACAGCAGGAATTTTGACTTCAGTCGGATCTGTGGCACTTTTCGGTTGCGGGGCTTCTTCTGTAAAAGGATCCTCCTGGACTGACGGCGAGCGGATGTGCTCCAAAAACACATTGCTGGGAATGGCTTCTCTCTTGGAGCCTATCTCTGCCAGATCATCAGCTGCTTGATTTTTCAGTCGGGGGATGTGATGAAGCTCTAACCCCTCGAATTTCTTTTCTAGCTTTCTTACTGCGTTGCAGTAGCCAGTCATAGCTGGGCTTCTGACGTCCCACTCCTTCATCACTTGATTAACCACCAAATCTGAGTCGCCGTAGACCATGAGGCGCCGGACGCCGAGTGAAATGGCCATGTGCAACCCATACAAGAGTGCTTCATATTCTGCTTCATTATTGGAGGAATCGAAGTGAATCTGGAGAACATATCTGAGCTTATCTCCTCGGGGGAAGACCAATACTACCCCAGCACCGGAACCATTCAGCATCTTAGATCCATCGAAGAACATGGTCCAGTGCTCCGAGTGAACTTGAGTCGGAAGCTGCTGTTCAATCCACTCGGCGACGAAATCTGCAATTGCTTGGGACTTGATAGCCTTCTTTGCTTCAAACTTGATATCTAGGGGAAGGAGTTCAATCGCCCACTTCGCCACTCGACCAGCTGCATCTCTGTTGTGCAAAATCTCTGACAGTGGAGCGTCGCTGACGACTGTAATGGAATGGTCAGAGAAGTAGTGTGCAACCTTCTTCGTGGTCATGTAAATCCCATATACAAGCTTCTGGTAATGGGGATATGTTTGCTTCGAAGGAGTCAAAACTTCAGACACATAATATACTGGGCGCTGAACTCTGAAGGCCTTTCCTTCTTCTTCCCGCTCGACCGTAAGTACTGTACTAACAACTTGTCCCGTGGCCGCAATGTAAAGCAGCAGAGGCTCTTTACTGATTGGGGCAGCAAGCACCGGCTGGGTGGAGAGTAGAGCTTTGAGCTCTCCGAACACTGCATCAGCTTCTGGAGTCCACTCGAACTTGTCACACTTCTTCATCAGTCGGTAAAGAGGCAACGCCTTTTCACCGAGACGAGAAATGAATCGACTTAGAGCGGCCAAGCAACCTGTAAGCTTCTGGACATCGTGTACACGCACAGGGCGCTTCATCCGGATTATGGTGCCAACTTTCTCGGGATTGGCGTCGATTCCTCGTTCGGAAACGAGAAAACCGAGTAACTTTCCACCTGGAACTCCGAATGTGCACTTTGATGGATTGAGCTTGATATCATATCTCCCGAGGTTAGCAAAGGTTTCGGCAAGGTCAGTCAGTAGGTCGGAACCTTTCTGTGACTTAACCACAATGTCATCCATGTATGCTTCTACGTTCCGACTGATCTGAGTGAGCAAACACTTCTGAATCATCCTCATGAACGTGGCTCCAGCATTCTTGAGGCCGAAGGGCATGGTGATATAACAGAAGCACCCGAATGGGGTGATGAAAGCCGTTTTGATCTCGCCAGGTCCATACAGACGGATCTGATGGTACCCTGAATAAGCATCTAGAAAAGACAAACGCTCACACCCCGCGGTCGAGTCGACTACCTGGTCGATGCGGGGGAGAGGGAAATGATCTTTCGGGCAGGCCCGATTGATATGTTTAAAGTCAATGCACATGCGAAGTGACTTGTCCTTCTTGGGGACCATGACAACATTGGCGAGCCACTCGGAGTGGTAAATCTCTCGGATGAACTCCGCTGCTAAGAGCCGAGCCACCTCCTCGCCAATAGCTTTCCTCTTCTGGACGACGGACCGTCGAAGATGTTCTTTCACAGGCTTGAACTTCGGGTCAACTCGTAGACGGTGCTCAGCCAGCCCCCTGGGAACTCCAAGCATGTCAGAAGGCTTCCATGCGAAGATGTCCCAGTTCTCACGGAGGAACTGGATGAGCGCTTCTTCCTATTTGGAGTCGAGCGTCATTGAGATGTGAGTCGGAGCAGCATCGGGGTCGGTCGGGTGAATGTGAACTGGCTTAGTTTCACCGGACGACTGAAAAGCTGATTCTGAAGCTGGCTTCTTGGCTCACAGCAATTCACTCGGATCAGCAGTCTTCTGGTACTCTTGCAGTTCGACTACTGACATCTGAGCATCAGCGATCTTTGATCCTTTCTGAAAACACTCCTCTGCTTTCTTCCGATTGCCTGTAACGGTGATCACACCTCTGGGGCCGGGCATCTTCAACTTGAGATACACATAGCACGGTCGAGCCATGAAGCGTGCATAAGCTGGCCGGCCCAGAATAGCATGATAAGCACTTTGGAAGTCCACAACCTCAAATGTCAACTTTTCCTTGCGGTAATTCTTTGAATCACCGAAAACCACATCGAGAGCAATCTGGCCGAGTGACTCGGCTTTCTTTCCAGGAATGACTCCATGGAAACTCATGTTGCTGGCACTGAGTCTGGACATCGGAATGCCCATCCCTTTCAACATTTCTGCATACAGTATGTTCAGGCCGCTGCCACCATCCATCAGGACTTTGGTCAGTCGAGTGCCTTCGACAATTGGATCGACCACCAGAGCTTGCCTCCCAGGGGTGGCAATGTGCGCAGGGTGATCGGACTGGTCGAACGTGATGGCAGTCTGAGACCACTTCAGGTAGCTGGGTGTTGCCGGGGCAACCATATTCACTTCACGGTTAATGACTTCCAGTCGACTTTTGCTTTCGACATCAGCAAAAATCATCAAGGTGGAATTGACTTGGGGGTATCCATCGTCACTATCTTCTTTGTCCTCAAATTTGTCTGACTCTTTTTCCTTGTCTTTGGACTGCTTGCCCTGAAACTGCTGGATCAGGAGCCGGCACTGTCGAGTGGTATGCTTTGGGTAAATAAGGTTACCTCTTCATCTTTCTTGGTGTCGATGTGACATGGCAGATCCAAAACATCATTTCCATCTTGATCCTTGACTTTCTTGGGGTTACAGGGCCCCTTGGGTTTTCCCTTGAATTTTCCCTGGGTTACGGCCAGGGCCTCCCCAGGAGCGGCTGGCTCGGCCTTCCGCTTCTGCTTCCGACTGGAATTGCCTCCGGTTTCCTGGGCGACTGCTTTCTGCTTGCCACTCCGGCGTCGATCTTCATCTTCTCCGTTAGCGTATTTGGTGGCAATTTCCATCATCCGATTCAGAGACATTTCCCCGGTCCGACCGAACTTCAGGTTCAGCTCTCTGTTCTTGACGCCTTCTTTAAAGGCACAAACTGCTTGGTGATCCGGTACGTTCTCAACTGTGTGATGCAAAGTGATCCACCTCTGGATGTAATCCCTCAGAGTTTCACTCAATTTCTGCACGCAAGACCGCAATTCTGTAAGGCCTGCTGGTCGCTTGCATGTTCCTTCAAAGGTCATGACAAACACTTGAGAGAGATCCTCCCAAGTGTAGATGCTGCTGGGTGCTAACTGATTCAGCCACGCTCTGGCTGAGCACTCTAACAGGAGAGGCAAATGCTTCATAGCCACCTCATCATTGCCGCCACCAATCTGGATAGCCACTCAGTAGTCTTCGAGCCAAGTGTCAAGCTTAGACTCACCGGTCAACTTGCTGACTCCAGTCGCCAACCGAAAGTTGGGAGGAATTACTGCGGCCCTGATGGCTCGACTGAAACACTCTGGCCCCGAAACACGTACTCAGCTGCTGGCAGGCGCATCCCTGTCGTGGCCTTCTCGATGAGCTCTGTTCCTGTCAACCAGACCCTGAACGAGGATGGATCTCGCATCAAAGCCTGGGTCCCTGGGGTCGACTGGAACTCTCCGCCCAATACTATGAGGGTGTCTGTCATCCTGCTGTCGAGGCGCATATGACCCACTCCTCGGGGGAGGGGTTGGCACTCGACGTCGATCAAACCGGTGGTCATACTGCTCATTTCTTCTGTACTGATCGTGCCAGTCTCCGCGTCCCTCACGCCTCGGGGGCGATCTTGGGCTGTGAGCCGATTGGACTGTATCCGTTGCAACGGATCGACTGTGGATCCTATTCCACGACTGAGAAACAGCGGAATTCTGGTTCCCCGCTGCCCGGAGCAACGCTCTGATTTGCAACAAGCCCCTGCCAGCCTCCGACTGGGAGGGCTGAATCGATTCTGCTATACGGGCCGCGGCTGCCAAATTCTGAACTGGGGTCCGATATACCTGCGTAGGCGGGAAGAGCTGACGTCGACTGGACTCGGGAGCTCGCTGACGCGCTTGCTCGTCGAGTATCTGCTGGAGATTCTCCAGTCGAGTGCGCTCGGCCAAGTTAGCCAAGCGTGCGTCCTCCAAGGCCCAGGCCTTGGGGGTTTCTCCGACGATAGGAGTGCGGAGTGCATCCATGTTCCGGCGGCGAAGCTCCTCTCGCTGCAATGACGTGAGAGGTTCGGGGAGATACTCATCGTGGGGATGCGACGGGTCGCCTCCACCCGCGCCTCCATCGGTGCGAGGGAAACCAGGAGGACTGTGTGTTCCATCGACCGCCAGACCCTCAGCCGCCGGGTCACTGTTGCCGCACTCGGATGCGGTCTCCACAGAGCCAGTCGACAGGTCGAACAGGCCGTAGAGGGATTAGTCGGGCTCGATTGCCGCGACTTGTGGGGCTGCCGACTGGCGGGCCATGGCATGCCTCACCCACCTCTGAAGTCTCGACCGGCCGGAGCGCTTGCACCGGTGGGAGACAGGGCGAGAAGATGACACGGGAGCCGACTGATACTGGGTCGACGGCTGCCGCAGGAGGACGCCACGAACACATGCGCGGAAGTGCATCGCACCGCGGACGGGGAGGGCGTCGATGTCGAGCGGAGCCTCCTGAAGCCAAGCGGAGTTGTCGGTGATGAACGTGAGTGCGCCGAGACGGATCTCGCGGCCCTCCACCAAATCTCCGCACGAAAACATGATCAAAGGGATCGGAAAAATCGCAACTTCTCCAACTAGGCGCTAAGACTCCTGCCCCAAGGTGGGCGCCAACTGTCGTGGTTCTAACTCTGACAGTGAGGTAGGGGGGTATGTATGGAGAGGCTAGATCTCAGCTATGGAGAAGCTATAAATACACCAGGATGTACGAGTTCAGGCCCTTCGCGGAGGAAGTAACAGCCCTATGTCTCGGTGCCCGGAGGCGGTCGACTGGATTATGTGTGTATGAATTACAGGGGTGCCAACCCCTGCTACTGAGGAGGGGGGTGGCTTATATAGAGTTCGCCAGACCCCTCCGGTCCTCAGTAATGCAGGGTTAAAATACATTAAGACTGGGCGTTACTGGTAACGTCCCTATTAAAGTGCTATGATGACCATAAGGACTACTTAATGGCCGACCGTTTGCTTGCGGAGTGACTTTAGATCTCCTGTCAGTCGAGTGGTTGGTCTTCGTAGTTGAGTGGTAGCTTCCTGGTCGAGTGTCTTGAATCCGTCGAGTGGGATACCTTCAAGTCGATTGAAAGGTGACTTCTTCTAGGGATGTCCTTGGGTAGGGCTCTTAGGACAGGTCCATGCCCCTACCCTAGGTACATAGCTTCATCACCGGCCCTGGAGATGGGATCTCCAAAGGGGGGTGGAGTGCCCCCCAAGGCAAGTGGAGGCGCCCCCACCCTAGGGTTTCCAACCCTAGGCGCAGGTGGGGCCCAAAGGGGCGCACCAGCCCACTATGGGCTGGTTCCCCTCCCCACTTCGGCCCATGGGGCCCTCCGGGATGGGTGGCCCCACCCGGTGGACCCCTGGGACCCATCCGGTGGTCCCGGTACAATAGCGGTGACCCTGAATCTTTCCCGATGGTCGTAACTACACTTCCTATATATAATTCTTCACCTCCGGACCATTCCGGAACTCCTCGTGATGTCCAGGATCTCATCCAGGACTCCGAACAACTTTCGGATTACTGCATACTCATATCTCTACAACCCTAGCATCACCGAACCTTAAGTGTGTAGACCCTACGGGTTCGGGAGACAAGCAGACATGACCAAGACGACTCTCCGGTCAATAACCAACAGCGGGATCTGGATACCCGTGTTGGCTCCCACATGCTCCTCGATGATCTCATCGCATGAACCACGATGTCGAGGACTTAATCAATCCCGTATTCAATTCCCTTTGTCAATCGGTACGTTACTTGCCTGAGACTCGATCGTCGGTATCCCAATACCTTGTTCAATCTCGTTACCGGCAAGTCACTTTACTCGTACCGTAATGCATGATCCCGTGATCAACCACTTGATCACATTGAGCTCATTATGATGATGCATTACCGAGTGGGCCCAGAGATACCTCTCCGTCATACGGAGTGACAAATCCCAGTCTCGATTCGTGCCAACCCAACAGACACTTTCGGAGATACCTGTAATGTACCTTTATAGTCACCCAGTTACGTTGTGACGTTTGGCACACCCAAGGCACTCCTACGGTATCCGGGAGTTGCACAATCTCATGGTCTAAGGAAATGATACTTGACATTCAAAAAAGCTACAGCAAACGAACTACACGATCTTTGTGCTATGCTTAGGTTTGGGTCTTGTCCATCACATCATTCTCCTAATGATGTGATCCCGTTATCAATGACATCCCCATGTCCATAGCCTGGAAACCATGACTATCTGTTGATCAACGAGCTAGTCAACTAGAGGCTCACTAGGGACACATTGTGGTCTATGTATTCACACATGTATTACGATTTCCAGATAATACAATTAAAGCATGAATAATAGACAATTATCATGAACAATGAAATATAATAATCATTTTATTATTGCCTCTAGGGCATATTTCCAACAATTCCACCTACCAAAGGCGCTTCACTCCCCGACAACGGCGCCAGAAAAGAGTCTTGGTGACCCACAAGTATAGGGGATCTATCATAGTCCTTTCGATAAGTAAGAGTGTCGAACCTAACGAGGGGCAGAAGGAAATGAAAAGAAGTTTTCAGTAAGGTATTCTCTGCAAGCACTGAAATTATCGGTAACAAATAGTTTTGTGATAAGGTAATTCATAACGGGTAACAAGTAACAAAAGTAAACAAGGTGCCGCAAGGTGTCCCAATCCTTTTTTAGCAAAGGACAAGCCTGGACAAACTCTTATATAAAGTAAAGCGCTCCCGAGGACACATGGGAATTATCATCAAGCTAGTTTCATCATGCTCATATGATTCGCGTTCGTTACTTTGATAATTTGATATGTGGGTGGACCGGTGCTTGGGTACTGCCCTTCCTTGGACAAGCATCCCACTTATGATTAACCCCCTCGCAAGCATCCACAACTACGAAAGAAGAATTAAGGTAAACCTAACCATAGCATGAAACATATGGATCCAAATCAGCCCCTTACGAAGCAACGCATAAACTAGGGTTTAAGCTTCTGTCACTCTAGCAACCCATCATCTACTTACTACTTCCCAATGCCTTCCCCTAGTCCCAAACAATGGTGAAGTTTCATGTAGTCGACGTTCACATAACACCACTAGAGGAAAGACAACATACATCTCATCAAAATATCGAACGAATACAAAATTCACATGACTACTTATAAAAAGACTTCTCCCATGTCCTCAGGAACAAATGTAACTACTCACAAATCATATTCATGTTCATAATCAGAGGGGTATTAGTGTGCATAATGGATCTAAACATACAATCTTCCACCGAATAAACCAACTAGCATCAACTACAATGAGTAATCAACACTACTAGCTACTCACAGGTACCAATCTGAGGTTTTGAGACAAAGATCGGATAGAAGAGGTGAACTAGGGTTTGAGAGGAGATGGTGCTGGTGAAGATGCTGATGGGGATTGACCCCCTTCCGATGAGAGTATCGATGGTGATGACGATGGTGACGATTTCCCCCTCCTGGAGGGATGTTTCCCCGATAGAACAGCTCCGCCGGAGCCCTAGATTGGTTCCGCCTCGAGACGGCGGCGCTTCGTCCTGAAAGCTTCCTTCTGATTTTTTTTCCAGGGCAAAAGACACCTTATACTAGAAGATGGGCATTGGGGGGCTTCCAGGTGGCCCATGAGGCAGGGCGCGCGCCCGGGGGGGTAGGGCATGCCCTCCACCATCGTGGACAGTGGGTGGCCCCCCTCTGGTGCTTTCTTCGCCCAATATTTTTAATATATTCCAAAACTGACTTTCGTGGAGTTTCAGGACTTTTGGAGTTGTACAGAATATGTCTCTAATATTTGCTCCTTTTCCAGCCCAGAATTCCAGCTGCCAGCATTCTCCCTCTTTATGTAAACCTTGTAAAATAAGAGAGAAAAGGCATAAGTATTGTGACATAATGTGTAATAACAGCGCATAATGCAATAAATACCAATATAAAAGCATGATGCAAAATGGACGTATCACTCGTCGCTCTCCACGCATCCGACTTATGTCTCTGCCTGTATGGCGTTGCCGCAGGCACGGGAGGCGCGGCCGCAGACATGGGAGGCGCGGCCACCACGCACCGGCTTGGGGCGGCAACTGGCTCCGTCGGGCCAAGTGAGGTTGGTGAAGCACCGAGCGGCCTCGCTTGTATCCGGAGGGTTCAGCGGGCCACCCAGTCGGGTAGTATGCCAGTGAACGGCTCCTCGGAAGCCATTAGAAGAGTGGAGAAAATGGTGAAGGAGGAGATGGGGGAGTGGCGGAGGGGTGCGATTCTTCCCCGCTGTCTGTCTGGCCTCGTTTAAATAGAGGGTGGACAGTAGGAGCTTGGCAGGTGTCTGGCCTCATTTAAATTGAAAGTGGACGGGAGGAGCTCGGCCGGTGTTGCGTTTAATTCTGGCCCGCTCATGAATGGACATGTGGCCGGAGTAGGTTTCTCGGTTTGCATGCGGGTTTAACGGAGGGGTTTGATGGAGGCGAGGAGGCGTGTTCAGCCAGGCGTGCAGCGGGCGGCGCAGTACTATTCAATTTGACAGCGGGCGGCGTAGTTCTCGATATGGCTTAATGCAGACGAGGGAGGGGTAGCGGTTCCCGAAATGTTGAACGGCCAATGATGCATCCTCCTTCAATTAGCATCGTGAATGCACAAGGGAAGTAATGGGAGGAGGACCGGGAAAAGAGGCTGCACGATGTGAATGCAACGTAGTTTGCACTCATATAAAGGTGCCCCTCCATTCCAATGCATCTACCACATCGTACGCACCTAAGCATTTCCCTCAGCACCTACACAATGCGCAAAAGTGCTCATCCAGACCCATGGCGGTGATGCGCGCGAGCGGCCAGCGACTGTGCTAGATGGTCCACGATGCCGGCCGGCGGCATGGCATCGAGGATCGTCTCCAGACGGTGTTCGCGACCGGCTGGTGGCTGGCCGCCATCGATGCCAACTATGACTCTCAGTTGGACCAGATGATCGTTGCCACCACCAACAAGTTCATCGTTCTCAAGAAGCTCGCGGACGACATCACCGTACTCCTCCAGCCCACGCGCCCGGGCTCCTCATTGCCCACCACCCTAATCGGCCTCCATGGCGGGAACCTCTTTCAAGCACTGGTGGCCCTGTGACTACCCGCCGACGCCACAAAGAATGTCCACCTAGAGGTCGCGCCTCTCCTTGCAAGAATTCGATGACCTACACATCCACATGTACGAGCAACTCATGTACATAGGTATCTACACGGTCATTGAGGACGCTACGACGTTGGCCTTCCTCAACCAGCTGGAAGCCTTGGATGCCTTTGCTGAGAAGCACCTTGACCTCACCACAAAAGCCGCCGCTCCTTAGCCGCCGGTCGGTGGCCTAGCGCACTAAGTTGAGGAGGAGGAGGTCGTACGTTGATGGATGAATCTTTCTTCTTGCCTCCTGTAACCACCACTACAATTGCATCATCGTGGCCTTAATTCTTATTGTGCTATTGCATTCTCGTTCCAGTCAATACCGACATGTGCGATCCCTTTGCTTAATTATATGCATCACTGTAAGTAGTACTCCATCCGTCAATTCATAAGTTGTGCTTACCTTTTCCATCAACTTCGTGCAACGCACGGGCATCTTGCTAGAAACACTAGAACATGTCGGACCGCATGTGACCAAACCGATGATGCGCCAACCTAGCTACTACGTACCCAGCTTATCCGGCAGAAATAGCCCCGCCCTAGCGTTTCCAATCGTTATTTCTATCTATCGATCGTGCCAAGGAGCAGAACCAAATGTTACAATTTATACATGTTTCTCTACTCCTACTCCATAAAAGACTCAGTTGGTGATGGTGGTGTGTCTGCCATCCGTCGTTTCTGACCATTAGATCTGCATCTAACGGTTGTGAGGTAAGTTGTGGCATTTTTGCAACAATAGCCCACTTCTCTGCTCCAATTTGCAGAAAACCCCTTATTATCTTAAAAGCACTCACATCCCTCCCTCACCTCATCAAAAAATCCTGAGAAATATATTTTGAGTGAAAAGTAATATATTAGGAGTATATCAAAACAAGAGTGATTTCTTTCAAGTTTGTGAACAAGTACTACTACTCTACTACTTTGGATCCATCGCAACACACAGGCGCATTTCTAGTAAAAGGAAAAGGCATGCCGCGTTCGCGTCGCACCCCCACACGCTCGGGAATCAAGAGTACTCCACGGCCCGTCTGGCACGCCACATAGCTAGGGAAGGCGTATTTCCTAGCATTTTCATTTTCATGTGGGACCACTGTTGAGCAAACCGACTATTTGCAAACCGCACCCTGCCCTCCGCCGGGTTGGAAAACAGAAACGAGGAGAAGATCTAGCTGTAGCACGGAAGCCAAGAAATTTGGTGTCTGATGGGGCTCGTTGATAGAGTAGGAGCATTCCGTACTACTACTCCTACTAGTATGAAGTTTGTACTACAACTAGCACTACCACTATACAACTAGGTATGTGCACGATGATAACCCACAAGTATAGGGGATCGCAACAGTTTTTGAGGGTAGAGTATTAAACCCAAATTTATTGATTCGACACAAGGGGATCCAAAGAATATTCTCAAGCATGAGCAGTTGAGTTGTCAATTCAACCACACCTGAAAGACTTAATATCTGCAGCAAAGTATTTAGTAGCAAAGTAGTATGGAAGTAACGGTAACATTGGCAAAAGTAACAGTAGTAGTTTTTGTAGCAATCGTAGCAGTGGCAACGGAAAAGTAACTAAACAAAGATCAATATGTGAAAAGCTTGTAGGCAATGGATCAATGATGGATAATTATGTCGAATGCGATTTCTCATGCAATATTTATAACATAGGGTGACACAGAACTATCTCCAGTTCATCAATGTAATGTAGGCATGTATTCCGAATATAGTCATACGTGCTTATGGAAAAGAACTTGCATGACATCCTTTGTCCTACCCTCCCGTGGCAGCGGGGTCCTATTGGAAACTAAGGGATATTAAGGCCTCCTTTTAGTAGAGTACCGAACCAAAGCATTAACACTTAGTGAATACATGAACTACTCAAACTACGGTCATCACTGGTAGTGGTCCCGATTATTGTCACTTCGGGGTTGCCGGATCATAACACATAGTAGGTAACTATTGACTTGCAAGAGAGGATCAAGAACTCACATATATTCATGAAAACATAATAGGTTCAGATCTCAAATCATGGCACTCGGGCTCTAGTGACAAGCATTAAGCATAGCAAAGGCATAGCAACATGAATCTTAGAACATAATGGATACTAGGGATCAAACCCTAACAAAACTAACTCGATTACATGGTAAATCTCATCCAACCCATCACCGTCCAGCGAGCCTACGATGAGATTACTCACGCACGGCGGTGAGCATCATGAAATTGGTGATGGGGGATGGTTGATGATGACGATGGCGACAGATTCCCCTCTCCGGAGCCCCGAACGGACTCCAAATCAGCCCTCCCGAGGAAGATTAGGGCTTGGCGGCGACTCCGTATCGTAAAACACGATGAATCCTTCTCTCTGATTTTTTTCCTCCCTGAAAGTGAATATATGGAGTTGTGGTTGAGGTCAGTGGAGTCCCAGGGGGGCGATGAGGCAGGGGCCCGCCCCAGGGGGGCGCCATGCACCCTCGTAGACAGGGTGTGGGCCTCCTGATGCTAATTCTTTCGCCAGTATTTTTCATTAACTCCAAAAGGTGTCTCCATGATCATTCCGAGGACTTTTATTTCTGCACAAAAATAACACCATGGCAGTTCTGCTGAAAACAGTATTAGTCCGTGTTAGTTCCATTCAAATCATGCAAGTTATAGTCCAAAACAAGGGCAAAGTGTTTGGAAAAGTAGATATGTTGGAGGAGTATCAACTCCCCCAAGATTAAACCTTTGCTGGTCCTCAAGAAATTTAGTTGACAAACTGAAAGTGATAAAGAAAAACTTTTACAAACAGTGTTTGATCTTGTTGTTGCAAATATGTAAAGCCAGCATTCAAGTTTTCAGCAAAGATTATGAACTAACCATATTCACAATAACATTTAGGTCTCATGTTTACTCATATCAATGGCATAATCAACTAGCGGGAAATAATAATAAATCTCAGATGACAACACTTTCTCAAAACAATCATAACATGATATAACAAGATGGTATCTCGCTAGCCCTTTCTAAGACTGCAAAACATAAATGCAGAGCACCCCTGAAGATCAAGGACTGACTAGACATTGTAATTCATGGTAAAAGAGATCCAGTCACAGTCATACAATAGCAATGCATGCGAATGACAGCGGTGCTCTCCAACTGGTGCTTTTTAATAAGAGGATGATGACTCAACATAAAAGTAAATAGATAGGCCCTTCGCAGAGGGAAGCAGGGATTTGCAGAGGTGCCAGAGCTCGAGTTTTGAAATAGAGATAAATAATATTTTGAGTGGCATACTTTCATTGTCAACATAACAACCAAGAGATCTCGACATCTTCCATGCTACACACATTATAGGCGGTTCCCAAACAGAATGGTAAAGTTTATACTCCCCCACCACCAACAAACATCAATCCATGGCTTACCCAAAACAACGGGTGTCGTCCAACTAACAACAATCCAGGGGGAGTTTTGTTTGCAATTATTTTGATTTGATTTCAGCATGGGACTAGGCATCCTGGTTACTGGACATTTTCTCGTGAATGATGAGAGGAGTCCACTCATCGTGAGAATAACCCACCTAGCATGGAAGATATAGACAACCCTAGTTGATACATGAGCTATTCGAGCATACAAAACGGAATTTCATTTGAAGGTTTAGAGTTTGGCACATACAAATTTACTTGGATTGGCAGGTAAATACCGCATATATGAAGGTATGGTGGACTCATATGGAATAACTTTGGGGTTTATGGAAGTGGATGCACAAGCAGTATTCCCACTTAGTACAAGTGAAGGCTAGAAAGAGCCTGGTAAGCGACCAACTAGAGAGCGACAACAGTCATGAACATGCATTAAGATTAATCAACAATGAGTGCAAGTATGAGTAGGATATAAATCACCGTGAACATAAATATCATGGAGGTGCTACGTCTTGAGCTTGCGTTGGTTTTCCCCGAAGAGGAAGGGATGATGCAGCAGAGTAGCGTAAGTATTTCCCTCAGTTTTTGAGAACCAAGGTATCAATCCAGTAGGAGGCCACGCTCAAGTCCCTCGTACCTGCACAAAGCGATAGCTACTCGCAACCAACGCGATTAGGGGTTGTCAATCCCTTCACGGTCACTTACGAGAGTGAGATCTGATAGATATAATATTTTTGGTATAAAGATGCAAAGTAAAAAGTAAAGGCAAAGTAAAAAGCAAAGCAAGATTAAAGTAATGGAGATTGATATGATGAGAATAGACCTGGGGGCCATAGGTTTCACTAGTGGCTTCTCTCAAGAGCATAAGTATTCTACGGTGGGTGAACAAATTACTATTGAGCAATTGACAGAATTGAGCATAGTTATGGGAATATCTAGGCATGATCATGTATATAGGCATCACGTTCGTGACAAGTAGATCGAAACGATTCTGCATCTACTACTATTACTCCACTCATCGACCGCTATCCAGCATGCATCTAGAGTATTAAGTTAAAAACAGAGTAACGCCTTAGGCAAGATGACATGATGTAGAGAGATAAATTCATGAAATATGAAATAAACCCCATCTTGTTATCCTCGATGGCAACGATGCAATATGTGCCTTGCTGCCCCTTTTGTCACTGGCTAAGGACACCGCAAGATCGAACCCAAAGCTAAGCACTTCTCCCATGGCAGGAACTACCAATCTAGTTGGCTAAACCAAACGGATAATTCGAAGAGACTTGCAAAGATAACCAATCATACATAAAAGAATTCAGAGAAGATTCAAATATTATTCATAGATAGACTTGATCATAAACCCACAATTCATCGGTCTCAACAAACACACTGCAAAAAGAAGATTACATCGAATAGATCTCCATAAGAGAGGGGAGAAATTTGTATTGAGATTCAAAGAGAGAGAAGAAGCCATCTAGCTACTAACTATGGACCCGAAGATCTGAGGTAAACTACTCACACTTCATCGGAGAGGCTATGATGATGTAGAAGCCCTCCGTGATGATGGCCTCCTTCCGACGGAGCTCTGGAACAGGCCCCAAGATGGGATCTCGTGGATACAGAAAGTTGTGGCGGTGGAATTAGGTTTTTGGGTCATGTTCTGATCGTTTGGGGGTACGTGTGTATATATAGGAGGAAGAAGTACGCCGGAGGAGCAACGAGGGGCCCACGAGGCAGGGGGCGCGCCCTAGGGGGGGCGCCCCCCACCCTCGTGACCACCTCTTTTGTTCCTTGGAGCAGGGTCCAAGTCTCCTGGATCACGTTCGGTGAGAAAATCACGTTCCCGAAGATTTTATTCCGTTTGGACTCCGATTGATATTCTGTTTATCCGAAACACTGAAATAGGCAAAAAAACAGCAATTCTGGGCTGGGCCTCCGGTTAATAGGTTAGTCCCAAAAATAATATAAAACTGGAAAATAAAGCCCAATATAGTCCAAAACAGTAGATAATATAGCATGGAGCAATAAAAAATTATAGATATGTTGTAGACGTATCAGGAGGCTATGTTGATTTTGTTTCAACTACATCCGTGAACATGTGCCAAGTCAAGCCACTCAAATCATTCAAAGGAGGATACAACCCTATCATACCACACCACAACCATTTTAATAGCATGTTGGCACGCAAGGTAAACCATTATAAACTCCTAGCTAATTAAGCATGGCATGGGCAACTATAATCTCTAATTGTCATTGCAAACATGTTTCATTCATAATAGGCCGAATCAGGAACGATGAACTAATCATATTTACAAAAACAAGGTAGGTCGAGTTCATACTATCTTCTCTCATCTCACTCAACCCGTCATATATCGTCATTATTGCCTTTCACTCGCACGACCGAACGGTGTGGATAATAATAATAGTGCACGTGCATTGGACTAAGCTGGAATCTGCAAGCATTTTATACAAGGGAGAAGACAAGGTAATATGGGCTCTTGGTTAAATCAACAATAATGCATATGAGAGCCACTCAACATTTTCATCATGGTCTTCTCCTCTCGACCCCCAAAGAATAAGAAACGAAATAAAACTATTTACACGAGAAAGATTCCAACAAGCAAAAAAAGAACGAGAAATCTTTTGGGATTTTATTTTAATTACTACTACATGCATGGAAAGTAAACTAGCTAAAAGCTACAACTAATTTTTTTGGTTTTTCTTATGGTTTTTCAAACACGCAAGAAGAAGTCTTAGAAAAGAAAATAAACTAGCATGGATAGTACAATGAAAAAGTATGAGCACCAACAACTAGAATGAGTGTGTGAACATGAATGTAATGTCGGTGAGGAATACGTACTCCCCCAAGCTTAGGCTTTTGGCCTAAGTTGGTCTATGCACACGGATCGAAGCTACTCTCTCCGGTGTACTGAGGAGGGTCCTCAGGGTGCCACTAGTTGGCGATCTCCTCCGAATCCCACTGATAAACAGACTGTCGATAAGGGTCAAGTGGTGGCTCAAGCATAGGCTCTGGGACTTGTGTCAGCCTCCAGTATGCATAAATGGCCTCGGGTAAGATGAGGTACATGCCTGAAAGTATGTTAAACAAAGAGGGTGCGGGCAAGGTAATAGTCTCACAATGAGTTTTATCAAATATCAAATTATAATTAAGCATATTCTTCTTCTTATTTTTAACAATAAATTCATGTGGTACCATACTCTTATAATCTAGAAAAATAGGGGGCGGCAACTTTTCCTCTTTTTCATAATGCCTAATAGGTATCTCAAAGTGTTTAGCAAGGCGTGAAGCAAAGATGCCTCCGAAGATGGGGCCCTTTGTACGGCTCAGACTTAATCGTTTAGCAATAATAGCACCTAAGTTGAAAGTTGTATCACGAAACAAAGCATGGCACAAAATGACAAGATCAGGATCATATGGAGAAGACAAGGTAATATGGGCTCTTGGTTAAATCAACAATAATGCATATGAGAGCCACTCAACATTTTCATCATGGTCTTCTCCTCTCGACACCCAAAGAATAAGAAAATAAATAAAACTATTTACACAGGAAAGCTCCCAACAAGCAAAAGAAGAACGAGAAATCTTTTTGGGTTTTCTTTTAATTACTACTACTACAGGAATGGAAAGTAAACTAGCTAAAAGCTACAACTAATTTTTTGTTTTTCTTAAGGTTTTTCAAACACACAAGAAGAAGGCTTAGAAAACAAAATAAACTAGCATGGATAGTACAATGAAAAAGTATGAGCACCGACAACTAGAATGAGTGTGTGAACATGAATGTAATGCCGGTGAGAAATACGTACTCCCCCAAGCTTACGCTTTTGGCCTAAGTTGGTCTATGGCCACTGCTGGCCTGCCGGATATCCAAAGTCATAGCTGGGTTGTACTGAGATGCAACATCTACTGCCTGAAGAGCTGCAGCTTGGAGACGAGCTGCCTCTGTCCTCCTCTCATACTCGTTTACCTCCTCCCTGGTTATAACATATCTCCTTTTTGCCTGAAAGTTAAAGAAAGTAGGAGTAGGGAGGGCAACATGGACAATGCGTTGTCTGTCAAAGATTAGTCGATACTGGAGGAACTGTTCATTCCTCTCAAGAAACTGATGGCGAACCATAGCACTATAATCAGATAAGCAGGAGGCAACTCCATATCATTTCCATGTATGGGTACACAAGATAATTAGCTACACGAGTTGCATAAATTCCACCAAACAAATCTCCACTTGTACCATTAAGATGCAACCTTAGTGCAACAATGGCCCCCAAGTTGTATTGTTTATCACCTAATACCCACTCTTGAGGACACTAAGCTCTGGAACACACAAGTGACAAGCCTCATCTTTACCGTTAATGCATCTACCTATAAAGAGAGCAAATAATGTATGGAAGGAAAATGAATGCTCCCTATGGTATCTTGTGTGATTTCCCTAGATTCCCCCACAGTGATACTAGCAAGAAAGTATTTATATTCAGATTTGTGAGGTTCACTAACATTGCCCCACTTCGGGAGTTTGCAAGCAGTATTAAAATCTTCTAGGTCCATGGTATATGATTTATCATAAAGATCAAATAAAACAGTGTGAGAATTGCGCGAGGATGTAAATTTAAACCTCCTCACAAAGGAATCAGTTAGGTAGTGGTACTGTAGGCACTTATCTGACACGAAGTCCTCAAGATCAGCATTACACACATATGCGTCAAATTCATCCTTGATGCCTGCCTGGACCATAAACTCCTCTGATGGCCATTCACAAGGCCGCGCTTGAGCTTTTCTTGGTGGTTCATCGTCCGGCTCACTTATTGTGAGCCTTAGTCCTTGCTTCCTTGAGGAACCACCTTGGTACATTTTCCTATGCATTTTTCTTTCTCTAAAAAATTTCTGAAATTTTAGTGACTCAAAATAAAAGTGAACCAAACTCAACAAGATTGATAGCAACTACTCCCACAGGTGCCTAGAGGCTATATCATGCATTAAAACTACTTTTGACCATATAAATTTGACATGCAAGCTCAAGAACAGGGTCACCTTAGCAGCAAAAATTTGCAATAAATAAATCACTAGAACAAAAACTAATTGGACCATTGGAGGAGTCACATACCGAAGAACAATCCCCCAAAACAGTTTTGTGAATGGAGCTTTGAGCAAAGAGATTGAAAATGGCAGCAAGATGAGCTAGAGCACGGGTTTGAGCTATGGGAGGATTTTTTCTGGAGGAAGACGAAGTGAGTGGGTGCTGGAATAAGTGGAGGGGGTCCACGTGGGGCCCACGAGGCAGGGGGCGCCCCCCAGGGGGGTGGGCGCGCCCTGTGCCTCGTGGCCAAATGGTGGGCCCCCTAGTGTGTTCTCGGTGCCAGAAATTCTTAAATATTCTACAAAAAATCATATTTCATTTTCAGGACATTTGGAGAACTTTTATTTTCGGGGTATTTTTATTGCAAAGATACTTCAGAAAACAGACAGAAAATACTATTTTTGCTTTATTTAATCTAAATAACAGAAAGTAAAAGGAGGGTACAGAAAGTTGTCCTTTCTAACAAGGTTGATCAAGTCTTGTTAACAAACTCTTTTCGAATAACATGAAACCGGAGAATTTTTGAATAACACTATTTAACATCCCAAATTTCCAATTTGGAATGTTATACATTAGATCATCATTGCATACCATATTTTATTTTGCATTTTGGTTGATCCTAGAAATTCTACGCAACTCAATGACCCACGGAGAGAGTTGGGGATTTCGTTATTTTCATATTTGAGTTTTCTCAAATTTTGAGAATAGGATCATTTGATTTTATTTATTTTATCATCAATTATTTCTATTACAAAAATATGAGAGAGGGAATAAAATGACTTTCCCAAAATAAAGAAATATTGAGGATTTAATAATAAAATAAAATAAGTTTTTATTTCGGAGTTTTTCGGTGTTTTATTTGAATTTAGGAAAAATGTGCGTTTTTCAAAATTGAATTTAGGTCCCAAATAAATGTTCACCTTGTGCGGCTTGATTTTAGAAGCCCGTGAAAATTTATTTCGGAATTTTTGGAGTCCGTTTAGTATTTCTTTTTACTTTTCTTCTGCACGTAATTAAAAAAACGAACCGACCTACGAGCCGTGTCCTATCCGGACTCCGGCCCGACTCGCCCTTTATAAGCCGGCCCACCCCAGGCCGAACCCTAACCCCAGGCCGCCCCAAGCCCCGCCCGCCGCCGCCGCCGCCACCCGCCGCCCCGCCGGACGCGGCCGCCGTCGATCCCGCCGCCCGAGGTTCGCCGCGCCTTGAAATCCGTGCAGTCGTTTTTTTTTAAAAACCGATCGGTTTTCGTCGGTTTTCGTCAGTTTTTTTTAGATTTCGTTTTTTTAAATAGATCGGTTTTTCCGGTTTATTTAAATAGCAAGCGTTCGTCCGTTCGTTCGTTCTAACGAACGTTCGTCGTTTTTCTTTTTCTCGGATTAAATCCGTGATTTTTCTGATCGCGATTCCTGATCCGATTTTCGTTTTAGTATAACTTTTTGCTCGTATATCGGAATCAGGCGATTCAAGCGCCTAGAGTTTCATCTCGAAACCCCCTATCAATTTAACCAACTTAAACAAGATTTTGCTACTGTAAAATTTTCCCTAGATCTAGATTTGTAGAATGAAGTTGTTTTCTTTCGCCGTTTGACTTTCGTTGCTTCGTTCGATTTGATTCGTTTTGCCAACCGGAGTTCTTAAGTTGAACCTTCTGGTTAGATCTCTTATTTGAGTTTTACCCGTGCATTAGAGGAGTACTTATTGTATGCTTGTTTGTTTGTCTGCGATAGAATACCCGGAGTGCGCCGCCTATTACTTCGAATCTTTAGGTTTCCCGGATCACCAGCAAGGCAAGTAACACTTTGATCATACCTTTTCTACTACCCAGTTTTATTGCATTAGATCAATCCTCACACATTGCATGGTTAGGATCTAATTAAATTGTGGGATGGGAAGTAGATGAGGTAGTACCTATTACCTGTTTATTATCAAACCTTTGGGAGTTACTTCTACGTTTGCTTATTATGCCATGCTGTGCTAGTAGACGTGGATTGGGTGAGTGAAATCCATGAAAGATGTGAGTTTGTTAATTAATGGTTTATCTAAGGTGGCAACTTAAACACACATCTGGGTGGATTGAGGCACCTGGGTATTACAGGACTTGCCTGTTTTCTTTTGGACCGCCACCCAGGCTCAAAGGGATCATGAGACTATTCATACTAGAAACTTCCTTGTGCAGCCACAAGCTATTATGGGCTCTAGCATAGTTGACTAAGTCGTGCGAACTCTTATAGTGGTAGACTAGCAGATGTAGGGGATGTAGGTGGTACGGTCTACCCGATCGTAAGGTGCTAGCGCTTCTGAAACACTATGTCTCGGTCATCCGTCTTCTCAAACACCATGTAGTGCGAGAAACCAAACGGAGGCGATCGAGTCTTGTGGGGAAAAGTGCGCAAACCTCTGCAGAGTGTAATAAACTAACCATGGTTAGCCGTGTCCTCGGTTATGGATGATCTTGAGTATCTAGTACCTAGATTTTCATATGAATCTCAACATGTTACTCTAAATTAATTTTGTTGGGTTTTGTTTAATGATGATGCTTAATTGGGATTGAGAATGCTGTCAACCATTCTCAATGTTTAACAACCACCATGATAGTAATTAAATCTATTCCTTTGAAGTAGGGAAAATTGGCTTTACGCAAAACTGTAACCATAGAGCTTTCCACCAGCCAAATATGCATATAGTATAGCTGTTTCATTCCATTACTCTCTATGTGTTACATTGCCAGCATATTCCATGTGTTGACCCGTTTTCGGGCTGCAACGTTAATGTTGCAGACTTTTCATACGACGATTAAGGAGTTTTAAGGTCGCGATTCTATACTCAGTGATGCCGTTGGAGTTGATGGACTCACTTATCTTCCAAGCCTTCCGCTGTTATTGTTACTAGATGGCCTTAAGCCATATTTATTGTAATAAGTTCCCTTTTGAGACACTCGATGTAATAAGTGTGTGATTGCTACTCTGCTATAAATCCTCCGAGTACTGTGTGGTGTCAGCATTACTGATCCAGGGATGACACCGGAGCACAGAGATCAGACTGTTTGAGGTCTGGTCGCTACAGAGATGGTATCAGAGCACACGCTGACTGTAGGACACGACCACTAAGCTAAAAGACCTAGATCACTATCCATTCTCTTCTCTTCTGACTTCTCATCTTTTCTACTCATTTAGGATGGCGGATGCAAGGAACAAGTTCACGCAACTGGATGAAGATATACCCTTTGGACGTCACTTGAAGGAAGTCACTAGATACCTGAACATAGGAGTACCAAGCTTCACCGGAACCTACAACGCCACTTTACCTGAAGAAGAACGCTGGATGATTCAAGTTCAAGTTCCAGGAAGGACGTTCATGCGAGTCACTGAGCCCATAGAGTTTTCTTTTGATGCACCAACTTGGAGTCTAGGAAAGAGCATGGCAGCTCACATCGCCATGGGACGCATTGGAGAAGTCTACCGCAAGGATCTCAAGGATACCATCTACCAGATTTGTGGGCACCGAGATGAACACAGGGAGATGATCAGTACCAGGAAGGGTAGATCAATCGCAGCTTTTATCCAGGAGTTAAACCAGCACATTCGACGACAGGAGAACCAGATGTGCGCCGACATGATAGATCTAAAGAAGGCTATAAGGAACTGGAGGAAGAACTCAAGGCTACACGTGAAGATTATGAAGAAGAAATTGAAGTATTGGTGGAGAAGAATGACGACCTGATCAAGAAGATTGGAATATTTATGGGAGGCCCTACACCAGTAGATGAAGATGAAGAACCCAAGGAGATTAGCCCGGAAGACTACATCATCATCGATGACACCGACTCAGATCTAGATAGTAGCGATGATGACTATGTTGATGAAGCTGGAGCAGATATCATGGAGTCTGCAACCGAAGAATATTTCTAGTAGACCACCTCATCAGTAGTAGTAGTCCACCATGTAAATATAGTAGTCCGAGCACTTTTGCGATAGATAGATAGATCGATTGTATGCCCTTGTTTGATTGAATGAAGTGAATTGTTTGCTTTTGCCTCATGTGCATATGGGTAGTGTTTTCTCTTTAGACCCCCTCTATTCTTACATCTCATCTTCTCTAAAACCCTCAGATGCCTCTGAGATGTGACCCTAGATTTGCCTTTCCACCGGAGCTCACCCAGTTGATCCAGCAGCAGAACACATTGATGCAGTTGCTAGTCCAGAATCAGAATCAGGGGAACAACAACAACAACCCACCACCACCACCACCTGTTGACCACTTAGCCCGTTTTCTTAGGCTGAATCCACCGGTGTTTTCCAGTAGCACTGAGCCGATAGTAGCAGATGATTGGCTCCGCAAGACCGCTAGGGAGTTGACCACAGCAGGATGCACAGATGCGGAGAAGGTGAAGTTTGCCGCACATCAGCTAGAAGGACCCGCAACATCATGGTGGGGGAATTTTACAGCCACTTTCCCAGTCGACACTTTCACATGGGACCAGTTTCAGCAGGCTTTTCATACTGCCCATGTTTCAGCAGGAGCTACGGCCATGAAGAAGCGTGAGTTGCGCAACTTGCGCCAAGGAGGACGGACAGTTGGCCAGTACGTGGAGGACTTTAGTAAATTAGCACGTTATGCCCCAGATGACGTTGCTACGGATGCAGCGAAGCAGGAGAAATTTCTAGAAGGACCGAATGATGAGTTGAGCATGCAGTTGATGGTAGCAACTTTCAACAACTACCAGGAGTTGGTAGATCATGCTCTTATGATTGAAGGGAAGCAGTAGCAAATTGAGAACCGCAAGAGGAAGTATGGACAAGGAAAGTACAATTCAGGAGCTCAGCAGAAGCCACGTTTTACCCCTAGACCGGGAGGACATTTTCAGCATACCCATGGAGGAGGTAGCTCGCACAATCACAATGGCACCAAGAATGGTAATGTCAATGGAGGAAGCAACGGCCAGAATCGCACCAACCCATCAACCCCAGCCAAGAAGGACCTAAGCCAGGTCACTTGCTTTAAGTGTCAGAAGACCGGACATTATGCCAATGAATGTCCTGAAGGCCAAAATGGCAATGGAAGTTCTGGGAAGAAGCCGAACCCTTTCAACAGGGGACAGGTGAACCACGTTAGCGTGGAGGAGGTTGAAGCTCAGCCCGATGCAGTAATAGGTAAGTTTTTGGTTAAGTCATTTACTGCACTCGTTCTTTTTGATACTGGTGCATCGCATTCATACATCTCAAGGGGATTTGTGGATAAGTATAACCTATCAACCCAAGCCCTTAGGTCACCCATGTTAGTAACCTCGCCTGGAGCAGAGTATGTGGCTAGTCTATGGTGTGATCGGTTACCATTAAGGATTGGTAACTATGTTTTTCCCTCAGACCTAATAGTATTGGAATCTCAAGGATTGGATGTGATATTAGGCATGGATTGGTTATCAAAGTATGAAGGGAATATTGAATGTGCTAGTAAGTTAATTTTGCTTACCACCCCAGAAGGGAGAAGGATCAAGTATGTATCTCGGCATGTGCCAAAGAGGACTCAAGTAAATTTCCTAACAGGAGTTGTGCAGGAGGAAGTACCAGTGGTAAGAGATTTTCCTGAAGTATTTCCGGAGGAGTTGCCAGGCATGCCACCGGATAGAGATATTGAGTTTTTGATTGAGCTATTTCCAGGCATAGGGCCAATATCAAAGAGACCATATAGGATGCCAGCAAAGGATTTGGTGGAAATTAAGAAGCAGATTAAGGAGTTAATGGATAAGGGATATATTCGCCCAAGTTCTTCGCCTTGGGGATCGCCAGTACTTCTAGTGGAGAAGAAAGATGGATCGTTAAGGATGGTTGTTGATTATCGAGGATTGAATGAAGTAACGATCAAGAACAAGTACCCACTACCAATGATCAATGATCTATTTGATCGATTGCAAGGAGATAAGGTATTTTCCAAGATCGATCTGCGATCAAGGTACCACCAGTTGAAGATTCGAGAACAGGATATTCCGAAGACAGCTTTTACCCCCAAGTATGGGCCATACGAGTATACCGTTATGTCATTTGGTCTGACTAATGCACCTGCCTATTTTATGAACATGATGAACAAAGTGTTTATGGAGTTCTTGGATTAGTTCATCATAGTGTTCATTGATGATATCCTGGTTTATTCGAAGAATGAAGAGGAACACAAGGAGCATTTGCGTTTGGTACTTGGAAAGCTCAGAGAACATCAATTATATGCCAAGTTCAACAAATGTGAGTTTTGGTTGAAGGAAGTAGGATTCCTCAGACACGTTATATCTGGAGAAGGTATAGCAGTTGATCCCACTAAAGTTGATACTGTGACCAAGTGGGAAGCCCCAACAACAGTTGGAGAGATCCAGAGTTTTCTTGGACTCGCAGGATACTACCGGAGATTTATTGAGAATTTCTCAAAGATTGCGAAGCCTATGACTGAGTTGTTGAAGAAAGATACCAAGTTCATATGGACGGAGGAATGTGAGGCTAGTTTCCAGGAGTTGAAGAAACGTTTGGTTACCTCACCAGTGTTGATTTTGCCAGACCAGACCAAAGATTATGAGGTGTATTGCGACGCTTCACGTCGAGGACTTGGAGCAGTGCTTATGGAGGAAGGGAGAGTTGTCTCATATGCCTCAAGACAACTGAAGCCTCATGAGTTAAATTATGCCACGCATGATTTGGAGTTAGCAGCCGTAGTGCATGCTTTGAAAACATGGAGGCATTTCCTCATTGGAAACCATTGTGAGGTGTACACGGATCATAAGAGTTTGAAGTACATTTTCACACAGAAGGAGTTGAATCTCAGACAAAGGAGATGGTTGGAGCTCATCAAGGATTATGATATGAGATTGCATTACCATCCCGGAAAGGCTAATGTAGTAGCTGACGCATTAAGCTGTAAGAGCCATGTCAATACATTAATGACGGGAGAAATACCCAAGGAGTTAGCAGAAAATCTTCGTGAACTGTGTGTGGAAATAGTTCCGAGAGGCTATGTAGCAGCATTGGAGATTCAGTCAACTTTGATGGATAGAATCAGGGAAGCTCAGAAAACTGACAAGGAGATTACCGCTATAAAGGAGAAACTGAGCAAAGGAAAAGCTAAAGGATTTCGTGAGGATGAGCACGACACCCTATGGTTTGAAGACCGCGTTTACGTGCCCAATGACCCGGAGATTAGGAAGTTGATTTTGCAAGAGGCACACGATTCACCATATTCAATTCACCCAGGAAATACCAAGATGTATTTGGATTTGAAGGATATTTTCTAGTGGACCGGAATGAAGAAGGATATTGCGGAGTATGTAGCAGTTTGTGATGTATGTCAGAGAGTAAAGGCAGAGCATCAGAAGCCAGCAGGATTGCTACAACCATTGCCGATACCCGAATGGAAGTGGGATAAGTTAGGCATGGATTTTATCACGGGATTGCCCAGGACTCGTTCAGGCTATGACTCGATTTGGGTTGTAGTTGATCGATTGACGAAAGTAGCTCATTTCATCCCAGTAAAGACCACTTACACTAGTGCTAAGTTGGCAAAGATATACATGACCAGGATCGTATGTCTGCATGGAGTTCCAAGGAGTATCGTATCAGATAGAGGAACCCAGTTTACCTCAAAGTTCTGGAAGCAGTTGCACGAAACTTTGGGTACCAGGCTAGAATTTAGTACAGCTTTTCATCCACACACAGATGGACAGTCCGAGAGAGTAAATCAGATTTTGGAGGATATGCTGAGAGCTTGTGCGCTAGATTATGGATCTAGTTGGGACGATAATTTGCCATATGCAGAGTTCTCTTACAACAATAGTTACCAAACAAGTTTAAAGATGGCCCCTTTCGAAGCCTTGTACGGAAGGAGGTGCAGGACACCGTTATCGTGGGACGAAGTTGGAGACCGCCAGTTGTTCGGACCTGACTTGATTAAAGAGTCTGAACAGAAGGTGAAGTTGATTCGCGATAGGCTCAAGGTAGCCCAGTCCAGACAGAAAAGTTATGCAGATTCTAAACGCAAGGAGACAGTTTATGAAGTCGGAGATAGAGCTTATCTTCGAGTATCTCCACTTCGGGGAACAAAGCGTTTTGGAGTTAAAGGGAAGTTAGCACCATGATTTGTAGGACCATATCGAGTTTTGGAGCATATGGGAGAAGTGGCCTACAAGTTGGAATTGTCCGAAGGATTGTTAGGAGTTCATGATGTGTTCCACGTTTCTTAGTTAAAGAAATGTCACGCGGAGATGGCTGACATACCGTTGAGAGACACAGTGCCTTTGGAAACTATTCAGTTGGATAACGTTTTGACGTACGAGGAGAGACCAATTAAGATTCTCGAGTTTGCCAGCCGAGTCACTCGCAGCAAAGTTATCAAGTTTTGCAAAGTTCAGTGGAGCCACCACACAGAGGATGAAGCCGCCTGGGAGCGAGAGGAAGATTTGCTCAAGGACCACCCTCACCTATTTTCTAGCCAGCCCGAATCTCGAGGGCGAGATTCATCTTAAGGGGGGTAGGTTTGTAACATCCCAAATTTCCAATTTGGAATGTTATACATTAGATCATCATTGCATACCATATTTTATTTTGCATTTTGGTTGATCCTAGAAATTCTACGCAACTCAATGACCCACGGAGAGAGTTGGGGATTTCGTTATTTTCATATTTGAGTTTTCTCAAATTTTGAGAATAGGATCATTTGATTTTATTTATTTTATCCCAATTATTTCTATTACAAAAATATGAGAGAGGGAATAAAATGACCTTCCCAAAATAAAGAAATATTGAGGATTTAATAATAAAATAAAATAAGGTTTTTATTTCGGAGTTTTTCAGTGTTTTATTTTAAATTAGGAAAAAAATGCGTTTTTCAAAATTGCATTTAGGTCCCAAATAAATGTTCACCTTGTGAGGCTTGGTTTTAGAAGCCCGTGAAAATTTATTTCGGAAATTTTGGAGTCTGTTTAGTATTTCTTTTTATTTTTCTTCTGCGCGTAATAAAAAAAACGAACCGACCTACGGGCCGTGTCCTATCCGGACTCCGGCCCGACTCGCCCTTTATAAGCCGGCCCACCCCGGCCGAACCCTAACCCCAGGCCGCCCCAAGCCCCGCCCGCCACCGCCGCCACCAGCGCTGCCGCCGCCGCCCCGTCGGACGCCGCCGCCATCGATCCCGTCGCCCGAGGTTCGCCGTGCCTCGAAATCCGTGCCGTCATTTTTTTTAAAAAAACCGATCGGTTTTCGTCAGTTTTTTTAGATTTCGGTTTTTTTAATAGATCGGTTTTTCCGGTTTATTTAAATAGCGAGCGTTCGTCCGTTCATTCGTTCTAACGAACGTTCGTCGTTTTTCTTTTTCTCGGATTAAGTCCGCGATTTTTCTGATCGCGATTCCTGATCTGATTTTCGTTTTAGTATAACTTTTCGCTCGTTTATCGGAATCAGGCGATTCAAGTGCCTAGAGTTTCGTCTCGAAACCCTCTATCCGTTTAACCAACTTAAACAAGATTTTTCTACTGTAAAATTTGCCCTAGATCCAGATTTGTAGAACGAAGTTGTTTTCTTTCGCCGTTTGACTTTCGTTGCTTCGTTCGATTTGATTCTTTTTGCCAACCGGAGTTCTTAAGTTGAACCTTCTGGTTAGATCTCTTATTTGAGTTTTACCCATGCATTAGAGGAGTACTTATTGTATGCTTGCTTGTTTGTCTGCCATAGAATACCCGGAGTGCACCGCTTGTTACTTCGAATCTTTAGGTTTCCCGGATCACCAGCAAGGCAAGTAACACTTTGATCATACCTTTTCTACTACCCAGTTTTATTGCATTAGATCAATCCTCACACATTGCATGGTTAGGATCTAATTAAATTGTGGGATGGGAAGTAGATGAGGTAGTACCTATTACCTATTTATTATCAAACCTTTGGGAGTTACTTCTATGTTTGCTTATTATGCCATGCTATGCTAGTAGACGTGGATTGGGTGAGTGAAATCCATGACAGATGTGAGTTTGTTAATTAATGGTTTATCTAAGGTGGCAACTTAAACACACATCTGGGTGGATTGAGGCACCTGGGTATTCCAGGACTTGCCTATTTTCTTTTGGACCGCCACCCAGGCTCAAAGGGATCATGCGACTATTCATACTAGAAACTTCCGTGTGCAGCCACAAGCTATTATGGGCTCTAGCATAGTTGACTAAGTCGTGCGAACTCTTACAGTGGTAGACTAGCAGATGTAGGGGATGTAGGTGGTACGGTCTACCCGATCGTAAGGTGCTAGCGCGTCTGAAAGACTATGTCTCGGTCATCCGTCTTCTCAAACACCATGTAGTGCGAGAAACCAAACGGAGGCGATCGAGTCTTGTGGGGAAAAGTGCGCAAACCTCTGCAGAGTGTAATAAACTAATCATGGTTAGCCTTGTCCCCGGTTATGGACGATCTTGGGTATCTAGTACCTGGATTTTCATATGAATCTCAACATGTTACTCTAAATTAATTTTGTTGGGTTTTGTTTAATGATGATGCTTAATTGGGATTGAGAATGCTGTCAACCATTCTCAATGTTTAACAACCACCATGATAGTAATTAAATCTACTCCTTTGAAGTAGGGAAAAATTGGCTTTACGCAAAACTGTAACCATAGAGCTTTCCACCAGCCAAATATGCATATAGTATAGCTGTTTCATTCCATTACTCTCTATGTGTTACATTGCCAGCATATTCCATGTGCTAACCCGTTTTCGGGCTGCAACGTTAATGTTGCAGACTTTTCAGACGACGATTAAGGAGTTTTTAGGTCGTGGTTCTATACTCAGTGATGCCGTTGGAATTGATGGACTCACTTATCTTCCAAGCCTTCCGCTGTTACCGTTACTAGATGGCCTTAAGCCATATTTATTGTAATAAGTTCCCTTTTGAGACACTCGATGTAATAAGTGTGTGATTGCTACTCCACTATAAATCCTCCGAGTACTGTGTGGTGTCAGCATTACTGATCCAGGGATGACACCGGAGCACAGAGATCAGACTGTTTGAGGTCTGGTCGCTACACACTAGGTTACCTCAACGGGGATATGCATGTCCCCAACAATAAGAATATCATATTTCTTCTTGACAATAGGAAGAGGGAATTTAAAACCTCCAATAGTAATCGTTGAGATTTTTCCAATACAATTGTTACTATGGACTTGAGGTTGTTTCCTCGGAAAGTGTACCGTATGCTCATTACCATTTACATGAAAAGTGACATTGCCTTTGTTGCAATCAATAACAGTATTCAAAAAGGGTCCACCAAGGATAATCGACATACTATCGTCCTCGGGAATATCAATAATAATAAAGTCCGTTAAAATAGTAACGTTTGCAACCACAACAGGCACATCCTCACAAATACTGACAGGTATAGCAGTTGATTTATCCGCCATTTGCAAAGATATTTCAGTAGGTGTCAACTTATTCAAATCAAGTCTACGATATAAAGAGAGAGGCATAACACTAACACCGGCTCCAAGATCACATAAAGCAATTTTAACATAGTTTCTTTTAATGGAGCATGGTATAGTTGGTACTCCTGGATCTCCTAGTTTCTTTCTATTCCACCTTTAAAAGTATAATTGGCAAGCATGGTGGAAATTTCAGCTTCCGATATCTTTCTTTTATTTGTAACAATATCTTTCATATACTTAGCATAAGGCTTCATTTTAAGCATATCAGTCAAACGCATACGCAAAAAGATAGGTCTAATCATTTCAGCAAAGCGCTCAAAATCCTCATCATCCTTTTTCTTGGATGGTTTAGGAGGAAAAGGCATGGGTTTCTGAACCCATGGTTCTCTTTCTTTACCGTGCTTCCTAGCAACAAAGTCTCTCTTATCATAACGTTGGTTCTTTGATTGTGGGTTATCAAGATCAACAACAGGTTGAATCTCTACATCATTGTTATTGCTAGGTTGAGCATCAACATGAACATCATCATTATCACTAGGTTCAAGTTCATTACCAGATTGTGTTTCAGCATCAGAAATAGAAATATCATTGGGATTCTAAGGTGTGTCAACAAGAGGTTCACTAGAAGCATGCAAAGTCCTATCATTTTTCTTCTTCTTCTTCTTAGAAGGACTAGGTGCATCAACATTAGTTCTTTGAGAATCTTGCTCAACTCTCTTAGGGTGGCCCTCAGGATACAAAGGTTCCTGAGTCATTCTACCCCCTCTAGTCATAACTCTAACAATATTATCATTTTTCTTATTATTTAATTCATTGAGCAAATCATCTTGTTCTTTAAGCACTTGTTCTACCTGAGTAGTAACCATAGAAGCATGTTTACTAATAATTTTAAGGTCACCTTTAACTCTAGACATATAATCACTCAAGTGTTCAACCATATAAGCATTACGTTTCAATTGTCTACCAACATAAGCATTGAAGTTTTCTTGTTTAATAATAAAATTATCAAACTCATCCAAGCATTGGCTAGCCGACTTATTACAAGGAATATCACCTTCATCAAATATATAGAGAGAATTTACCTTTACTACCTGTGTCGGTTTATTAAGACCATGTATTTATTCAATAGGTGTTAAATTCTTAACATCTTCAGCTTTAATACCCTTTTCTTTCATAGATTTCTTTGCCTCTTGCATATCTTCAGGACTGAGAAATAGAATACCCCTTTTCTTCGGAGTTGGCTTAGGAGTTGGTTCAGGAGTGTCCAATCATTATCATTACTCAAGATATTATTCAATAGCAATTCAGCTTGCTCAATAGTTCTTTCCCTGCAAACAAAACCAACACAACTATCTGATACGTCTCCGTCGTATCTATAATTTTTGATCATTCCATGCCAATATTATTCAAGTTTCATATACTTTTGGCAACTTTTTATACTATTTTTGGGACTAACATATTGATCCAGTGCCTAGTGCCAGTTCCTGTTTGTAGCATGTTTTTGTTTCGCAGAATATCCATATCAAACAGAGTCCAAACGGAATAAAAACTGACGAAGATTTTTTGGGGAATATGTATGATTTTTGGGAAGAAGAATCCACGCGATACGATGCTCGAGGGGCCCACGAGGTAGGGGGCGCGCCCTGGGGAGGCAGGCATGCCCATGACCCTCGTGGCCACCCCGTAAGGCGGTTGATGCCCTTCTTTTGCCGCAAGAAAGCTAATTTCCGGATAGAGATCATGTCAAAATTCCGCCCAATTGGAGTTACGGATCTTTGGGAATATAAGAACCGGTGAAAGGGAAGAATCTGGGAACACGGAAACAGAGAGAGACAGAGAGACATATCCCTTCTCCCATCTAGGGAGGAAGTCAAGGAAGAAGAAGAAGGAGGGGGGCTCTCTCCCCCTCGCTTCCGGTGGCACCGGAGTGCCACCGGGGGCCATCATCATCACCGCGATCTAAACCAACACCTCCGCCATCTTCACCAACATCTCCATCACCTTCCCCCTCTATCTACAGCGGTCCACTCTCCCGCAACCCGCTGTACCCTCTACTTGAACATGGTGCTTTATGCTTCATATTATTATCCAATGATGTGTTGCCATCCTATGATGTTTGAGTAGATTTTCGTTGTCCTATCGGTGGTTGATGAATTGCTATGATTGATTTAATTTGCTTGTGGTTATGTTGCTGTCCTTTTGTGGCCATCATATGAGAGCGCGCGTGGATCACACCATAGGGTTAGTTGTATGTTGATAGGACTATGTATTGGAGGGCAAGAGTGATAGAAGCTTCAACCTAGCATAGAAATTGATGCATATAGGATTGAAGGGGGACCAATATATCTTAACGCTATGGTTGGGTTTTACCTTAATGAACATTAGTAGTTGCGGATGCTTGCTAATAGTTCCAATCATAAGTGCATAGAATTCCAAGTAAGGGATGCCATGCTAGCAGTGGCCTCTCCCACATAATACTTGCTATCGGTCTAGTAAAGTAGTCAATTGCTTAGGGACAATTTCGCAACTCCTACCACCACTTTTCCACACTCTCTATATTTACTTTATTGTTTCTTTATCTAAACAGCCCCTACTTTTTATTTATGTACTCTTTATTATCTTGCAAACCTATCCAACAGCACCTACAAAGTACTTCTAGTTTCATACTTGTTCTAGGTAAAGCGAACATCAAGCGTGCGTAGAGTTGTATTGGTGGTCGATAGAACTTGAGGGAATATTTTTTCTACCTTTATCTCCTCGTTGGGTTCGACACTCTTACTTATCGAAAACTGTTGCGATCCCCTATACTTGTGGGTTATCAAGACCTTTTTCTGGCACCGTTGCCGGGGAGCAATAGCGTGGGGTGAATATTCTCGTGTGTGCTTGTTTGCTTTATCACTAAGTAATTTTTATTTGTTGTTCTTAGTTGTTGTTTATCTTTAGTTATGGATATGGAACATGAAATACCAAAAAAATTAGGTGTACTTTTTGCTCATGGAGATGGGGAACCTCCTAAAACCCTCGATGCTGGTTATGTGAAAAATATTATGTACTACTTTAATAATCTTGAGAAAACCCCATTCAATTATGTAATGGGAGTAACTTTGGATCAACGTGAATACTTTAGGGATTATCGCTTGACACAAAAAGGGAAACTATTATGGGATCAAATTCATATATTGAAGTGGTATGCTAGACAACTATGCTCGGAATATGATTATACTTGTTGCTCTAGGATGAATGCTCCACACCTTCCCTTTTCATGCAAATTTAATGATAATAAAACCTTAGCTTCTTATGCTAATGGTATATATGATTACTATGATGTGGAACAAATAGAAGAATTTGTTGCTTTTATGGGTGCTTATGAAATTGAATCTATGTTTAAAGAGTTTGAAGATTTTGATGGTGCTTGTTACAGACCTGAAAATTTAGCTATCCTCAGATATTGCTATGAGAATTATGAATACAATTCCGATATTAATGCACTTATTGAGAAAGTCTCCGCTGTCCAAGAAGAGACTAATATTTTGCAGGAATCTATGGAAGAAGAAGTTGATGAAACTGTGAGCTCATTGGATGAAAAAGATGAGGAGGAGAGAAAAGAACAAAAGGAGGAAGAGCGGATTGATCACCCGTGCTCACCTTCTAATGAGAGTAACTCTTCAACTCATACATTGTTTAATTCCCCTTCGTGCTTACCGAAGGATGATTGCTATGATGGCTGTTATGATCCCTATGATTATTTTGAAATATCCCTTTTTGATGATGCTTGCTATGCTTGTCGCCAAGATGCCAATATTAATTATGCTTATGGAGATGAACTTTCTACAGTTCCTCATGTTAAACATGAAATTGTTGCTATTGCACGCACGCGTGATAGTCCTATTATCTTTTTGGATTCTCCCAACTACACTATATCGGAGAAGTTTGCCCTTATTAAGGACTACATTGATGGGTTGTCTTTTACTCCTACACATGATGATTTTGATAGATATAATATGCATGTGCTTGATGCTCCTACTTGCAATTATTATGAGAGAGGAACTATATCTCCACCTCTCTATGTTTCCAATATGATAAAATTGCAAGAAACTATTTATACTATGCATTGGCCTTTACTTTGTGTGCATGAATTGTTCTTTTATGACATGCCAATGGATAGGAAGAGAGTTAGACTTTGTTATTGCATGATATATGTTACTTTGTGCTCACTACTAAATTATAAACCATTGTTAATTAAAATTGGCTTTGATATACCTTGGGATCCGGGTGGATTCATTACTTGAGCACTATATGCCTAGCTTAATGGCTTTAAAGAAAGCGCTGCCAGGGAGACAACCCGGAAGTTTCAGAGAGTCATTTATTTCTGTTGAGTGCTTTTATATAGTTTTAAAACAACAAAAATAAAGAGGGGAACCCAAAACTTCTTCAAAAAGGAAAGCGAAAGTGAGAAAGACAAGCATTGTTGAAGTGGGAGCTAGCCTTGAACTTTGTTCATGCTCACGGAAACTTTGTGAATCTTGATTACAGAAACTTTTCAATAAAAATAATTATCCCCTTGTACAATTCCATTGTATTATAAAAATAATGTGCCAAGGTTTGCCTTTAGGATGTTTACATTTGCTTGATGGTTTGTACGGTGCAGGACAAAAACTTTGGCTGTAGTGCGCGATTTTACATTTTTAGCTGGAACGTCAAATGGTTCTGATTATTTTTGCACTGTCTTCCTATACAAATTCTTTATTTTTCCTAATTTTGGTAGAATGTTTCCAGTATCAGAAGTATGGTGAATGTTCAGATTATTACAGACTGTTCGGTTTTAGACAGATTCTGTTTTTGATGCATAGTTTGCTTATTTTAATGAAACTATCGATTAATATCAGTTGATTAAGCCATGAAAAAGTTATATTACAGTAGACACAATGCAAAAAAATATGAATTGGTTTGCAACAGTACTTAGAGTAGTGATTTTCTTTATTATACTAACGGATCTTACCGAGTTTTCTGTTGAAGTTTTGTGTGGATGAAGTGCTCGATGATCGAGAAGGTCTTGATGTGAGAAGAAGGAAGAGAGGCAAGAGATCAAGATTGGGGATGCCCGAGGCACCCCAAGTAAATATTCAAGGAGACTCAAGCGTCTAAGCTTGGGGATGCCCCGGAAGGTGTCCCCTCTTTCTTCAACAAGTATCGGTATGTTTTCGGATTCGTTTCGTTCATGTGATATGTGCAATCTTGGAGCGTCTTTTGCATTTATTTTTCATTTTTCTTTTATGCACCATGCTGGTATGAGATGGTCCTTGTTTGATTTATAGAATGCTCTTGGCACTTCACTTATATCTTTTGAGTATGGCTTTATAGAATGCTTCATGTGCTTCGCTTATATCATTCGAAGTCTGGATTGCATGTTTCTCTTTACATAGAAAACCTCCATTTGTAGAATGCTCTTTTGCTTCACTTATATTTGTTAGATCATGGGCATATCTTTTGTAGAAAGAATTAAACTCTCTTGCTTCACTTATATCTATTTAGAGAGATGACAGGAACTAGTCATTCCAATGGTTAGTCATAAAATCCTACATAAAACTTGTAGATCACTAAATATGATATGTTTGATTCCTTGCAATAGTTTTGCGATATAAAGATGGTGATATTAGAGTCGTGCTAGTGGGTAGTTGTGAATTGTAGAAATACTTGTGTTGAGGTTTGTGATTCCCGTAGCATGCACGTATGGTGAACTGTTATGTAACGAAGTTGGAGCATGAGGTATTTATTGATTGTCTTCCTTATGAGTGGCGGTCGGGGACAAGCGATGGTCTTTTCCTACCAATCTATCCCCCTAGGGGCATGCGTAGTAGTACTTTGCTTCGAGGGCTAATAAACTTTTGCAATAAGTATGTGAGTTCTTTATGACTAATGTTGAGTCCATGGATTATACGCACTCTCACCCTTCCATCATTGCTAGCCTCTCTAGTACCGTGCAACTTTCGCCGGTACCATAAACCCACCATATACCTTCCTCAAAACAACCACCATACCTACCTATCATGGCATTTCCATAGCCATTCCGAGATATATTACCATGCAACTTTCATCGTCATCATATACATGACTTGAGCATTCATTGTCATATTGCTTTGCATGATTGTAAGATAGCTAGCATGATGTTTTCATGGCTTGTCTGTTTTTTGATGTCGTTGCTACGCTAGATCATTGCACATCCCGGTACACCGCTGGAGGCATTCATATAGAGTCATATCTTTGTTCTAGATATCGAGTTGTAATATTGAGTTGTAAGTAAATAAAAGTGAGATGATCATCATTATTAGAACATTCTCCCATGTGAGGTTATCAAAATAAAAGTGTCCAAAGAAGCCCCCCCCCAAAAGAGAGAGTCCAAAGAAGCATACAAAAAAAGAAAAAAAAGAAAAAAAAGAGAGAAAAAGAGAGAAGGGGCAATGTTACTATCCTTTTACCACACTTGTGCTGAAAAGTAGCACCATGTTCTTCATATAGAGAGTCTCCTATGTTGTCACTTTCATATACTAGTGGGAATTTTACATTATAGAACTTGGCTTGTATATTCCAATGATGGGCTTCCTCAAATTGCCCAAGGTCTTCGTGAGCAAGCAAGTTGGATGCACACCCACTTAGTTTCTTTTGTTGAGCTTTCATACACTTATAGCTCTAGTGCATCCGTTGCATGGCAATCCCTACTCACTCACATTGATATCTATTGATGGGCATCTCCATAGCCTGTTGATACGCCTAGTTGATGTGAGACTATCTTCTCCTTTTTGTCTTATCCACAACCACCATTCTATTCCACCTATAGTGCTATGTCCATGGCTCACGCTCATGTATTGCGTGAAGGTTGAAAATGCTGAAGCGCGTTAAAAAGTATGAAACAATTGCTTGGCTTGTCATCGGGGTTGTGCATGATGTGAGTATTTTGTGTGAAGAAGATGGAGCATAGCCAGACTATATGATTTTGTAGGGATAACTTTCTTTGGCCTTGTTATTTTGAAAAGACATGATTGCTTTATTAGTAGGCTTGAAGTATTATTGTTTTTATGTCAAATGATAGACTGTTGCTTTGAATCACTCGTGTCTTAATATTCATGCCATGATTAGACATATGATCAAGATTATGCTAGGTAGCATTCCACATCAAAAATTCTCTTTTTTATCATTTACCTACTCGAGGATGAGTAGGAATTAAGCTTGGGGGTGCTGATACGTCTCCGTCGTATCTATAATTTTTGATTGTTCCATGCCAATATTATTCAACTTTCATATACTTTTGGCAAATTTTTATACTATTTTTGGGACTAACATATTGATCCAGTGCCTAGTGCCAGTTCCTGTTTGTTGCATGTTTTTTGTTACGCAGCATATCCATATCAAACGGAGTCCAAACGGAATAAAAACTGACGGAAATTTTTTTGGGAATATATATGATTTTTGGGAAGAAGAATCCACGTGAGACGATGCTCGAGGGGCCCACGAGGTAGGGGCGCGCCCTGGGGAGGCAGGCGGGCCCCTGACTCTCATGGACACCCCATAAGGCGGTTGATGCCCTTCTTTCGCTGCAAGAAAGCTAATTTCTGGATAGAGACCGTGTCAAAATTTCAGCCCAATCGGAGTTACGGATCTCCGGGAATATAAGAAACAGTGAAAGGGAAGAATCTGGGAACGCAGAAACAGAGAGAGACAGAGAGACAGATCCAATCTCGGAGGGGCTCTCGCCCCTCCCGTGCCATGGAGGCCATGGACTAGAGGGGAAACCCTTCTCCCATCTAGAGAGGAGGTCAAGGAAGAAGAAGAAGGAGGGGGGCTCTCTCCCCCTCGCTTCCGGTGGCACCGGAGTGCCACCGGGGGCCATCATCATCACCGTGATCTACACCAACACCTCCGCCATCTTCACCAACATCTCCATCACCTTCCCCCCTCTATCTACAGCGGTCCACTCTCCCGCAACCCGCTGTACCCTCTACTTGAACATGGTGCTTTATGCTTCATATTATTATCCAATGATGTGTTGCCATCCTATGATGTCTGAGTAGATTTTCGTTGTCCTATCGGTGGTTGATGAATTGCTATGATTGATTTAATTTGCTTGTGGTTATGTTCCTGTCCTTTGGTGCCCATCATATGAGAGCGCGTGTGGATCACACCATAGGGTTAGTTGTATGTTGATAGGACTATGTATTGGAGGGCAAGAGTGACAGAAGCTTCAACCTAGCATAGAAATTGATGCATGCGGGATTGAAGGGGGACCAATATATCTTAATGCTACGGTTGGGTTTTACCTTAATGAACATTAGTAGTTGCGGATGCTTGCTAATAGTTCCAATCATAAGTGCATAGAATTCCAAGTATGGGATGACATGCTAGCAGTGGCCTCTCCCACATAATACTTGCTATCGGTCTAGTAAAGTAGTCAATTGCTTAGGGACAATGTCGCAACTCCTACCACCACTTTTCCACACTCGATAAATTTACTTTATTGTTTCTTTATCTAAACAGCCCCTACTTTTTATTTACGTACTCTTTATTATCTTGAACCTATCCAACAACACCTACAAAGTACTTCTAGTTTCATACTTGTTCTAGGTAAAGCGAACGTCAAGCGTGTGTAGAGTTGTATCGGTGGTCGATTGAACTTGAGGGAATATTTGTTCTACCTTTAGCTCCTCGTTGAGTTCGACACTCTTACTTATCGAAAACTGTTAAGATCCCCTATACTTGTGGGTTATCACTTTCCAGGTGGTCTCTGGAAGCATCGGTTAGTCCATTATAAAAGATATCAAGTATTTCATTTTTCTTGAGAGGATGATTAGGCAAAGCATTAAGTAATCTGAGAAGCCTCCCCAAGCTTCTGGGAGACTCTCTTCTTCAATTTGCACAAAATTATATATTTCCCTTAAGGAAGCTTGCTTCTTATGAGTGGGGAAACATTTAGCATAGAAGTAATAAATCATATCCTGGGGACTACGCACACAACCAGGAGCAAGAGAATTAAACCATGTTTTAGCATCACCCTTTAATGAGAACGGAAATAACTTAAGGATATAGTAGTAACAAATTTTTTTCCTCATGAGTGAATAGGGTGGCTATATCATTCAATTTAGTAAGATGTGCCACAACAATTTTAGATTCATAGCCATAAAAAGGATCAAATTCAACCAAAGTAATTAACTCAGGATCGACAGAGAAATCATAATCCTTATCAGAAATATAGATAGGTGAAGTAGCAAAAGCAGGGTCATATTTCATTCTAGCATTCAAAGACTTTTCTTTCAGATTAGCTAACAGTTTCTTAAGATCATATCTATCTTTGCAAGCAAAAAGGTCTCTAGCAGTTTCTTCATCCATAACATAACCCTCAGGCACATCAGGCAATTCATATCTAGGGGGAGAATCTTCATCATCACTTTCATCAGTATTATCTGTTTCAATAATTTCATTCTCTCTAACCCTCACAAGTTGTTCATCAAGAAATTCACCTAATGGCACAGTATTATCAATAACATGCGACATATTAGAATCAAAAACAGGTCTAGGTGTCGCAAATTTACTCATAACAGAAGGTGAATCAAGTGCAGAGCTAGATGGCAGTTCCTTACCTCCCCTCATAGTTGAGGGAAAAATCTTTGTTCTTTCATCTTTCAAGTTCCTCATAGTGATCAACAGATATAAATCCCAAGTGACTCAAAGAATAGAGCTATGCTCCCCGGCAACGGCGCCAGAAAATACTCTTGATAACCCACAAGTATATCGAGGGTAGAGTATTCAACCCAAATTTATTGATTCGACACAAGGGGAGCCAAAGAATATTCTCAAGTATTAACAGTTGAGTTGTCAATTCAGCCACACCTGAAAGACTTAATATCTACAGGAAAATATTTAGTAGCAAAGTAGTATCAAAGTAACGGTAACGGTGGCAAAAGTAACAGTAGTAGTTTTTGTAGCAATTGTAACAGTGGCAATGAAAAAGTAACTAAGCAAAGATCAATATGTGAAAAGCTCGTAGGCAATGGATCAATGATGGATAATTATGTCGGATGCGATTCCTCATGCAACAGTTATAACATAGGGCGACACAGAACTAGCTCCAGTTCATCAATGTAATGTAGGCATGTATTCCGAATATTGCCATACGTGCTTATGGAAAAGAACTTGCATGCCATCTTTTGTCCTACCCTCCCGTGGCAGCGGGGTCCTATTGGAAACTAAGGAATATTAAGGCCTCCTTTTAATAGAGTACCGGACCAAAGCATTAACAGTTAGTGAATACATGAACTCCTCAAACTACGGTCATCATCGAGAGTGGTCCCGATTATTGTCACTTCAGGGTTGCCGGATCATAACACATAGTAGCTGACTATTGACTTGCAAGATAGGATCAAGAACTCACATATATTCATGAAAACATAATAGGTTTAGATCTGAAATCATGGCACTTGGGCCCTAGTGACAAGCATTAAGCATAGCAAAGTCATAGCAACATCAATCTTAGAACATAATGGATACTAGGGATCAAACCCTAACAAAACTAACTCGATTACATGGTAAATCTCATCCAACCCATCACCGTCCAGCAAGCCTACGATGAGATTACTCACACACGGCGGTGAGCATCATCAAATTGGTGATGGAGGATGGTTGATGATGACGATGGTGACAGATTCCCCTCTCTGGATCCCCGAACGGACTCCAGATCAGCCCTCCCGGGGAAGATCAGGGCTTGGCGGCAGCTCCATATCGTAAAACACGATGAATCCTTCTCTCTGATTTTTTTCCTCCCGGAAAGTGAATATATGGAGTTGGGGTTGAGGTCGGTGGAGTCCCAGGGGGGCACGAGGCAGGGGGGGCATGCCCCCTGGGGCGCGCCCTGCACCCTCATGGACAGGGTGTGGGCCCCCTAATGCTGATTCTTTCGCCAATATTTTTCATTAATTCCAAAACGTGTATCCGTGGATTTTCAGGTCATTCCTAGAACTTTTATTTCTACACAAAAATAACACCATGGTAGTTCTGCTGAAAACAGCGTTAGTCTGGGTTAGCTCCATTCAAATCATGCAAGTTACAATCCAAAACAAGGGCAAAAGTTTTTGGAAAAGTAGATACGTTGGAGACGTATCGGGACCTAAAGTCAAAGGCCCAACTGTTGTGCGGGCTGTTAACAAGCCGAGAGACAAAATGGGCTAGGAGTTGGCCCATTTACCGAATGGGCCGAGGACAAGCCTAAAGTCATAGCGGGCTAGAATTGGCCCAACTGTAGAATGGGCCGAGGAAATGCCGAAAGACGTTCCGGGCCGTTAACAGGCTAAAACTAACGATGGGAGGGAAATTGTCAAATCTAGAATGGGCCTTTGATGGGCCGATTCTGTGTAACTTGTATGGGACATGCTTGTAAATGGGCCTGACTCAAGTAGGCCGCTAATGGGCCGGCCCTCTTATTTTGACAGGCCCAGCCTTTTAACCTGAATGGGCCACAGTTGGGCCGGTCCACGTGTCAACATATCATAGGCGCATCTCGCCCATTGGATGAGTATCACATGTGCCAACGCGGAGCTGACACGTGGTTCCGTCGGCCAATGAGAATTTTACACGTGGAAAATCAACATTGGTCGTGGCTGTTAGCGGGCTATTGGATCCAAAGCCGGACCCGATAGCTTAACGGTGACCCGTTACGGTGGATGCCACGTGTCGGTCACCCTTGATGAAAGCACTTCCATGACGCGACATTTATCGTCATGGAAGTGGACACTTCCGTGATGATAATTTTGGTAATGTCATGGAACACTTTTATGACAGCACAGGTATGACTATCTTGATTCTGTCATAAAATCGTCATGGATGTACATGCATGACAAAAAACGCGACCTATTGTGACAAACACGTATCATCACGAAAGTGTCTTTTTTTAGTGGTGGAAGGCAAGTTTGGTGCCCGGATATGTTATTTCCTTCCCTTACAAACCAACTCTATACAACCCTAGGCCTCTCCGGTGTGTATATAAACCAGATGGGTTAGTCCATAGAGATCATTAGAATTCTCATAGGCTAGAAGGCTAGGGTTTAGCCATTACGATCTCGAGGTAGATCAACTCTTGTAACCCCTATACACATTGAATACAATCAAGCAAGACGTAGGGTTTTACCTCCTTTAAGAGGGCCCAAACCTGGGTAAACATCATGTCCCCATCATCCCTTGTTACTATCGATCCACACACACATAGTTCGGGACCCCCTACCCAAGATCTACTGGTTTAGGCACCGACATTTGTGCTTTCATTGAGAGCTCCACTATATCGTCGACAGAAGGATCGATGACTCAACTTGTCATTGACGAGATGCTGTTTTCGGGGAGACTTTTCTCCTGGGTCAACTCTTTGTGTTTGGCGGCTTTTCTTTGCGTGCCAATTCAACTCATCACCTCGAGCAAATCGACAGCTATGCCTTGGTCACCGGATCAGGTTTGGAAGCTTAAACGACATCGCTGATATCCACGGAGACTTGGTCTTTGAAGGGTTATTTGCCTCGAACGCCGCTCCTCATCTACATGAAGGAAGCCCATCGGATCCACCATCAGATTCTGCTCAAGGATCGACTCTCGTGCCTGCCCTGGCCTTAGATCCAGAGCGGACCAGTTTGTCTGAAGACGGGATGCTAAACCCCGCCGAACTCTCCCATTACAAAGCTTCCTGCCGGAGACCTAGAGGTGACCATGCCGTCAGCGGGCCCGGAGTCAAACAGGACTCTCCCTGTCATCGGGAAGCCGGACTTGTCTCTGGATGTCAACTGCGAACTCTTGAGGTCTAGTCCACCGAGCTCGGTCAAGTGGTGATTGCCAAACCTAGCTCCACATGTCCTCAGACACATGTCCAGCTTTCGCTCCTAAACGAGGTGCTGGACCTAATGCGATCTCTCGCCATTACAGAAGTATCACTTCCGAACTATGTCCAGACTGAACTGGGGGCTGAGAGCGGGGAATTTTACGTCCCACCCACCACCCACTTAATAGCCACTGTCGAGGACCTAACCGACATGCTAGACTATGCCTCTGAAGCATCGATGGTATGGCCGACGATGCCGGAGCCGAACCAGGCCAAAACCCGCCTATCGCTGGGCCTTGGAAGGCCACTTCTACTTATGACGTATTGATACGTCTCCAATGTATCTATAATTTTTTATTGTTCCATGCTATTATATTATCTATTTTGGATGTTAATGGACTTTATTTTACACTTTTATATTATTTTTGGGAATAACCTATTAACCGGAGGCCCAGCCCAAATTGCTGTTTTTTGACTATTTCAGTGTTTCATAGAAAATGAATATCAAACGGAGTCCAAACGGAATGAAACCTTCGGGAACGTGATTTTCTCAACAAACGGGATCCAGGAGACTTGGAGTGGACATCAAGAAACAATCGAGGAGGCCACGAGGCAGGGGGCGCGCCTACCCCCTGGGCGCGCCCTCCACCCTCGTGGGCCCCTCGTTGCTCCACCAAACTACTTCTTCCTCCTATATATATCCACATACCCCGAAAACATCCAGGAGCACCACGAAAACCTAATTCCACCGCCGCAACCTTCTGTACCCAAGAGATCCCATCTTGGGGCCTCTTCCGGAGCTCCGCCGGAGGGGACAACGATCACGGAGGGCTTCTCCGATGATGTGTGAGTAGTTTACCTAAGCCCTACGGGTCCATAGCTAGTAGCTAGATGGCTTCTTCTCTCTCTTTGGATCTCAATACAAAGTTCTCCTCGATTCTCTTGGAGATCTATTCGATGTAATCTTGTTTTGCGGTGTGTTTATCGAGATCCGATGAATTGTGGGTTTATGATCTAGATTATCTATGAACAATATTTGAATCTTCTCTGAATTGTTTTATGTATGATTGGTTTATCTTTGCAAGTCTCTTTGAATTATCAGTTTGGTTTGGCCTACTAGATTGATCTTTCTTGCAATGGGAGAAGTGCTTAGCTTTGGGTTCAATCTTCCGGTGCTCGATCCCAGTGACAGAAAGGGAACCGACACGTATTGTATTGTTGCCATCGAGGATAAAAAATATGGGGTTTACATCATATTGCATGAGTTTATCCCTCTACATCATGTCATCTTGCTTAAGGCGTTACTCTGTTCTTATGAACTTAATACTCTAGATGCATGCTGGATAGCGGTCGATGTGTGGAGTAATAGTAGTAGATGCAGGCAGGAGTCGGTCTACTTGTAGCAGACATGATGCCTATATACATGATCATGCCTAGATATTCTCATACTTATTCGCTTTTCCATCAATTGCTCGACAGTAATTTGTTCACCCACCGTAATACTTATGATATCTTGAGAGAAGCCACTAGTGAGACCTATGGCCCTCGGGTCTATTTTCCATCATACAAGTTTCCAATCTATTTTATTTTGCAATCTTTACTTTCAATCTATATCATAAAAAATACCAAAAAACTTTATCTTATTATTATCATCTCTATCAGATCTCACTCTTGCAAGTGGCCGTGAAGGGATTGACAACCCCTTTATCGCGTTGGTTGCGAGGTTCTTATTTGTTTGTGTAGGTACGAGGTGACTCGCGCACGGTCTCCTACTAGATTGATACCTTGGTTCTCAAAAACTGAGGGAAATACTTACGCTGCTTTACTGCATCACCCTTTCCTCTTCAAGGGAAAACCAACACAGTGCTCAAGAGGTAGCAATAAGGATTTCTTGCGCCGTTGCTAGGGAGATCTACGCCAAGTCAAGACATACCAAGTACCCATCACAACTCTTATCCTTCGCATTACATTCTTTGCCATTTGCCTCTCGTTTTCCTCTCCCCCACTTCACCCTTGCCGTTTTATTCGCCCTCTTTTCCTTTCGCCCTCTCTTTTCCGTTCGCCTTTTCTTCGCTTGTTTTCTTGTGTGTTGGATTGCTTGCTTGTCACGATGGCTCAAGATAATACTAAATTGTGTGACTTTGCCAATACCAACAATAATGATTTTATTAGCACTCTGATTGCTCCTCTTACCGATGCTGAATCTTGTGAAATTAATACTGCTTTACTGAATCTTGTCATGAAAGATCCATTTTCTGGCCTTCCTAGTGAAGATGTCGCTACCCATCTAAACAAATTTGTTGATTTATGTGATATGCAAAAGAAGAAAGATGTGGATGATGACATTTTTACGCTAAAGCTATTTTCGTTTTCGCTTAGAGATCATGCTAAAGCTTGGTTTTTGTCTTTGCCTAAAAATAGTATTGATTCATGGAATAAGTGCAAAGATGCTTTTATCTCTAAGTATTTTCCTCCCGCTAGGATCATCTCAAACAATATTATGAATTTTAAGCAACTTGATCATGAACATGTTGCACAATCTTGGGACAGGATGAAAATAATGATATGTAATTGCCCTACACATGGTTTGAATTTATGGACGATTATACAAAAAAATTATGCTGGATTGAATTTTGCTTCTAGAAATCTTTTAGATTCGGCCGCGGGAGGCACTTTTATGGAAATCACTTTAGGAGAAGCTACCAAACTCCTAGATAATATTATGGTTAATTATTCTCAATGGCACACGGAAAGATCTACTAGTAAAAAGGTGCATGCAATTGAAGAGATTAATGTTTTGAGTGGCAAGATGGATGAACTTATGAAATTGTTTGCTAATAAGAGTGATCCTACTGATCCTAATGATATGCCTTTGTCTACTTTGATTGAGAATAATAATGAATCTATGGATGTGAATTTTGTTGGTAGGAACAATTTTGGTAATAACGTGTATAGAGGTAATTTTAATTCTAGGCCGTTTCCTAGAAATTCCTCTAATAATTATGGTAATTCCTAAAACAATTCTTATTGAAATTATAATAAGATGCCCTCTGATTTTGAATCTAATATTAAAGAATTTATTAGTTTGCAAAAGAGTTTCAATGCTTTGATTGAAGAAAAATTTCTTAAGATTGATGAGTTGGCTAGGAACGTGGATAGCATTTCTCTTCATGTTGATTCTTTGAAACTTAGATCTATTCCACCTAAGCATGATATCAATGAGTCTCTCAAAGCCATGAGAATTTCCACTGATGAGTGCAAACAAAGAACCGCTAGGATGCGTGGTAAGAAAGATTGCTTTGTGAAAGCGTGTTCTTCTAGTTTTTATGAGAATAAGGATGAAGGTCTAAAAGTGATTGATGTGTCCCCTATTAAATCCTTGTTTTGAAATATGAATCTTGATAATGATGGGACTGGAGATGAGTCAACTTTAGTTAGAAGGCATCCCAAAAATTCGGAGTTTTTAGATCTTGATGCAAAGATTGGTAAAAGTGGGATTGAAGAGGTTAAAACTTTAGATAGAAACGAACCCATGATGACCCACAAGTATAGGGGATATATCATAGTCCTTTCGATAAGTAAGAGTGTCGAACCCAACGAGGAGCAGAAGGAAATGATAAGCGGTTTTCAGCAAGGTATTCTCTGCAAGTACTGGAATAAGTGGTAACAGATAGTTTTGTGATAAGATAATTTGTAACGAGCAACAAGTAACAAAAGTAAATAAAGTGCAGCAAGGTGGCCCAATCCTTTTTGTAGCAAAGGACAAGCCTGGACAAACTCTTATATAAGGAAAAGCGCTCCCGAGGACACATGGGAATATCATCAAGCTAGTTTTCATCACGTTCATATGATTCGCGTTCGGTACTTTGATAATTTGACATGTGGGTGGACCGGTGCTTGAGTGCTATTCTTACTTGAACAAGCATCCCACTTAGGATTAACCTCTATTGCAAGAATCCGCAACTACAACAAAAGTATTAAGGTAAACCTAACCATAGCATGAAACATCTGGATCCAAATTAGCCCCTTATGAAGCAACGCATAAACTAGGGTTTAAGATTCTGTCACTCTAGCAACCCATCATCTACTTATTACTTCCCAATGCCTTCCTCTAGGCCCAAATAATGTTGAAGTGTTATGTAGTCGACGTTCACGTAACACCACTAGAGGCTAGACAACATACATCTCATCAAAATATCGAACGAATACCAAATTCACATGACTACTAATAGCAAGACTTCTCCCTTGTCCTCAGGAACAAACGTAACTATTCACAAAGCATATTCATGTTCATAATCAGAGGGGTAATAATATGCATAAAGGATCTGAACATATGATCTTCCACAAATTAAACCAACTAGCATCAACTACAAGGAGTAATTAACACTACTAGCAACCTACTAGCACCAATCCCGGACTTGGAGACAAGAATTGGATACAAGAGATGAACTAGGGTTTTGAGATGAGATGGTGCTGATGAAGATGTTGATGGAGATTGCCCTCTCCCGATGAGAGGAGCGTTGGTGATGACGATGGCGATGATTTCCCCCTCCGGGAGGGAAGTTTCCCCGGTAGAATAGCTCTGCCGGAGCTCTAGGTTGGATCCGCCAAGGTTCCGCCTCGTGGCGGCGGAGTTTCGTCCCGAAAGGTTGCTTCTTATTTTTTTCTCGACGAAAGACTTCATATAGGAGATGATGGTCATCGGAGAGCCACCAGGCGGGTCACGAGGTAGGGGCGCGCCCTAGGGGGGCGCCCCCCACCCTCGTGGACAGGATGTGGGCCCCCTGGTCTTCATCTTTGGCGAGGATTTTTCGTTATTTATTAAAAGGTATTCCATGGAGTTTCAGGACTTTTGGAGTTGTGCAGAATAGGTCTCTAATATTTGCTCCTTTTCTAGCCCAGAATTCCAGCTGCCGGCATTCTCCCTCCTTATGTAAACCTTGTAAAATAAGAGAGAATAGCCATAAGTATTGTGACATAATGTGAAATAATAGCCCATAATGCAATAAGTATCGATATAAAAGCATGATGCAAAATGGACGTATCAACTCCCCCAAGCTTAGACCTTGCTTGTCCTCAAGCGAAAGCCGATAAAAATAAATATGTCCCCATGTTTAGAGGTAGAGGCGTCGATAAAAATAAAATACGGACATGAAGGCATCATGATTATTCTCATAACAGCAACATATATAGATATTGTCATATGATTACTTATGTTCAAGTGATGATCTATTCACAATGCAAAAGTATGAATCAAAAACCTTATTGAGAACCAACAAACTATAACCTCAGTCATTGAAGCAATTGCAATTTATCATAACATCAGAAAGAGTCTATGTCACAGCTAAAAAGCAAGTCCACATACTCAACTATCATCTAGTCCTTCATAATTGCTAACACTCACGCAATACTTGTGGTTACGGAGTTTTAATCGGACACAGAGAAAGATAGGGGCTTATAGTTTTGCCTCACAACCTTTTACCTTGAGGGTAATGTCAACAATAATAACTCATGCCCCCTACATCCAATTATATATATATATATCAGGTTCTTTCCAACATGCTGGGTTTGCCAAAGGATAAAATGAAAAAGAAAAGGTGAAGATCACCATGAAACTTGCATAAGGTAGAAGATAATAATAAAAGATAGGCCCTTCGCAGAGGGAAGCAGAGGTTGCCATGCGCTTTTATGGTTGGATGCACAAAATCTTAATGCGAAAGAGCGTCACTTTATATTGCCCCTTGTGATATGAACCTTTATTATGCAGTCCGTCGCTTTTATTACTTCCACATCACAAGATTTTATAAAGATTATTTCTCCCACACTAATCATACATATTTAGGGCAATTTTTATTGCTTTGCACCGATGACAACTTACTTGAAGGATCTTACTCAATCCATAGGTAGATATGGTGGACTCTCATGGCAAAACTGGTTTAAGGGTATTTGCAAGCATGAGTAGTATCTCTACTTGGTGCTAAGAATTTGGCTAGCATGAGGGGGAAAGGCAATCCCAACATGTTGGATGATCCTTGACAACATACTTTATCTAAGATATAAGAAAACATAACCCATTACGTTGTCTTCCTTGTCCAACATCAACTCTTTAGCATGTCATATTTTGATGAGTGCTCACAATCATAAAAGATGTCAATAATAGTATATTTATATGTGAAGACCTCTCTTTCTTTATTACTTCCTATTAATTGCAACAATGACCAAAACTATGTTTGTCAACCCTCAACAACTTTTATTCATCATACTTTTTCTATGTGAGCTCATTACTCTCCATGAGATCCATATGATCTCTTTGTTTCTTTTTATTTCTTTCTCTTTTCTTTTATTCACTTAGGATCATGGCAAAATAATCAAGCCCTTGACTCAACACTAATCTTTATTATATAGCTCACGGACTCGATTACATAGAAGGATAATAAAGCAAAACTCACAACTAGATCATACTAAGAACTTTTATTCTACTAGATCAAGATATTACCAAAAGGATCGAACTAAGAAAAACGGTAAAGATAAAAGTGATGGTGATACGATACCGGGGCACTCCCCCAAGCTTGGCAGTTGCCAAGGGGAGTGCCCATCCCCATGTGATTATGTCTCTCTTTTCGGTGATGGTGATGTGATGTTCTTAGCGATGATGCCCCTCAAGATACGGTTCTCCTCCTTGAGCTTGTTGACTTGCTGCTTGAGGTCCATTATTTCCTTTCGGAGCTTTCCTGTAACAGCCAAAGCTCCCTGCACCCAAGGGTGCTGCATAGCTGCGGGAGAACCAGAGACACTCTTTTTCATATTCTCATAAGAAAGAAATCTAACATTGGAAGGGATAACCGAGTTTGGAATAGCCGAGCTCTGCAGTTCTCCCATTGTGAATCCAGCTTGGAGGCAGGAAGTGACTTCTTGATCCTCTTCCATGGCATCTATCCTCTTCAAATCAGCCTCCATCTCTTCCTCCGTTGCTGGCCCAAAGAGGTCAGCATTGTTGTTTGTTGTTGATCTCGGTGCTGGATGAGACACCCGGCTCTCCCCGACTGACTCTTGCGAAGACATCTTACTCTAATCTGCAGCAGCAACAGCTCGAAACACAAAACAGAGGATTTTTGTGTGATACGGAAGTCAAAACCTCCGAGAGATTATATAATTAATTTTTACCGACCAAAATACGTGTCGTGTATGAGAATGGAGTCCGGAGAGCACACGGGGTGCCCATGAGGTAGGGGGCGCGCCCTCCACTCTCGTGGAGGCCTCGTGTCCTTCCCGGACTGCTTCTTATTTTTCTATTTTTCTAAATATTCCAAAACGGAGAAATATTGCCTTAAAATTGTTTTGGAGTCGGTTTACTTACCGTACCACATACCTATTCCTTTTCAGAGTCTGAAACATTTTCGAAAGTGTCCTTTATGTATTCCTCCGGGGTTACGGTTTCAATAATATTGGTTTCAACATTTATGGGATTACCTGAGATATAATGTTTGATTCTTTGACCGTTCACCACCTTCAGATTTGTTCCTTCGAAGTTGTTGATTTTTATGGCACCGGAACGATAGACCTCTTCGATAACGTAAGGACCGTCCCATTTAGAGAGAAGTTTTCATGCAAAAAATCTTAAACAAGAGTTGTATAGCAATACATAATCACCTACATTAAACTCACGCTTTTGTATTCTTTTGTCACGCCATCTTTTAACTTTTTCTTTAAACAACTTGGCATTTTCATAGGCTTGGGTTCTCCATTCATCAAATGAGCTAATATCAAATAACCTCTTCTCACCGGCAAGTTTGAAATCATAATTGAGTTCTTTAATAGCCCAATATGCCTTATGTTCTAGTTCGAGAGGTAAGTGACATGCTTTTCCATAAACCATTTTATACAGAGACATACCCATAGGATTTTTATATGCAGTTCTATAGGCCCATAATGCATCATCAAGTTTCTTGGACCAATTCTTTCTAGACCTATTAACATTCTTTTGCAAAATTAATTTGAGTTCTCTATTACTCAATTCTACATGACCACTAGACTGAGGGTGATAAGGAGATGCAATTCTATGATTAACATCATATTTAGCAAGCATTTTACGGAAAGCACCATGAATAAAATGTGAACCACCATCAGTCATTAAATATCTAGGGACTCCAAATCTTGGAAAATAACTTCTTTAAGCATTTTAATAGAAATGTTATGATCAGCACTACTAGTTGGAATAGCTTCTACCCACTTAGTAATGTAATCAACAGCAACTAAAATATGTGTATAACCATTAGAGGAAGGAAAAGGTCCCATATAGTCAAAGCCCCAAACATCAAATGGTTCAATAACAAGTGAATAATTCATAGGCATTTCTTGACGTCTACTAATATTACCAATTCTTTAACATTCATCACAAGATAAGACAAACTTACAGGCATCCTTGAAGAGAGTAGGCCAATAAAAACCAGATTGGAGTACCTTATGTGCAGTTCTATCTCCAGCATGGTGTCCTCCATAAGCTTCGGAGTGACACATGCGTAGGATCTGTTCCTGTTCATGCTCAGGTACACAACGTCTAATAACACCATCCACTCCTTCTTTATAAAGATGTGGGTCATCCCAAAAGTAATGCCTCAAATCATAGAAGAACTTTTTCTTTTGCTGGTATGTGAAACTAGGTGGTATAAACTTAGCAACGATGTAATTAGCATAATCAGCATACCATGGAGCAGTATGAGAAGCATTTATGACATTTAATTGCTCATTAGGAAAGCTATCATCAATAGGAAGTGGGTCATCAAGCACATTTTCTAACCTAGACAAGTTGTCTGCAACGGGGTTCTCAGCTCCTTTTCTATCAACAATATGCAAATCAAATTCTTGTAGCAAGAGAACCCATCTAATAAGTCTAGGTTTAGCATCTTTCTTTTCCATAAGATATTTAATAGCAGCATGATCAGTGTGAATAGTTACTTTAGAATCAAAAATATAAGGTCTAAACTTATCACAAGCAAATACAACTGCTAAGAATTCTTTTTCAGTGGTAGCATAGTTTCTTTGAGCATTGTCTAGAGTTTTACTAGCATATTGAATAACATTTAGTTTCTTATCAACTCTTTGTCCTAGAACAGCACCTACAAAATAATCACTAGCATCACACATAATTTCAAAGGGTAAATTCCAATAAGGTGGCTGAACAATAGGTGCAGAAATCAATGCTTTCTTAAGTATTTCAAATGCTTCTACACAATCATCATCAAAGACAAATGGTATATCTTTTTGTAATAAATTAGTCAGAGGCCGAGAGATTTTTGAGAAGTCCTTAATGAACCTCCTATAAAAACCGGCATGACCAAGGAAACTTCTTATACCTTTGATGTCCTTGCGACATGGCATCTTTTCAATAGCATCAACCTTGGCCTTATCAACTTCGATACCTCTTTCAGAAACTTTATGCCCCAAGACAATACCTTCATTAACCATAAAGTGGCACTTTTCCCTATTCAAGACAAGATTAGTTTCTTCACATCTCTGTAAAACTCGATCAAGGTTGCTCAAGCAATCATCAAAAGAAGATCCATAGACGGAAAAGTCATCCATGAAAACCTCACAAATCTTTTCACAGAAGTCAGAGAATATAGCCATCATGCATCTTTGAAAGGTAGCAGGTGCATTACATAAACCAAAAGGCATACGTCTATAAGCAAAAGTACCAAAAGGGCATGTAAAAGTAGTCTTTGATTGATCTTCGGCTGACACAGGTATTTGAGAGAAACCAGAATAACCATCTAGAAAGCAAAAATGTGTATGTATGGATAATCTTTCTAGCATTTGATCGATAAAAGGTAAGGGGTAATGATCCTTTTTAGTAGCCTTATTTTATTTGCGGAAATCAATTACCATCCTATAACCTGTAATAATTCTTTGAGGAATCAATTCATATTTATCATTAGGAACACCAGTAATACCTCCCTTCTTAGAGACACAATGGACAGGACTTACCCACTGACTATCAGCAACGGGATAGATTATACCTGCCTCAAGGAGCTTTAGTATTTCCTTTCTTACCACTTCTTTCATTTTAGGATTCAGCCGGCGTTGATGATCACAAACTGGTTTAGCATCTTCTTCCAAATTAATTTTATGTTGATAGAGAGTGGGACTAATGCCCTTAAGATCATTAAGAGTATACCCAATAGCAGCACGGTGCTTCTTCAGAGTTTTCAATAATCTCTCTTCCTCATGCTCTGAAAGGTTAGCACTAATAATAACAGGATATATGTCGGTGTACTAGAGTAGGGGTACCCTAGTATCCCGAACTTGTGCACGGGCAGTCGCAGCATCCCGCGGCAAGGCTTGCCGGGTGACCGCCAAGATCCTCCGTGGTTCCTTTGGAGCCATTCAAGAACAAAGTACTCAAACCAAGGCCCCGGCAAGAGGAGCTGGCCGGGAAGAAGACAAGACCCCGGCAAGAGGAGCTTGCCGGGAAGGCTATCAAAAGCATCTCGAGACCCCGGCAAGAGGAGCTTGCCGGGAACGACATCCAAGGCGTTTAAAGGAACTTGCCACGGCGCGCTACGCGCCCCGGCAAGGCCCGGTGAGCGACAAGCTCCCGGACGCGACAAGACAACGACCGCGGCAAGGCGCTTGCCGCGGCAAGCCACCCCTCCGCGCCCGCGCTCCGGCACACCCGCCACGTGTCGCTCTGGGGCATTCCCCAAGCACACGTGGCAGGAGGCCGTGCAGCTAGGGGTGTCAAGTGGCAAGCAGGCGCTGACAAGATAACCATCCTGGCGAACGATGGCGTCCCTAGCGGTCCCTTTCGGTACTGTTTAGGCGACACAGACGGGCAATTAATGCCCTTGTCCCTTGCCGTCAGGGTTAGGTATGATAACACTGTAGCAGGTAGCTGTACCTACTACAGCACCTTTCCATTTTTGCCCTTGGCCCCCGTTGCCGTATGTCGGTAACCCCTTGAGCATATAAAAGGAGGCCCGTGTGCAACGGGAGGGGGGGAGCCATTCCGACCACCCACGCTTGGTCTTGCTAGCCGCCGGTGTGTACTGTAGCACTCCGCGCTCCCGAGCTAGAAATCAATACCAAACCACAAAGCAGGAGTAGGGTTTTACGCATCCGTGCGGCCCGAACCTGGGTAAATCGCTCGCGTGCTTCGCCTCGATCTGCTCTTTGCACGACCTCCGCCCCCGCCGAACCGAAAGGGACCCGGTATGTCGGTCCCATAGGTGTCCGTGGATCAGCACCCCGGCATCTTTGGCGCGCTAGGTAGGGGGCGTCGAAGTTGTGTGAACCAGATCCGGCGTTCTCGCGAGCTAGATCTTCATCATCTTCATCAACATGCCGCCGAAGAAGAAAGTTTCGGAGGCAGCTGCTCCATCCGCGCCGAGCCAACCACCGCCGGAGCAAACGGTCGGTGGGGCAGACGCCGGCGGAAGGACGGGCGTCGACGAGGAAGCTCGCGGCGCTGCCAGGTCCAAGGACAAGGCTGCGCTGCCCACCGGCGGCGTAGCCGGCTCCCACAATGACCGGGCGCACTCCAAGACCTCGGCGTCCGTGCATGCACCGCGCCCATCTCAGGAGGCGCGGGACCGGCAGCGTCATGGTACTCACGGTACCATGCGTTCGCTAGATCCACATCGGGCTGGTGGGTCTCGGAGCGCTCAAGACCACCATGCACGTCAACCTGCTGGCGCGAGCGAGACACGGTCGCCTGGACGAGATACTGCTCCTTCTAACGTAGTTAGAAGTCCGAGCGTGTCCCGCTCTTCGCACCGTTCGCCACCGCCACCCGCCAAATACCTTTCGCTCTAGTCTATGGAGCAGAGGCAGTTATCCCCACGGAACTCGTATACGGGTCGCCTCGAGTGCTCGCTCATGATGAGCTTGAGCAAGAGCAGCTGCGACAAGATGACGCGCTGCTCCTTGAGGAAGACCATCTTCAGGCTGCTGTGCGAGCTGCTCGCTACCAGCAAGCTTTGCGCCGCTACCATAGCCGCAAAGTTAATGCCAGAAGTCTCGAGGAAGGCGACCTTGTTCTTCGGCGCGTTCAGTCCGCCAAGAATTCCAACAAGTTGACACCGAAGTGGGAAGGCCCTTACCGGGTGGAACGAGTCACTAGGCCTGGTGCTGTCCGCCTTGGGACCGAAGATGGCATTCCAGTGAGCAACTCCTGGAACATCGAGCATCTTCGTAAGTTTTACCCGTAAGGCGCGGTTGTCGGGCCCTGCCCGGCAACCACCCTTTTGTACAAGTCTTGCCGCTGTTGCATGTAATCCTTTGTACAAAGCCGGGCGCAGATCCCGTGCACAACACCTACTCCACGGTAAGCAATAACGAGCCGTAAAGCTCCATATCTGTATTGTCTCTTCTTCTTTTTGAAAGCAAGGTTCCCCTCGCCCACAAGTTTGCCGGGGGGAAAGGAGAAGACGATGGATGGTATGGGCCAGGCGTCATTCAAGAAAGTTTCGCCTTGCCGGGAAGCCAACAACAGAAAAGCTAAGTTGCCAAAGTTTGAGCAATCGAATTTTTTAAATTTTAAGTTATCTCCCTTGAACGACCACACTTTGTATGGGAAACCTGTGCGCGGAGGAACCAACTCATAGCTAGTTGCGCCCTTACTTTGTTTCGAGTCCGCTCAACAACTTAAGTGAGCTGCTAAGCGCCCTTACTTTGCTTCGAGTCCGCTCAGCAACTTAAGCGAGCTGCTAGCGCCCTTACCTTGCTTCGAGTCCGCTCAGCAACTTAAGTGAGCCACTAGCACACTTACTTTGTTTCAAGTTCGCTTAGCAACTTAAGTGAGCTGCAACTGGTTGCGACAAGGTTTCTTGCCGGTAGCGGCACCGCCAGCAGGCTGCTGACGTCCCGCACCCAGCGCTCGCGGCTCAGGTGCCTGCACCGGCAAGTTCCCTAAAAGCGTAGGGCAAAAACATACAAAGGAAGGAATCAAGTAAAGGGAGTAACGTTGCAATCATTGCCCACAATCAAGTTACATTACAAAGATAGCTTGTCGCAGCTCTAACAGATTGTTTTCATGACATGATGGGCAGCGACAAGAAAAGAAGAAATGAGCGGCCTAATCTACGCGATCGCCTTCGACCCGCTTGATCCCGCTCACCTTGTCCACAATGGGTGCGACAAGGGCCTTGAGCTCCTCCAGATCGGCTTCTGGCGGCAAGGACCTGAGGATGTTGGTGAGGCGGAGGCCCGGGTTGCGGAAGGCCACCTTTATCAACACTTTCTCGAGGGCTCCCGCACAGATCTCGCGCGACTCGTCAGCTAGTTGCTTGGGGATCCTCTCTCGGAGTCACTGAAGGGCCGTCGCCACGCCCTTGAAGAACAGGACGAGCTTGGCGCTGGTCTGGAGGTTGTCGTCGGAGGGATACCCAAGATCTTCCATCCCCAGCTGCGACAGCTCCTTGTCGATATCTGCGGCGGCGTTCACCAGACTCTCCGTCCAGTGCGTCACAGTCTCCCTGAAGGCGTTCTGGGTGGTGGCGGCGCTCTCTAGCAGCGCCTTGTCGGCCTTGATTTCCTCCTTCAAGGCCGCCTCCCGCTTCTTGGCGCTGTCCAGAGTCTTGGTCAAAGTGGTTAGCTTTAACTCAAGATCTACGTTGGAGGCCTTGGCGACGCTGAGCTCCTTGCCCTTCTCAGAGAGATCGGCCTCCAGCCGCGCCACCTTCGTCTTCAACTCCTCCTTGGCGGCCTCGGCGGCGGCGGCAGCGTCCTCCGCTTGCTTGAGGGCTCCGCCAAGCTTCTCCTCGCGCGTGGCAAGCTCCTCCTTGTGAGCGTCGAGGTTGACCTTCCGCTGCGCCAGCTCGCCCTCCTCCGCGGCTAGCTTCACAGCGGCCAGTCGCTGCAGCTCTTCGGCTTCGGCCTTCTCGAGGATAAAGGCCTTCCGCGCTTCAGCGAGCTGCTCCCGCTCCTCCGCCAGGGATCGGACGGCTTCCCAGTGGAAACCCCCGAGCTCCTCCGCGCGCCTTTCGATGTCAGCTCCCGCCTTCGCGACAAGTGCCTCGCGGAACTCCAGCTTGGCTTGTCGCGCGCGGTAGAGCGACATCAACCTGCGCAGCAGCCGCTCTTCTTCGGGCTCGTTGCTGCTGTTGCTTGGCGCGTTGACCAGCTTCAGTCCCGCGGAGGCGAGCACTTCTCCGTCGAAGACCTCCCCCTCGACCGGCGCTCTGGAGCTTGATGCCCAGGGAAGATTGATGAAGACGTCGTCACCGGCCTTCAAATAGACGCCCGGCTGGGGATCCTTGGAACTTGGCGCTGCAGCTTCGGCGGATGGGTCGGCGGTCGGCGTAGCGCCTGGCGCTCCTGCGGCCTCTGGGCCGTCAGTATGATCGCCAGATTCCTCGCCAGTTGCTGCGGCGTCAGCCTTGGCGGCCTCCGCGCCGGTGGCGTCTCCAGCACCGGCTGCTTCATCAGCGGCGACCTCTGTCTCCATCTGCTCCACAGCGGATGGATTTGACAGCCGGAAAAGGGGAGAAGAGTCAAACAGAATCCAGCAGGAACCCATAAAGATCAAGAAAAGAAGGATCCAAGAGAAGTTTCGAAGCAAGGGGAGTACCTGCACCAGGCTCTGCGGTCGTGGTCTCCGTCGTCGGGGGGCCGCTGGCGCTGTCCCTCGCCGGAGAACCCTCCCTTGCCGGAGACTCCTCCCTCACCGGGGAGCCTTCCCTTGCCGGAGAGTTCTCCCTTGTCGGGGAATTCTCCCTTGGCTCCTGGTGGGGCTGCTCGGCTCCTACACAAGTCAACAAGCAGATATCAGCGAAGACAAGTACCCATGCGCGCCTCGCCGCAGAAGATAATTCACACACTTACGCTGGGGGCTGCCGTGGAGGAAAGTCGTCGGCTCCGGCAAGGTTATCTCGAGCGCGCCACCTATTGTCGCAGTGGGCTCGTCCTTGATGACGACCACCGGGGCCTTAGCTCTCTTTGCCGCTCTCTGGGACAGAGTCCTAAAGAGGAACAGATTCAGGGAAAAGCAAGTGAGAAATGAGACCAACAGCAAGAGTTGAAGAAATGCGAGTACAACAAGAGAAGCTTACTCTTCTTCTTCTTCCTCGTCGGAGCTTAACGCGGAGGAGTCGAAGCCTGGCGCGCACCCGGCGCGAGGAGGCGGAGGAGAAGCTTCCCTTGGCCGCTTGGCGGGAGCAGTGGCGGTGGTCTGAGATGACCCCGCTCCGGCTGTCGGCGCGGCGTGAGTAGCGGCAGGGACTGAAGAGGTGGTCCGGCTAGACTCCGCTCCAGCTGCCGTCGTAGCATGAGGCGCTCCCGCGGCAACGGTATTTGCCGTGGTCGAGCGTGTCACGCGGCATGGCGACTGTTGGCCCGCTTGCCGCTCCGCCACATCACCAACCTTGCGGAGGCGCCTTCTTGGAGGGGATGGAGGCCCTGCTTCTGGTAGGCTGTCTGGAGACGAGGTGGAAGAAGAGTCGATTTGCAACGAGCCGCTCGTGTCCTTGGCGGGCTCGCTCAGCTCGGTGTCTTGCCCGGCAGGCCCCTTCTTGCCGGCAGGCTCCCCTCGCTCGGCACGGCTTGCCGCTTCTGCTGCATCGGCCTCCTCCGCAGTGAACCCGAACTCGCCCGCGGCTGCGGCTGCCGCTGCCTCCTCTAGCCTAGTGGCGATGAGCGCCATCTCCGCATCCGTGGTGTCGCGGGTGAGGCCGTCCTTCTCGTTGAGGCGGATTGGCACTTCCACCAAGTCGTCGAAGAATTGCCGCACGACCTCGTCTGCGGGCTCCTGCCAAGTTGGCACAATCCCGTGCGAGTTACACTCCGGCATCATTGCATGGATGCGATCGAGCGCGGAATTGTTGCACAAAGGCACGACGCCCCCCGGCAACCTGAACACCTCGGGATGCTGGGGATCATATTTGAACAGCTCCTGCAGCATCGCGTTGAGCTCCAGGACTGTGAAGTTGTAATTGAGGCCTGGCCGCAGCCTCATGATGTCTGCCGCGTTCTTGAACTCCCAAGTGGGCCTCCCCCATTCCTGCAGGGGGGCGATGCGGCGGCGAAGGAAGTTTGCGCCAACAGCACCAACAGTAAGCCCGGCAAGCCTGAGGCGCAGGATCCTGGTGACGGCAATTCTCAGCCTGTCGTCTTCCGGGGCCATGTCGCTCCAATCGCTGCCGCGTGCTACTGGGGTTTTGCGCCGGGTGGTAAATGGCTGCGGATCCTCTTCGTCAATCCAGCACCAATCCGCTCTCCACTCCTCCCACTTGCCGCAGAACTCTCCCTCCAGATAGGTCTCCTTCTTGCCGGCCCTTGAGATCCAGGCAATCCCGCCGGATAGAGGCTCTCCTCTCTCTACTCGGGGGATGAAGAAGTGGCGGAAGAGGGCTACGTTGGGAAGGACTCCGACAAAGTTTTCGCAGAGATGTGCGAAAACTGCCATTGTCAGGACGGCATTGGGGGTGAAATCGAGGAGGTGGAATCCATAGGTGTTCATGATGTCACAGAAGAAATCAGAGAAGGGCGGGCAGAGCCCGCAATAGAAGAACAATGCGAAGAAGGGGTACTCATTCGGAGCCTTCTTCCAAGCGGCGGCGGGGAGAACCTTTGTTCGCGGATGCGCGCGCGTCTCCGCCGACCAGAACAGATAGTAGTTCTCCCTCAGCTCCTTCGCGCCGAGCTTGGGGGGGGGAAACGGACCGCTCCTTCCGCAGCGCCGCGAGCCGCTGCGCCTCGGTCGTCTTCACGGTCTTCCCCTTGTCGGCTTTTGGAGCCATGGCGGAAGTAGTGGAGGAGGTCGACGGTGTTGGTGGTGCTAGTGGCGATGGGGGGCGGAGCGCTGCTCTCTCTCTCTCTTAGCTTTGGGGAGGCAAGGGAGCGGCGGAGATTTCTGAGATTGGGAACGGCAACGGACGAGTGGGCCAACTGCCCCTGTTTCCCCTGCTTTTAAAGGGGGGGGCGGACGTTCCGCATTTCCAGAAAAAGAAACCCCCACGATCTCTCCCACGATGCCGCATTCAACGCGTGCCGTTCGGGGACGGCGCGGAGGATACGGGGTGAGACACGGCGTAACCTAGGCCGCGCGTGCCCGTGCACTGTTTTGGGCCTGGCCCAACAGCACTCGGCACCGTGTATGGCCCAGGCCCGGGGGCTCCTGTCGGTGTACTAGAGTAGGGGTACCCTAGTATCCCGAACTTGTGCACGGGCAGTCGCAGCATCCCGCGGCAAGGCTTGCCGGGTGACCGCCAAGATCCTCCGTGGTTCCTTTGGATCCATTCAAGAACAAAGTACTCAAACCAAGGCCCCGGCAAGAGGAGCTGGCCGGGAAGAAGACAAGACCCCGGCAAGAGGAGCTTGCCGGGAAGGCTATCAAAAGCATCTCGAGACTCCGGCAAGAGGAGCTTGCCGGGAACGACATCCAAGGCGTTTCAAGGAACTTGCCGCGGCGCGCTACGCGCCCCGGCAAGGCCCGGTGAGCGACAAGCTCCCGGATGCGACAAGACAACGACCGCGGCAAGGCACTTGCCGCGGCAAGCCACCCCTCCACGCCCGCGCTCCGGCACACCCGCCACGTGTCGCTCTGGGGCCTTCCCCAAGCACACGTGGCAGGAGGCCGTGCAGCTAGGGGTGCGAAGTGGCAAGCAGGCGCTGACAAGATAACCATTGTGGCGAACGATGGCGTCCCTAGTGGTCCCTTTTGGTACAGTTTAGGCGACACAGACGGGCAATTAATGCCCTTGTCCCCTGCCGTCAGGGTTAGGTATGATAACACTGTAGCAGGTAGCTGTGCCTACTACAGCACCTTTCCATTTTTGCCCTTGGCCCCCGTTGCCGTATGTCGGTAACCCCTTGAGCATATAAAAGGAGGCCCGTGTGCAACGGGAGGGGGGGAGCCATTCCGACCACCCACGCTCGGTCTTGCTAGCCGCCGGTGTGTACTGTAGCACTCCGCGCTCCCGAGCTAGAAATCAATACCAAACCACAAAGCAGGAGTAGGGTTTTACGCATCCGTGCGCCCGAACCTGGGTAAATCGCTCGCGTGCTTCGCCTCGATCTGCTCTTTGCACAACCTCCGCCCCCGCCGAACCGAAAGGGACCCGGTCCGCCGGTCCCATAGGTGTCCGTGGATCAGCACCCCGGCAATATATCCTTTTCTCATCAAGATAAGCATATTTAAGAGTATCAGGTAACGGTTTAAGCTCAAATACAGGATCACCCTTGCGTGGAGGAGGATCCCCTAGGATTTCAACAGGTAAATTGTTTTTCAGAATAGGTTCCTGTTTAAAGAATACTTCATCTAATTCCCTTCTTTCATTCATAAACATATCATTTTCATGGTCTAGCAAATAATGTTCTAAAGGATCACTAGGAGGTACGGCAATAGAAGCAAGACCAATAATTTCATCCTTACTAGGTAATTCTTCTTCACGGTGTTGTCTACTAAATTTAGAGAAATTAAATTCATGAGTCATATCATCTAAACCGATAGTAACAACATCTCTTTTGCAATCTATGGTAGCATTAACAGTGTTTAAGAAGGGTCTACCAAATATAATGGGACAAAAGCTATCTTGCGGGGAACCAAGAACGAGAAAATTAGCAGGATATTTAGTTTTCCCACACAAGACTTCAACATCTCTAGCAATTCCCATTGGTGAAATAGTATCTCTATTAGCAAGTTTAATAGTAACATCAATTTCTTCTAACTCAACAGGTGCAATGTCATGCATAATTTCTTTGTATAAGTCAATAGGTATTCCACTAGCACTAGCACCCATATCACATAAGCCATGATAACAATGATCTCCTATTTTAACAGAAATGATAGGCATGCCTACCACAGGTCTAGGTTTATCTGTATCACGGGGTTTAGCAATTCTAGCAGTTTCATTACAAAAGTAAATAACATGCCCATCTATATTATCAGACAAGAGATCTTTAACAATAGCAATATTAGGTTCTACTTTAACTTGCTCAGGAGGTGTATATGTTTTAATATTGCTTTTACGAACCATAGTTGAAGCTTTAGCATGATCCTTTATCCTAACAGGGAAAGGTGGTTTCTCAACATAACAAGTAGGAACAATAGGATCATTATAAGTGACAGTCTTTTCTTCAACTTTAATAGGTGCAGCTACTTTTACTTCTATGGGAGGAGCATATTTAAACCACTTCTCCTTAGGGAGATCAACATAAGTAGCAAAAGATTCATAGAAAGAAGCTACTATCTCAGAATCAAGTCCATATTTAGTGCTAAACTTACGGAAAATATCGGTATCCATAAAAGATTTAACACAATCAAACTTAGGTGTCATACCTGACTCCTTACCATTGTCGAGGTCCCAATCTTCAGAGTTGCGTTTAATTCTATCCAATAAATCCCATCTAAATCCAATAGTCTTCATCATAAAAGAGCCAGCACAAGAAGTATCGAGCATGGTGCGATTTTTTTCAGAAAGTCGAGCATAAATTTTTTGAAGAATTGTTTCTCTTGGGATCTCATGATTGGGGCATGGATATAACATTGATTTAAGCCTCCCCCAAGCTTGAGTGATGCTTTCTCCTTCGCGAGGCTAAAAATTATATATATAATTGCGATCACGATGAACAAGATGCATAGGGTAATACTTTTGATGAAATTCCAATTTCAATCTTCTATAATTCCATGATCTCGTATCATCACATAGCCTATACCATATCAATGCGTCTCCCTTCAAAGATAAAGGGAAGACCTTCTTCTTAGAAACATCATTGGGTATACCTACAAGCTTAAATAATCCACAAACTTCATCCACATATATTAGGTGTTCATTAGGATGCTTTGTTCCATCTTCTGTAAAAGGATTAGCTAGCAGTTTTTCTATCATACCTGAAGGATACTCATAAGGAATTTCATTTTCAATAGGTTCATGTGACGCCCCCGATTCAATCGTACACTAATCATACACGCAAATGTGTACGATCAAGATCAGGGACTCACGGGAAGATATCACAACACAACTCTACAAATAAAATAAGTCATACAAGCATCATATTACAAGCCATGGGCCTCGAGGGCTCGAATACAAGAGCTCGATCATAGACGAGTTAGCGGAAGCAACAATATTTGAGTACAGACATAAGTTAAACAAGTTTGCCTTAAGAAGGCTAGCACAAACTAGGATACAGATCGAAAGAGGCGCAGGCCTCCTTCCTGGGATCCACCTAAACTACTCCTGGTCGTCGTCAGCGGGCTGCACGTAGTAGTAGGCACCTCCCGAGTAGTAGTAGTCGTCATCAACGGTGGCGTCTGGCTCCTGGACTCCAACGTCTGGTTGCAGCAATCGGATATAGGAAAGGGGAAAAGGGGGAGAAAAGCAACCGTGAGTACTCATCCAAAGTACTCGCAAGCAAGGAGCTACACTACATATGTATGCATTGGTATCAAATAGAAAAAGGCTATCATATGTGGACTGAACTGCAGAATGCCAGAATAAAAGGGGAATAGCTAGTCCTATCGAAGACTACGCTTCTGGTAACCTCCATCTTGCAGCAGGAGAAGAGAGTAGATGGTAAGTTCACCAAGTAGCATCGCATAGCATAATCCTAACCGATGATCCTCCCCTCGTCGCCCTGTGAGAGAGCGATCACCGGTCGTATCTGGCACTTGGAAGGGTGTGTTTTATTAAGTATCCAGTTCTAGTTGTCATAAGGTTAAGGTACAACTCCAAGTCGTCCTGTTACCGAAGATCACGGCTATTCGAATAGATTAACTTCCCTGCAGGGGTGCACCACATAACCCAACACACTCGATCCCATTTGGCCGGACACACTTTCCTGGGTCATGCCCAGCCTCGGAAGATCAACACGTCGCAGCCCTACCTAGGCACAACAGAGAGGTCAGCACGCCGGTCTAAATCCTATGGCGCAGGGGTCTGGGCCCATCGCCCTTTGCACACCTGCACGTTGCGAACGCGACCGGTGAGCAGACCTAGCAACCTCCATTACAAAGGAAGTTGCATTATGCGGTCCAACCTGGCACGCGCCGCTTAGTCGCTGACATCACGAAGGCTTCGGCTGATACCACGCCGTCGAGTGCCCATAACTGTCCCCGCGTAGATGGTTAGTGCGTATAGGCCTGTAGCCAAACTCAGATCAAATACCAAGATCTCGTTAAACGTGTTATCTTGAAGACACCACGAACGCTAACCAGGGCCAGGCCCACCTCTCTCCTAGGTGGTCTCAACCTGCCATGTCGCTCCGCCACAAAGATCCACCCAGAGGGCCGTTGGGACAAAGGTCCTTTCAGCCCCCAATCCGTGAATCACTCGCGGGTACTGCTCGAGCCAACCCGACTTTAGTCATCACATGTATCATGTATAAAGTATAGGTATATACCCGTGATCAACTCCCGAGTGATCACGGCCCGATAGTATAGCATGGCAGACGGACAAGAATGTATGGCCACTGATGATAAACTAGCATCCTATACTAAGCATTTAGGATTGCAGGTAAGGTATCAACAGTTGTAGCAACAATGACAAGCTATGCATCAGGATAGGATTAACGGAAAGCAGTAACATGCTACACTACTCTAATGCAAGCAGTACAGAGGAGAGTAGGTGATATATGGTGATCAAGGGGGGGCTTGCCTGGTTGCTCTGGCAAGAGAGAGGGGTCGTCAACACCGTAGTCGTACTGGGTAGTAGCGGCGTCGGTCTCGATGTCTAGCGAGAGAAGAGGGGGAAGAAACAATAAATATAATGCAAACAAATGCATGACGATGCATGACATGGCAAAGCGTGATGCTAGGTGTGCCCTAACGCGGTACGAGGTGGTACCGGTGAAGGGGGAAAAACATCCGAGAAAGTATTCCTGGTGTTTTGCATTTTCGGACAGATGAACCAGAGGGGGAAAGTTGCGAGTTTGATATGTTAGGGGTGTGTGGCGGATAAGCGGGCTGCGTATGCGGGTTCGTCTCTTCGTCCTGCGCAACTTTCATGTTGAAAATATTTTAATCCGAGTTACGGATTAAAAGATGTGATTTTCTAAAGATTTTATTAATTTCTGGAATTTAATTAATTATTTAAATTAAATTCGAAAATAGATTAGTGACATCAGTATGATGTCATGCTGACGTCAGCAGTCAACAGAGTTGACTGGTCAACCTGACCAGTGGGTCCCACTGGTCAGTGACACATTTTAATTAAACAGTTTAATTAAACTAATCAAAATTAATTAGGGGGGTGGGCCCCACTGTCATACTAATTAATTAATTACCTAATAGTTTAATTAGTTTAGTTATTTGATTAGTTTAATTAATCAAAATTAATTAAGTTAATTAATTCTTTAATTAATTAATATTTATTTATTTATTCTTATTATTTTTGTTTTTTTAAACGTTCTGGGCAGGGCCCATGTGTCATAGGCCCAGGGGGTCCATGCGGGTTAGCGGGCGCGCGGGCGTGCGTGTGCGGATGATGGGGCGGTGGAGGTGCCCGACCCGGACGAGGGCCAGCGGCACGGAGGGGCGCCGGGCACCGGAGATGGCACCGGCAAGGCCACGGCGGGGCAGCACCGGGGCTGGGCGGCGCAGGCTGGAGGGGGGTGGCGCGATCGGGCCGGTGCGGGGCAGCACGGAGATGCGGGACCCGAACGACGCGGACACGCGGTGAGCAGCGCCCGCAGCGGAGCAGCAGCAGCAGCAGGGCTGCACGGCGGAGGGAGAGCGGCGGCAAGGGGCGGCCAAGGCGCGGCCATCACAGGAGCGCACGGGAGGCGTCGGGGCGTGGCTCGGGACGTGCAGGGGGAGGTCGGTGCACGAACCGGGCATGGGGAGTGAGGCGACGATGCGGGGCGAGGCCACCGTGACTCCGTGAGCGTGGGCCTCGATGTCCAGAGCGGGGGGGAAGGCGCGCGGGGCGTCGTGGTGCGCGCCGGCGCATGCACGCGAGTGGCGGGCGGTGGAGCGCGGCCAGGGGAGGCGCAAGGCGAAGCCGGCGGAGCGCGCGTGTACGAGGGTAGGGGAGAGGAGGCCGGGGGCCTCACCGGCGATCGTGGGGTCAGGGCAGTGGTGCTCGGGGGGGAAAGACGAGGACAACGACGAAGAAGGAAGTAGGCCGGCGAGGAGGTTCGGCGAGGTGGCGAGGCGCCGGCGTGAGGCGGGGCAGCACCAGGCGGTGTCGGCGTCGAGCCCCCGATCTCGATCTAGATCGGGGGAAGTGGGCGATGTGGGGGAGGGGGAAGTGGGGTAGTGCGTGGTTAGAGTTACGGGGTGTGGGGGGTTATGGGCGCGGCTGGTGGGCCGGCCTGCTGGCCTGCTGGGCCGTGGCCCGGGGGGTTCTTCTTTTTTTCTTTTTTTTCTGTCTCTTGCCTTTGTTTGTTTTGGTTTTCTATTTTTATTTTCTGTTTATTAGTTTTCTATTTTATTCTATTTTAATTTTAGTTTTATAAAATATAACTACGACTCCTAAATTAATGTCATAACTTATTCTACTACCACAAAAAGTTTGACACCTAAATAAAACAGTTTGTATTATTATAATTTTTCTAAAGGCATCTAATTAATTGTCATAGTTGTTGTTTTAATTACTTTAGAGTCTTTAAACGTTCTATAAAAGTGTGGTTTCTCCATCGGTATTATCCATGATTTATTTGACACATTTTGGACATCTTAGTTTTAATGTTTGGAAACTTTTGTTGTTTGACAATATTTAAATTTTGAATTTGAAAGTTTCGAACCGACGGGAGATTAGCAACAGCAAATCGAGGTGACGTGGCATCATTAGCAGAGGTTTACTATAGCTTAATTAACCGGGCGTCACAGTTCAGTAGGTTGAGGAGAAACTCTTTGCTCTACTGGTCGGGGTGAAGATACCCCGAACAAGCCCCTCAGAGGATTACTTTCCATAGTAACAAGTGACAGTAAATTTGAGCACATTATATAAATTTTTCCTTACCAAATTCCACCTACCAAAGGCGCTTCACTCCCCGGCAACGGCGCCAGAAAAGAGTCTTGATGACTCACAAGTATAGGGGATCTATCGTAGTCCTTTCGATAAGTAAGAGTGTCGAACCCAACGAGGAGGAGAAGGAAATGATAAGCGGTTTTCAGCAAGGTATTCTCTGCAAGTACTGAAATAAGTGGTAACAGATAGTTTTGTGATAAGATAATTTGTAACGAGCAACAAGTAACAAAAGTAAATAAAGTGCAGCAAGGTGGCCCAATCCTTTTTGTAGCAAAGGACAATCCTAGACAAACTCTTATATAAGGAAAAGCGCTCCCGAGGACACATGGGAATATCGTCAAGCTAGTTTTCATCACGTTCATATGATTCGCGTTCGGTACTTTGATAATTTGACATGTGGGTGGACCGGTGCTTGGGTGCTATTCTTACTTGAACAAGCATCCCACTTATGATTAACCTCTATTTCAAGCATCCGCAACTACAACAAAAGTATTAAGGTAAACCTAACCATAGCATGAAACATCTGGATCCAAATCAGCCCCTTACGAAGCAACGCATAAACTAGGGTTTAAGCTTCTGTCACTCTAGCAACCCATCATCTACTTATTACTTCCCAATGCCTTCCTCTAGGCCCAAATAATGGTGAAGTGTTATGTAGTCGATGTTCACATAACACCACTAGAGGCTAGACAACATACATCTCATCAAAATATCGAACGAATACCAAATTCACATGACTACTAATAGCAAGACTTCTCCCTTGTCCTCAGGAACAAACGTAACTACTCACAAAGCATATTCATGTTCATAATCAGAGGGGTAATAATATGCATAAAGGATCTGAACATATGATCTTCCACCAATTAAACCAACTAGCATCAACTACAAGGAGTAATTAACACTACTAGCAACCTACTAGCACCAATCCCGGACTTGGAGACAAGAATTGGATACAAGAGATGAACTAGGGTTTTGAGATGAGATGGTGCTGATGAAGATGTTGATGGAGATTGCCCTCTCCTGATGAGAGGACCGTTGGTGATGACGATGGCGATGATTTCCCCCTCCAGGAGGGAAGTTTCCCCGGTAGAACAGCTCTACCGGAGCTCTAGCTTGGATCCGCCAAGGTTCCGCCTCGTGGCGGCGGAGTTTCGTCCCGAAAGGTTGCTTCTTATTTTTTTCTCGACGAAATACTTCATATAGGAGAAGATGGTCATCGGAGAGCCACCGGGGGGCCCACGAGGTAGGGGCGCCCTAGGGGGCGCCCCCCACCCTCATGGATAGGATGTGGGCCCCCTGGTCTTCATCTTTGGCGAGGATTTTTCATTATTTATTATAAGGTATTCCGTGGAGTTTCAGGACTTTTGGAGTTGTGCAGAATAGGTCTCTAATATTTACTCCTTTTCTAGCCCAGAATTCCAGCTGCCGGCATTCTCCCTCCTTATGTAAACCTTGTAAAATAAGATAGAATAGCCATAAGTATTGTGACATAATGTGAAATAACAACCCATAATGCAATAAATATCGATATAAAAGCATGATGCAAAATGGACGTATCAACCCACTATCTTGGATTTCAAGGAATTTAATTATGATAATTTATCTTTGATAGATTGTATTTCCTTGTTGCAATCCGTTCAAAATTCTCCTCATGCTTATAGTCAAAATAAAGCTTTTACTAAATATATTGTTGATGCTTTGATGCAATCTTATGAAGAAAAACTTGAGTTGGAAGTTTCTATCCCTAGAAAACTTTGTGATGAGTGGGAACCTACAATAAAAATTAAAATTAAAGATCATGAGTGCTATGCTTTGTGTGATTTGGGTGCTAGTGTTTCCACGATCCCAAAAACTTTGTGTGATTTGCTAGGTTTCCGTGAATTTGATGATTGTTCTTTAAACTTGCACCTTGCGAATTCCACCATTAAGAAACCTATGGGAAATATTAATGATGTTCTTATTGTTGCAAATAGGAATTATGTGCCCGTAGATTTCATTGTTCTTGATATAGATTGCAATCCTTCATGTCCTATTATTCTTGGTAGACCTTTCCTTAGAATGATTGGTGCAATTATTGATATGAAGGAAGGGAATATTAAATTCCAATTTCCGTTAAGGAAAGGCATGGAACACTTCCCTAGAAAGAAAATTAAATTACCATATGAATCTATTATGAGATACACTTATGGATTGCATACCAAATATGGAAATACCTAGATCTATCCATGCTTTTATGCCTAGCTAAGGGCGTTAAACGATAGCGCTTGTTGGGAGGCAACCCAATTTTATTTTTGTTCCTGTTTAGTAATAAATAATTTATCTTCCCTCTGTTTTGGTTGTGTTTTTTGTGTTTAATTAGTGTTTGTGCCAAGTAGAACCATTGGGAAGACTTGGGGAAAGTCTTTTTGATCTTGCTGTAAAAAACAGAAACTTTAGCGCTCACGAGAATTGCTGCCATTTTTTATTGGAGAGTGATATTTAGTTAATTATTTTTGCATATTATTAATAGATAAATTACACACGTCCCGAAATTTATTTTATAATTTTTGGGGTTCCAGAAGTTTGCGTTAGCTACAGATTACTACAGACTGTTCTGTTTTTGACAGATTCTGTTTTTCGTGTGTTGTTTGCTTATTTTGATGAATCTATGAATAGTAATAGAGTTTCTAAACCATAGATAAGTTGGAATACAGTAGGCTTAACACCAATATAAATCAAGAGTGAGTTCATTACATTACCTTGAAGTGGTGGTTTGTTTTCTTTTACTAACGGAGCTCGCGAAGATTTTCTTTTAAGTTTTGTGTTGTGAAGTTTTCAAGTTTTGGGTAAAGATTCGATGGATTATGAAACAAGGACTGGCAAGAGCCTAAGCTTGGGGATGCCCAAGGCACCCCGAGGTAAAATACAAGGAAACGAAAAAGCCTAAGCTTGGGGATGCCCCGGAAGGCATCCCCTCTTTCGTCTTCGTCTATCGATAACTTTACTTGGAGCTATATTTTTATTTGCCACATGATATGTGTTTTGCTTGGAGCATCTTGTACGATTTGAGTCTTTGCTTTTTAGTTTACCACAATCATCTTTGCTGTACACACCTTTTGAGAGATACACACATGATTCGGAAATTTTTAGAATACTCTATGTGCTTCACTTATGTCTTTTGAGTTATATAGTTTTGTTCTTGTGCTTCACTTATATGTTTTAGAGTGCGTCGCTGGATTTGTTTTATAGAAACTACTGTTCTATCATGCTTCACTTAGATTATTTTGAGAGTCCTACAAAACAGCATGGTAATTTGTTTTAATTATGTTAGGCATTCAAGATTAATAATAAAATTCTCTTATGAGTGTGTTGAATACTATGAGAAGTTTGATACTTGATAATTGTTTTGAGATATGGAGATGGTGATATTAGAGTCATGCTAGTTGAGAAGTTGTGAATTTTAGAAATACTTGTGTTAAAGTTTGTGATTCCCGTAGCATGCATGTATGGTGAACCGTTATGTGATGAAGTCGGAGCATGATTTATTTATTTATTGTCTTCCTTATGAGTGGCGGTCGGGGATGAGCGATGGTCTTTGCCTACCAATCTATCCCCCTAGGAGCATGCGCATAATACTTTGCCTTGATAAATTTTAGATTTTTGCAATAAGTATATGAGTTCTTTATTACTAATGTTGAGTCCATGGATCATACGCACTCTCACCCTTCCACCATTGCTAGCCTCTCTAATACCACGCACCTTTCGCCGGTATCATACACCCACCATATACCTTCCTCACAACAGCCACCATACCTACCTATCATGGCATTTCCATAGCCATTCCGAGATATATTGCCATGCAACATTCCATCGTTCCGTTTACTATGACATGCTCCATCATTGTCATATTGCTTTCCATGATCATGTAGTTGACATTGTATTTGTGGCAAAGCCACCGTTCATAATTCTTTCATACATGTCACTCTTGATTCATTGCATATCCCGGTGCACCGCCGGCGGCATTCACATAGAGTCATATTTTGTTCTAAGTATTGAGTTGTAATTGTTGAGTTTTAAGTAAATAAAAGTGTGATGATCATCATTTTTAGAGCATTGTCCCAAGTGAGGAAAGGATGATGGAGACTATGATTCCCCCACAAGTCGGGATGAGACTCCGGACGAAAAATAAAATAAAATAGAAAGAGGCCAAAGAAGCCCAAATAAAAAAAAGAGGCCATAAAAAGAGAAACGGCCCAAATAAAAAAATGAGAGAAAAAGAGAGAAGGGACAATGCTACTATCCATTTACCACACTTGTGCTTCAAAGTAGCACCATGATCTTGATAATAGAGAGTCTCCTATGTTATCACTTTCATGTACTAGTGGGAATTATTCATTATAGAACTTGGCTTGTATATTCCAATGATGGGCTTCCTCAAATTGCCCTAGGTCTTCGTGAGCAAGCGAGTTGGATGCACACCCACTTAGTTTCTTTTTGTTAATCTTACATATACTTATAGCTCTAGTGCATCTGTTGCATGGCAAGCCCTACTCACTCACATTGATATCTATTGATGGGCATCCCAGTAGCCCGTTGATACGCCTAGTTGATGTGAGTCTATCTTCCCTTTTTCATCTCCTCCACAACCACCATTCTATTCCACCTAAAGTGCTATGTCCATGGCTCACGCTCATGTATTGCGTGAAGATTGAAAAAGTTTGAGAACACCAAAAGTATGAAACAATTGCTTGGCTTGTCATCGGGGTTGTGCATGATTTAAAGATAGAGCATAGCCAGACTATATGATTTTGTAGGGATAACTTTCTTTGGCCATGTTATTTTGAAGAGACATAATTGCTTAGTTAGTATACTTGAAGTATTATTATTTCTATGTCAATGTTGAACTTTTGTCTTGAATCCTTCGGATCTGAATATTCATTCCACAATTAAGAAGAATTACATTGAAAATATGCCAAGTAGCATTCCACATAAAAAATTCTGTTTTTATCATTTACCTACTCGAGGACGAGCGGGAATTAAGCTTGGGGATGCTTGATATGTCTCCAACGTACCTATAATTTTTGATTGTTCCATGCTATATTATATTCTGTTTTGGATATTATTGGGCTTTATTATACACTTTTATATTATTTTTGGGACTAACCTACTAACCGGAGGCCCTGCCCAGAATTGCTGTTTTTTTTGCCTATTTTAGGGTTTCATAGAAAAGGAATATCAAACGGAGTCCAAACGGAATGAAACCTTCGGGTACGTGATTTTTGGAACGAATAAGATCCAGGAGACTTGGACCCTACGTCAAGCAACCAACAGGGAAGCCACGAGGTAGGGGGCGCGCCTACCCCCCCCCCCCAGGCGCGCCCTCCACCCTCATGGGCCCCCTGTCGCTCCACCAACGTACTCCTTCTTCCTATATATACGTACGTACCCCCAAATGATCAAATACGGAGCCAAAACCCTAATTCAACCGTTGTAACTTTCTGTATCCACGAGATCCCATCTTGGGGCCTGTTCTGGCACTCTGCCGGAGGGGGCAGCGATCATGGAGGGCTTCTACATCAACATCGTAGCCTCTCCGATGAAGTGTGAGTAGATTACCTCAGACCTTTGGGTCCATAGTTATTAGCTAGATGGCTTCTTCTCTCTTTTTGGATCTCAATACAAAGTTCTCCCCCTCTCTTGTGGAGATCTATTCGATGTAATCTTCTTTTGCGGTGTGTTTGTTGAGACCAATGAATTGTGGTTTTATGATCAAGTTTATCTATGAACAATATTTGAATATTCTCTGAATTCTTTTATTTATGATTGGTTATCTTTTCAAGTCTCTTCGAATTATCAGTTTGGTTTGGCCTACTAGATTGATCTTTCTTGGAATGGGAGAAGTGCTTAGCTTTGGGTTCAATCTTGCGGTGTCCTTTCCCAGTGACAGTAGGGGCAGCAAGGCACGTATTGTATTGTTGCCATCGAGGATAACAAGATGGGGTTGTTATCATATTGCATGAGTTTATCCCTCTACATCATGTCATCTTGCTTGAGGCATTACTCTGTTCTTATGAACTTAATACTCTAGATGCATGCTGGATAGCGGTCGATGTGTGGACTAATAGTAGTAGATGCAGGCAGGAGTTGGTCTACTTGTCTCGGACGAGATTCCTATATACATGATCATACCTAAATATTCTCATAACTATGCGCAATTATGCGCAATATGTGTTTTGTTTTCTTTCGCTAACGGAGCTCACAAGATTTTCTACTTTAAGTTTTGTGTTGTGATGTTTTCAAGTTTTGGGTAAGGATTTGATGGATTATGGAACAAGGAGTGGCAAGAGCCTAAGCTTGGGTATGCCCATGGCACCCCCAAGATAATCTAAGGACAACAAAAAGCCAAATCTTGGGGATGCCCTGGAAGGCATCCCCTCTTTCGTCTACTTCCATCGGTAACTTTTCTTGGAGCTATATTTTTATTCACCGCATGATATGTGTTTTGCTTGGAGCATCTTGTATGATTTGAGTCTTTGCTTTTTAGTTTACCACAATCATCCTTTCTGTACACACCTTTTGAGAGAGACACACATGAATGGGAATTTATTAGAATAGTCTATGTGCTTCACTTATATCTTTTGAGCTATATAGTTTTTGCTCTAGTGCTTCACTTATATCTTTTAGAGCGCGGTGGTGGTTTCATAGAAATAATTGATCTCTCATGCTTCACTTATATTATTTTGAGAGTGCTTTAGAACAACATGGCAATTGCTTTTAGGAGTAATAAAAACTTTCATATAAATGCATTGAATACTATGAGAAGTTTGATGCTTGATAATTGTTTTGAGATATGGAGATGGTGATATTAGAGTCATGCTAGTTGAGTAGTTGTGAATTTGAGGAATACTTGTGTTGAAGTTTGTGATTCCCGTAGCATGCACGTATGGTGAACCGTTATGTGATGAAGTCGGAGCATGATTTATTTATTGATTGCCTTCCTTATGAGTGGTGGTCGGGGACGAGCGATGGTCTTTTCCTACCAATCTATCCCCCTTGGAGCATGCACGTAGTACTTTGTTTCGATAACTAATAGATTTTTGCAATAAGTATGTGAGTTCTTTATGACTAATGTTGAGTCCATGGATTATACGCACTCTCACCCTTCCACCATTGCTAGCCTCTCTAGTACCGCGCAACTTTCGCCGGTACCATAAACCCACCATATACCTTCCTCAAAACAGCCACCATACCTACCTATTATGGCATTTCCATAGCCATTCCGAGATATATTGCCATGCAACTTTCCACCGTTCCATTTGTTATGACATGCTTCATCATTGTCATATTGCCATGCATGATCATGTAGTTGACATCGTATTTGTGGCAAATCCACCGTTCATAATTCTTTCATACATGTCACTCATGAATCATTGCACATCCCGGTACACCACCGGAGGCACTCACATATAGTCATATTTTGTTCTAAGTATTGATTTGTAATTCTTGAGTTGTAAGTAAAAAAGAAGTGTGATGATCATCATTATTAGAGCATTGTCCCAGTGAGCAAAAGGATGATGGAGACTATGATTCCCCCACAAGCCGGGATGAGACTCCAGACGGAAAAAAGAGGCCAAAAGAAAAAAAGAAAGAAGGCCCAAATAAAAAATGAGAGAAAAAGAGAGAAGGGACAATGTTACTATCATTTTACCACACCCGTGCTTCAAAGTAGCACCAAGATCTTCATGATAGAGAGTCTCCTATGTTGTCACTTTCATATACTAGTGGGAATTTTACATTATAGAACTTGGCTTGTATATTCCAATGATGGGCTTCCTCAAATTGCCCAAGGTCTTCGTGAGCAAGCAAGTTGGATGCACACCCACTTAGTTTCTTTTGTTGAGCTTTCATACACTTATAGCTCTAGTGCATCCGTTGCATGGCAATCCCTACTCACTCACATTGATATCTATTGATGGGCATCTCCATAGCCCGTTGATACTCCTAGTTGATGTGAGACTATCTTCTCCTTTTTGTCTTCTCCACAACCACCATTCTATTCCACCTATAGTGCTATGTCCATGGCTCACGCTCATATATTGCGTGAAGATTGAAAAAGTTTGAGAACATCAAAAGTATGAAACAATTGATTAGCTTGTCATCAGGGTTGTGCATGATTTAATATCTTGTGTGGTGAAGATAGAGCATAGCCAGACTATATGATTTTGTAGGGATAACTTTCTTTGGCCATGTTATTTTGAGAAGACATGATTGCTTAGTTAGTATGCTTGAAGTATTATTATTTTTATGTCAGTATTAAACTTTTATCTTGAATCTTTCGGATCTGAACATTCATGCCACAATAAAGAAAAATTACATTGAGAAATATGTTAGGAAGCATTCCACAACAAAAATTCTTTTCTTTATCATTTACCTACTCGAGGACGAGCGGGAATTAAGCTTGGGGATGCTTGATACGTCTCCAACGATCTATAAATTTTGATTGTTCCATGCTATTATATTATCTGTTTTGGATGTTAATAGGCTTTACTTTACACTTTTATATTATTTTTGGGACTAACCTATTAACCGGAGGCCCAGCCCAAATTGTTGTTTTTTTGCCTATTTCAGTGTTTCGTAGAAAAGGAATATCAAACAGAGTCCAAATGGAATGAAACCTTCGGGAACGTGATTTTCTCAACAAACGTGATCCAGGAGACTTGGAGTGGACGTCAAGAAACAATCGAGGAGGTCACGAGGCAGGGGGGCGCGCCCTCCACCCTCGTGGGCCCCTCGTTGCTCCACCGACCTACTTATTCCTCCTATATATATCCACGTACCCCGAAAACATCCAGGAGCACCACGAAAACCTAATTCCACCGCCGCAACCTTCTGTACCCAAGAGATCCCATCTTGGGGCCTTTTCCGGAGCTCCGCCGGAGGGGGCAACGATCACGGAGGGCCTCTACATCAACTCCATGGCCTCTCTGATGATGTGTGAGTAGTTTACCTCAGACCTACGGGTCCATAGCTAGTAGCTAGATGGTTGCTTCTCTCTCTTTGGATCTCAATACAAAGTTCTCCTCAATTCTCTTGGAGATCTATTCGATGTAATCTTCTTTTGCGGTGTGTTTGTCGAGATCCGATGAATTGTGGGTTTATGATCCAGATTATCTATGAACAATATTTGAATCTTCTCTGAATTGTTTTATGTATGATTGGTTTATCTTTGCAAGTCTCTTCAAATTATCAGTTTGGTTTGGCCTACTAGATTGATCTTTCTTGCAATGGGAGAAGTGCTTAGCTTTGGGTTCAATCTTGCGGTGCTCGATCCCAGTGACAGAAAGGGAACTGACACGTATTGTATTGTTTCCATCGAGGATAAAAAGATGGGGTTTACATCATATTGCATGATTTTATCCCTCTACATCATGTCATCTTCCTTAAGGCGTTACTCTGTTCTTATGAACTTAATACTCTAGATGCATGCTGGATAGCGGTCGATGTGTGGAGTAATAGTAGTAGATGCAGGCAGGAGTCGGTCTACTTGTCGCGGACGTGATGCCTATGTACATGATCATGCCTAGATATTCTCATAATTATTCGCTTTTCTATCAATTGCTCGACAGTAATTTGTTCACCCACCGTAATACTTATGCTATCTTGAGAGAAGCCACTAGTGAAACCTATGGCCCCCGTGTCTATTTTCCATCATACAAGTTTCCAATCTATTTTATTTTGCAATCTTTACTTTCAATCTATATCATAAAAAATACCAAAAATATTTATCTTATTATTGTCATCTCTATCAGATCTCACTCTTGCAAGTGGCCGTGAAGGGATTGACAACCCTTTATCGCGTTGGTTGCGAGCTTCTTATTTGTTTGTGTAGGTATGAGGTGACTCGCGCGCGGTCTCCTACTAGATTGATACCTTGGTTCTCAAAAACTGAGGGAAATACTTATGCTGCTTTACTGGATCACCCTTTCCTCTTCAAGGGAAAACCAACGCAGTGCTCAAGAGGTAGCACATATACATGGTGGATATGCCCGAGAAGAAGGACGACGATGGCACTCAAGATCCCATTGAGGACAAGCCCGTCGAGGCACCACCAAAGCGCCGACACCAGCGGTGCCGCTCATGATCGCGTCGGGAAAAATAAAGCAATGCCGGCACCAGAGACAACGACACTCCAGAGAATGCCAAAGACGCCGACCACCCCATTGAGCCTATATTCGAGCAGGATGAAAGGGAGGAAGGTCAATACAGCCCGAACACGCTGATCACGAGGATTTGGAAGAGAGTAACTATTTACCTGCCTCCGAAGAGGATGGCAGCCTCGACAATGAAGATTTCATCATCCCAGAGGAACACCTCGAACAACAACGCTTCAAGCGACAGCTCATTGCCACCGTGCGAAGCCTGAAAAAGAAACAACACCACCTTCAAGCCAAATAGGATACGCTCAACGACAGATGGACCAAGGTCCTGGCTGCCGAAGAATACGGCCTCGAGTGCCCGAGAAAGAGCTACCCAAAACGCAGGCTACTACCACAATTCGACGACGAGGCCCTTGAACCAATACCGTCAAAATACAATCATGCTAATCAAGCGGACCGACCACCATGTGGACGAGACAAAGTGGCTAATTATGCCGAACACCAGCCCGCGCCACCTCGTCGTAGAGGCAAAGATACAGCGGCTCCGGGCTACACGTATGACTTACGTCAGGACCTGGACAACAGAGTCGGCTAGACCAGATCAATCTACGGATCAAGGGGACGTGCTCCAACACGAGACAACGGCCATCAAGCCTGGTGTGACAAGAATAACCAAGTTCGGGACCAGAACCGAACACAGATGTCATCCGAACTCCATCGTGATGTTGCCCGATATAGAGGCGCCGCACACCCCATGTGCTTTATCGATGAGGTAATGCAGCAACAGTTTCCAAAAGGGTTTAAACCCATAAGCATCGAGGCATACGATGGAATGACAAATCCCTCTGTATGGATTGAAGATTTTCTTCACCACATTCACATGGCTCACGGAGATGATCTCCACGCTATTAAATACCTTCCTCTAAAGCTAAAAGGGCCAGCACGATATTGGTTGAATAGCCTCCCAGAGAACTCCATTGGCAGCTAGGAGGACTTGGAGGACGCCTTTCGGGACAACTTTCAGGGCACTTATGTTCGACCACCGGATGTTGATGACCTGAGTCACATAGTCCAGCAACCCGCAGAGTCGGCCCACAAACTTTGGACTCGATTATTAATTAAAAAGAACCAAACCGTTGACTATCCGGACGCTGAAGCCTTAGTGGCATTTAAACACAGTGTCCGTGACGAATGGCTCGCATGACACCTCGCTGAGGAAAAGCCGAAAACTATGGCAGCTCTGACTACACTTATGACCCGCTTCTGTGCGGGCGAAGATAGCTGGTTGGCTCGTAGAAGCAACAACACCAGTGACCCCAGCACCTCTGAGGCCAGGGATGGCAATGTACGGCCACGATGTAGCAAAAATAAGAGTCGGAACAACAACGATGAAAATGAGGATACGGCGGTAAACGCCGGATTCAGTGGCTCCAGACCCGGTCAGAGGAAGAACACGTTCAAAGGAAATAGAGACGGTCCATCCAATTTGGACAAAATACTAGATAGGCCTTTCCAGATTCATGGCACCCCTAACAAGCCTGCCAACCACACCAACAGAAACTGCTGGGTTTTTAAACAGGTCGGTAAATTAAATGCCGAACAAAAGGGGAAAGGACCTCAAAGCGAGGACGATGATGAACCCTGCCCTCTGAACACAGGGGGACAGAAGAAGTTTCCCCCCTAGGTGAAAATAGTGAACATGATATATGTCAAACACATCCCCAAGAGGGAGCACAAGCGTGCACTAAGGGACGTCTACGCCGTAGAGCATGTCGCCCCAAAATTCAACCCATGGTCGGCTTGTCCGATCACCTTCGATCGCAGGGACCACCCAACTAGTATCCATCATGGAGGTTCGGCGGCCCTAGTACTCGATCCCATCATCGACGAATACCATCTCACTAGAGTCCTTATGGACGGCGGCAGCAGTCTCAACTTGATTTACCAAGACACTGTCCGTAAGATGGGTATTGACCCGTCAAGAATCAATCCCAGTAACACTACCTTTAAAGGAGTGATACCTGGCGTAGAGTCCCGCTGCACGGGCTCCTTAACACTGGAAGTGGTATTCGGCTCTCCAGATAACTTTCAAAGTGAAGAAATGATCTTCGATATCGTCCCTTTCTGCATTGGTTATCATGCACTACTTGGACGAACTGGTTTCGCCTACTTCAACGCAGTCCCACACTACGCTTACTTAAAGCTCAAAATGCCCGGACCATGCGGCGTCATCACAGTCAATGGAAACATGGAGCGCTCCCTCCGTACTAAGGACCGCACCATGGCCCTAGCAGCTGAAGTATAGAATGGCATCATCAAGCCGAACAACTCATCGGTCATTAAGACCCATGACACTGCTAAGCGAATCCGATCCACAATACAGCACGATAGCTCAGCGGGTCCGGAGCTTGAATAGCAGTTCAGCCTTCGTCGATCAACCCATAAGGTTGCGGCATACGTACCGCACGTGCATAATTACACACTTAAAATACCTTGGGCAGCACCAGAGGCATACTGCGGAAAAGGCCTATAGTACAACTTGACCCTATTCAGACCTTAACCTTTTTTTTCTTTTTTTCTTTTTTCACTACAGGTTCATTAAAAACCTACCTACCCTACGGTTGTACAGGGGCTCCTTTCCAAGATCCCCTTCCTTACAGACGACCATCGACTTCTCCTCCCAAAGGATTTCTCGCCAAGGATAAACGGTGCAGACGTGCGGCAGGGCATCATTGGGATCTTCAAACCACTACTTTTAGGCCCTGTGTAAAACTTTCCCTTGTGTAAACTCTCGGCATGTAAAATAGCATCGATATTCATGGCATTATCTGTAATAACACGTCTCGATGTATCAAGCAGGATATAAAGGAAACCGTTGATCACCACTTTCGTTTGGTACTGATTTATTTCATATTGCCATCTGTATTCCCTCCTTACTTCAGATTGCCACGCGTGCTTTAGTCCGGCATAAGGCGCCGGGGGTTGTTGATACGTCCGTTTTGCATCATGTTTCCTTACTGTTATTTGTGATATTTTTATCCATAATAATGCTTTTTGGAGTAATTCTAATGCCTTTTCTCTCATAATTTACAAGGTACACTCAAAGATGGAGAATTCCGCCAGCTGGAAATCTGGACCTGGAAAAGCTACGTCAGGCCACCTATTCTGCACAACTCCAAACAAGCTGAAACTTCACAGAGTTTTTTTATCAAATATATGATGAATATTGGAGCAAATAACTACCAGAGGGGGCCCACCAGGTGGGCACAACCCACCTATGCGCGCCAGGGAGCCCAGGCGCGCCCTGGTGGGTTGTGCTCACCCAGGCCTACCTCTGGTGCCCATCTTCTGGTATATAAGTCATTTTGACCTCGAAAAAATAAGGAGAGGACTTTCGGGATGGAGGGCCGCCTCTCGAGGAGGAACTTGGGCAGGAGCACTTTTGCCCTCCAGCGGAGCGATTTCGTCGGGGGAACTTCCCTCCCGGAGGGGGAAATCATCATCCTCATCATCACCAACAACTCTCCCATCTTGGGGAGGGCAATCTCCATCAACATCTTCAACAACACCATATCATCTCAAACCCTAGTTCATCTCTTGTGTTCAATCTTGTTACCGGAACTATAGATTGGTGCTTGTGGGTGACTAGTAGTGTTGATTACATCTTGTAGTTGATTACTATATGGTTTATTTGGTGGAAGATTATATGTTTAGATCCAATATGCTATTTAATACCCCTCTGATCTTGAGCATGATTATTATTCATGAGTAGTTACTTTTGTTCTAGAGGTCACGGGAGAAATCATGTTGCAAGTAATCATGTGAACTTCATATGTGTTCGATATTTTGATAGTATGTATGTTGTGATTCCCTTAGTGGTGTCATGTGAACGTCGACTACATGACACTTCACCATATTTGGGCCTAAGGGAATGCATTGTGGAGTAGAAATTAGATGATGGGTTGCGAGAGTGACAGAAGCTTAAACCCCGGTTTATGCGCTATTCCGTAAGGGACCAATTGGATCCAAAACTTAAATGCTATGGTTAGAATTTATTCTTAATACTTTTCTCGTAGTTGCGGAAGCTTGCGGGAGGGTTAATCATAAGTAGGAGGTTTGTTCAAGTAAGAACAACACCTAAGCACCGGTCCACCCACATATCAAATTATCAAAGTACCGAACACGAATTAAACCAACATGATGAAAGTGACTAGATGAAATTCCAGTTTACCCTCAAGAACGCTTTGCTTATCATAAGAGACCGTTTAAATTCCCATGGACTTGACTCTGAGATAGTAGCCTCCTTCTGTGAATCATTTGCTACTCATGTTGATCTCCCTAAAGATAAGTGGTTTAAATATCACCCACCTATTAAAGAAGAAACCAAAGAACCAGTACCAGTTAAAGAAGAAACTATACTTTACAATGTTGATCCAGTTGCTCCTTCTGCTTATATTGAGAAAGCACCTTTCCCTGTTAGGATAAAGGAAGATGCTAAAGTTTGAACTGTGGTTAACAAAAGCTATATTAGAACTCCTAAACCTGATGAACAAATAAAAGTGGAACCTAGTATTTCTTGGGAGAAAATGTAGATGGGCATGTTATTTACTTCTGTGAAGAAGCTGCTAGAATTGCCAAACCGGATAAAAAGGATAAACATAGACTTGTTGTTGGCATGCCCGTTGTCTCACTTAAAATAGGAGATCACTGTTATCATGGTTTATGTGACATAGGTGCTAGTTTGAGTGCTATCCCTTATTCCTTATATCAAGAAATTATGAATGACATAGCACCCACTGAGATAGAAGACATAGATGTTACTATTAAACTTGCTAATAGAGACACTATATCACCAATTGGGATTGTTAGAGATGTTGAAGTCTTGTGTGGGAAAATAAAATACCCTACCGATTTTCTTGTTGTTGGTTCCCCACAAGATGACTTTTGTCCCATTATCTTTGGTAGACCTTCCTTGAACACTATTAATGCTAAAATAGATTGTAAGAAACAAACTGTCGGTATTATTTTTGGTGATGAGTCTCATGAGTTTAATTTTTCCAAGTTTAGTAGAAAGCTTCATGAAAATGAATTGCCTAGTAAGGATGAATTAATTGGTCTTGCTTCTATTGTTGTACCACCTACTGATCCTTTAGAACAATATATGCTAGACCATGAAAATGATTTACATATGAATGAAAGAAATGAAATAGAAAAGATTTTCTTTCAACAATGTCCTCTGCTTAAACACAACTTGCCTATTGAAACTCTAGGAGGTCCTCCTCCACCTAAAGGTGATACTGTGTTTGAATTAAAACAATTGCCAAACACTTTGAAATATGCTTATCTTGATGAAAAGAAAATATATCCTATTATTATTAGTGCTAACCTTTCATAACATGAAGAATAAATATTATTGAAAGTTCTGAGGAAGCACTGAGCTGCTATTGGATATACTCTTGATGATTTAAAGGGCATTAGCCCCACTCTATGCCAGCACAAAATTAATATGGAACCTGATGCTAAACCCGTTGTTGATCACCAACGCCGGTTAAATTCGAAGATGAAAGAAGTGGTAAGAACGGAAATATTAAAATTTCTAGAAGCAGGTATAATCTATCCTATAGCTGATAGTAGATGGGTAAGTCCTGTTCATTGTGTTCCTAAGAAAGGAGGTATAACTATTGTTCCTAATGATAGGAATGAACTTATTCCACAAAGAATTATTATAGGCTATAGAATGGTAATTGATTTTAGAAAATTAAACAAAGCAACTAAAAAAGATCATTACCCTGTACCTTCTATTGATCAAATGCTTGAAAGGTATTCTAAGCACACACATTTTTGCTTCCTTGATGGATATTCTGGTTTTCCACAAATACTTGTTTCTCAACCTGATCAAGAAAAGACCACTTTTACTTGTCCCTTTGGAACTTATGCTTATAGATGTATGCCTTTAGGTTTATGTAATGCACCTCCTACTTTTCAAAGATGTATGACTGCGATATTCTCAGACTTTTGTGAAAAAATTGTTGAGGATTTCATGGATGACTTCTATGTTTATGGGAAGTCTTTTGATGATTGTTTAAGCAACCTTGATCGAGTTTTGCAGAGATGTGAACAAACAAATCTTGTCTTGAATTGGGAGAAGTGCCACTTTATGGTTAATGAAGGCATTGTCTTGGGTCATAAAATTTCTGAAAGAGGTATTGAAGTGGACCAAGCTAAGGTTGATGCAATTGAGAAAATGCCATGTCCTAAAGATAGGAAAGGTATTCGTAGTTTCTTAGGTCATGCTGGTTTCCATACGAGATTTATCAAAGACTTCTTTAAAATTTCTAGGCCTCTTACTAATCTTTTGCAAAAGGATATTCCTTTTGTTTTTGATGATGATTGTTTAGAAGCCTTTGAAACACTGAAGAAAGCCTTAATTTCAGCACCTATTGTTCAACCACCTGATTGGAACTTGCCTTTTGAAATTATGTGTGATGCTAGTGATTCTGCTGTTGGTGTTGTTCTAGGACAAAGAGTTGATAAGAAACTGAATGTTATTTATTATGCTAGTAAAACTCTAGACAGTGCTCAACGAAACTATGCTACTACAGAAAAAGAATTCTTAGCAGTGGTGTTTGCTTGTGATTAATTTAGACCTTATATTGTTGATTCCAAAGTAATTGTTCACACCGATCATGTTGCTTTCAATATCTTCTGGAAAAGAAAGATGCTAAACCTAGACTTATTTGATGGGTTCTCTTGTTACAAGAATTTGATTTACATATCATTGATAGAAAAGGAGTTGAGAACCCCGTAGCTGATAATCTATCTAGGCTTGAAAATGTGCTTGATGACCCACTACCTATTGATGATAGTTTTCCTGATGAGCAGTTAGCTGCAATAAATGTTGCTCATAATACTCCTTGGTATGTTGACTATGCTAATTACATTGTTGCTAAATTTTTACCACCTAGCTTTGCATACGAACAAAAGAAAAAATTCTTCTATGATTTAAGACATTACTTTTGGGACGACCCACATATTTATAAAGAAGGAGTAGATGGTATTATTAGACGTTCTGTACCTGAGCATGAATAGGGACAAATCCTACGGAAATGTCACTCCGAAGCTTATGGAGGACATCATGCCGAAGATAGAACTGCTCACAAGGTATTACAATCTGGATTTTTATTGGCCTACTCTCTTCAAGGATGCCCGTAAGTTCGTCTTATCTTGTGATGAATGTCAAAGAATAGGTAATAACGGTAAGCGTCAAGAAATGCCTATGAACTACTCCCTCCGTTTCTTGATATAAGGTGTATAGATTTTTGAGAAAAGATCCAAAATATAAGGTGCATTATGTTGCACCACTCGTTTGGATATTTTTTAGGGATTTGATTACATTTACTTATATTATGCAAGCTCCTCTATTTATCATGTCAATTAGTTAGGTGTAATCTCGCCCAAAACTTGTGAAATTTTCACTCCATGTGCATTATTTAATTTCCATGCCAAAAACTATACACCCTATAATTAGGAACGGAGGGAGTATTCACTTGTTGTTGAACCATTTGATGTTTGGGGATTTGATTACATGGGACCTTTTCCTTCCTCTAATGGGTATACACATATTTTGGATGTTGTTGATTATGTTACTAAATGGGTAGAAGCTATTCCAACCAGTAGTGCTGATCACAACACCTCTATTAAAAATGCTTAAGGAAGTTATTTTCCCAAGGTTTGGAGTCCCTAGATATTTAATGACTGATGGTGGTTCACACATTATTCAAGGTGCTTTACATAAAATGCTTGCAAGCATGATGTTAACCATATAATTGCATTACCTTGTCATCCTCAGTCTAGTGGTCAAGTTGAACTTAGCAATAGAGAAATAAAATTAATTTTGCAAAAGACTGTCAATAGGTCCAGGAAGAATTGGTCCAAGAAATTAGATGATGCACTTTGGGCTTATAGAATAGCATATAAAAATCCTATGGGTATGTCTCCTTATAAAATGGTTTATGGAAAAGCTTGTCATTTGCCTCTTGAGTTAGAACATAAAGCATATTGAGCAATCAAAGAGCTTAACTATGATTTCAAACTTACTGGTGAAAAGAGGTTATTTGATATTAGCTCGTTAGATGAATTGAGAACCCAAGCTTATGGAAATGCAAAATTATTCAAGGAAAATTTTAAAAGATGGCATGACAAAAGAATCCAAAAGCGTGAGTTTAAAGTCAGAGAATATGTTCTTTTGTACAACTCTTGTTTCAGATTCTTTGCAGGAAAACTCCTCTCAAAATGGGAAGGCCCCTATGTTATCGAGGAGGTTTATCGGTCTGGAGCCATCAAAATAAATAATGTCGAAGGTACTAACCCGAAGGTTGTTAATGGGCAATGAATAAAACATTATATCTCAGGTACGCCCATTAATGTTGAAAGTAATATTATCCAAACTTTGACACCGGAAGAACACATAAAAGAGTCCTTTCGGAACACTCCAGAATCGTGAAAATAAGGAGGTACATGATACAGTAAGTAAACGGACTCCGAAAGATCTGCAAAAATATTTTTTGTCAGTTTTGGAATATTTAGAAAAATAGGAAAATAAGAAACTTCCAGGAAGCGTAACCTGGTGGGCACAAGACACTAGGGCGCGCCAGGCTTGCATGGCGCGCCCAGATGGGTTGTGCCTACCTGGGACACCTTCTGGAGTCCGTTTTTCTACATATTTCTTGTCCCCCAAGATAAAAAAATCTATATATACTCCCTGAACCTGTTGATCAGCGTATCACAGAGAAATCTTCTATTTTCTTTTCTTGATGTTTTCTGTCAGATTTGTTGAGTCAGGCATCATGTCTTCTTCTTCCTCCAACAATGTGGAAGAGGATGATTGGTTGATGAAGATTGAGCTAAAGAGAAAAGAGCCCGCAGAGGCCGTTAGGGGAGATGAAAGCAAGGAGGTTACCCTAGATCAGCCTCCGGTCTTCGAACAAGCACAACCAGCCGAGGAGGAAGAGGAAGATATCCTTAAACATTACCATGCTCACCTTACTCCTGCTGAGATTGAAGCCTTTCGCATCATTGAAATAGTTCGCATACAAAATAAGTATCTCACTCATGAAAATATTCTGCATCAAGAGCATATCATCCACCTCTGGAGTGTCATCCGTCGATTAGAGAATCTCTTGATCCTTAAGGATAGGATCGCTTCATCACCACCACCATCATCTTCACCACCAAAGGAGAATTGAGTATCTGGTATGGACACTCCCCTTGGCTTTCGCCAAGCTTGGGGGAGGTGCCCCGGTATCGTACCATCCCATTATATTTTGCCTTTACTTATTTTAGTTCGATCCTTTGCTTTAGATGAATAAAAGTTTAGTTTGATCTGATGTCTACTACACAACTTTATTCTTGTAGACATGTGTTGGGCCTCCAAGCGCAGAGTTTTGTAGGACAGTAGCAATTTTCCCTCAAGTGGATGACCTAAGGTTTATCAATCCGTGAGAGGTGTAGGATGAAGATGGTCTCTCTCAAACGACCCTGCAACCAAATACAAGCAATCTCTTGTGTCCCCAACACACCCAATACAATGGCAAATTGTATAGGTGCACTAGTTCGGCGAAGAGATGGTGATAAAAATGTAATATTGATGGTAGAAATATATTTTTATAATCTGAATAAATAAAAACAGCAAGGTAGCAAATAGTAAATGGGCACAAAAATGGTATTGCAATGCTTAAAAACAAGGCCTAGGGTCCATACTTTCGCTAGTGCAATCTCTCAACAATGCTAACATAGATGGATCATATGATTATCCCTCAAAGTGTAATGAAGAATCACTCCCGAGTTCCTATTAGCGGAGAAGAAAAGATAGGAATTGTTTGTAGGGTACTAAACCACCTCAAAGCTATTCTTTCCGTTCGATCTATTCAAGAGTTCGTGCTAAAATAACGCAAAGCTATTTTTTCCGTTCGATCTATCCTAGAGTTCGTACTAGAATAACACCAAAGCATATTCATATTCATAATACTCAATCCACACAAAGAACTACAAGAGTGCCCCAAGATTTCTACCGGAGAAACAAGGACAAGAACGTGCATCAACCCCTATGCATAGATTACCCCCAATGTCACCGCGGGAATCCGCAAGTTGAGTGCCAAAACATATATCAAGTGAATCAATACGATACCCCATTGTCACCACGAGCATTCAATTGCAAGACATATATCATGTGTTCTCAAATCCATAAAAGTATTCAATCCGATAACCACGAAATCTCAAAGGGAAAAAATCAATTCATCACAACAAGATAGAGAGGGGAAAACACCATATGATCCGACTATATTAACAAAGCACGTGATACATCAAGATCATGACATCTCAAGAACATGAGAGAGAGAGAAAGATTAAACACATAGCTACTGGTACAAACCCTCAGCGCCGACGGTGGACTACTCCCTCGTCATCGTGGTGGTCGTCGGGATGATGAAGATGGCCACCGGAGATGATTACCCCCTCGGGCAGGGTGCCGGAACGGGTCTAGATTGGTTTTCGGTGGCTATGGAGCCCTGCGGCGGTGGAACTTCTGATCTAGGTTAACCCTAAAGGGTTTCGGAATATTTGGGAATTTATAGTGCAAAGAAGGGGTGCGGGAGGCCACCGAGGTGGGCACAACCCACCTGGGCGCGCCAGGGGGGCCAGGCACGCCCTGGTGGGTTGTGCCCCCCTCGGGGCACCCCCTAGGTGCAGCTCTAGCCCATTGGGTTCCTTCTGGTCCATAAAAAATCCACAAAAAGTTTCGCGGTGTTTGGACTCGGTTTGATATTGATTTTCTGCGATGTAAAAAACAAGCAAAAAACAGCAACTGGCACTGGGTCAATAGGTTAGTCCCAAAAAATGATATAAAGTTGCTATAAAATGATTGTAAAACACCCAAGAATGATAATATATTAGCATGAATACTTCATAAATTATAGATACATTGGAGACATATCAGCATCCCCAAGCTTAATTCCTACTCGTCCTCGAGTAGGTAAATGATAAAAGAAATAATTTATGAAGTGTGAATGCTAGCAAAGTGCACAAGTTTGATCAATGATAATTTCAATCACTTTTCCTAGTGTCATAACAACAATTCTTTCTTATGAAACTTCTCATGTTATAGTGGCGACCAATTCACATGTTAAGGTTCAAACAATGAATTCTCTTGAAACCCAACAACCTATATTCTTAGTCAACAAGCAATTGCAATTCAACTTATTCAATAGAGTTTAAGTAAGAGCTCCACATACTCAACCATCACATAGTCTTCTATGATTGCTAACACTCACTGCATACACATGAGCAAAACGTTTCAACCAGACACATAGAAAGATAGGGGCTTATTGTTTTGCCTCCCAACGTATTCATGTTAAAGATAGGGGAAAGCACCACATGTTAAAGGATCCATGACAATATGACTTCTATGTGAATATAAACAAACATAAACCATTACGTTGTCTTCCTTGTCCAACATCAACAATTTTGGCATATAATATTTTGATGGGGGCTCACAATCACAAAAGATTTCCATGATAGTGTATTTATATGTGAAAGTTCTCTTCATTATACTAATTATTCATGAATTGCATGTATGACCAGTATTGTGATTGTCAAGCCTCAAAATATTTCACTTTATAAACCCAATGTGAAGCTACCACTAGGCATGATATGATTTCAACTTCATGACATTCAATTTATTCAACAATTTACTCATAGGATATAAGTGAAGCACAAGAGTAAATGACATAGAAAAGAGCTTCGTTGACGGGATGTGAATGCCACTTACTTAGCCTTACTAACAATTATTTGAGGACTCTATTTTATTAAAGAACTTTCAGATCTAAGTACTTTATTAAAACAGCAAGCAAAACAAAATAAAATGACATTCTAAGAATAGCACAACTCATGTGAAGAAGCAAAAACTTAGGCTCAACCGATACTAACCGATAATTGTTGAAGAAGAAAGGTGGTATGCCTACCGGGGCATCCCCAAGCTTAGATGCTTGAGACTTCTTGAAATATTATTTTGGGGTGCCTTGGGCATCCCCAAGCTTGAGCTTTTGTGTCTCCTTAATTCCTTGTATATCACGGTTTCCCTAAATCTCAAAAGCTTCATCCACACAAAACTCAACAAGAACTCGTGAGATAAGTTAGAGCATCTCTAGCCGTTCAGCCCCCCAGGGCGCCGAAAAAGAGCAGCCTAGGGGCGAACCGGCGCTAGATTGGCCCATGGGGGCGACCTACCTCCCAGCCACACCCCGAGGAGCCGCCCCCCAGCCGCGGCAAATTCAAACATAGTCATTCCCGCTCACAAAAGAGACGCCACAAATCCGGTGATCAAGCGGCCACAAGATCGGCGATCGAATGAAAAGTTCGGCATACAAAAAGCAGAAAGGACGCGTGTGCGCATCAGACGGCGAGGTCGGCCTGGGTGGTGTCGGTGTGGCTTCTGTGCTGCGGGTAGTCTCGGCGGCATCATCAGTCGGGCTTGGCGGCTGTGTCGGCGTGGGCGTCGGTGTGGGCAGCGTCGTTGATGGAAGATGGTTCAGGATGAGGCCACGCTCCGCCAAGTACCACGCCTTGACCACCTCGTCGGTGCTCTGGAGCATGTCCGCCCCGCCCAGCAGGAAAACCAGGTCGATGTTTCTCTTCTTTGCGACGACGTTGGTCTGGAGTAGGTCGAGCTTGACGGTGTTGCTCGACATCAACGCCGACCACCGCGCCTCAGTCTCCTCTTCACGAAGGACGGCATGGGCCTGCGCGTCAGCGAGGCAGTGCTCGATGGACTCCCGCACTCGAGCGGTGGCTGCGTCGGCGTGTTTCCCCTTCTTGGCACCTTTGTTTCCGTCCAGCCGCCCTTCTAACACGCCCATAGTCGGCGCGTCCGGCTTGTAGGTCTCCTTGGCCTTGTCGAGGGTGCGCCGGACTTCCACCCACTTCTCGCACATGTCAATGCGCTTGTAGACGTGGAGATACTTGAATTCGGCGTCGTTGTTGCCCTGCCGATACAAGGCAAACATGCGCAGCAACTACGCGGAGGAACAAACAGTTGGCGGGCGCACACGGCGAGGAGAGGCGGGAGACCGGCATGGCATACCTGATCCTCAACGCTGGTGCCGCTCTCCGGGCGAGCCGCGACCTCCTCGACGATCCCATGCCATTTGTTGCACGCCCCTGGATACGCCCCCAATGGTTCGCCATCACCTTCACCCCGCGCTGCATGTAGACGCCTTTAAAGTAGGGGTCGACGAGCTTGCGCTCGTCGAACTCGGCCTTGATGCGCTCCCAGCACGTCTCGATGCTCTGGTTCGTGCCGGTGGTCGGGTCAAGGCAGACGCCTTTCCATGCTTCGGCGAGGCTTTCCTCCTCCTTGGATGCCCACTTGATGCGTGGCTCACCGGACCTGGCCGCCCGCTTCTTCTTCTTGCTCCTCCTCGCCGGAACAGTCGCCGGCTCCTCCTCCTCCTCCTCCTCTTCATCCTCCTCCTCCTGCTCCTCCTCGCCGTAGACATAGCCGAGCTCGCCGTCCATGCTGCCGCTCAGATCCACAGTGTCGTTCGGGGTGACGAACCCAGGAGACGCGGCGGCCGCGGCCGAGCCTGTCGCGATGATGTCATCCATGTCGGCCTCGGTCTCGTCGGTGTCGCCGAGGTGCGAGAAGGGCAGCGCGCCACGGTGGAGAGGGGGCGTCGGGGAGGACGCGTAGGCGGACGACGAGTAGTTGTATGGAGGGTACTGCACGCTGGTGAAGGCGAGCGAGGGCGTCCGCTGGGCCGGGTGGTCATGGGAGAAGGTGACGTTGGGGTTGAACCCACCATGCGCGTCCCCGTCAGCGTAGCCCGGTGAGGACGGAGAACCGACGCCTTGCTGGCCCCAGGGCGCATACTGGGCGTGGCTGCCGGGTGGATTCATCATGTGTATACCCATTTAGCTTCTACCCATTTAGTAACATAATCAACAACAACCAAAATATGTGTATACCCATTAGAGGAAGAAAAAGGTCCCATGTAATCAAATCCCCAAACATCAAATGGTTCAACGGCAAGTGAATAATTCATAGGCATTTCTTGACGCTTACCGATATTACCTATTCTTTGACATTCATCACAAGATAAGACGAACTTACGGGCATCCTTGAAAAGAGTAGGCCAATAAAATCCAGACTGCAATACCTTATGAGCAGCTCTATCTCCAACATGATGTCCTCCATAGGCTTCGCAGTGACATTTCCGTAGGATTTATCCCAGTTCATGCTCAGGTACACAACGTCTAATAATACCATCTACTCCTTCTTTATAAAGATGTGGGTCATCCCAAAAGTAATGTCTTAAATCATAGAAGAATTTTTTTCTTTTGTTGGTATGTAAAGCTAGGTGGTAAATATTTGACAACAATGTAATTAGCATAGTCAGCATACCAAGGAGTGATGTGAGCAACATTTATTGCAGCTAACTGCTCATCGGGAAAACTATCATCAATAGGTAGTGGTTCATCAAGCACATTTTCAAGCCTAGATAAATTATCAGCTACTGGGTTCTCAGCTCCTTTTCTATCAATGATATGTAAATCAAATTCTTGTAATAAGAGAACCCATCGAATAAGTATAGGTTTAGCATCTTTCTTTTTCATAAGATATTTAATAGCAGCATGGTATGTGTGAACAATTACTTTGGAATCAACAATATAAGGTCTAAATTTATCACAAGCAAACACAACTGCTAAGAATTATTTTCAATAGTAGCATAATTTCTTTGAGCACTATCTAGAGTTTTACTAGAATAATGAATAACATTCAATTTCTTATCAACTCTTTGTCCTAGAACAGCACCAATAGCATAATCACTAGCATCACACATAATTTCAAAAGGCAAGTTCCAATCAGGTGGTTGAACAATAGGTGCAGAAATTAAGGCTTTCTTGAGTGTTTCAAAGGCTTCTAAACAATCATCATCAAAAACAAAGGGAATATCCTTTTGCACGGGACTAGTGAGAGGCCTAGAAATTTTAGAGAAGTCTTTGATAAATCTCCTATAGAAACCAGCATGACCTAAGAAACTACAAATACCTTTGATATCTTTAGGACATGGCATTTTCTCAATTACATCAACCTTAGCTTGGTCCACTTCAATACCTCTTTTAGAAATTTTATGACCCAACACAATGCCTTCATTAACCATAAAATGGCACTTCTCCCAATTCAAGACAAGATTTGTTTGTTCACATCTCTGCAAAACTCGATCAAGATTGCTTAAACAATCGTGAAAAGATTTCCCATAAACAGAAAAGTCATCCATGAAAACCTCGAGAATCTTTTCACAAAAGTCAGAGAATATAGCAGTCATACATCTTTGAAAGGTAGCATGTGCATTACATAAACCAAAAGGCATACGTCTATAAGCATAGGTTCCAAAAGGACAAGTAAAAGTGGTCTTTTCTTGATGAGGTTGAGAAACAGGTATTTGTGAAAAGCCATAATATCCATCAAGGAAGCAAAAATATGTGTGCTTAGATAATCTTTCAAGCATTTGATCAATAAAAGGCAAAGGGTAATGATCTTTTCTAGTTGCTTTGTTTAATTTTCTAAAATCTATTACCATTCTATAGCATGTAACAATTCTTTGTGGAATAAGTTCATTCTTATCATTAGGAACAATAGTTATACCTCCTTTCTTAGGAACACAATGAACAGGACTTACCCATCTACTATCAGCTATAGGATAGATTATACCTCCTTCCAGAAGTCTTAATATTTCCATTCTTACCACTTCTTTCATCTACGAATTTAACCGGCGTTGGTGATCAACAACGGGTTTAGCATCAGGTTCCATATTAATTTTGTGCTGGCATAGAGTGGGGCTAATGCCCTTTAAATCATCAAGAGTATATCCAATAGCAGCTCAGTGCTTCCTCAGAACTTTCAATAATCTTTCTTCTTCATGTTCTAAAAGGTTAGCACTAATAATAACAGGATATATTTTCTTTTCATCAAGATAAGCATATTTCAAAGTGTTTGGCAATTATTTTAATTCAAACATAGGATCACCTTTAGGTGGAGGAGGAGGACCTCCTAGAGTTTAAATAGGCAAATTGTGTTTAAGGAGAGGACGTTGTTCAAAGAAAATTTTATCTATTTCATTTCTTTCATGCATATGTAAATCATTTTCATGGTCTAGCAAATATTATTCTAAAGGATCAGTAGATGGAATAGCAATAGAAGCAAGACCAATTAATTCATCCTTACTAGGCAATTCTTTTTCATGAAGCTTTTTACTAAACTTGGAAAAATTAAACTCATGAGACTCATCACCAAAACTAACACCGATAGTTTGTTTCTCACAATCTATCTTAGCATTAATAGTGTTCAAGAAAGGTCTACCAAAGATAATGGGACAAAAGTCATCTTGTGGGGAACCAAGAACAAGAAAATCAATAGGGTATTTTATTTTCCCACACAAGACTTCAACATCTCTAACAATCCCAATCGGTGATATTGTGTCTCTATTAGCAAGTTTAATAGTAACATCTATGTCTTCTATTTATGCGGGTGCTATGTCATTCATAATTTCTTTATATAAGGTGTAAGGAATAGCACTCAAACTAGCACCTATGTCACATAAACCATGATAACAGTGATCTCCTATTTTAACTGAGATGATGGGCATGCCAACAACAGGTCTATGTTTGTCTTTTTTATCAGGTTTGGCAATTCTAGCAGCTTCTTCACAGAAGTAAATAACATGCCCACCCATATCTTCTTCCAAGAGATCTTTAACCATAGAAATATTGGGTTCTACTTTAATTTGTTCATCAGGTTTAGGTGTTCTAGTATAGATTTTGTTAACCACAGTTAAAACTTTAGAATGTTCCTTTATCCTAACAGGGAAAGGTGGTTTCTCTATATAAGCAGAAGGAACAACTGAATCAACATTATAAAGTATAGTTTCTTCTTTAACTGGCAAAGGTTCTTTAATTTCTTCTTTAATAGGTGGTTGATATTTAAACCACTTCTCTTTAGGGAGATCAACATGAGTAGCAAATGATTCACAAAAGGAGGCTACTATCTCAGAGTCAAGTCCACATTTAGTGCTAAACTTTTGAAAAGCATCGATATCCATAAAAGATTTAACACAATCATACTTAAGTTTAATACCTGACTCTTTACCTTCATTGAGTTCCCAATCTTCAGAGTTGCATTTAATTCTTTCCAAAAGATCCCACCGGAATTCAATAGTATTCTTCATAAAAGAACCAGCACAAGAAGTATCAAGCATGGTTTGATCATTACGAGAAAGCCGAGCATAAAAATTATGTATAATAATTTCTCTTGAGAGCTCACGATTGGGGCATGAATATAACATTAACTTAAGCCTCCCCCAAGCTAGAGCGATACTTTCTCCTTCACGAGGCCAAAAATTATATATATAATTCCGATCACGATGAACTAGATGCATAGGATAAATTTTTTGATGGAACTCCAATTTCAAACGATTCCAATTCCAAGATCCAATATCATCACATAGCCTATACCATGCCAATGCTTTTCCCTTCAAAGATAAAGGGAAAACCTTTTTCATAACTTTATCTCCGGGTAAACCTGCAAGCTTGAACAATCCACAAATTTGTTATACTTATATCAAGTGCATATCAGGATGTTCGGTTCAATCTCCTGCATAAGGATTAGCTAGCAGTTGTCCTATCATACCCAAAGGAACTTCATATTCAATATTTTCAGAAGGTGTAGTAGGTTGAGGGGTAGCTAATTGTGGTTCCGAACGAGGTGAAGATAGCCCAAACAAACCCCTCAAAGGATTGTTTTCCATAGTAACAAGTGACAATAAATTTCAGCACACTATATAAATGTTTCCTTACCAAATTCCACTTACCAAAGGCGCTTCACTCCCTGGCAACGGCGCTAGAAAATAGCCTTGATGACCCACAAGTATAGGGGATCAATTCTAGCTCTTTTCGATAAGTAAGAGTGTCGAACCCAATGAGGAGCAGAAGGAAATGGCAAGTAGTTTTCAGTAAGGTAATGTCTGCAAGTGCTGAAATTGTAAGTAGCAGAGTAGTTTGATAGCAAGATAATTTGTAACGAGCAAGTAACCATAGTAGTAACAAAAGTGCAGCAAGGTAGCCCAATCCTTTTGAGGAAAAGGACACGACAAAACGATCTCTTATGATAAGCAAAGCGTTCTTGAGGGTACACGGTAATTTCATCTAGTCACTTTCATCATGTTGGTTTAATTCATGTTCGGTACTTTGATAATTTGATATGTGGGTGGACCGGTGCTTAGGTGTTGTTCTTACTTGAAAAAACCTCCTACTTATGATTAACCCTCCCGCAAGCATCTGCAACTACGAGAAAAGTATTAAGAATAAATTCTAATCATAGCATTAAACTTTTGGATCCAATCGGTCCCTTACAGAATAGCGCATAAACTGGGGTTTAAGCTTCTGTCACTCTCGCAGCCCATCATCTAATTGCTACTCCACAATGCATTCTCTTAGGCCCAAATATGGTGAAGTGTCATGTAGTCGATGTTGACATGACACCACTAAGGGAATCACAACATACATACTATCAAAATATCAAACACATATCAAATTCACATGATTACTTGCAACATGATTTCTCTCGTGACCTCAAGAACAAAAGTAACTACTCACAAATGATAAACATGCTCATGATCAGAGGATTATTAAATAGCATATTGGATATGAAGATATAATCTTCCACCAAATAAACCATATAGTAATCAACTACAAGATATAATCAACACTACTAGTCACCCACAAGCACCAATCTATAGTTCCGGTTACAAGATTCAACACAAGAGATGAACTAGGGTTTGAGATGAGATAGTGATGTTGAAGATGTTGATGGAGATTTCCCTCCCCAAGATGGGAGAGTTGTTGGTGATGATGATGACGATGATTTCCCTCTCCGGAAGGGAAGTTCCCCCAGCGGAATCGATCCGCCGGAGGGCAAAAGTGCTCCTGCCAAGTTCCACCTCGAGGCGGCGGGCTCTGTCCCGAAAGTATTCTCCTTATTTTTTCTAGGTCAAAAGGACTTATATACCAGAAGATGGGCACCGGAGGTGGGCCGAGGAGAGCACAACCCACCAGGGCACGCCTGGGCTTCCTGGCGCACCCAGGTGGGTTGTGCCCACCTGGTGGGCCCCCTCTGGTACTTATTGGCTCCAATATTCCTCATATATTCCATAAAAAATCCTCGTGAAGTTTCAGCTCATTTGGAGTTGTGCATAATAGGTAGCCTGACATAGCTTTTTCAAGTCCATATTTCCAGCTGCCGGAATTCTCCCTCTTGGTGTATACCTTGCATATTATGAGAGAAAAGGCATTAGAATTACTCCAAAAATCTTTATTATGGATAAAAACATCATAAATAATAGTAAGAAAACATTATGCAAAATGGGCGTATCAGTAGGTGATGATACCACATAAGGAAAAGTATAAGTAGAAAATTTTATTAGAGATTGACAAACATAACATTAGTCAATGATGCAAGTCATGAAAGAATTAATAAGGAAGAGAAGATTCACATATAAATATACTATCCTAGAAATCTTTTGTGATTTTGAGCCCTCATCAAAATATTATATGCCAAAATTGTTGACATTGGACAAGGAAGACAACTTAATGGTTTATGTTTGTTTATATTCACATAGAAGTCATATTGTCATGGATCCTTTAACATGTGGTGCTTGCCCCCTATCTTTGCTAGCCAAAAATTCCGCACTAAGTAGAGATACTACTTGTGCATCCAAAAACCCTTAAACCCAAATCTTATTTTCAAGAGTTCACCATACCTACCTAGGGACTGAGCAAGATCCCTCAAGTAAGTTGTCATCGGTGCAAAAAGGCAATAAAAATTGCTTCTAAAAGTGTGAGATCATTTAGTGTAAGAGAAAATTGAGTGTTGCATGAACTTGTGATGGTGAAGAATAAGAGCGACTGACTGCATAATAAAGGTTGCTATCACAAGGGGCAATGCAATGTGACGTTCTTTTGCGCTTAGGGGTTGAGCATACAAAAAAATATGTGCATGGCAACCTCTGCTTCCATTTGCGAAGGGTCTATCTTTTAACTTTATGTATTTACTTTTATGCAAAGAGTCAAAGTTTTCCTTCTATTCCTTTTTATTTTTTTCCTTTGGCAAGCATCATGTGGTGAGGAAAGATCTAGGCACATATGTCCAGTTGAATATAGATAGCATGAGTTATTATTGCTGACATCACCCTTGAGGTGAATATGTTGGGAGGCGAAACTATATGCCTCTATCTTTCTATGTGTCCGATTGAAATGTTTTGCTCATGTGTACGCGGTGAGTGTTAGCAATCATAGAAGACTATATGATGGTTGAGTATGTGGACTTGCCTAAAGGCTCCGATACGTGACTCTTCCTGAAAAGATGATGAATTGTAGTTGCAAAGTTGACTGGGAACATAGTTTGTTGATTTTTAATAGAGTTTTTGCTTTATACTTCAATAGTGTGATGAATTATCACTTATTCATGAGAATTCTATGATAAGAGCTTTATGATAAGAGTCTTATGTTTAAATTTGTTGCTGTTATAATAATGAACATGATGCTTCTATGTCCGTATTTTGTTTTTATCGACACCTCCCTCTCTCTAAGCATGTGGACATGTTTTTCGAATTCGGTTTTTCGCTTGAGGACAAGCGAGGTCTAAGCTTGGGGAAGTTGATACGTCCATTTTGCATCATGTTTCCTTTCTGTTATTTATGATGTTTTTATCCATAATAATGCTTTTTGGAGTAATTCTAATGCCTTTTCTCTCATAATTTACAAGGTACACACAAAGAGGGAGAATTCCGGCAGCTGGAAATCTGGACCTGGAAAAGCTACGTCAGGCCACCTATTCTGCACAACTCCAAACAAGTTGAAACTTCACGGAGATTTTTTATCAAATATATGATGAATATTGGAGCAACCAGAGGGGGCCCACCGGGTGGGCACAACCTACCTAAGCGCGCCAGGGAGCCCAGGCGCGCCCTGGTGGGTTGTGCTTGCCCAGGCACACCTCCAGTGCCCATCTTCTGGTGTATAATTCATTTTGACCTGTAAAAAATAAGGAGAGGACTTTCGGGATGGAGCGCCACCATCTTGAGGCGGAACTTGGGCAGGAGCATTTTTTCCTCCGGCGGAGCGATTCCGCCGAGGAAACTTCCCTCCCGGAGGGGGAAATCATCATCATCATCACCAACAACTCTCCCAACTTGGAGGGGGAAATCTCCATCAACATCTTCAACAACACCATCTCATCTCAAACCCTAGTTCATCTCTTGTGTTCAATCTTGTTACCGGAACTATAGATTGGTGCTTGTGGGTGACTAGTAGTGTTGATTACATCTTGTAGTTGATTACTATATGGTTTATTTGGTGGAAGATTATATGTTCAGATCCAATATGCTATTTAATACCCCTCTTTTCATGGAATTGTCACGGCAGATGTCCTTAATGTCAGGACTTAGTCGCGAGGCCAACGCATCTATGTGGTAGCTTGAGAGGGGTTGAGCGGGACGAGAGACGCGATGTTTTACCCAGGTTCGGCCCCTCACGGTGGAGGTAAAAGCCTACATCCTCCTTCATTGATATTGATGATGATGTCACGGTTACAAGAGTGCTCTATCTCGAGAGCTATTGTCTAAACCTAACTTGTCCAACTTGTGGAACTTGTCCATCTTGTCCCCTTTTGGGGAGCCCTGCCCCTCCTTATATATGTTGGAGGGGCGGGTTACATGTAGAGCCCTATTAGGATTAGGACTAGTCTATCTCTAATACAAACCGGATACAAGTCCAGGTCTTAACTCCTTGTAAGATAAATGTTCCTCATGCCTTTCCTCTTAAACCGGCCCACCATTGACATAAACCGGCCTTCTGGGCCTTGGGCCTTGTCATTCATCTGACCCGTCCGCCGGGTCACAAGTGTGTCATAATGTTCCGGCGGGTTGCCTGTAAACCGCCAGGTCAGGGCAGGTCGCCAGTGAATCGCCAAGTGTAAATCGGGTCTCAAGTAAACCGCCAAGTCCAGCCGGGTCACCAATGAGTCTTCAGGCTCGTGAACCGTCATACCAGTGAACCACCAGACACGTAAATCGCCAATCCTCTGGCGGTTTACCAGTGAAACGCCTAGTCCGGCCGGGTTATACTTCCGGCCGGTTTACGCCGTGGGGTATATCCCCGACATTAGCCCCCAAGTTTAGCTTGGATTTATCCATGGTAAACTTATGCTGCAAAATAAACACAAGAACAAATTTGACAGGTTATGCTCCGGGTTAAGAATTCTTGTAAACTGGTACCTGATGATCCTTAAGTCCTTGTCATTTCCTCCTTCTAGAAAATCCGGGCAAGCCAGCTTCATACTCAATTTGTTGACATTGGTATCTCACAGAGAAACATTGTGAAGAATAATCCACTTGAGTCGGCTACCAAAGCGTCGGTTTAAGAAATATGGGTCTTGAAATACTTATCTGATATTCAGCCGGTTTGAAGAGGTAAAACTTATCGGTTTAATATTACCAAACTGGCCGGTTTATAAATATTGATGGCACCGGGTCATAATTGTTGTCGACACCGGGTCATGTAATTGATCTTCCTGATTTGCTCAAAACTGATAAAATGAAGATGTTCCTCCTTTATATGCATATACATGTAGTCCCCAAGTCTTAAGAGGAGAACATAGTGATAACTTAAGACTTGCTCCAATAAGTGTTTCAACCTTGAAGAAATCCGGTTTGTTCATCTCAATCATATAAACTGAATACTCCATATATGTAGCCCCCAAGTGCCGGGTTGTCATGCTTGCAGCAACCTGGGACTTGTAATTGCTTATAAAAACTTCAATCAGTGTAACCCCCAAGGGCCGGGTCATTATGCAATAATGAGCAGGAACTTTGTAAATATAATTATGTAGATTTTAGCAGTGATGTGTATCCCCCAAGGGCCGGCTTAGTAAGATAATACTGAACCGGGACTTGATATATACTTCAATGAAAATAACATCTTATAATGTAGCTTCCATCGTAGGGTTTGAACCCACGTCCACAAGGTTAAGAACTTTTTGTTTTACCAACTGAGCAATGGATCCTTCAATATTATGGACGAAAACTTGTGTACCTTGAATTGTTGACATGAGCAATTGGTAGCCCCCAAGGGTCAGTTCATTATAATATGATGAGTAAGGTCTTCAATAATACTAGTAAAAATGACTTTGCATTAGCCCCCAAGTGTCATGGTGTATGCTTGCAGCGACATGAGACTTGCATGTAATCTCAATTTGAATAATGTAGCCCCCAAGTGCCGGGTTGTAAGCCTGCAGCGACTCGGGACTATTCCTTCCATTGTAGAATAAATCATATCCTTTGATAAAATAATAGCCATTGCGCTAAAGCAACTTTGAAAACTCGATAATACCAGTTATTAATAACCATAAAAATCCAGCCATGTTGGCTATTCAAGATAATATAATCCGGTATGAAAATCTTATTCATCCAATATCATAATGAAAATTCAGCCAAGTTTGGCTATTTGAATAATATAACCCAATCATTTATAAGCGCATGATTCCAATGGCGCAATCCAAATATATACTGGCGACTTATAGTCCAAAGCCATGCCGGTGTAATAAACACCGGATAATTTCTCATCATATACTGGCGATTTATTGTCTTAAAGCCGGGCCGGTTTAATAAACATCGGATAATTTATCATCATACTGGCGACTTATAGTCGAAAGCCAGGTCGGGTTAGTAAACGCCGGTGATTTATAATCATGCTTTATTCAACCTGTTTCTGCATACAACAAGTTTAAAGTGTCCGGGCGGTTTACCGTCGGACGGGTCATAATGTCCAACATATAACCCAGGTTTATAACCAAGGCTGCACTTAAGAATAATCAAATATGAAATATATCATACCTGTGACATTGAATCACATCGTTGGTTTACCAACTTTTTGGAATAGGGGTAATAACCCAGATTTCGAGTACTGATAACTCCTTCCATATTGTGTCGGTTTATGATAAAACCGTACCAGGTTGTGATAAACACCGATTTAACCACATATAATACTGGCGACTCATAGTCAAACCAGACCGGGCTGATAGTCTCCGGATTATAACTTGATCGTGTACTGACAACTTGTAGTTGAAAGCCGAGTCGGGTTGATAAACACCGGTTTACTCCATAATAGGATGGTAACAGAAAATCAAACCGGGCAGATAGCCTCCGGATTAAGATTTGACCGTGTTCAGTCCATTTGTAATTTGATAGTCAAACCGGTTTAAGAATTGTCGGTTTAAAACGCAACAAAAGAAATATTTATCAAAACAAAATTTCAAGCAAAGGCAATGATAAAACCATTTGCAAAAAGAGGCTATTGAGCCGATCAAATGGCGTTACCATGGTTGGACACGACCAAGCCCCCGATAGGCGTAGCTATGGTTCAAGTCAGCCAGGTCCCCAAATGAAACAGTGGCATTATGCCGATCAAAAGGCGTGGCAGTGGTTCGGGTTCGACCAAGCCCCCAAGTGATTCTGTGGCCTTAGGCCGATCAAGAGGCGTGACTATGGTTCAGACATGACCACAAGTCCCCAAGTGATGCATTGGCATTACGCCGATCAAGAGGTGTAGCGATGGTTCGGGTTCGACCAAAGCCCCCAAGTGATGCTGTGGCACTAGGCCGATCAAGAGGCGTGACTATGGTTCAGACGTGACCACAAGTCCCCAAGTGATGCTGTGGCTTTACGCCTATCAAAAGGTGTTGCTATGGTTCGGACACGACCAAAGCCCCCAAGTGACATAATATAGAGCTTTTGAAAAGCTAACTCAAGGGGTAAACCGGAGACCGCTTTAAGACATGAACTCCGTGTAACCACACATGATGAGCCAATAAAGCAGGATACCCATGTTTGAACCGCGCATCATGGCTGCAGGCCCTCTTTGGCAACTTTAAATGTTTGCAAGAGATAAATTCTTCTTGAGCCAGGATATTAAACCGGATATTGAGATCATCAAAGCTTTGTGGGAGACATCTTTCCCTTGAACCGTATTTTAAACTGGAATCCTTCTTTTTAAGCCGGAAATTTTCTGACGGCCTTTAAATTTGCACCAATATGGCGGTTTAGGGTCCTGCATTAAACAACTTTGCAAACCGGAGTAATTGCTCTTTTAAAGAAGGCAATATGTAATATAAAATATATTGGATGGATTTCACCTGATATATCATGCCAAGTGTCGGTGTCAAAACCGGCGGATCTCGGGTAGGGGGTCCCGAACTGTGCGTCAAGGCCGGATGGTAACAGGAGACAAGGGACAAGATGTTTTTTACCCAGGTTCGGGCCCTCTCGATGGAGGTAATACCCTACTCCTGCTTGATTAATATTGATGATATGGGTAGTACAAGAGTAGATCTACCACAAGATCAAGGAGGCTAAACCCTAGAAGCTAGCCTATGGTATGATTGTTGTGTATGGAGTTGATTGCCTACGGACTACAACCCTCCGGTTTATAAAGACACCGGATAGGGTTAGGGTTACATAAAGTCAGTTACAATGGTAGGAGATCTTGAATATCCGCATCGCCAAGCTTTCCTTCCACGCCAAGGAAAGTCCCATCCAGACACGGGACGAAGTCTTCAATCTTGTATCTTCATAGTCCAGGAGTCCGGCTGAAGGTATAGTCCGGCTACCCGAACACCCCCTAATCCAGGACTCCCTCAGTAGCCCCTGAACCAGGCTTCAATGACGACGAGTCCGGTGCGCAAATTGTCTTCGGCATTGCAAGGCGGGTTCCTCCTCCATGTCCTTCGTAGAAGATTGTAAACACCAAGAGTAGTGTCCGGCTCTGCAAAATAAGTTTCCACATATTGCCATAGAGAGAATAATATTGACACAAATCAAATCTGCTGACGTATTCCGCAGTGCGTCATCACACTACAGCCAAGTCCTTTACTCGAATCGTTTTTACTTTTCCACCTCAGCATGTTTTGCGAGGCGGTTTCCTTGGCACGTCTTGTCAAAGCAGAGATCGTGTACCCCCTTTACGGGATTCTCATCAATACGGACGTGGGTAACCCAACCACGCCATTTATCACGGCGCTTGGGAGGCAAGCGAGTTTTACTAGGCTGGTGGGGACGCACAACCGCATCCGCCCATATAAGGGGATAAGGATCCACCCTTTTACCTACGCCTTCTTCCTCTTTTGCCTATCCATCTCCTGCGCACTCGAGCTCCAGCGCCCAAGCCCGCACTTCCCACCTCAACCTTCTCTAGCAATGTCCGGAGCGGGAGGCAAGTGGATGGTCTCCTCCGTCACGGAGGGCCATGTCAAAAAGCTAAGGAAGGCCGGATACTTGTCCAAAGACATCGCGCACCGGCTTCCCGAGGAGGGGCAGCTTCTCCCCACCCCAAAGCCCCATGAGAGGGTAGTATTCCTTCCCCACTTCCTCCACGGACTGGGTTTTCCACTCCACCCATTTGTCCGGGGGCTCATGTTTTACTATGGCCTGGATTTCCACGATCTGGCCCCGAACTTCGTCCTCAACATCTCGGCGTTCATCGTCGTGTGCGAGGCCTTCCTCCGCATCCGCCCCCATTTCGGCCTCTGGCTCAAGACCTTCAATGTCAAGCCCAAGGTGGTGCGCGGCAGCTAGGCGGAATGCGGAGGCGCTATGGTGGGCAAGATGGCCAACGTCCTATGGATCGAGGGCTCCTTCGTGGAGAACTTGAAGGGGTGGCAATCGTGGTGGTTTTACATCACTGAGCCGCGCGATCCAAAATGGATCGCAATCCCCGAGTTCCGATCCGGACCCCCCACGCGGCTTATGTCCTGGAAAGAGACGGGCCTGTCGTGGGGCGACGAAAAAGATGTGACCGGACTGCAGACATGCATCCAGTCCCTGGTGAGCAAGCCGATCAAGCTCGTCAATGTAGTCCAGGTTATGCTTGTCCGCCGGATCCTCCCGTGTCAACAACGGGGCTTTAATCTGTGGGAGTTCAACCCGGCGTAGCACCAAACCCTTAACAGGATCTTCGACACGACGTATGAAGATGTCTGGAAGGTGCTAACCAAAGGCGTCGAGGCTCCCATATCCGCTTCCGAGGACCGCGGATACAGCTCGCAGCATCACGCTAGCGAGGTAAGCTATTTTCACCTTTTACAGGATGTTAAGTTTTTTCATAGTTTGACTCTATGCGGGATCTAAGCTCCCTTACCTTTGACAGGCTTGGCGGGCGAAGTCCGGATCGATTAACTGTCCGGCTCCCTTGCCCGAAGACCCCAGCCCCCACTCTACTAGAGAAGCTACTGGTTCCGGCACCTTATGTGGTGCCGGAGAAGAAGGCCAAGAAGAAGAAGGCCACGGGGACTCGAAAGAGTTCCCGGCATATGGTGGTGTCGGACTCGTCGTCCGACGAGTCCGAGACGCACTCCCCCGTGAAGACGAGGAGGAGGAAGAAGAAACCTCTCCCCCCCAGCGGGGGGAGGAGAGAAGAGGAAGGCCGCCCCAACGGGGGAGGCCGAGGGGTCTAGGAAAAGGAAGACCCCTCCGCCGGACTACCCCCAACGCCGAAGAGGGCAAAGAGGAGTGGCCAAACAGGGCCAAGCGTCCGGCGAAATCGTAAGTTCGGATATCAGAATAACTCATGATGTTCCTTTGTTGCACAGCTTTCCCTAATGTCGAACATAATTATGCAGCCCGCCCCGGGCCGAACTCAACGAGTCGTCGAGCGGCTCCCTGGATTCATCGGACGTGAACTCAGTTCCGCCCGCTGTCTCCCCCCGCACTGCGGACGACGCCGAAGTGGCGTCGCAACGAGCTCCGGGGCAGGAGGAGGTGGTCCTGGAGGAGCCGCAGGGCGACCTCCCGGACCCCAGGAGTAAAGGGGACAAGACCCCCCAGGGCTCCAAGTCCGGCTTTGTGCCAGACACCGCGTCGAAATCTTCAACAGTTCCAGACCGCGGTAGGCGAACTCCTTCCAAGATGAGCAAGCCATCTGAGCCGGCGGCCTCGGTCCAACCGGAGGTGCCGGACAATCTACTCGAGGTGCTTGACGGCGCCTCCATCGACGAGGAGCACCGTACTATTATGAGTACGGTGATCCAGAAGGTTCAGTCCGCCAAGAGCGGACTGAGTGAAGCTTGCGCTAGCCTCCTAACGGCTTTGGAGGTATAAGTAAAAATATATAAAAATATAGCGCATAGACAGTAGCCCCTGATGCTCTGTTTGGCGTTCGGAAAGAAAGCGAATAGAGGACTAGTAAATTTCGCAGGAGTCTAACAATAAAGAGTCAATATGCATGTGCAGGCTTCGCTGCTATCCACCGCCGCACTAACTGCGGAGGTGGGTGTCCTGAAGTAGGACCTCAAGCGGACCGAGCAAGAGCTCGGCCTTGCCAAGCGGCAGCTCGAGGAAAAAGAAGGTAGGAAATACCTTACAGAAAAAGTGCCTATAGAGAGGCGTGGTTGCAAAAAGTAACATGATTACACTGCTTATTATAGGGGCCACGACTGAGGTGGCGACCCTCAAGCAGGCGCTGTCCAAGGCCGAAAAGAAAACGGCTGCGGAGCGCACCGAGCGAGAGAAACTTGGGGCTCAGGTCGGCGAGGTGTAGCAAGAGCTTCAGGCTCTCATGAAAAAACATGAGAGTTTGGAGCTTGAGTCAAAGACCCAAGCGTCCGAGCTCGCGGCGGCCCTTGAGACTGCCAAGTCTGCCAAGGCCGAAGCCCAAAAGGCCCTCCAAGAGTTGGAGGAGATGAAGAAGATAGCAGCGGGTAAGGCATTCTTTATGCAAAGCAGAAATATAAAAGTAAACTACTTGTTACTTACCTGAATCCGGAGTTCTCCAAGGGCATTCGCAGATCTTCCCTGCAGCGTATCCGATGCCGCCCCATTCTACCGAGCTAAAGAGGGCAGCTCGACGGAGAAGGTGTTCTGGTCTCAGTATGCTGAGGCCGGACACCCTGTGCCCTTGAGCGACCAGCTGAAACAGCTGGTCGAGCTCCACAAGGCGGCCGAACAGGCCATGAAGGGCTTCATAGTTCGGCTGTGGCCCGGAGAGGCCCTGCCTGGGAGCTACTTCGGGCTGGTGCGGCGGTTGGTGGAGGCATGTCCAAGGCTTGAGGTCATCAAGCGCTCCGTCTGCGTCGAAGGTGCCCGTCGGGCCCTTGCCCGTGCAAAGGTGCACTGGGGTAAGCTGGACGGTGAGAAGCTTGTGAAGGACGGGCCGCCGCCGGGGAAGGAGCATCGCAAGCCCGAGAACTATTACAAGGATGTTCTTGCGGGTGCCCGCCTTGTGGCGGATGAATGTACCAAGGATGTAATTTTTGAATAAACTCGCTCGTTTTTATCCTGTGCGCTGAAAACTTGTTCATATGCGCTAAGCAATGCTTATTGAATTTAAAATATTATTTTCTGTGCGCGTTTATCAAAAATTGAGAGATGGCCAGTCGTCGGCTTCTGCCCCCATGCCACTAGTGCTGGGGTGTTTGGTGATAAACCTGAGTCTCTTTTTCCCATGTTTGGGTCCTTCGAGGGAGGCGCTCAGCACGAGAACCAGGCAATCGGACTATAATGCTTGAACACTCTCACTTAGCCATAGAACTTTATAATTTTAAATTTCGGCGAAGCCCCTAGTTTCGGAAGACCGAGTTCGGGGCGCTATCCACGCCTTGGCCGGACAAATCCGCTCCTCGCTCGAAGCGGCATAAGTCTTTAGGGACTCGAAAAACCTCTCGAACAGCGACCGGTCTCTCGCTCATCATGACAGTCAGTTTTAGCTTTCTCCACTGAGGTGCTTAACCCAGCTCAACCGGGGCACAATCGCAGTGGTTCTCCTAGTGCTACCTTAGCCGATATAGCGGAACGTAAGGCACCAAAACATAGGAGCCGTGCAAACCCAACTATTGACCCAAATCATGATTTGGAGCCGATGCATATAGTGCTATAAGTTCAGGGTGCCGCACTTGTGAAGGTGTACGGACTTCTCACACCATATTAAAGGGTACTGAAGCCCCTGGCATACTTGCCGTACCACAGTGTACGGGTGCAACATGTCATTAATGAACATATATAAAAGAGAGTAATGCAGAAAATAGGCAAAAGATATGCATTGTTTATATAAAGGCTATTTATCAGAGCCGAACGATACAAATAGTGCAGTAAGAAAAAGATATTGGACTATTCAGTATGTCCTGACCGGGGGCAGGCCGCGGAATTGTATTTAAAACAGGTATACTGCTCGTAACAGAGACCACCTGGGAGTTCCATAGTGCGGCATGGCTTGTCTGCCTCCCTGGATCTTGCATCGTTTGTGCGGCAGTCGAATTGCCTAACAGGTCGTCCGAAGTATGGAGTCCTGAAGGTAAGAAAAAATTAAAAAGAGAATCCGGCAGCCCCTAGTACGTTTTAAGCCGTATTCTGGGCGTGCCGTTATTGTGCCCCTTCCCCTGTGCCCATGGTATTTCAAGGGCGTAGTTATGTACGCGAGGTACTGGTTTCGCTATGTCGCGATAGCTGGGGTTGGGGCCACATTGCTACGCTTGCTCAGAGTGTGCCAGGCGGTCCTGCTGTGGGTTACTCCGGGCACGCTTGGCAGTGTCTAGCTTTTTAATGGCCGGACTGGAGAATTGCCTGAGAGGCTACTTTGTACCTCCGCTGCGAGAGCCGCCGTATGCTCCTCCGTACGGAGGGAGCGTTCGGTGTTTCCGTTGACCGTAATTACTCCTCAAGGGCCTGGCATCTTGAGCTTGAGATATGCGTAGTGCGGCACCGCATTGAACTTTGCAAATGCGGTTCGTCCGAGCAGGGCGTGATAGCCACTGCGAACCGGGACTATATCGAAGATTAACTCTTCGCTTCGGAAATTGTCCGGGGATCCGAAGACCACGTCAAGTGTTACTGAGCCTGTATAGTTGGCTTCTACACCTAGTATACGCCTTTAAAGGTCGTTCTTGTGGGCTTAATCCTTGAGGGATCTATGCCCATTTTCCGCACTGTATCCTGATAAAGCAGGTTCAGGCTACTGCCGCCGTCCATGAGGACTCTTGTGAGATGAAAATCCGTTGATGATTGGGTTGAGAACCAATGCGGCGAAGCCGCCATGATGGATGCTAGTGGGATGGTCCCTTCGATCAAAAGTGATCGGGCAGGAGGACCATGGGTTGAACTTTGGGGCGACTGGCTCTATCGCGTATACGTCCCGTAGCGCACGCTTCCGCTCCCGCTTGGGAATGTGGGTTGCGTATATCATGTTCACCGTCCACACTTGTGGGGGAAAGCCCTTCTGTCCATTGTTGTTCGGCGGCTTGGGCTCCTTGTCATCGCTGTGCAGCCCGTTGTCTCTGTTTTCGGCCCTTAACTTGCCTACCTGCTTGAACACCCAACAATCCATGCTAGTGTGATTGGCTGGCCTTTCGGGGGTGCCATGTATCTGGCACAAGCGATCGAGTATTCGGTCCAAACTGGACAGGCCCTGAGTATTCTTTTTGAATGGCTTTTTCCGCTGACCGGATTTATAGCCTTTGAATCCGGCATTGGCTGTCGTGTCTTCACTGCTGTCGCTGTTAACGCGGCGTTTTTGCTTATTCCGACGTGTCCTGCCACTTTTGTCCTTGGTATCCGAATTACCAGGGTTCTTTGATAAGTTGTTACTGCGAGCTAGCCAGCTGTCTTCTCCCGCGGAAAAGCGGGTCATGAGTGTCGTGAGGGCTGCCATGGATTTTGGCTTTTCCTGTCCCAGGTGCCGGGCAAGCCACTCGTCGCGGATGTTATGCTTGAAGGCTGCTAGGGCCTCTACGTCTGGACAGTCGACTATTTGGTTTTTATTTGTTAGGAACCATGTACAGAATTGTCTGGCCGATTCCTCTGGCTGCTGAATTATGTGGCTTAAGTCGTCGGCATCCGGCGGTCGCAAGTAAGTGCCCTGGAAGTTGTTGAGGAATGCGGCTTCCAGGTCCTCCCAAGAACCGATTGAGTCTGCTGGCAAGCTGTTAAGCCAATGCCGGGCCGGTCCTTTAAGTTTGAGCGGGAGGTATTTGATGGCGTGTAGATCATCGCCGCGTGCCATGTGGATGTGAAGGAGATAATCCTCGATCCATACCGCCGGTCTGTTGTGCCATCGTATGATTCGATGTTTACGGGTTTGAAACCCTCTGGGATTTTATGATCCATTACTTCATTCGTGAAGCATAGCGGGTGTGCGGCGCCTCTGTACTGGGCTATATCACGACGTAGCTCGGAAGAGCTATGTCTGTTGTGTTCGGCCCGGCCGGATTTGTTGTATCCGGAGTGAAGATCATTGTCACATGCCGTAGGGCGCCTGCGCGATCCGTAGATCGATCTTGTTTGTCTTGCCTTATCCTCCAGTATGTCTCGCAGGTCGGGCGCATTTTCCCGTGCCTTAGTTGAGCGGCGTCGGGGCATGGCTTGGGTGGAGGGCCGAGAGGCCTCTCTGTCGCGGCCGCGAGGTGGCCGGTCTGTCATGTCATGCGCTGGTGATGTAGGTGCTTCCTCCTCTGATCGGGGTAGCGGCCTGCGCTTCGGGTAACTCTTGGAGGGGCGTTCGAGTTCATACTCTTCGGCCGCAAGGACTTCAGTCCATCTGTCAGCTAGCAAATCTTGGGCAGCTCTAAGCTGTTGCTGCTTTTTCTTGAGGCTGCTTGCCGTGGCTAAAAGCCTGCGTTTAAAACGCTCTTGTTCGGCGGGGTCTGATGGTATGACGAATTCGTCGTCATCGAGGCTTGCCTCGTCTTCGGAGGGAGGCGTATAGTTATCATCCTCGACCTCTCGGTCTGCCGCTCTCTCATGAGGGCTGGCTTCTCCATCTTCCTGTGCCGAATCTTGCTGAGGTGGGTGTTCTTCGGCGTTATCCGGGGTAGTATTATCTCCCGTGCCGGAATCACCGTTTTTGCTTTGGCGGGATTTAGAGCGGCGCCGCTGACGCCGGCGCTTGGCTGTTTCTGGGGCGTCATCCCCCACTGTTCCATCGCCATCTCCATCTTTTGGAGTATCCACCATATATATGTCATATGACGAGGTGGCCTTCCAGCGCCCTACAGGTGCTGGTTCCTGTTCGTCTCCTACATCGTCGTCCATGCCGTCGATGTCTTCGGAGCTGAAGTCAAGCATGTCGGTTAGATCGTCGACAGTGGCTACAAAGTGGGTGGTGGGTGGGCTTTGAATTTCCTATCGTCCGTATCCCACCCTCGCTGACCGTAGTCCGGCCAGGGCTCTCCTGATAAAGAGAGAGACTTAAGAGAGTTCAGGATGTCGCCAAAAGGCGAATGCTGAAAGATGTCTGCGGCGGTGAACTCCATTATCGGCGCCCAATCGGATTCGATTGGCAGGGGCGCGGGGGGTTCGGAGTCCGGGGAGGAGTCCGGATCCTCGGAGTCACGGGCCATGCGGAGTGCGGGGCTGGAGTTCGGCTCGATCGCCTCTGAGATCGCAGCCCCTGAGGCAGCGTCTAACCGCTGATCCTCGATCGGCGCAGTATGCTCCGAATCAATGGTCGAAACCGATGCGTATGCGGCCTCCAAGGCGCTGTTCGGCGGCAGAGCTATATCATGCCCATCGAGACAGTGCGGCGCGCTTGGCTGTGGCTCGAATCCGTCGAAGATCAAGTCCCCGTGGATGTCAGCCGTGTAGTTTAGGCTTCCAAACCTGACCTGATGGCCAGGGGCGTAGCTTTCGATCTGCTCCAGGTGGCCGAGTGAATTGGCCCGCAGAGCGAAGCCGCCGAAGACGAAGATCTGTCCGGGAGAAAGTTCACCTAGAGCTGTATCGTTCGGAATGATCAAAGGATCCATTCGGGCCTAAAGTGCGACGACACAAGAGGAACTCTCAATGAAGCACCAATGTCGGTGTCAAAACCGCAGATCTCGGGTAGGGGGTCCTGAACTGTGCGTCAGGCGGATGGTAACAGGAGACAAGGGACAAGATGTTTTTTTACCCAGGTTCGGGCCTCTCGAGGGAGGTAATACCCTACTCCTGCTTGATTAATATTGATGATATGTAGTACAAGAGTAGATCTACCACGAGAATCAAGGAGGCTAAACCCTAAGAAGCTAGCCTATGGTAATGAATTGTTGTGTATGGAGTTGATTGCTGCGGGACTACAATCCTCCGGTTATATAGACCCGGATAGGGTTAGGGTTACATAAAGTCGGTTACAATGGTAGGATCTTCAATATCGCATCGCCAAGCTGCCTTCCACGCCAAGGAAAAGTCCCCATCCGGACATGGGACGAAGCTTTCAATCTTGTATCTTCATAGTCCAGGAGTCCGGCTGAAGGTATAGTCTGGCTACCCGAACACCCCCTAATCCAGGACTCCCTCACCAGGGGTTATCCACCGTGGATTTGATGATCACCATGGTGAAGCTGAAATTAATCACGACCGAGTCGGCCACGATGTTGTAAACTAGCGTGGACACGTGAACCGGCCACGACAGCGGACGGGCGAGTCATCCGTGGCGTTGTAAGGCAGCGCGGACGGATGAGTAAATCACAGGGATGGTTCCGATGAGTTGAAGTAGTCTGGGCCGCAAGGGTGGCGGCTTGCGTGTCCATTTACTGGGTAATGAGGCACGGACGAACACCGGGCGCAATGTTGCAAGTACGTGCTCCGTACCCATGGTATAAACCACAATTGTGCTGCGTACAAAACATACAACAGGGCGGAGTAGTTGTTTGTCGAAGGAAATCAACATATACTTAACAATATATGTAAGATAAATATCACCTGATTTTAGGCGACAGATGATCACCATATGGCATCTATAAGTAACCAAGAACTTTTGTGTTGATCCTTTCAAAGGCCTCGCGAGAGTTCGTCGTAGTTTGTATAATCTCCACTGTGTGCAAACTGTAGTATACTCTTTGGCCGGTTCAGAGGTGTGAAGGCCGTAGACGAAGTCGCTTTGGCCGGGGTGGCTCAATGGCAACTCCGTCGGGGCGGCTCGCAACACTTGGAGGCCGGCGGTTTGGGAGGTTTGGGGGCCGGCGGCTCAAAGCAGCAGCGGCAGCACCCTCGGGTCGATCACGGTGGTAGAAGATGACCCAGTGCAGCGGCGGTTCAGCAGTGCAGCAGCGGCGACGGCAGGACCCAGTCCAGAGACGCGGCGATATCTTGATGCGGCGCGTGGAGACGAGGCCGACTCTGTGCGACCTAGATCTCCTCCGGGTCGTGCTTGGCTTGACCCATCAGTTTGACTAGTGCCTGGAGGTGCAGCTGTAGCGCTTGTAGAAGGAGCAGCAACGGCGAGGCGTGCAGGAAAATAGCAGCTTGGCCGTCTCGAGGCAGCAGCGCAGCCATGGGGCAGCGACGAGGTGTGTGGGCCGAGGTAGAGGAGGCACATCGGGGGCAGCCCCGGCTAATGGTGATTGGTGAAGGCGGTGATTTAGCGCGAGCGAGTCAGATGTCCGCTCGGCCGGCTCACAGGCAAAAGTTTGAGCATCGTAGGCCAGGGCCGAATCTGCGGCCACGTCCCTGTCTTTCTCCGGGTCATACTTTGACTCGACAACCCCACACCCTTTTCTTTCTTTCTCGTGTGCTGCGCTGTTGATTGGACGTCTCGGCTCATATTTCCTTGTACAGCCTGCCTCCATGTATGTATAGCAATTCTGAAAATTAAACTAGCACTCAACCCACATGAGCAGCATAGATCCTGTTTTGTCCTTTGAACGATAACATGCAGCAGTAGTTGGTACGATTGATGGACGTTCTATGGCTTGGAAGTCGCCGCAGCGACAAAACACCTCGGGACTGGGTGCGTCAGAAAAACATGTTGTAACAGAAAAACACGGCCTGGCGGCTTGCGATTCAACTGCAAAAAAATTCTCTTGCACTCCTGCTGGCCCCTGTGACGTGATCCTTGGCGGCGATAGCACATCCGACGCACTCTTAATCTTCTGGAACGTAAACCTTCATCTGTCTACTCGCGAGCTCTTCGATCCCTGAAGAGATCCCTCCAAGAACTCAACACCACCGTGCGCCTGGCCCCACGGTGGGCGCCAACTGTCGTGGAACTGTCACGGCAGATGTCCTTAATGTTAGGACTTAGTCGCGAGGCCAACGCATCTATGTGGTAGCTTGAGAGGGGTTGATAGGGACGAGAGACGCGATGTTTTACCCAGGTTCGGCCCCTCACGGTGGAGGTAAAAGCCTACATCCTTCTTCATTGATATTGATGATGATGATCACGGTTACAAGAGTGCTCTATCTCGAGAGCTATTGTCTAAACCTAACTTGTCCAACTTGTGGAACTAGTCCATCTTGTCCCCTTTTGGGGAGCCCTGCCCCTCCTTATATATGTTGGAGGGGCGGGTTACATGTAGAGTCCTATTAGGATTATGACTAGTCTATCTCTAATACAAACCGGATACAAGTCCAGGTCTTAACTCCTTGTAAGATAAATGTTCCTCATGCCTTTCCTCTTAAACCGGCTCACCATTGACATAAACCGGCCTTCTGGGCCTTGGGCCTTAGCATTCATCTGACCCGTCCGCCGGGTCACAAGTGTGTCATAATGTTCCGGCGGGTTGCTTGTAAACCGCCAGGTCAGGGCAGGTCGCCAGTGAATCGCCAAGTGTAAACCGGGTCTCAAGTAAACCGCCAAGTCCAGCCGGGTCACCAATGAGTCTTCAGGCTCGTGAACCGTCATACCAGTGAACCGCCAGACACGTAAATCGCCAATCCTCTGGCGGTTTACCAGTGAAACGCCTAGTCCGTCCGGGTTATACTTCCGGCCGGTTTACGCCGCGGGGTATATCCCTGACACCTCTAATCTTGAGCATGATTATTATTTGTGAGTAGTTACTTTTTTCTTGAGGTCACGGGAGAAATCATGTTGCAAGTAATCATGTGAACTTGATATTTGTTCGATATTTTGATAGTATGTATGTTGTGATTCCCTTAGTGGTTTCATGTGAACGTCGACTACATGACACTTCACCATATTTGGGCCTAAGGGAATGCATTGTGGAGTAGTAATTAGATGATGGGTTGCGAGAGTGACAGAAGCTTAAACCCCAGTTTATGCGTTATTCCGTAAGGGACCGATTGGATCCAAAAGTTCAATGCTATGGATAGAATTTATTCTTAATACTTTTCTCGTAGTTGCGGATTCTTGCGGGAGGGTGGTACTGTTGGAAATATGCCCTAGAGGCAATAATAAAAGCATTATTATTATATTTCCTTGTTCATGATAATTGTCTTCATTCATGCTATAATTGTGTTATCCGGAAATCGTAATACATGTGTGAATAATAGACACCAACATGTCCCTAGTAAGCCTCTAGTTGACTAGCTCGTTGATCAACAGATAGTCATGGTTTCCTGACTATGGACATTGGATGTCATTGATAACGAGATCACATCATTAGGAGAATGATGTGATGGACAAGACCCAATCCTAAACATAGCACAAGATCGTATAGTTCGTTTGCTAGAGTTTTCCAATGTCAAGTATCTTTTCCTTAGACCATGAGATCGTGTAACTCCCGGATACCGTAGGAGTGCTTTGGGTGTACCAAACGTCACAACGTAACTGGGTGACTATAAAGGTATACTACGGGTATCTCCGAAAGTGTCTGTTGGGTTGACACGGATCAAGACTGGGATTTGTCACTCCGTATGACGGAGAGGTATCACTGGGCCCACTCGGTAATGCATCATCATAATGAGCTCAAAGTGACCAAGTGTCTGGTCACGGGATCATGCATTACGGTATGAGTAAAGTGACTTGCCGGTAACGAGATTGAACGAGGTATTGGGATACCGACGATCGAATCTCGGGCAAGTAACATACCGATTGACGAAGGGAATTGTATACGGGGTTACTTGAATCCTCGACATCGTGGTCCATCCGATGAGATCATCGAGGAGCATGTGGGAGCCAACATGGGTATCCAGATCCCGCTGTTGTTTATTTACCGGAGAGCGATCTCGGTCATGTCTACATGTCTCCCGAACCCGTAGGGTCTACACACTTAAGGTTCGGTGACGCTAGGGTTGTAGGGATATGTATATGCAGTAACCCGAATGTTGTTCGGAGTCCCGGATGAGATCCCGGACGTCACGAGGAGTTCCGGAATGGTCCGGAGGTAAATAATTATATATAGGAAGTGCTATTTCGGCCGTCGGGACAAGTTTCGGGGTCACCGGTATTGTACCGGGACCACCGGAAGGGTCCCGGGGGTCCACCAGGTGGGGCCACCTATCCCGGGGGGGCATGGGCTGAAGTGGGAAGGGATCCAGCCCAAAGTGGGCTGGGGCGCCACTTCCCCTAGGGCCCATGCGCCTAGGGTGGGGGAAACCCTAAAGGGGGGGCGCCCCCTTGCTTGGGGGGCAAGCCCCCCAACCCCTTGGCCGCCGCCCCCCTAGGAGATTGCATCTCCTAGGGCCGCCCCCCCTAGGCCCCCCTATATATAGTGGGGGGGATGGAGGACCTCTTACCTTTGCCTTTGGTGCCTCCCTCTCCCTCCCCAACACCTCCTCCTCCTCCATAGAGCTTGGCGAAGCCCTGCCGGAGTACTGCAGCTCCATCACCACCACGCCGTCGTGCTACTGCTGGAGCCATCTTCCTCAACCTCTCCTTCCCCCTTGCTGGATCAAGAAGGAGGAGACGTTACGCTGACCGTACATGTGTTGAACACGGAGGTGCCGTCCGTTCGGCGCTAGGATCTCCGGTGATTTGGATCACGTCGAGTACGACTTCCTCATCCCCGTTCTTTGAACGCTTCCGCGCGTGATCTACAAAGGTATGTAGATGCAATCCAATCACTCGTTTCTAGATGAACTCCTAGATGGATCTTGGTGAAACCGTAGGAAAAATTTTGTTTTCTGCAACGTTCCCCAACAGTGGCATCATGAGCTAGGTCTATGCGTAGTTCTCTTTGCACGAGTAGAACACAATTTGTTGTGGGTGTAGATGTTGTCAACTTTCTTGCCGCTACTAGTCTTATCTTGCTTCAGCGGTATTGTGGGATGAAGCGGCCCGGACCAACCTTACACGTACGCTTACGTGAGACCGGTTCCACCGACTAACATGCACAAGTTGCATAAGGTGGCTGGCGGGTGTCTGTCTCTCCCACTTTAGTTGGAGCGGATTTGATGAAAAGGGTCCTTATGAAGGGTAAATAGAAGTTGACAAATCACGTTGTGGCTTTCACGTAGGTAAGAAAACGTTCTTGCTAGAACCCTATTGCAGCTAGTAAAACTTGCAACAACAATTAGAGGACGTCTAACTTGTTTTTGCAGCAAGTGTTCTGTGATGTGATATGGCCAAAGTTGTGATGAATGATGAATGATATATATGTGATGTATGAGATGTTCATGCTATTGTAATAGGAATCATGACTTGCATGTCGATGAGTATGACAACCGGCAGGAGCCATAGGAGTTGTCTTTATTTTTTGTATGACCTGCGTGTCATTGAGAAACGCCATGTAAATTACTTTACTTTATTGCTAAACGCGTTAGCCGTAGTAGTAGAAGTAATAGTTGGAGAGCAACTTCATGGAGACACGATGATGGAGATCATGATGATGGAGATCATGGTGTCATGCCGGTGACAAGATGATCATGGAGCCCCAAGATGGAGATCAAAGGAGCTATGTGATATTGGCCATATCATGTCACTATTATTATTTGATTGCATGTGATGTTTATCATGTTTCAGCATCTTGTTTACTTAGAACGACGGTAGTAAATAAGATGATCCCTCATAATAATTTCAAGAAAGTGTTTCCCCTAACTGTGCACCGTTGCGACAGTTCGTTGTTTCGAAGCACCACGTGATGATCGGGTGTTAGATTCCAACGTTCACATACAATGGGTGTAAGACAGATTTACACATGCAAACACTTAGGTTGACTTGACGAGCCTAGCATGTGCAGACATGGCCTCGGAACACAGAAGACCGAAAGGTCGAGCATGAGTCGTATAGAAGATACGATCAACATGAAGATGTTCACCGATGTTGACTAGTCCGTCTCACGTGATGATCGGACACGGCCTAGTTAACTCGGATCATGTTATACTTAGATTACTGGAGGGATGCCTATCTAAGTGGGAGTTCATTGAATAATTTGATTAGATGAACTTAATTATCATGAACTTAGTCTAAAATTTTTTACAATATGTCTTGTAGATCAAATGGCCAACGTAGTCCTCAACTTCAACGCGTTCCTAGAGAAAACCAAGCTGAAAGACGATGGCAGCAACTACACGGACTGGGTCCGGAACCTGAGGATCATCCTCATAGCTGCCAAGAAGGATTATGTCCTACAAGCACCGCTAGGTGACGCACCTGTTCTCCCTGCAGAACAAGACGTTATGAACGCTTGGCAGGCACGTATCGATGACTACTCCCTCGTTCAGTGCGGCATACTTTACAGCTTAGAGCCGGGGCTCCAAAAGCGTTTTGAGAGACACGGAGCATATGAGATGTTCGAAGAGCTGAAAATGGTTTTCCAAGCTCATGCCCAGGTCGAGAGATATCAAGTCTCCGACAAGTTCTTCAGCTGTAAGATGGAGGAAAACAGTTCTGTCAGTGAGCACATACTCACTATGTCTGGGTTGCATAACCGCTTGACTCAGCTGGGAGTTAATCTCCCGGATGACGCGGTCATTGACAGAATCCTTCAGTCGCTTCCACCGAGCTACAAGAGCTTTGTGATGAACTTCAATATGCAGGGGATGGAAAAGACCATTCCTGAAGTATTTGCAATGCTGAAATCAGCAGAGGTAGAAGTCAAAAAGGAACATCAAGTATTGATGGTGAATAAAACCACTAAGTTCAAGAAGGGCAAGGGTAAGAAAGCTTCCAAGAAGGACGGCAAGGGAGTTGCCGCGCCCGGCAAGCAAGCTGCCGGGAAGAAGCCAAAGAATGGACCCAAGCCCGAGACTGAGTGCTTTTATTGCAAGGGAAGTGGTCACTGGAAGCGGAACTGCCCCAAATACTTAGCAGACAAGAAGGCCGGCATCATGAAAGGTATATGTGATATACATGTAATTGATGTGTACCTTACCAGTACTCGTAGTAGCTCCTGGGTATTTGATACCGGTGCGGTTGCTCACATTTGTAACTCAAAACAAGAGCTGCGGAATAAGCGGAGACTGGCGAAGGACGAGGTGACGATGCGCGTCGGGAATGGTTCCAAGGTCAATGTGATCGCCGTCGGCACGCTACCTCTACATTTACCTTCGGGATTAGTTTTAAACCTTAATAATTGTTATTTAGTGCCAGCTTTGAGCATGAACATTGTATCAGGATCTCGTTTAATTCGAGATGGCTACTCATTTAAATCTGAGAATAATGGTTGTTCTATTTATATGAGAGATATGTTTTATGGTCATGCTCCGATGGTGAATGGTTTATTTCTAATGAATCTCGAGCGTAATGCTACACATGTTCATAGTGTGAGTACCAAAAGATGTAAGATTGATAATGATAGTCCCACATACTTGTGGCACTGCCGCCTTGGTCACATAGGTGTCAAACGCATGAAGAAGCTCCATGCTGATGGACTTTTAGAGTCTCTTGATTACGAATCATTTGACACGTGCGAACCATGCCTCATGGGTAAAATGACCAAGACTCCATTCTCAGGAACAATGGAGCGAGCAACCAACTTATTGGAAATCATACATACTGATGTGTGCGGTCCAATGAGTGTTGAGGCTCGCGGTGGCTATCGTTATGTTCTCACCCTCACTGGTGACTTGAGTAGATATGGGTATGTCTACTTAATGAAACACAAGTCTGAGACCTTTGAAAATTTCAAGGAATTTCAGAGTGAGGTTGAGAATCAACGTGACAGGAAAATCAAGTTCCTGCGATCAGATCGTGGAGGAGAATACTTGAGTCACGAGTTTGGCACACACTTAAGAAAATGTGGAATAGTTTCACAACTCATGCCGCCTGGAACACCTCAGCGTAATGGTGTGTCCGAACGTCGTAATCGCACTCTATTAGATATGGTGCGATCTATGATGTCTCTTACCGATTTACCGCTATCCTTTTGGGGCTATGCTTTAGAGACTGCCACATTCACTTTAAATAGGGCTCCGTCGAAATCCGTTGAGACGACACCGTATGAATTATGGTTTGGGAAGAAACCTAAGCTGTCGTTTCTAAAAGTTTGGGGATGCGATGCTTATGTCAAGAAACTTCAACCTGAAAAGCTCAAACCCAAGTCGGAAAAATGTGTCTTCATAGGATACCCTAAAGAAACTATTGGGTATACCTTCTACCTCAGATCCAAAGGCAAGATCTTTGTTGCCAAGAATGGATCCTTTCTAGAGAAGGAGTTTCTCTCGAAAGAAGTAAGTGGGAGGAAAGTAGAACTTGATGAAGTATTACCTCTTGAACCGGAAAATGGCGCAACTCAAGAAAATGTTCCTGAGGTGCCTGCACCGACTAGAGAGGAAGTTAATGATGATGATCAAGATACTTCTGATCAAGCTCCTACTGAAATTCGAAGGTCCACAAGGACATGTTCCGCACCAGATTGGTACAGCAACCCTGTCTTGGAAATCATGTTGTTAGACAACGGTGAACCTTCGAACTATGAAGAAGCGATGGCGGGCCCGGATTCCGACAAATGGCTAGAAGCCATGAAATCTGAGATAGGATCCATGTATGAAAACGAAGTATGGACTTTGACTGACTTGCCTGTTGAGCGGCGAGCCATAGAAAATAAATGGATCTTTAAGAAGAAGACAGACGCGGATGGTAATGTGACCATCTATAAAGCTCGGCTTGTCGCTAAGGGTTATCGACAAGTTCAAGGGGTTGACTACGATGAGACTTTCTCACCAGTAGCGAAGCTAAAGTCCTTCTAAATCATGTTAGCAATTGCCGCATTCTATGATTATGAGATATGGCAAATGGACGTCAAAACGGCATTCCTTAATGGTTTCCTTAAGGAAGAATTGTATATGATGCAGCCGGAAGGTTTTGTCGATCCTAAGAATGCTGACAAGGTGTGCAAGCTCCAACGCTCAATTTATGGGCTGGTGCAAGCATCTCGGAGTTGGAACATTCGCTTTGATGAGATGATCAAAGCGTTTGGGTTTACGCAGACTTATGGAGAAGCCTGTGTTTACAAGAAAGTGAGTGGGAGCTCTGTAGCATTTCTCATATTATATGTAGATGACATACTTTTGATGGGAAATGATATAGAACTCTTGGACAGCATTAAGGCCTACTTGAATAAGAGTTTTTCAATGAAGGATCTTGGAGAAGCTGCATATATATTAGGCATCAAGATCTATAGAGATAGATCAAGATGCCTCATAGGTCTTTCACAAAGCACATACCTTGATAAGATATTGAAGAAATTCAATATGGATCAGTCTAAGAAGGGGTTCTTGCCTGTATTGCAAGGTGTGAAATTGAGCTCAGCTCAATGTCCGACCACGGCAGAAGATATAGAAGAGATGAGTGTCATCCCCTATGCCTCAGCCATAGGTTCTATTATGTATGCCATGCTGTGTACCAGACCTGATGTAAACCTTGCCGTAAGTTTGGTAGGTAGGTACCAAAGTAATCCCGGCAAGGAACACTAGACAGCGGTCAAGAATATCCTGAAGTACCTGAAAAGGACTAAGGAAATGTTTCTCGTTTATGGAGGTGACAAAGAGCTCGTCGTAAAAGGTTACGTCGATGCTAGCTTCGACACAGATCTGGATGACTCTAAGTCACAAACCGGATACGTGTATATTTTGAATGGTGGGGCAGTAAGCTGGTGCAGTTGCAAGCAGAGCGTCGTGGCGGGATCTACATGTGAAGTGGAGTACATGGCATCCTTGGAGGCAGCGCATGAAGCAATTTGGGTGAAGGAGTTCATCACCGACCTAGGAGTCATACCCAATGCGTCGGGGCCGATCAAGCTCTTCTGTGACAACACTGGAGCTATTGCACTTGCCAAGGAGCCCAGGTTTCACAAGAAGAGAAGGCACATCAAGCGTCGCTTCAACTCCATTCGTGAAAACGTTCAAGATGGAGACATAGATATTTGTAAAGTACATATGGAACTGAATGTAGCAGATCCGTTGACTAAACCTCTCCCTAGAGCAAAACATGATCAACACCAGAATTCCATGGGTGTTCGATTCATCACAATGTAACTAGATTATTGACTCTAGTGCAAGTGCGAGACTGTTGGAAATATGCCCTAGAGGCAATAATAAAAGCATTATTATTATATTTCCTTGTTCATGATAATTGTCTTCATTCATGCTATAATTGTGTTATCCGGAAATCGTAATACATGTGTGAATAATAGACACCAACATGTCCCTAGTAAGCCTCTATTTGACTAGCTCGTTGATCAACAGATAGTCATGGTTTCCTGACTATGGACATTGGATGTCATTGATAACGAGATCACATCATTAGGAGAATGATGTGATGGACAAGACCCAATCCTAAACATAGCACAAGATCGTATAGTTCGTTTGCTAGAGTTTTCCAATGTCAAGTATCTTTTCCTTAGACCATGAGATCGTGTAACTCCCGGATACCGTAGGAGTGCTTTGGGTGTACCAAACGTCACAACGTAACTGGGTGACTATAAAGGTATACTACGGGTATCTCCGAAAGTGTCTGTTGGGTTGACACGGATCAAGACTGGGATTTGTCACTCCGTATGACGGAGAGGTATCACTGGGCCCACTCGGTAATGCATCATCATAATGAGCTCAGAGTGACCAAGTGTCTGGTCACGGGATCATGCATTACGGTACGAGTAAAGTGACTTGCCGGTAACGAGATTGAACGAGGTATTGGGATACCGACGATCGAATCTCGGGCAAGTAACATACCGATTGACGAAGGGAATTGTATACGGGGTTACTTGAATCCTCGACATCGTGGTCCATCCGATGAGATCATCGAGGAGCATGTGGGAGCCAACATGGGTATCCAGATCCCGCTGTTGGTTATTGGCCGGAGAGTCGTCTCGGTCATGTCTACATGTCTCCCGAACCCGTAGGGTCTACACACTTAAGGTTCGGTGACGCTAGGGTTGTAGGGATATGTATATGCAGTAACCCGAATGTTGTTCGGAGTCCCGGATGAGATCCCGGACGTCACGAGGAGTTCCGGAATGGTCCGGAGGTAAATAATTATATATAGGAAGTGCTATTTCGGCCGTCGGGACAAGTTTCGGGGTCACCGGTATTGTACCCGGGACCACCGGAAGGGTCCCGGGGGTCCACCGGGTGGGGCCACCTATCCCGGGGGGACCCATGGGCTGAAGTGGGAAGGGATCCAGCCCAAAGTGGGCTGGGGCGCCACTTCCCCTAGGGCCCATGCGCCTAGGGTGGGGGAAACCCTAAAGGGGGGGCGCCCCCTTGCTTGGGGGGCAAGCCCCAACCCCTTGGCCGCCGCCCCCCTAGGAGATTGCATCTCCTAGGGCCGGCGCCTCCCCCTAGGCCCCCCTATATATAGTGGGGGGGATGGAGGACCTCTTACCTTTGCCTTTCGTGCCTCCCTCTCCCTCCCCAACACCTCCTCCTCCTCCATAGAGCTTGGCGAAGCCCTGCCGGAGTACTGCAGCTCCATCACCACCACGCCGTCGAGCTGCTGCTGGAGCCATCTCTCAACCTCTCCTTCCCCCTTGCTGGATCAAGAAGGAGGAGACGTTACGCTGACCGTACGTGTGTTGAACATGGAGGTGACGTCCGTTCGGCGCTAGGATCTCCGGTGATTTGGATCACGTCGAGTACGACTTCCTCATCCCCGTTCTTTGAACGCTTCCACGCGTGATCTACAAAGGTATGTAGATGCAATCCAATCACTCGTTGCTAGATGAACTCCTAGATGGATCTTGGTGAAACCGTAGGAAAAATTTTGTTTTCTGCAACGTTCCCCAACAGGTACATCTCCAAAGTATCTACTTTTCCAAACACTTTTGCCCTTGTTTTGGACTCTAACTTGCATGATTTGAATGGAACTAACCCGGACTGACGCTGTTTTCAGCAGAATTACCATGGTGTTATTTATGTGCAGGAACAAACGTTCTCGGAATGACCTGAAACTTCACGGAGCCACTTTTTAGAAAATATGAAAAATACCTGCAAAAGACGAATGCCAGGGGGCCCACCACCTCTCCACGAGGGTGGGGGCGCGCCTGCCCCCCTAGGGCGCGCCCCCTACCTCGTGGGCCCCCTGTTGCCTCTCCGACTCCAACTCCAACTCCAACTCTATATATTGTGTTTCGGGGAGAAAAAAATCAGAGAGAAGAAATCATCGCGTTTTACGATATGGAGCCGCCGCCAAGCCCTAAAACCTCTCGGGAGGGCTGATTTGGAGTCCGTTTGGGGCTCCGGAGAGGGGAATCCGTCACCATCGTCATCATCAACCATCCTCCATCACCAATTTCATGATGCTCACCACCGTGCGTGAGTAATTCCATCGTAGGCTTGCTGGACGGTGATGTGTTGGATGGGATCTATCATGTAATCGAGTTAGTTTTGTTAGGGTTTGATCCCTAGTGTCCACTATGTTCTGAGATTGATGTTGTTATGACTTTGCTATGCTTAATGCTTGTCACTAGGGCCCGAGTGCCATGATTTCAGATCTGAACCTATTATGTTTTCATCAATATATGAGTGTTCTTGGTCCTATCTTGCAAGTCTATAGTCACCTATTATGTGTTATGATCCGTTAACCCCGAAGTGACAATAATCAGGATACTTACCGGTGATGACCGTAGTTTGAGGAGTTCATGTATTCACTATGTGTTAATGCTTTGTTCCGGTACTCTTTTAAAAGGAGGCCTTAATATCCCTTAGTTTCCGTAAGGACCCCGCTGCCACGGGAGGATAGAACAAAAGATGTCATGCAAGTTCTTTTCCATAAGCACGTATGACTATATTCGGAATACATGCCTACATTATATCAATGAATTGGAGCTAGTTCTATGTCACCCTAGGTTATGACTGTTACATGATGAACCGCATCTGGCATAATTCTCTATCACCGATCCATTACCTACGAGCTTTCCATATATTGTTCTTCGCTTATTTATTTTCCCGTTGCTATTTCTATCATCACTACAAAATACCAAAAACATTACTTTTACTACTCTTACCTTTTGCTACCGTTACCACTACTATCATATTACTTTGCTACTAAACACTTTGCTGCAGATATTAAGTTTCCAGGTGTGGTTCAATTGACAACTCGGCTGCTAATACTTGAGAGTATTCTTTGGCTCCCCTTGTGTCGAATCAATAAATTTGGGTTGAATACTTTACCCTCGAAAACTGTTGCGATCCCCTATACTTGCGGGTTATCAAGACTATTTTCTGGCGCCATTGCCGGGGAGCATAGCTCTATTCTTTGAGTCACTTGGGATATATATCTTCTTATCATTATGAAGAACTTGAGAGATCCAAAAACCAAGATCTATCCCTCAACTACGAGGGGAGGTAAGGAACTGCCATCTAGCTCTGCACTTGATTCACCTTCTGTTTTAAGTAAGCTTGCGACACCTACACCTGCTTCTGATATTCGTTCTGATATGTCGCATGTTATTGATGATGCCACTTCTGCTATGCATGATACTTATGATGAAACTACCTCTATGCCTGATACTACTGTGCCACTTAGTGATTTTCTTGATGAATAACTTGCTAGGGCTAGAGAGATTGAAAATATTGAATCTGATGATATTGATGAAAGTGATGATGAAGAATCGCTTGTTATTCCTAAGGGTTATGTTTTTGATCAAGAAGCTTCTTTCGCTATTTTAGCCTGAAAAAATAGAAATGAACTAAAAAGGTTATTAGCTAAATGGAGTAAGCAATCTCTAAATGCTAGAATGAAACCTGACCCTGCTTTTGCTACTTCACCTATCTTTGTTACTGATAAGGATTATGAATTCTCAGTTGATCCTGATATAATTACTTTGGTTGAATCTGATCCTTTTCATGGTTATGAATCTGAAACTGTTGTGGCACATCTTACTAAATTTAATGATGTAGCCACCCTGTTCACTAAAGATGAGAGAACTAGTTACTTTTACATCCTTAAAATATTTCCGTTCTCATTCAAGGGTGATACTAAGATATGGTTTAATTCTCTTGATCCTGGTTATGTGCGTAGTCCCCAGGATATGATTTATTACTTCTCTGCTAAATATTTCCCTGCTCATAAGAAACAAGCTGCTTTAAGGGATATATATAATTTTGTGCAAATTGAAGAAGAGAGTCTCCCACAAGCTTGGGGGAGGCTTCTCCAATTACTTAATGCTTTTCCTGATCATCCTCTTAAGAAAAATGAAATACTTGATATCTTTTATAATGGACTAACCGATGCCTCCAGAGATTACCTGGATATAGTTGTGCTGGTTCTGTTTTCAGGGAAAGAACACCGGATGAAGCTGAAATTTTATTGAACAATATGTTGACAAATGAAAATAATTGGACACCTCCGGAGCCAATTCCTGAGCCTATTCCTAAACCAACTCCGAAGAAGAGGGGTATTCTATTTCTCAGCCCTGAAGATATGCAAGAGGCAAAGAAATCTATGAAAGAAAAGGGTATTAAAGCTGAAGATGTTAAGAATTTACCTCCTATTGAAGAAATACATGGTCTTAATTTACCTCCTGTTGAAGAAACATATAATCCAAATACTTTACCGATTGAAGAAACTCATGGTCTTGATAACCCGATAGAGCTAGTAAAGGTAAATTCTCTCTGTAGATATGATAAAGCTGAAATCCCATTTACTAAATTTGCTAGCCCATGCTTAGATGAGTTTGATAAATTTATGGCTAAGCAAGAAGATTTTAATGCTTGTTTTAGTAGACAATTGAAATACAATTCAAATATGCTTGAACACTTGGGTGATTATATGGCTAATGTCAAAGGTGAACTTAAACTTATTGGTAAACATGCTTCTATGGTTACCACTCAAGTAGAACAAGTACTTAAAGCTCAAAATGATGTGCTCAATGAATTGAATAGTAAAGATAATGACAATGTTGTTAGAGTGGCTACTAGAACTGGTAGAATGACTCAGGAACCTTTGTATCCTGAAGGCCACGTGAGGGAGTCCTGGATTAGGGGGTGTTCGGGTAGCCAGACTATACCTTCAGCCGGACTCCTGGACTATGAAGATACAAGATTGAAGACTTCGTCCCATGTCCGGATGGGACTTTCCTTGGCGTGGAAGGCAAGCTTGGCGATGCGGATATTGAAGATCTCCTACCATTGTAACCGACTTTATGTAACCCTAACCCTATCCGGTGTCTATATAAACCGGAGGGTTGTAGTCCGCAGGCAATCAACTCCATACACAACAATCATACCATAGGCTAGCTTCTAGGGTTTAGCCTCCTTGATCTCGTGGTAGATCTACTCTTGTACTACCCATATCATCAATATTAATCAAGCAGGAGTAGGGTATTACCTCCATCGAGAGGGCCCGAACCTGGGTAAAAAACATCTTGTCCCTTGTCTCCTGTTACCATCCGGCCTTGACGCACAGTTCGGGACCCCCTACCCGAGATCTGCCGGTTTTGACACCGACATTGGTGCTTTCATTGAGAGTTCCTCTGTGTCGTCGCATTTAGGCCCGATGGATCCTTTGATCATCAACGACGATACAGTCTAGGGTGAAACTTTCTCCCCGGACAGATCTTCGTCTTCGGCGGCTTCGCTCTGCGGGCCAATTCACTCGGCCACCTGGAGCAGACCGAAAGCTACGCCCCTGGCCATCAGGTCAGGTTTGGAAGCCTAAACTACACGGCTGACATCCACGGGGAATTGATCTTCGACGGATTCGAGCCACAGCCAAGCGCGCCGCACTGTCTCGATGGGCATGATATAGCTCTGCCGCCGAACAGCGCCTTGGAGGCCGCATACGCATCGGTTTCGACCATTGATTCGGAGCATACTGCGCTGATCGAGGATCAGCGGTTAGACGCTGCCTCAGGGGCTGCGATCTAAGAGGCGATCGAGCCGAACTCCAGCCCCGCACTCCGCATGGCCCGTGACTCCGAGGATCCGGACTCCTCCCCGGACTCCGAACCCCCCGCGCCCCTGCCAATCGAATCCGATTGGGCGCCGATAATGGAGTTCACTGCCCCAGACATCTTTCAGCATTCGCCTTTTGGCGACATCCTGAACTCTCTTAAGTCTCTGTCTTTATCAGAAGAGCCCTGGCCGGACTACGGTCAGCGAGGGTGGGATACGGACGATAAGGAAATTCAAAGCCCACCCACCACCCACTTTGTAGCCACTGTCGACGATCTAACCGACATGCTTGACTTCAGCTCCGAAGACATCGACGGCATGGACGACGATGTAGGAGACGAACAGGAACCAGCACCTGTAGGGCGCTGGAAGGCCACCTCGTCATATGACATATATATGGTGGATACTCCAAAAGATGGAGATGGCGATGGAACAGTGGGGGATGACGCCCCCAAGAAACAGCCGAAGCGCCGGCGTCAGCGGCGCCGCTCTAAATCCCGCCAGAGCAAAAACGGTGATTCCGGCACGGGAGATAATACTACCCCGGATAACGCTGAAGAACACCCACCTCAGCAAGATTTGGCACATGAAGATGGAGAAGCCAGCCCTCATGAGAGGGCGGCAGACCGAGAGGTCGAGGATGATAACTATACGCCTCCCTCCGAAGACGAGGCAAGCCTCGATGACGACGAATTCGTCATACCATCAGACCCCGCCGAACAAGAGCGTTTTAAACGCAGGCTTTTAGCCACGGCAAGCAGCCTCAAGAAAAAGCAGCAACAGCTTAAAGCTGCCCAAGATTTGCTAGCTGACAGATGGACTGAAGTCCTTACGGCCGAAGAGTATGAACTCGAACGCCCCTCCAAGAGTTACCCGAAGCGCAGGCCGCTACCCCGATCAGAGGAGGAAGCACCTACATCACCAGCGCATGACATGACAGACCGGCCACCTCATGGCCGCGACAGAGAGGCCCCTCGGCCCTCCACCCAAACCATGCCCCGGCGCCGCTCAACTAAGGCATGGGAAAATGCGCCCGACCTGCGAGACATACTGGAGGATAAGGCAATACAAACAAGATCGATCTACGGATCGCGCAGGCGCCCTACGGCATGTGATAATGGTCTTCACTCCGGATACAACAAATTCGGCCGGGCCGAACACAACAGACATAGCGCTTCTGAGCTACGTCGTGATATAGCCCAGTACAGAGGCGCCGCACACCCGCTATGCTTCACGAATGAAGTAATGGATCATAAAATCCCAGAGGGTTTCAAACCCGTAAACATCGAATCATACAATGGCACAACAGACCCGGCAGTATGGATCGAGGATTATCTCCTTCACATCCACATGGCACGCGGCGATGATCTACACGCCATCAAATACCTCCCGCTCAAACTTAAAGGACCGGCCCGGCATTGGCTTAATAGCTTGCCAGCAGACTCAATCGGTTCTTGGGAGGACCTGGAAGCCGCATTCCTCGATAACTTCCAAGGCACTTACGTGCGACCGCCGGATGCCGACGACTTAAGCCACATAACTCAGCAGCCAGAGGAATCGGCCAGACAATTCTGGACACGGTTCCTAACAAAGAAAAACCAAATAGTCGACTGTCTGGACGCAGAGGCCCTAGCAGCCTTCAAGCATAACATCCGCGATGAGTGGCTTGCCCGGCACCTGGGACAGGAAAAGCCGAAATCCATGGCAGCCCTCACAACACTCATGACCCGCTTTTGCGCGGGAGAAGACGGCTGGCTAGCTCGCAGTAACAACTTATCAAAGAACCCTGGTAATTCGGATACCAAGGACAAAAGTGGCAGGACACGTCGGAATAAGCAAAAACGTCGCGTTAACAGCGACAGCAATGAAGACACGGCAGTCAATGCCGGATTCAAAGGCTATAAATCTGGTCAGCGGAAAAAGCCATTCAAAAAGAATACTCAGGGCCCGTCCAGTTTGGACCGAATACTCGATCGCTTGTGCTAGATACATGGCACCCCCGAAAGGCCAGCCAATCACACTAACAGGGATTGTTGGGTGTTCAAGCAGGCAGGCAAGTTAAGGGCCGAAAACAGAGACAAGGGGTTGCACAGCGACGACGAGGAGCCCAAGCCGCTGAACAACAATGGACAGAAGGGCTTTCCCCCACAAGTGCGGATGGTGAACATGATATATGCAACCCACATTCCCAAGCGGGAGCGGAAGCGTGCGCTACGGTACGTATACGCGATAGAGCCAGTCGCCCCAAAGTTCAACCCATGGTCCTCCTGCCCGATCACTTTTGATCGAAGGGACCATCCCACTAGCATCCGTCATGGCGGCTTCGCCGCATTGGTTCTCGATCCAATCATCGACGGATTTCATCTCACAAGAGTCCTCATGGACGGCGGCAGTAGCCTGAACCTGCTTTATCAGGATACAGTGCGGAAAATGGGCATAGATCCCTCAAGGATTAAGCCCACAAGAACGACCTTTAAAGGCGTTATACCAGGTGTAGAAGCCAACTATACAGGCTCAGTAACACTTGACGTGGTCTTCGGATCCCCGGACAATTTCCGAAGCAAAGAGTTAATCTTCGATATAGTCCCGTTTCGCAGTGGCTATCACGCCCTGCTCGGACGAACCACATTCGCAAAGTTCAATGCGGTGCCGCACTACGCATATCTCAAGCTCAAGATGCCAGGCCCTCGAGGAGTAATTACGGTCAACGGAAACACCGAACGCTCCCTCCGTACGGAGGAGCATACGGCGGCTCTCGCAGCAGGGGTACAAAGTAGCCTTCTCAGGCAATTCTCTAGTCCGGCCATTAAAAAGCCAGACACTGCCAAGCGCGCCCGGAGTAACCCACAGCAGGATCGCCTGGCACACTCTGAGCAAGCGTAGCAATGCGGCCCCAACCCCAGCTGTCGCGACATAGCGAAACCAGTACCTCGCGTACATAACTACGCCCTTGAAATACCATGGGCACAGGGGAAGGGGCACAATAACGGCACGCCCAGAATACGGCTTAAAACGTACTAGGGGCTGCCGGATTCTTTTTTAATTTTCTCTTACTTTCAGGACTCCATACTTCGGAGGACCTGTTCGGCAATTCGACTGCCGCACAAACGATGCAAGATCCAGGGAGGCAGACAAGCCATGCCGCACTATGGAACTCCCAGGTGGTCTCTGTTACGAGTGGTATACCTGTTTTAAATACAATTCCGCGGCCTGCCCCTGGTCAGGACATACTGAATAGTCCAATATCTTTTGCTTACCGCACTATTTGTATCGTTCGGCTTTGATAAATAGCCTTTATATAAACAATGCATAGCTTTTGTCTATTTTCTGCATTACTCTCTTTTATATATGTTCATTAATGACATGTTGCACCCGTACACTGTGGTACGGCAAGTACGCCAGGGGCTTCAGTACCCTTTAATATGGTGTGAGAAGTCCATACACTTTCACAAGTGCGGCACCCCGAACTTATAGCACTATATGCATCGGCTCCGAATCATGATTTGGGTCAATAGTTGGGTTTGCCCGGCTCCTATGTTTTGGTGCCTTACGTTCCGCTATATCGGCTAAGGTAGCACTACGAGAACCACCTGCGATTGTGCCCCGGTTGAGCTGGGTTAAGCACCTCAGTGGAGAAAGCTAAAACTGACTGTCATGATGAGGCGAGAGACCGGTCGCTGTTCGAGAGGTTTTTCGAGTCCCTAAAGACTTATGCCGCTTCAAGCGAGGAAGCCGGCTTTGTCCGGCCAAGGCGTGGATAGCGCCCCGAACTCGGTCTTCCGAATAACTAGGGGCTTCACCGAAATTTAAAATTATAAAGTTCTATGGCTAAGTGAGAGTGTTCAAGCATTATAGTCCGATTGCCTGGTTCGTTGTGCTGAGCGCCTCCCTCGAAGGACCCAACTATGGGAAAAAGAGCACTCAGGTTTATCCCAAACACCCCAGCACTAGTGGCATGGGGGCAGAAGTCGACGACTGGCCATCTCTCATTTTTTTGATAAACGGCCGCACAGAAAATAATATTTTAAATTCAACAAGCATTTCTTAAGCGCCTATGAACAAGTTTTCAGCGCACAGGATTAAAACGAGCGAGTTTATTCAAAAATTACATCCTTGGTACATTCATCCGCCACAAGGCGGGCACCCGCAAGAACATCCTTGTAATAGTTCTCGGGCTTGCGATGCTCCTTCCTCGGCGGCGGCCCGTCCTTCACAAGCTTCTCACCGTCTAGCTTACCCCAGTGCACCTTTGCATGGGCAAGGGCCCGACGGGCACCTTCGATGCAGACGGAGCGCTTGATGACCTTGAGCCTTGGACAGGCCTCCACCAGCCGCCACACCGGCCCGAAGTAGCTCCCAGGCAGGGCCTCTCCGGGCCACAGCCGAACTATGAAGCCCTTCATGGCCTGTTCGGCCGCCTTGTGGAGCTCGACCAGCTGTTTCAGCTGGTCGCTCAAGGGCACAGGGTGTCCGGCCTCAGCATACTGAGACCAGAACACCTTCTCCGTCGAGCTGCCCTCTTCAGCTCGGTAGAATGCGGCGGCGGCGGATACGCTGCGGGGAAGATCTGCGAATGCCCCTGGAGAACTCCGGATTCGGGTAAGTAACAAGTAGTTTACTTTTATATTTCTGCTTTGCATAAAGAATGCCTTACCCGCTGCTATCTTCTTCATCTCCTCCAACTCTTGGAGGGCCTTTTGGGCTTCGGCCTTGGCAGACTTGGCAGTCTCAAGGGCCGCCGCGAGCTCGGACGCTTGGGTCTTTGACTCAAGCTCCAAACTCTCATGTTTTTTCATGAGAGCCTGAAGCTCTTGCTGCACCTCGCCGACCTGAGCCCCAAGTTTCTCTCGCTCGGTGCGCTCCGCGGCCGTTTTCTTTTCGGCCTCGGACAGCGCCTGCTTGAGGGTCGCCACCTCAGTCGTGGCCCCTATAATAAGCAGTGCAATCCTGTTATTTTTTGCAATCATGCCTCTCTATAGGCACTTTTTCTGTAAGGTATTTCCTACCTTCTTTTTCCTCGAGCTGCCGCTTGGCAAGGCCGAGCTCTTGCTCGGTCCGCTTGAGGTCCTGTTTCAGGACACCCACCTCCGCAGTCAGTGCGGCGGTGGATAGCAGCGAAGCCTGCACACGCATATTGACTCTTTATTGTTAGACTCCTGCGAAATTTACTAGATCCTCTATTCGGCTTTTCTTTCCGAACGCCAAACAGAGCATCAGGGGCTACTGTCTATGCGGTACTATTTTTATATATGTTTACTTACCTCGAAGCCCGTTAGGAGGCTAGCGCAAGCTTCACTCAGTCCGCTCTTGGCGGACTGAACCTTCTGGATCACCGTACTCATAATAGTACGGTGCTCCTCGTCGATGGAGGCGCCGTCAAGCACCTCGAGTAGATTGTCCGGCACCTCCGGTTGGACCGAGGCCGCCGGCTCAGATGGCTTGCTCATCTTGGAAGGAGTTCGCCTACCGTGGTCCGGAACTGTTGAAGATTCCGGCGCGGTGTCCGGCACAAAGCCGGACTTGGAGCCCTGGGGGGTCTTGTCCCCTTTACTCCTGGGGTCCGGGAGGTCGCCCTGCGGCTCCTCCAGGACCACCTCCTCCTGCCCCGGAGCTCGTTGCGACGCCACTTTGGCGTCGTCCGCAGTGCGGGGGGAGACAGCGGGCGGAACCGAGTTCACGTCCGATGAATCCAGGGAGCCGCTCGACGACTCGTTGAGTTCGGCCCGGGGCGGGCTGCATAATTATGTTCGACATTAGGGAAAGCTGTGCAACAAAGGAACATCATGAGTTATTCTAATATCCGAACTTACGATTTCGCCGGACGCTTGGCCCTATCTGGCCACTCCTCTTTGCCCTCTTCGGCGTCGGGGGAATAGTTCGGCGGAGGGGTCTTCCTCTTCCTGGACCCTTCGGCCTCCCCCGTTGGGGCGGCCTTCCTCTTCTCTCCTCCCCCCACTGGAGGGGGAGAGTTTTTTTCTTCCTCCTCCTCGTTCTCATGGGAGGAGAGCGTCTCGGACTCGTCGGATGACGAGTCTGACACCACCACATTACGGGCACTCTTTCGAGTCCCCGTGGCCTTCTTCTTCTTGGCCTTCTTCTCTAGCACCACATAAGGCGCCGGAACCAGCAGCTTCACTAGGAGAGCAGGGGCTGGGTCTTGGCAAGGGAGCCGGACAGTTAATCGATCCGGACTGCGCCTGCCAATCCTGTCAAAGGTGAGGGAGTTTAGATCCCGCATAGAGTCAGACTATGAAAAAACTTAACATCGTGTAAAAGGTGAAAATAGCTTACCTCGCTAGCGTGACGCCGCGAGCTGTATCCGCGGTCCTCGGAAGCGGATGTGGGAGCCTCGGCGCCTTTGGTTAGCACCTTCCAGACGTCTTCATATGTCGTGTCGAAGAGCCTGTTAAGGGTTTGGTGCTGCGCCGGGTCGAACTCCCACAGATTAAAGTCCTGTTGTTGACACGGGAGGATCCGGCGGACGAGCATAACCTGGACTACATTGACGAGCTTGATCGGCTTGCTCACCAGGGACTGGATGCATGTCTGCAGTCCGGTCACCGCTTTTTCGTCGCCCCACGACAGGCCCGTCTCTTTCCAGGACATAAGCCACGTGGGGGGTCCGGATCGGAACTCGGGGGCTGCGATCCATTTCGGATCGCGCGGCTCGGTGATGTAAAACCACCACGATTGCCACCCCTTCAGGGTCTCCACGAAGGAGCCCTCGAGCCATAGGACATTGGCCATCTTGCCCGCCACGGCGCCTCCGCACTCCGCCTGGCTGCCGCGCACCACCTTGGGCTTGACGTTGAAGGTCTTGAGCCATAGGCCGAAATGGGGGCGGATGCGGAGGAAAGCCTCGCACACAACGATAAACGCTGAGATGTTGAGGACGAAGTTCGGGGCCAGATCGTGGAAATCCAGGCCATAGTAAAACATGAGCCCCCGGACAAATGGGTGGAGTGGAAAACCCAGTCCGCGGAGGAAGTGGGGAAGGAATACTACCCTCTCATGGGGCCTTGGGGTGGGGAGAAGCTGCCCCTCCTCGGGAAGTCGGTGCGCGATGTCTTTGGACAAGTATCCGGCCTTCCTTAGCTTTTTGACATGGCCCTCCGTGACGGAGGAGACCATCCACTTGCCTCCCGCTTCGGACATTGCTGGAGAAGGTTGAGGTGGGAAGTGCGGGCTTGGGCGTTGGAGCTCGAGTGCGCAGGAGATGGATAGGCAAAGGAGGAAGAAGGCGTAGGTAAAAAGGTGGATCCTTATCCCCTTATATGGGCGGATGCGGTTGTGCGTCCCCACCTGCCTGGTAAAACTCGCTTGCCTCCCAAGCGCCGTGATAAGTGGCGCGATTGGATTACCCACGTCCATATTGATGAGAATCCCGTAAAGGGGGTACATGATCTCTGCTTTGACAAGACGTTCCAAGGAAACCGCCTCGCAAAACATGCTGAGGTGGAAAAGTAAAAACAATTCGAGTAAAGGACTTGGCTGTAGTGTGATGACGCACTGCGGAATACGTCAGCAGATTTGATTTGTGTTAATATTATTCTCTCTATGGCAATATGTGGAAGCTTATTTTGCAGAGCCGGACACTACTCTTGGTGTTTACAATCTTCTATGAAGGACTTGGAGGAGGAACCCGCTTTGCAATGCCGAAGACAATTCGCGCGCCGGACTCGTCGTCATTGAAGCCTGGTTCAGGGGCTACTGAGGGAGTCCTGGATTAGGGGGTGTTCGGGTAGCCGGACTATACCTTCAGCCGGACTCCTGGACTATGAAGATACAAGATTGAAGACTTCGTCCCGTGTCCGGATGGGACTTTCCTTGGCGTGGAAGGCAAGCTTGGCGATGTGGATATTCAAGATCTCCTACCATTATAACCGACTCTGTGTAACCCTAACCCTATCCGATGTCTATATAAACCGGAGGGTTGTAGTCCGTAGGCAATCAACTCCATACACAACAATCATACCATAGGCTAGCTTCTAGGGTTTAGCCTCCTTGATCTCGTGGTAGATCTACTCTTGTACTACCCATATCATCAATATTAATCAAGCAAGACGTAGGGTTTTACCTCCATCAAGAGGGCCCGAACCTGGGTAAAACATCGTGTTCCCTGCCTCCTGTTACCATCCGGCCTAGACGCACAGTTTGGGACCCCCTACCCGAGATCCACCGGTTTTGACACCGACAGCCACCCTAAGAGAATTGAGCAAGATTCTCAGAGAAATAATATAGATGTACCTAGTTCTTCTAAAAAGAAGAAAAAGAAAAATGATAGGACTTTGCATGCTTCTAGTGAACCTATTACGGAAACACCTGAGAATCCAAATGATATTTCTATTTCTGATGCTGAAACACAATCTGGTAATGAACCTGAAACTAATGATAATGTTAATGATAATGTCAACCTAGTAATGATAATGATGTAGAAATTGAACCTGCTGTTGATCTTGATAACCCACAATCAAAGAATCAATGTTATGATAAGAAAGACTTTGTTCTAGGAAACATGGTAAAGAAAGAGAGCCTTGGGTTCAGAAACCCATGCCTTTTCATCCCAAGCCATCCAAGAAAAAGGATGATGAGGATTTTGAGCGCTTTGCTGAAATGATTAGACCTATCTTTTTGCGTATGCGATTAACTAATATGCTCAAAACCAATCCTTATGCTAAGTACATGAAAGATATCATTACAAATAAAAGAAAGATACCGGAAGCTGAAATTTCCACCATGCTTGCTAATTATACTTTTAAGGGTGGAATACCAAAGAAACTTGGAGATCTAGGAGTACCCACTATACCATGTTCCATTAAAAGAAAATATGTTAAAACTGCTTTATGTGATCTTGGAGCCGGTGTTAGTGTTATGCCTCTCTCTTTATATCGTAGACTTGATTTGAATAAGTTGACACCTACTGAAATATCTTTGCAAATGGCTGATAAATCAACTACTATACATGTCGGTATTTATGTGGATGTGCCTGTTGTAGTTGCAAACGTTACTATTTTAACGGACTTTGTTATTCTTGATATTCCCGAGGACGATAGTATGTCTATTATTCTTGGAAGACCCTTTTTGAATACTACAGGGGCTGTTATTGATTGCACTAAAGGCAATTTCACTTTCCATGTTAATGGTAATGAGCATACAGTACACTTTCCGAGGAAACAACCTCAAGTTCATAGTATCAACTCTATTGGAAAATTTCCATCGATTATATTTGGAGGTTTTGAATTTCCTCTTCCTACTGTCAAGAAGAAATATGATATTCTTATTATTGGGGATGTGCATATCCCCGTTGAGGTAACATAGTGTTATTCGAAATTTCTCCGGTTCCATGTTATTCAGAATGAGTTCGTTAACAAGACTTGATCAACCTTGTTAGAGGATTCCTTTTGATGACCATGAGATGGATGAAACTAGAAGGCACAACATTTTGTACCCCACTTTTACTTTCTGTTATTTATATTAAATAAAATAAAATAAATATTTTTCTGTCTGTTATCTGATTATCTGTGCAATATAAAAATACCTCAAAAATCAAAGTTCTCCAAATGCCCTAAAATTTAAATATGATTTTTTCTAGAATATTTGGCACTGAGAACACAGCAGGGGGGTCAACCACCTACCCACAAGGGTGGAGGGCACGCCCTACCCCCCTGGGCGCGCCCCCCTGCCTCATGGGCCCACGGTGGCCCTCCTCCACTCATTATTTCACCCATACACTCCTTCCTCCCACAAACATGAATATCCAGCTCAAACCCGAGTCCAAGCTCATTTTGCTGCCATTTTCGATCTCCTTGCTCAAAGCACCTCTCACAAAATTGCTTGGGGAGATTGTTCCTTGGTATGTGACTCCTCCATTGGTCCAATTAGTTTTTGTTCTAGTGCTTTATTCATTGCAAATTTTTGCTGCTTAGGTGACCCTGTTCTTGATCTTGCATGTCAAATTTATATGGCCAAAAGTAGTTTTGATGCATGATATAGGCCCTAGGCACTTGTAGGAGTAGTTGCTATCAATATTATTGAGTTTGGTTTACTTTTATTTTGAAGTTACTAAAAAAATTCAGAATTTTTCAGAGGAAGAAATATGCTTAGGAAAATGTTCCAAGGTGGTTCTTCAAGGAAGCAAGGACCTAGGCTTGCAATGCATGATGTTGATGACGAGCCACCAAGAAACGCTCCAGTGCGTCCTTGTGAATGGCCTTCTGAGAACTTTATGGATCGAGCAGGAATTAAGGAAGAATTCAACGCATATTTGCGTAACGCTGATCTCATGAGCTTCGAGGAAGAGAAGTGCAGCCAGTATCACAACCTCACCAGTACCTTTGTGAGGAGGTTTGAATTTTCAACTTCACGTAATTCTCCAACTGTCCTGTTTGATCTTTATGATAATTCTTACACTATGGACTTATAGGATTTTACCACTGCATGCAAACTTCCACAATGGGGTAGTATAAGGGATCCTCGCAAATCTTAATTTAGATATTTTCTTGCTAGGATAACTGTGGGAGAATCTAGAGATATTACACAAGCTACCATAGGGAGCATTCATTTTCCTGCCATACATTATTTTGCTCTCTTCATAGGTAGATGCATCAATGGTAAAGATGAGGCATGTCACATGTGTGTCCCCGATCTTAGTATTCTTAGGAGTGCTATGTTAGGAGACCAATCTTATAATTTGGGAGCCATTGTCGCACGCAGGTTGCACCTTAATAGATTTAATGGAGATTTCTTTGGTGGAATTTATGCAACCCGCGTCGCTAATTTTCTTGGTGTAGCCATACGCGAAGATGATATTGAATTACCTACTGCTTATCTAGATTTTAATGCTATGGTTCACCACCAGTTTCTTGAGAGGAACGAATCACCTCTCCAGTATCGACTAATCTTTGACAGACGCCGTGTTGTCCGTATTACTCTCCCTGCTCCTGCCTTCTTTGATTATCAGGCAAGAGGAAGATATACTATCACCAGAGAGGAGGCAGATGAGTACGAGAGGAGAGAGGAGGCCGCTCATCGCCATGCTGCAGCTCAGCAGGCGATAGCCGCTTCATCGTAATACGACCCCAGCTACTATTATGGATATCCGCCAGGCCAGCCGTGGCCATAGACCAACTTAGGCCAAAAGCCTAAGCTTGGGGGAGTACGTATTTCCCACCGACATTACATTTATTTTCACACACTCATTGCTAGATGTCAGTGCTCATACCTTTTTCATTGTATCATCCATGCTAGTTTAATTTCCTTTTTATGCTTTCTTTTTGTGTGTTTAATAAACCTTAAGAAAAACCAAAAAATTAGTTGTAGCTTTTAATCAGTTTAATTTCCATGCTCTTAGTAGTAATAAAAAAGAAAACCCAAAAATATTTCCTGTTCTTCTTTTGCTTGTTGGGAGCTTTCCCGTGTAAATAGTTTTATTTCTTTTCTTTGGGGGTCGATAGGAGAAGACCATGATTAAACTGTTGAAGTGGCTCTTATATGCATAAATGTTGATCTGACAAAAGATCCCATATTGCCTTGTCTTCTCCTGTTTATTGAATGCCTGCAGTTTCCAGCTTAGTCAAATGCACGTGCACTATTATTATTATTCACACTATTCGGTCGTGCAAGTGAAAGGCAATTATGATGATATATGATGGACTGGCTGAGATGAGAAAAGATGGTATGAACTCAACCTCTTTTGTTTTTGTAAATATGATTAGTTCATCGTTCCTGATTCAGCCTATTATGAATAAACATGTTTGCAATGACAACTAGAGATCATAGTTTCTTGTGTCATGCTTGATTAGCTATGAGTTATAATGGTTTACCTTGCGTGCCAACATGCTATTGAGATAGTTATGATGTGGTATGATAGGGTGGTATCCTCCTCTGAATGATTTAAGTGGCTTGACTTGGCGCATGTTCACGCATGTAGTTGAAACAAAATCAACATAGCCTTCACGATATTTATGTTCATGGTGGATTATATCCTACTCATGCTTGCATTCGGTGTTGATTAATTTTAATGCATGTTCATGACTGTTGTCGCTCTCTAGCTGGTCGCTTCCCAGTCTTTTGCTAGCCTTCACCTGTACTAAGCGGGAATACTGCTTGTGCATCCAATCCCTTAAACCCCAAAGTTATTCCACATGAGTCCACTATACCTACCTATATACGGTATCTACCTGCCGTTCCAAGTAAATTTGTATGTGCCAAACTCTAAACCTTCAAATAAATATCCTGTTTTGTATGCTCGAATAGCTCATGTATCAACTAGGGCTGTCTGTATCTTCCATGTTAGGCGGGTTATTCTCAAGAGGAGTGGACTCCGCTCCTCACTCACGAGATAAATGGTTGGTCACCGGGATGCCCACTCCCATGCTTTATGAAAACTAAATCAAAATAATTGCAAACAAAACTCCCCCTGGGGCTCTTGTTAGTTGGAGGCACTCGTTGTTTCAAGCAAGCCATGGATTGATGCTTGTTGGTGGAAGGGGGAGTATAAACTTTACCATTCTGTTTGGGAACCGCCTATAATGTGTGTAGCATGGAAGATATCGCCATATCTTGGTTGTTATGTTGACAATGAAAGTATACCGCTCAAAATATCATTCACCTCTATTTCAAACCCGAGCTATGGCACCTCTACAAATCCCTGCTTCCCTCTGCGAAGGGCCTATCTGTTTACTTTTATGCCGAGTCATCATCCTCTTATTAAAAAGCACCAGTTGGAGAGCACCGCTGTCATTTGCATCCATTATTGTTAGTTTACATTGAGTATGACTTGACTGGATCTCTTTTACTATGAATTACAATGTCTAGTCAGTCATTGGTCTTCAAAGGTGAACTGCATTTATGTTTTGCGGTCTCAGAAAGGGCTAGCGAGATACCATCTTGTTATATCATATTATGATTGTTTTGAGAAAGTGTTGTCATCCGAGATTTATTATTATTGCTCGCTAGTTGATTATGCCATTGATATGAGTAAACTTGAGACCTATGCGTTATTGCAGATGTGGTTAGTTATAATCTTTGCTGAAAACTTTAATGTTGGCTTTACATATTTACAACAACAAGAGCAAACAGAGTTTGTAAAAGTTTTACTTTATCACTTTCAGTTTGTCAACTGAATTGCTTGAGGACAAGCAAAGGTTTATGCTTGGGGGAGTTGATACGTCTCCAACGTATCTACTTTTCCAAACACTTTTGCCCTTGTTTTGGACTCTAACTTGCATGACTTGAATGGAACTAACCCGGACCGACGCTATTTTCAGCAGAATTACCATGGTGTTATTTATGTCCAGGAACAAACGTTCTCGGAATGACCTGAAACTTCACGGAGCCACTTTTTAGAAAATATGAAAAATACCTGCAAAAGATAAAGGCCAGGGGCCCCACCACCTCTCCACGAGGGTGGGGGCGCACCTGTCCCCCTAGGGCGCGCCCCCTACCTCGTGGGCCCCCTGTTGCCTCTCCGACTCCAACTCCAACTCTATACATTGTGTTTCGGGGAGAAAAAATCAGAGAGAAGAAATCATCACGTTTTACGATACGAAGCCGCCGCCAAGCCCTAAAACCTCTTGGGAGGGCTGATCTAGAGTCCGTTCGGGGCTCCGGAGAGGGGAATCCGTCGCCATCGTCATCATCAACCATCCTCCATCACCAATTTCATGATGCTCACCGCCGTGCGTGAGTAATTCCATCATAGGCTTTCTGGACGGTGATGGGTTGGATGGGATCTATCATGTAACCGAGTTAGTTTTGTTAGGGTTTGATCCCTAGTGTCCACTATGTTCTGAGATTGATGTTGCTATGACTTTGCTATGCTTAATGCTTGTCACCAGGGCCCGAGTGCCATGATTTTAGATCTGAACCTATTATGTTTTCATCAATATATGAGTGTTCTTGATCCTATCTTGCAAGTCTATAGTCACCTATTATGTGTTATGATCCGTTAACCCCGAAGTGACAATAATCAGGATACTTATCGGTGATGACCGTAGTTTGAGGAGTTCATGTATTCACTATGTGTTAATGCTTTGTTCCGATACTCTATTAAAAGGAGGCCTTAATATCCCTTAGTTTCCGTAAGGACCCCGCTGCCACGGGAGGGTAGGACAAAAGATGTCATGCAAGTTCTTTTCCATAAGCATGTATGACTATATTCGGAATACATGCCTACATTATATCAATGAATTGGAGCTAGTTCTGTGTCACCCTAGGTTATGACTGTTACATGATGAACCGCATCCGGCATAATTCTCTTTCACCGGTCCATTGCCTACGAGCTTTCCATATATTATTCTTCGCTTATTTACTTTCCCGTTGCTATTGCTATCATCACTACAAAATACCAAAAATATTACTTTTACTAATGTTACCTTTTGCTACCGTTACCACTACTATCATATTACTTTGCTACTAAACACTTTGCTGCAGATATTAAGTTTCCAGGTGTGGTTGAATTGACAACTCAGCTGCTAATACTTGAGAGTATTCTTTGGCTCCCCTTTTTCGAATCAATAAATTTGGGTTGAATACTTTACCCTCGAAAACTGTTGCGATCCCCTATACTTGCGGGTTATCAGAGGGTTAATCATAAGTAGGAGGTTGGTTCAAGTAAGAACAACACCTAAGCACCGGTCCACCCACATATCAAATTATCAAAGTAGCGAACACAAATCAAACCAACATGGTGAAAGTGACTAGATGAAATTCCCATGTACCCTCAAGAACACTTTGCTTATCATAAGAGACCGTTTTGGCCTGTCCTTTGCCTCAAAAGGATTGGGCTACCTTGCTACACTTTTGTTACTACTATCGTTACTTGCTCGTTACAAATTACCTTGCTATCAAACTACTCTGGTACTTATAACTTCAGCACGTGCAAACATTACCTTGCTGAAAACCACTTGCCATTTCCTTCTGCTCCTCGTTGGTTTCGACACTCTTACTTATCGAAAAGATCTACAATTTATCCCCCATACTTGTGGGTCATCACCTGTATTCGGCTCCGCACATTTTCAAGTCCGAACACCTATAGGGTACTCTTCGGCGTCCCGGATATTGCATTATATGCATCGGCTCTGAGTCATGTCTTTGGTCTACAGTTGGGTTGCCCGGCTCCTGTGCTTACCACCTTATGTTCTGCCTGTTCGTCTAAGGTAGTAAAGGGAGAAATACTGCGATTATACTTCTGGTTCGTCCGGTCAAGTACCTCAGTAGAGAAAGCTGAAAACTAACTATCATGATAAAGCGAGGGCTGGTCGGCGATTCGGCAACTTACTATAAATCGTTAGCGATTCACTCCGTGTTATACGAGGGGCTGGTCTTCGTCCAACCACGTGGAAAAGGCACCCTAGTCCGGATTGCCGCACATGCATGAGGGGCTAGTACTTAGCCCCACAGTCAAGCTCCTATGGCTAAGTAAAAGTAATAAAACCGCATAGTCTGATTGCCTGGTTCACCTCGCGAACACCTCCTTTATGGACCAAGGCGTTGGATAAAGTGTGGTCACGTGTTATGAAAACACCCCCGTAGCATCTATGTGGGGGGCTGAAGCCGATGACTGGCAACTTTTATAATTAAAACAGCCGCACAGGAGGAAAAATCGCTTGAAACAAAAGGCGCAACACATAGATATAGTACAAGCATGGGTTCATAACATAGTTTTTACAACCCGAATACACCTACTCAAATATGACGTCCTTAGAACATTGGCCCTCTACTATTCAGGCCCCTTGTAGTACGTCATCAAAGTATGTCTCCGGCTTCCGATGATCTTTGCCTTCGGGCAGGCCTGTGGTCGCCACGTCGGTGGCCTTCATCTTTGCCCAGTGCATCTTAACGTGGGCAAAGGCCATCCGGGCACCTTCTATGCAGGCCGAGCGCTTCACAGCATCAATCTGAGGCAGCACGTCGACGAGCCGCTTCACCAAACCAAACTAGCTATTGGGAATTGGTTCGGCCGGCCAAAGCTGGACTATTAGATCCTTCATGGCCAAAATGGCCACCCTATGCAGCTCCATCAGCTTCTTCAGCTGGTCGTTCAGGGGCACCGGGTGCTCCGGTGCAAGAAACTGCGACCAGAATAGCTTCTCTGTCGAATTCCCCTCCTAGGCTCAGAAGAATTGTGTGGCATCAGAGGCACTCCTCGGAAGATTCGCAAACACGTCTGGAGAACTACACACTCGTGTGAACAAAGCATACCTCTGACCACCAAAAATACTCTGCAAAAGAAAGGACTTACCAGCCGCTATTTGCTTCGCTTGATGGATCTCCTCGCTAGCACTTCGGGACTCGACCTGCGCCGCCTTGGCATCATTGAGAGCCTTGGCGAGTTTGGTCGACTAGGCCGACGCCTTCTCCTCCAAGGCCCCGCACTTGCCTATGGGCATCTTTCAACTCTTGCTCAACTACGGCTACCCAAGCTTCATGTTGGAGGCGGGTGGCTTGCTCGGTCTTCAGTTCGGCAGCTGCTTTGTCAGCGGCTGCCTTATTCGCCTCCGCCTCCTTTTTGGCCTGGGCAAGGGCGCCTCTGAGGGTCTCGACCTCGGCTGTGCCAACTATGCTCATAATCAAAGCATTACATGAGTTAATCTCTGAATATAACTATCACTTATGATATACAACTAAACTTTTAACACTATGTGCATACTTTGCGTTTCATCGAACCGCTTGTTAATGCGGTCGATTTTTCTTCACCGGGCACCTTAAGCTTCCGATTGAGTTTGAAATCTTCTACGGCCTGGGTGGTTGCCGCAAATAGGGAAGCCTGATACAATAACAGAGAAGTATGATTAGATTTCCCAAATTTTATGCGGATCCTCTGTCCGGTTTCTTTTACACCGGACAGAGCCTCAGGGGCTACTATCTATATACAGGTATATTCCTCTATGTATGGAAAAAGCGTTTAGAGCATTACATCGCATACCTCGAAGCCTGTCAGTAGGCTGGTAAAGGCTTCGTTCAGTCCACTCTTGGCAGACTGAACCTTCTCTACCACCACACCCATCAGGGTGCGGTGCTCCTCCATGATGGAAGCACGTTACAGTGCTTCCACTAGAGTGTTCGGCGCCTCCGGATTAGTGGAGGTCGCCGACGGAGCTGATGCTCCCCCCTCTTTCGAAGGGGGCTGCTCACCTGACCCCGGAGCTGCGTTGGTCTCCGAAATGGTGTCCGTGTGGTGCCCGGATTGTTGGGGTCCCCACCGTCGGTTGTCATAGGGGTCGCTTCCCCTATGTCTTCGGCGACCGAGGTATTAACCTCGGGCACTTTCTCGACAGCCTCGTCCGCCCCTCCACGGCCAGGAGAGGTCCTTCGGGATAATACCTCGACGTCATCCATGGTGATAGGCGAGGGGGCTCGTGTCGGCGTCTCGCTCTCTACCATCCCGGGCGGCAGAGAGTTCCCCTCCGATAACAGAGTGTTTGGAAGCTCACGTGGAGGGCTGAAAGGCACATAGCAAAATGGCTTATAATATAGAAAGGGAGAACTGAAGATAAACAATGAGTATCTGAATACTTACGATTCGGCCAGGGGCTTCGCCCTGTGAGGATTTTTGGGGACCAGTTCGGCATCTGAGTCCGAACTATCCTAGAGGATCACTTTTTGAGAAGTAAAAGTGGTTTTCTCTTGATCAAGTTGTCAAACAGGTATTTCAGAAAAACTAGAGTATCCATCAAGAAAACAAAAATGTGTATGCTTAGATAATCTTTCTAGCATTTTATTAATAAAAGGCAGAGGGTAATGATCGTTTCTAGTAGCTTTATTTAATTTTCTAAAATCAATTACCATTCTACAACCAGTAACAATTCTTTGTGGAATAAGTTCATTTTTATCATTGGGAACAACAGTAATACCTCCCTTTTTAGGGACAGAATGAACATGACTTACCCATCTACTATCAGCTATGGGATAGATTATACCTACTTCTAGAAGCTTTAGTATTTCAGTTCTTACCACTTCTTTCATCTTAGGATTCAAATGTCGTTGGTGATCAACAACGGGTTTAGCATCAGGTTCCATATTAATCTTGTGCTGGCAGAGAGTGGGACTAATGCTCTTAAGATCATCAAGAGTATATCCAATAGCAACACAGTGCTTCTTTAGAATTTTTAATAATCTTTCTTCTTCATGTTCTGAAAGGTTAGCACTAATAATAACATGATATATCTTTTTCTCATCAAGATAAGCATATTTCAAAGTGTCAGGCAATTGTTTTAATCCAAACACAGGATCACCTTTAGGTGGAGGAGAACCTCCAAGAGTTTCAATAGACAAATTGTGTTTAAGCAGAGGTTGTTGTTCGAACAATATTTTATCTATTTCATTTCTTTCATGCAAGTGCATATCATTTCCATCGTCTAGCAAATATTGTTCTAAAGGATTAGTAGGAGGCATAGCAACAGAAGCAAGACCAGTTATTTCATCCTTACTAGGTAATTCTTTCTTATGAGGTTGTCTACTAAACTTAGAGAAATTAAACTCGTGAGACTCATCACCAAAGCTAACACTGACATTTTGTTTATGGCAATCTATAGTAGCATTGACAGTGTTCAAGAAAGGTCCACCAAAGATAATGGGACAAAAGTCATCTTGTGGGGAACCAAGAACTAGAAAATTAGTAGGGTATTTAATTTTCCCGCACAAGACTTCAACATCTCTAACAATCCGAGAGGAACGACAATCTATTAGCAAGTTTAATAGTAACATATATGTCTTCTATTTCAGCGGGTGCTATCTCATTCATAATTTCTTGGTATAAGGTAAAAGGAATAACACTCATGCTAGAACCTAAGTTACATAAACCATGATAACAGTAATATCCTATTTCAACTAAGACAACAGGCATGCCAACAATAGGTCTATGTTTGTCTTTTTCATCGGGTTTGGCAATTCTAGTAGCTTCATCATAGAAATAAATAACATTCCCATCAATATTTTCTACCAGGATATCTTTAACCATAGCAACACTGGGTTCTACTTTAATTTGCTTAGAGAGTTTAGGCGCTTTAATATTACTTTGCGAACCACAATTGAAACTTTAGCATGTTCCTTTATCCTAACAGGGAAAGGTGCTTTCTCAATATAAGCAGTAGGTACAACTGGATCAACATTGTAAATAATAGTTTCATCTTTAGCTTTAGATTGTTCTTTAATTCCTTCTTTGATAGGGGGATGATATTTAAACCACTTCTCATTAGGGAGATCAACATGAGTAGCAGATGATTCACAAAAGGAGGCTACTATCTCACAGTCAAGTCCATATTTAGTGCTAAACTTGTGGAAAGCATCAGTATTCATAAAAGATTTAGCACAATCAAACTCAAGCTTAATACTTGACTCTTTACCTTCGTCGAGTTCCCAATCTTCATAGATGCATTTAATCTTTCCAAAAGATCCCACCTGAATTCAATAGGCTTCTTCATGAAAGAACCAGTACAAGAAGTATCGAGCATGGATTGATCATCACGAGAAAGCCGATCATAAAAGTTCGGAATAATAATTTCTCTCGAGAGCTCATGATTGGGGCATGAATATAACATTGACTTAAGCCTCCCCTAAGCTAGAGCGATACTTTCTCCTTCATGAGGCAAAAAATTATATATATGTATATATATATATAATTCCGATCATGATGACTAGATGCATAGGATAAATTTTTTGGTTCCAGTTCCAAGGTCCAATATCATCGCATAGCCTATACCATGTCAATGCTTTTCCCTTCAAATATAAAGAGAAAACCTTCTTCTTAGCTTCATCTCCGGATAAACCTGCAAGCTTAAATAATCCACATATATCAAGTGCATATCAGGATGTTCATTTCCATCTCCTACATAAGGAATAGCTAGCAGTTGTTCAATCATACCCAAAGGAATTTCATAACCAATGTTTTTAGTAGGTGCAATAGGTTGAGGGGCAACTAATTGTGCTTCCGGTCGAGGTGAACATACCCCGAACAAACCCCTCAAAGGATGGTTTTCCATAGTAGCAAGTGACATTAAATTTCAGCATGTAATAATAATTGTTCCTTACAAAGCGCGCTTTACTCCCTGGCAACGGCGCCAGAAAAGAGTCTTGATGACCCACAAGTATAGGGGATCAATAGTAGTCCTTTCGATAAGTAAGAGCATCGAACCCAACGAGGAGCAGAAGGAAATGACAAGTGGTTTTCAGCAAGGTATTTTCTGCAAGCACTGAAAATAGTCGGTAACAGATTGTTTGATAGCAAGATAATTTGTAATGGACAAGTAATGGTAATGGTAAATAAAGTGCAGCAAGGTAGCCCAATCCTTTTGTGGCAAAGGATAGACCAAAACGGTCTCTTATAATAACCAAAGCGTTCTTGAGGGCACATGGGAATTTCATCTAGTCACTTTAATCATGTTGGTTTGATTTGCGTTCGCTACTTTGATAATTTGATATGTAGGTGGACCGGTGCTTGGGTGTTGTTCTTACTTGAAGAAACCTCCCACTTATGATTAACCCCCTCGCAAGCATCCGCAACTACGAGAAAAGTATTAAGATAAAATCTAACCATAGCATTAAACATTTGGATCCAAATCGGTCCCTTACAAAGTAGCGCATAAACTAGGGTTTAAGCTTCTATCACTCTAGCAACCCATAATCTAATAACTACTCCATAATGCATTCCCTTAGGCTCAAAGATGGTGAAGTGCCATGTAGTGGACGTTCACATGACACCACTAAGGGAATCACAACAGGCATATCATCAAAATATCGAACACATATCAAGTTCACATGCTTACTTGCAACATGACTTCTCCCATGACCTCAAGAAAAAAGTAACTACTCACAAATGATATTCATGCTCAAGATCAGAGGATATTAAATAGCATAATGTGAGTAGTTACTTTTTTCTCAACGTTCACATGACACCACTAAGGAAATCACAACATGCATATCATCAAAATATCAAACACATATCAAGTTCACATGCTTACTTGCAACATGACTTCTCCCATGACCTCAAGAAAAAAGAAAGTACTCACAAATGATATTCATGCTCAAGATCAGAGGGGTATTAAATAGCATAATGGATCTGAACATATAATCTTCCACCAAATAAACCATATAGTAATCAACTACGAGATGTAATCAACACTACTAGTCACCCGCACGTACCAATCTGAGGTTCCGGTACAAAGATTGAACACAAGAGATGAACTAGGGTTTGAGAGGAGCTGGTGTTGTTGAAGACGTTGATGGAGATTTCCCTCCCAAAGATGAAAGGGTTGTTGGTGATGACGATGGCTTCGATTTCCCCCTCTGAGAGGGAAGTTCCCCCGGCAAAATCACTCCGCCAGTGGGCAAAAGTGCTCCTGCCCAAGTTCCACCTCAATACGGTGGCGCTCCATCCCGAAAGTCCTCTCCTTATTTTCTTTTTCTAGGTCAAAATGACCTATATACCAGAAGATGGGCACCGGAGGTGGGCTGGGCTGAGCACAACCCACCAGGGCGCGCTTGGGGGGCCTAGCGCGCCCTGGTGTCTTGTGCTCACCAGGTGGCCCCCCTCCGGTAGTTATTTGCTCCACTATTTTTCATATATTCCAAAATAATTCTCCGTAAATTTTCAGCTCATTTGGAGATGTGCAGAATAGGTGCCCTAAGGTAGCTTTTTTAGGTCTAGAATTCTAGCTGTCGGTATTCTCCCTCTTTGTGTAAACCTTGCATATTATGAGAGAAAAGGCATTAGAATTACTCTATAAAGCACTATTATGCGTAACATTATAAATAACAGTAGGAAAACATGATGCAAAATGGATGTATCAATCAGCGCCTTGGGGGCTGGCCACGCCCCCTTCCCCACACACTTTAGCGTCTGTCTTTTGGGGGCGGGTTCCCCCCCCCCCCCCCCCCGCTCCGGTAGTTTTCTTTGCTAATATTTTTTATATATTCTGGAAATATTCTCCATAAATTTTTAGTCCAATTCGAGAACTTTTATTTCTGCACGAAAATAACACCATGGCAATTTTGTTGAAAACAGCGTCAGTCCGGGTTAGTTCCATTCAAATCATGAAAATTAGAGTCCAAAACAAGAGCAGAAGTGTTTGGGAAAGCAGATATGTTTGGGACGTATCAATGAACTCCTCGAATTACAGTCATCCCTGAAAGTATCCCAATTATTGTCACCTTGCAGTCAACGGTTCACAACAATAACAAGTGCATACAACTAGAAGATCGGATCAAGAACTCAAATATATTGATGATAATATAGAGGGTTCAAATCTAAAATCATGACACTCGGGCCCTAGAGACAAGCATTAAGCATAGCAAAGTCATAGCAACATCAATCTCATAACATAGTGGATACTAGGGATCAAGACCTGACAAATTGACTCGATTACATGAAAAATCTCATCCATCTCCATCACCGTCCAGCAAGCCTACGAAGGAATTACGCACTCCAGGTGGTGGGCATCATGGAATTGTTGATGAAGAGGGTTGATAATGACGACGGTGATGAATCCCCCTCTCTAGAGCCCCGAATGAACTCCGGAATAGCCCTCCCGACGAAAAATTGGAGGTGGCGGTGGCGTCGTATCGTAAAACGCAGTGAAGCTTCTTCTCTTATTTTTTTTCTCAAGAAGACGGAATTTATAGGCTTGGAATTAGGCCAGACGGAGGCTCGTGGACCCCACAAGGCATCAGGGCACGCCCTGGGGGTAAGTGTGCCATGTTGCCTTATGGTCAGCAGGGGGTCTCCTCTAGTAGATCTTCGTTCCAGTATCTTTTTATTTATTTAATAAAAATCTCCGTAAGTTTTGTCCAATTCTGAGAACTTTTATTCTGCACAAAAACAACGCCATGGTAATTCTGCTGCAAACAGCGTCAATCCGGGTTAGTTTCATTGAAATCATGCAAATTAGAGTCTAAAATAAGATCAAAAAGTGCTTGGAAAAGTAGATACGATGGTGACGTATCAGGGGGCTTTGCAAGAGTCTGGACCACCGCCATGTAGGACTCCGACACCCCCGACCCACTAAAATCCCCCTCCCAGGCCACTTTTCTTCCACTCTGCATGTTGGGAAACGTAGTAACTTCAAAAAAATTCCTATGCACACACAAGATCATGGTGATGCATAGCAACGAGAGGGGAGAGTATCGTCCACGTACCCTCGTAGACCGTAAGCGGAAGTGTTATGAGAACGCGGTTGATGTAGTCGTACGTCTTCAGGATCCGACCGATCCAAGTACCGAACGCACGGCACCTCCGAGTTCAGCACACGTTCAGCTCGATGACATCCCACGAACTTCGATCCAGCAGATCTTCGCGGGAGAGTTCCGTTAGCACGACGGCGTGATGATGGTGATGATGTTGCTACCGACGCAGGGCTTCGCCTAAGCACCGCTACGATATGTTCGAGGTGGATTATGGTGGAGGGGGGCACCGCACACGGCTTGGAACAATCAACTTGTGTGTCCTAGGGTGCCCCCTGCCCCCATATATAAACAAGCAAGGGGGAGGCTAGCCGGCCTTGGTGCGCCCCAAGGAGAGGAGGAATCCTCTTCCTACTAGGAAGAGGATTCATCCTTTCCTAGTCCAACTAGGAAGAGAGAAGGGGGAAGGAAAGACAGGGAGAGGGAGAGGGAAAGAGGGGTCGCGCCCCCTCCCCTAGTCCAATTCGGACTCCCCATGGGGGGGCGCCACCTCCTGGGCTGCTGCCCTCTCTCTCCCCTCAAGCCCACTAAGGCCCAATACTTCCCCGGGGGGTTCTGGTAACCCCTCCAGCACTCCGGTTTTCTCCAAAATCACCCGGAACACTTCCAGTGTCCGAATATAGTCGTCCAATATATCAATCTTTATTTCTCGACCATTTAGAGGCTCCTCGTCATGTCCGTGATCACATCCGGGACACTGAACTACCTTCGGTACATCAAATCACATAAACTCATAATACCGATCGTCACCGAACGTTAAGCGTGCAGACCCTACGGGTTCGAGAACTATGTAGACATGACCGAGACACGTCTCTGGTCAATAACCAATAGCGGAACCTGGATGCTCATATTGGCTCCTACATATTCTACGAAGATCTTTATCGGTCAAACCGCATAACAACATACGTTGTTCCCTTTGTCATCGGTATGTTACTTTCCTGAGATGCGATCGTCGGTATCTTAATACCTAGCTCAATCTCGTTACCGGCAAGTCTCTTTACTCATTCTGTAATGCATCATTGATGTCTACTACACAACCTTCTTCTTGTAGACGTTGTTGGGCCTCCAAGTGCAGAGGTTTGTAGGACAGTAGCAAATTTCCCTCAAGTGGATGACCTAAGGTTTATCAATCCGTGGGAGGCGTAGGATGAAGATGGTCTCTCTCAAACAACCCTGCAACCAAATAACAAAGAGTCTCTTGTGTCCCCAACACACCCAATACAATGGTAAATTGTATAGGTGCACTAGTTCAGCGAAGAGATGGTGATACAAGTGCAATATGGATGATAGATATAGTTTTTTGTAATCTGAAAATATAAAAACAGCAAGGTAACTAATGATAAAAGTGAGCGTAAACGGTATTGCAATGCCAGGAAACAAGGCCTAGGGTTCATACTTTCACTAGTGCAAGTTCTCTCAACAATAATAACATAATTGGATCATATAACTATCCCTCAACATGCAACAAAGAGTCACTCCAAAGTCACTAATAGCGGAGAACAAACGAAGAGATTATGGTAGGGTACGAAACCACCTCAAAGTTATTCTTTCTGGTCGATCTATTCAAGAGTTCATACTAGAATAACACCTTAAGACACAAATCAACCAGAACCCTAATGTCACCTAGATACTCCAATGTCACCTCAAGTATCCGTGGGTATGATTATACGATATGCATCACACAATCTCAGATTCATCTATTCAACCAACACATAGAACCTCAAAGAGTGCCCCAAAGTTTTTACCGGAGAGTCGAGACGAAAACGTGTGTCAACCCCTATGCATAAGTTCATGAGGTCACGGAACTCGCAAGTTGATCACCAAAACATACATCAAGTAGATCACGTGATATCCCATTGTCACCACAGATAAGCACATGCAAGACATACATCAAGTGTTCTCAAATCCTTAAAGACTCGATCCGATAAGATAACTTCAAAGGGAAAACTCAATCCATTACAAGAGAGTAGAGGGGGAGAAACATCATAAGATCCAACTGTAATAGCAAAGCTCGCGATACATCAAGATCGTGCCAAATCAAGAACACGAGAGAGAGAGAGAGATCAAACACATAGCTACCGGTACATACCCTCAGCCCCGAGGGTGAACTACTCCCTCCTCGTCATGGAGAGCGTCGGGATGATGAAGATGGCCACCGGAGAGGGATTCCCCCCTCCGGCAGGGTGCCGGAACGGATCTAGATTGGTTTTCGATGGCTACGGAGGCTTCTGGCGGCGGAACTTCCGATGTATTCTACTCCCCGATGTTTTTAGAGTATATGGACATATATAGGCGAAAGAAGTCTGTCAAGGGATCTCCGGGTTGTCCACGAGGCAGGGGGTGCGCCCAGGGGGGTGGGCACGCCCCCCACCCTCGTGGGCAGCCCGGGACTCTTCTGGTCCATCTCCGATGCTCCGTGAGCTTCTTCTGGTCCAAAAATAAGTTCCATGAAGTTTCAGGTCAATTGGACTCTGTTTGATTTTCCTTTTCTGTGATACTCTAAAAAGGAAAAAAATAGAAACTCGCACTGGGCTCTAGGTTAATAGGTTAGTCCCAAAAATCATATAAAATAGCATATAAAACATCCAAGGTTGATAATATAATAGCATGGAACAATCAAAAATTATATATACATTGGAGACGTATCAATCATCCCGCAACTAACTCATTAGTTGCATTGCTTGCAAGGCTTATAGTTATGTGCATTACCGAGAGGGCCCAGAGATACCTCTCCGACAATCGGAGTGACAAATCCTAATCTCGATCTATGCCAACTCAACAAGTACCATCAGAGACACCTGTATAGCACCTTTATAATCACCCAGTTACGTTGTGACGTTTGGTAGCACACAAAGTGTTCCTCTGGTAATCGGTAGTTGCATAATCTCATAGTCATAGGAACATGTATAAGTCATGAAGAAAGCAATAGCAGTAAACTAAAATGATCAAGTGCTAAGCTAACGGAATGGGTCAAGTCAATCACATCATTCTCCTAATGATGTGATCCCATTTATCAAATGACAACTCATGTCTATGGTTAGGAAACATAACCATCTTTGACTAACGAGCTAGTCAAGTAGAGGCATACTAGTGACACTCTGTTTGTCTATGTATTCACACATGTATTATGTTTTCGGTTAATACAATTCTAGCATGAATAATAAACATTTATCATGAAATAAGGAAATAAATAATAACTTTATTATTGCTTCTAGGGCATATTTCCTTCAGTCTCCCACTTGCACTAGAGTCAATAATCTAGATTACACAGTAATGATTCTAACACCCATGGAGTCTTGGTGTTGATCATGTTTTGCTCGTGAGAGAGGCTTAGTCAACAGGTCTGCAACATTCAGATCCATATGTATCTTGCAAATCTCTATGTCTCCCTCCTTGACTTGATCGCAGATGGAATTGAAGCGTCTCTTGATATGCTTGGTTCTTTTGTGAAATCTGGATTCCTTTGCCAAGGCAATTGCACCAGTATTGTCACAAAAGATTTTCATTGGACCCGATGCACTAGGTATGACACCTAGATCGGATATGAACTCCTTCATCCAGACTCCTTCATTTGCTGCTTCCAAAGCAGCAATGTACTCTTCTTCACACATAGATCCCGCCACGATGCTTTGCTTAGAACTGCACCAACTGACAGCTCCACCGTTCAATAAAAACACATATCTGGTTTGTGACTTAGAGTCATCCGGATCAGTGTCAAAGCTTGCATCGATGTAACCATTTATGACGAGCTCTTTGTCACCTCCATAAATGAGAAACATATCCTTAGTCATTTTCATGTATTTCACGATGTTCTTGACCGCTGTCCAGTGATCCACTCCTGGATTACTTTGGTACCTCCCTGCTAAACTAATAGCAAGGCACACATCAGGTCTGGTACACAGCATTGCATACATGATAGAGCCTATGGCTGAAGCATAAGGAACATCTTTCATTTTCTCTCTATCTTCTGTAGTGGTCGGGCATTAAGTCTGACTCAACTTCACACCTTGTAACATAGGCAAGAACCCTTTCTTTGCTTGATCCATTTTGAACTTCTTCAAAACTTTATCAAGGTATGTGCTTTGTGAAAGTCCAATTAAGCGTCTTGATCTATCTCTATAGATCTTGATGCCCAATATATAAGCAGCTTCACCGAGGTCTTTCATTGAAAAACTCTTATTCAAGTATCCTTTTAAGCTATCCAGAAATTTTATATCATTTCCAATCAATAATATGTCATCCACATATAATATTAGAAATGCTACAAAGCTCCTTGATACGTCCATTTTGCATCATGCTTTTATATTGATATTTATTGCATTATGGGTTGTTATTACATATTATGTCACAATACTTATGCCTATTCTCTCTTATTTTACAAGGTTTACATAAAGAGGGAGAATGCCGGCAGCTGGGATTCTGGGCTGGAAAAGGAGCAAATATTAGAGACCTATTCTGCACAGCTCCAAAAGTCCTGAAACTTCATGGAAGTCATTTTCAGAATATATAAAAAATACTGAGCGCAAGAAGTTCACCAGGGGGGCACACCCTGCCCACGAGGGTGGGGGCGCGCCCTACCCCCTGGGCGCGCCCCTACCTCATGGGCCCCCTGGTGGCCCTCCGATGTCCATCTTCTGCTATATGGAGTCTTTCAATGAGGAAAAAAATCATAAGCCATCTTTCCGGACGAGACTCCGCCGCCACGAGGAGGAACCTTGGCGGAACCAATCTAGGGCTCTGGCGGAGCTGTTCTGCCGAGGAAACTTCCCTCCGGGAGGGGGAAATCATCGCCATCGTCATCACCAACGATCCTCTCATCGGGAGGGGGTCAATCTCCATCAACATCTTCACCAATACCATCTCCTCTCAAACCCTAGTTCATCTCTTGTATCCAATTCTTGTCTCCAAGTCTGGGATTGGTACCTATGGGTTGCTAGTAGTGTTAATTACTCCTTGTAGTTGATGCTAGTTGGTTTATTTGGTGGAAGATCATATGTTTAGATCCTTTATGCATATTAATACCCCTCTGATTATGGACATGAATATGCTTTGTGAGTAGTTACGTTTGTTCCTGAGGACATGGGAGAAGTCTTGCTATTTGTAGTCATGTGAATTTGGTATTCATTCTATATTTTGATGAGATGTAAGTTGTCTCTCCTCTAGTGGTGTTATGTGAACGTCGACTACATGACACCTCACCATTATTTGGGCCTAGAGGAAGGCATTGGGAAGTAATAAGTAGATGATGGGTTGCTAGAGTGACAGAAGCTTAAAACCTAGTTTATGTGTTGCTTCGTAAGGGGCTGATTTGGATCCACATGTTTCATGCTATGGTTAGGTTTACCTTAATACTTTTGTTGTAGTTGCGGATGCTTGCAATAGAGGTTAATCATAAGTGGGATGCTTGTCCAAGTAAGGACAGTACCCAAGCACCGGTCCACCCACATACCAAATTATCAAAGTACCAAAAGCGAATCATATGAACGTGATGAAAACTAGCTTGATGATAATTCCCATGTGTCCTCGGAAGCGCTTTACATCATATAAGAGTTTGTCCAGGCTTGTCCTTTGCTACAAAAAGGATTGGGCCACCTTGCTATACTTTATTTACTTTTGTTACTTGTTGCTCATTACCAATTATCTTATCACAAAACTATCTGTTACCTATAATTTCAGTGCTTGCAGAGAATACCTTGCTGAAAACCGCTTATCATTTCCTTCTGCTCCTCGTTGGGTTCGACACTCTTACTTATCAAAAGAACTATGATAGATCCCCTATACTTGTGGGTCATCACTCCCACTCACTTTCTTGTAAATACAGGCTTCTCCAAAAGTCTGTATAAAACCATATGCTTTGATCACACTATCAAAATGTTTATTCCAACTCCGAGATGCTTGCACCAGTCCATAGATGGATCGCTGGAGCTTGCACACTTTGTTAGCACCCTTTGGATCGATAAAACCTTCAGGTTGCATCATATACAACTCTTCTTCCAGAAATCCATTCAGGAATGCAGTATTTACATCCATTTGCCAAATTTCATAATCATAAAATGTGGCAATTGCTAACATGATTCAGATGGACTTAAGCATCGCTACGGGTGAGAAGGTCTCATCGTAGTCAACTCCTTGAACTTGTCGAAAACCTTTCACAACAAGTCGAGCTTTGTAGATAGTAACATTACCATCAGCGTCAGTCTTCTTCTTGAAGATCCATTTATTCTCGATGGCTTGCCGATCATCGGGCAAGTCAACCAAAGTCCATACTTTGTTTTCATACATGGATCCCATCTCAGATTTCATGGCCTCAAGCCATTTTGCGGAATCTGGGCTCATCATCACTTCCTCATAGTTTGTAGGTTCGTCATGGTCAAGTAACATGACCTCCAGAACAGGATTACCGTACCACTCTGTTGCGGATCTTACTCTGGTTGACCTACGAGGTTCGGTAGTAACTTGATCTGAAGTTACATGACCTTCATCATTAGCTTCCTCACTAATTGGTGTAGGAGTCACAGGAACAGATTTCTGTGATGAACTACTTCCCAATTAGGGAGCAGGTACAGTTACCTCATCAAGTTCTACTTTCCTCCCACTCACTTCTATTGAGAGAAACTCCTTCTCTAGAAAGGATCCATTCTTAGCAACGAATGTCTTGCCTTCGGATTTGTGATAGAATGTGTACCCAACAGTCTCCTTTGGGTATCCTATGAAGACACATTTCTCCGATTTGGGTTCGAGCTTATCAGGTTGAAGTTTTTTCACATAAGCATCGCAGCCCCAAACTTTAAGAAACGACAACTTTGATTTCTTGCCAAACCACAGTTCATAAGGTGTCGTCTCAACGGATTTAGATGGTGCCTTATTTAACGTGAATGCATACATCTCTAAAGCATAACCCCAAAACGATAGTGGTAAATCAGTAAGAGACATCATAGTCGTACCATATCTAGTAAAGTACGATTACGACGTTCGGACACACCATTTCGCTATGGTGTTCCGGGTGGTGTGAGTTGCGAAACTATTCTGCATTGTTTCAAATGAAGACCAAACTCGTAACTCAAATATTCTCCTCCACGATCAGATCATAGAAACTTTATTTTCTTGTTACGATGATTTTCCACTTCACTCTGAAATTCTTTGAACTTTTCAAATGTTTCAGACTTATATTTCATTAAGTAGATATACTCATATCTGCTCAAATCATCTATGAAGGTGAGAAAATAACAATACCCGCCGCGAGCCTCAACATTCATCGGACCACATACATCAGTATGTATGATTTCCAACAAATCTGTTGCTCGCTCCATAGTTCCGGAGAACGGCGTTTTAGTCATCTTGCCCATGAGGCATGGTTCGCAAGTACCAAGTGATTCATAATCAAGTGATTCCAAAAGTCCATCAGAATGGAGTTTCTTCATGCGCTTTACACCAATATGATCTAAACGGCAGTGCCACAAATAAGTTGCACTATCATTATCAACTCTGCATCTTTTAGCTTCAATATTATGAACTAGCGGGGTGACCCGCACATTGCGCGGCTGGATTTTCTATCTATTTCCATATATGTTATTTTTATTTACCTATTTTATTTCATCTTATTTGCATTAAATTTTGATATACATATGGTGTCAAGGATGTTGATATGTCACACCGAAAGACCAACTACTCTTTTACCTCATTCTTGGATATTTTGTAACAATTTATTTTATGGTATTTAGGAAATATGTAATATTTATGGCTCATATCTAAACTTTATAGTCCATTCAATTCCCTGCCTCATCACTTGCGACATTGCATTTTTCTTATCCTATTAATACCATATGGTACATGATCCACATGCCGTGATATCTCCCCATCTTACTCTAGTTCTCGTCGTTGTTCAGTCTAAGTCAACATATTTATTAGTGAATTTTATCGAAATCGCAAAAATCTTGTGTCTGGCCACATTGCAATCATGGTTTTCTATCAGTACTATATCGTAGATCCACATGCTTGGATGTCTTCTCATCTTACTCTAATTATCTATGTTGTCCAGTCATCATAAGTTTTTATTTTCTATTTTTACCCACAGTATTGCTTTGTCTACCATTATCTCCCAAGCAAACACCCAATTTAATTTTTCAGTCATAGTAGCAATGGTATATCACAAATTATGGAATAAAATGACACAAATATATATATATATATATATTAACTACTCTATCTATTTGATGAAATATGCAGGACAATTAAATTAAACGCTTTCACTTAGGATGAGATGAAATTAAAGCTTTTTGGCCAGACGATAACAGCCAAAGCGAAAACATGGATATTAATTTATCCCGCGAGTACTTTTGCCACATGTGAATGCTATAAAATGAGTGATTTCTTATGGCGGATCACTTTTGTCTTGTAAAACCATCTTTTCACTTAAAATGTGTTTGTGACGGTTTTGGAACGTCACGCCGGCCCTTTGGTTATCCACATCATAAACATTTGGCTATTATATATTACAAAATAATAAGCACAATTGACGCTGATCAACTGATAGGTGGCCTTCTAAAGATCGTGATTGTTTGGACTATATTCGCATGTGATTCTCTAACAGCATAGCTTACATGATGGGATGTTTCGCCAGGTTGCCGTAAGGGACTGGTTTATTCGACTTAGTTGACAGTTCTTTTGTTCTGGTATCTTCTTATATTGGTTCACCTTGCTTAAATTCCTGTATACCTCATGTAAAATTATTGGGCATATATGCCTTATGCGAAAGTATTTTTCCTACTTACCGTTGGGCCTTGTCTTGTGGTGTGCACTTCATGTACGCAAACCTGAAATGTGAAAATTCTCATTGGGAGTATAGATGCTCCTGTCAGGCTAGCAGTTTGCCATTTCTATATAGGTGTGTGAACAATGATGCTAGATGAATGAGCGCAATCTTGATTTTTCTGACATGTAGTAGACTCATTCTCCTGTTATTATTGTTATGTGTAACTTTTTTATTTTAATTGCAACCATTATATTTGGAACCAAAGATCAATTTTGCTTGTATTTGATTAGTTATCTGTCTTTTATTATTTGTATTTGTGAATTAGTTTTTGCATTTGTTAATTGATATTCTTGGTACATAGTTTATATTCATGTATATTGAACGCCTACGTATACCCCTTTTCACACTGTTGTTTATATTTTAGTTATGTTGATGCAAAAAAGGTATATCTCCGATTGCTAAACCATATTTTTCTTATATTTTGTTCTACTGCATGTTTCTAATTCAGCGAAGCAATACCAAATTATGTGTCAAACAGACCTCCTAAGAAAATTATCTCCATCTATTATTTTCAAATTGCACAGCCATATTTTTCGTATCTCTCCTTCTGCTACATCATCATAATCACTACATTATGTACCAATTAGACCCTATGCATGTGGCTAGTGTGCAAAAGAATTAATTCTTGCTACCTTTTCCGTTGTCAAAAAGTTGAATCTGTTTTGTTCCTGCATACAAATTAAGAAGTTCTACATAAATTCCTCTAAAAATATTACTACTTAAAAAAGGTTGGTCATGGATGTCAGTATGACATAATCAATTGTAATTAGCATATGGAATCGGATTAGCTCGATCATGCAGATTAGGAGGCCATTTGGCTAGCACGTAATGTAGTGGAGCCCAGGAAAAAAAAGCATATGTATTTTTTATTCTGCCTACAACTTGTGCTCGATCCACAAATATAAAATTCGGCTCGACGCAAATTAGCGCTTAATGATTGTTTCACATAGAGAAAAATAGTTATGATGATATAAGGAAAGACACTTATATCTATGTATTGGGTCTGGACTCTAGCTTGCCTCAGCGGTTGTTCTTTTGACGGATTGAACTTTTTACTCCGGCTCAGCACGTTTAGGCTGGTTGTAATGTATGGGATAAGGAGACATATATATATACATACTTTTGTGCTCCAAATCACGGCCGTTTTTTTGAACTATTTTTCTATTATCGTTTTAATAATATAATAGATATGTGTATCACTATTATCGAGATTCAACAAAAATAGACGACTTTTCAAGGATGCATGACCATAAAAGATTTTACTCATATAAATAGAACAACCATTATTCTCAGATTTAAATGAATAACCGTCTCGTATTAAACAAGATTCAGATATAATGTTCATGCTCAACACTGGCACCAAATAACAATTATTCAGGTCTAAAATTAATCCCGAAGTTAGATGTAGAGGTAGCGTGCCGACCGCGATCACATCGACTTTGGAACCATTTCCCACGTGCATCGTCACCTCGTCCTTAGTCAATCTTCGCTTAATCCGTAGCCCTGTTTCGAGTTGCAAATATTAGCAACAGAACCAGTATCAAATACCCAGGTGCTACTGCGAACATTAGTAAGGTACACATCAATAACATGTATATCACATATACCTTTGTTCACCTTGTCATCCTTCTTATCCGCCAAATACTTGGGGCAGTTCCGCTTCCAGTGACCAGTCCCTTTGCAGTAGAAGCACTCAGTCTCAGGTTTAGGTCCAGACTTGGGCTTCTTCACTTGAGCAGCAACTGGCTTGCTGTTCTTCTTAAAGTTCCCCTTCTTCCCTTTACCCTTTTTCTTGAAACTGGTGGTCTTGTTGACCATCAACACTTGATGCTCTTTCTTAATTTCTACCTCCGCAGCCTTTAGCATTGCGAAGAGCTTGGGAATCGTCTATCCATCCCTTGCATATTATAGTTCATCACGAAGCTCTTGTAGCTTGGAGGCAGTGATTGAAGAACTCTATCAATGACACTATCAACTAGAAGATTAACTCTCAGTTGAGTCAAGTGGTTGTGGTACCCAGACATTCTGAGTATATGTTCACTGACAGAACTATTCTCCTCCATTTTGCAGCTATAGAACTTATTGGAGACTTCATATCTCTCAATCCGGGCATTTGCTTGAAATATTAACTTCAACTCCTGGAACATCTCATATGCTCCATGACATTCAAAACGTCGTTGAAGTCCTAGTTCTAAGCCGTAAAACATGGCACACTGAACTATCGAGTAGTCATCAGCTTTGCTTTGCCAGACGTTCACAACATCTGGCGTTGCTCCTGCAACGGGTTTGGCACCTAGCGGTGCTTCCAGAACGTAATTCTTCTGTGCAGCAATGAGGATAATCCTCAAGTTACGGACCCAGTCCGTGTAATTGCTACCATCATCTTTCAATTTTTCTTTCTCAAGGAACGCATTAAAATTCAACGGAACAACAGCACGGGCCATCTATCTACAACAACATAGACATGGAAAATACTATCAGGTACTAAGTTCATGATAAATTAAAGTTCAATTAATCATATTACTTAAGAACTCCCACTTAGACAGACATCTCTCTAATCATCTAAGTGATCACGTGATCCATATCAACTAAACCATGTCCGATCATCACATGAGATGGAGTAGTTTTCAATGGTGAACATCACTATGTTGATCATATCTACTATATGATTCACACTCGACCTTTCGGTCTCAGTGTTCCGAGGCCATATCTGCATATGCTAGGCTCGTCAAGTTTAACCCGAGTATTCTGCGTGTGCAAAACTGGCTTGCACTTGTTGTATGTGAACGTAGAGCTTATCGCACCCGATCATCACGTGGTGTCTCAGCACGACGAACTTTCGCAACGGTGCATACTCAGGGAGAACACTTATACCTTGAAATTTAGTGAGAGATCATCTTATAATGCTACCGTCGATCTAAGAAAAATAAGATGCATAAAAGATAAACATCACATGCAATCAATATAAGTGATATGATATGGCCATCATCATCTTGTGCATGTGATCTTCATCTCCAAAGCACCGTCATGATCACCATCGTCACCGGCTGGACACCTTGATCTCCATCGAAGCATCATTGTCGTCACGCCAATTATTGCTTCCACGACTATCGCTACCGCTTAGTGATAAAGTAAAGTAATTACATGGCGATTGCATTTCATATAATAAAGCGACAACTATATGGCTCCTGCCAGTTGCCGATAACTGTGTTACAAAACATGATCATCTCATACAATAAAATTTAGCATCATGCCTTGACCATATCACACCACAACATGCCCTGTGAAAATAAGTTAGACGTCCTCTACTTTGTTGTTGCAAGTTTTACGTGGTTGCTACGGGCTGAGCAAGAACCGTTCTTACCTACGCTTCAAAAACCACAACGCGGTATAGTGATTGCTTTTTGATCTCCAGAAAGAACCATGTTCATTGAATCCGATTCAACTAAAGCTGGAGAAACAGACACCCACTAGCCACCTGTGTGCGAAGCACGTCGGTAGAACCAGTCTCGCGTAAGCGTACGCGTAATGTTGGTCTAGGCCGTTCATCCAACAATGTCGCTGAATCAAGAATCAACTAGTGACAGCAACCAATATGTATATACCCACGCCGACAACTCCTTTGTGTTCTACTCATGCATATGACATCTACGCATAAACCTGGCTCGGATGCCACTGTTGGGAAACATAGTAGTTTCAAAAAAATTCCTACGCACACGCAAGATCATGGTGATGCATAACAATGAAAGGGGGGAGTATCGTCCATGTACCCTCGTAGACCGTAAGCGGAAGCGTTATGAGAACGCGGTTGATGTAGTCGTACATCTTCACGATCCGACCGATCCAAGTACCGAACGCACGGCACCTCCGAGTTCAGCACACGTTCAGCTCGATGACGTCCCACGAACTCCGATCCAGCAGAGCTTCGCGAGAGAGTTCCATAAGCACGACGGTGTGATGACGGTGATGATGTTGCTACCGATGCAGGGCTTCGCCTAAGCACCCCTACGATATGATCGAGGTGGATTATGGTGGAGGGGGGCACCGCACACGGCTTGGAACAATCAACTTGTGTGTCCTAGGGTGCCCCCCTGCCCCCGTATATAAAGGAGCAAGGTGGGAGGCCAGCCGGCCTTGGTGCGCCCCAAGGAGAGGAGGAATCCTCTTCCTACTAGGAAGAGGATTCATCCTTTCCTAGTCCAACTAGGAAGAGGGAAGGGGGAAGGAAAGAGAGGGAGAGGGAGAGGGAAAGAGGGGCCGCGCCCCCTCCCCTAGTCCAATTCGGACTCCCCATGGGAGGGGGCACGCCACCTCCTGGGCTGCTACCCTCTCTCTCCCCTCAGGCCCACTAAGGCCCAATACTTTCCCGGGGGGTTCCGGTAACCCCTCCGGCACCCCGATTTTCTCCGAAATCATCCGGAACACTTCCGGTGTCCGAATATAGCTGTCCAATATATCAATCTTTACGTCTCGACCATTTCGAGACTCCTAGTCATGTCCGTGATCACATCTGGGTCTCCAAATTACCTTCGGTACATCAAAACACATAAACTCATAATACCGATCGTCACCGAACTTTAAGCGTGCGGACCCTACGGGTTCGAGAACTATGTAGACATGACCGAGACTCGTCTCCGGTCAATAACCAATAGCGGAACCTGGATGTTCATATTGGTTCCTACATATTCTACGAAGATCTTTATCGGTCAAACCGCATAACAACATACGTTGTTCCTTTTGTCATCGGTATGTTACTTGCCCGAGATTCGATCGTTGGTATCCTCATACCTAGTTCAATCTCGTTACCGGCAAGTCTCTTTACTCGTTCCGTAATACATCATCCCACAACTAACTCATTAGTCACAATGCTTGCAAGGCTTATAGTGATGTGCATTACCGAGAGGGCCCAGAGATACCTCTCCGACAATCAGAGTGACAAATCCTAATCTCGATCTATGCCAACTCAACAAGCACCATCGGAGACACCTGTAGAGCACCTTTATAATCACCCAGGCATTGTTGAACGTCTGCATTCCCCACTCACGCGTATGCCCGCCTTGGACTACCCATCGCCCACCCAGGATCCGTCCATAGTCAGGCGATGCCCTCCGCCTCCTGCTCACGTCGTCCATGGCAGTCACCACGCCCGGTATGTTCAGTCAAATGCCCTTGAGCTTTTTTGTTCAACCTTCTGTTGTTTTCTAGAGTAAAGCACGATGGTGAGGTACTCGGTGGTGGAGGATGAGTGGATGTGCGATGCATGGAAGGTCGTATCCGTGGACTTTGTAAGCATGAGGTAAGGGGGCTCAATGTATTGGCAATGCGTGTGCGCTTTGTTTCTTGAGCAAAAACACTCCGCGCTCTACCACTTGCACATGATTCATGATCGCAATGTCAAGTCGCTAGCCCATCGGTGGTACACCATCTCCAACACATCATGAAGTTTTGTGGTGCGCTTGCACAAGTGAAGACAGTGTGGCCAACAGGCTCGTCAATGGATATTGTAAGTTTTGCTTCTTGTTGATCTCCATGTTTGTCAATTTGTTAATTACTCAATGTTGCAACTTGATAATGATCACGTTGTACAGCCCGGATATGTTGTCGTGTTGTACCACATGACCAAGGGGAAGGCATTTACGTCATACATTGTTGGACCCTGAGGGGGCATAGTGTGTGGGAGGACTTGTGTCGATTGTGACTCCAGTATCGTTGAATTTGAAATCGATGAATTCGAAAAACTTGTTGAACATCATGTTCTCTCATATGTAATATTTACATTTGAACTACTGTTGTACTAGGGATATTACAAATTATTTATGCATGAATTGTGCTGTTTTCTATAATCATTTTGATGGGCTTAAAGAAAAGGAAAAAATGTAGATGTTTAGGGAATATGGTTGGATGGCCGGCTCATGTATTCATGGTGGTTGTAGGATCAAACTGAACTGTTGCTATCTTTCCGTTGAGAAATTAATGGAAAAGGGATGCCCGGTTGGAAAAAAAAAAATTATTCATGTTCGTGGATTAGTCCAAACTCGTCCGCGATTGATACAACCGTACGGTGAATCGGTGTTGGATATATGCCCTAAGCACACAGTCAATAAACACACATGAATGCACCGTTGCATCCCTCGAATAAGTTGATTTATGGATACGCCTTTTGCGCTTTGCGCTTTCGGACGGTCGAACACAACGCGGCCGCACAGCGGGGCGTTCGCAGGCGATCAAGGGAGGCGCAGGTCGTGGTCCAGTGGGCCCGATCGGCCGAGGAGGCATTGCGTGGGGCGTGGCGTCACGACGACGACACCAGGGCGTAACGGAGCCTCCTCTCTTCCTTCGCCACGAAGGATCCGCCCGTCGCCCAAGAAAACTCCAAATGGAGAGAGCTACCGCGCGCGCGCCATGATTGCCGCTCCGCTCGCTCGCTTGCTTGCTGGCCGATTGAGTATACGCAGCCGAACACGCATCCCATGCACGCATGTAATGTAAGCTTGCCAATTGCCGTTTGCTTCCGCTTGCTTTCCCAATCGCTCGTTCTACTTTTCCTGCTTCTGGACGTGTGACTTGCCCGCATTTGGCAGCGACAAAATGGGTCGATGTGTTCTGGAAGCCCCATTTACGGATCGGCGACGATACACGAAAGATCTGTACTTATCAGATAGCAAGAGCGACACCAATCTGAACGTTTTCTTCAGATCCTCTAGAAGCAACGGTGGACCGTCACCGACAGAGCCCCCATGGCGGTGCGAGTTAATCACCATCTACTGCACCCATAATTACCTACCATGCTATACTAGTACGGTGTAGTAATTCGTCTGCTCGATCGATCGATCGGCCGACGTGGTCCTCCTGGATCGCACGTCGTAGGTCGGTGTCGGACTGCCGGCCCGTACCTAGGATCCGTGGTAAGGGGACACGCTACCCCGCGCGCGCGATCGCACGTCACACGTACCCACCCGTCCGTGTTCGTCAGACTGTGGCAACGTCGGGTCTACTGCGCTGTCTAACTTTTCTGCATTAAAATAAAAGATACTCCTAGCTGCTTTCACTGGTGCTGGCCGCAGCAATGTCAACGGATGTCAGAGACTTCCACGCCAGAAAAAAATGGAGGGGGAAAAGGCAGCTGTCCGATTAAGGTTGACGTGATGAAATGCTTCCTGTCATCACCCAACTGTCCCACATTGGACGTTGTTCCCATTCAATGCGGACTAATCTGATTCGATCGCGTTTGATACGACCGTGCGGTGAGGAAAAATGGTACCACTTCACCCGCGAGGCCGAAAAGAAAAAAAGGAAGTTTGGGCACACTCCGAAGTCATATAGAGCCTATTTGGTTACTTGCATGGATTTTTGAGTATTTGCATCTTTGGTTGAGTTGTAATAGGCTCAGCGAATACACGCTAAAACCCATATTCTGCATATAGTTTGGTAGACTGCATGTAGGTTGGCAACATTAGGGAAGCAAGTTTTGTCTGGCGTTTGGTGGCCTGTGTTGGCTAGGCTGCTGCATAGGCACGGTGTTTGGTTGCATAGAATAGATGTGATTAAGAGTTAACAACTACACATAACACACAAAATTACACTAAAGCACCTTGGCGATTGCAGTGGACGGTGGCCACAGCGCCGTGTCTGACGCGTGGAGCATGGAATCGTGGGCGAGCGATCCCATCGGCGACGCGACGAACCAGTTGCTAGCGTCGTCGTTGCTAAAAAAGTCCGCGAGGAGGGATGAGGAGGAGGGCGCTGAGATATAGGCCGGGAAGGAGAAATGCAATGCGCGTGACGAGGCAGAGGCCGATAGGAATGACGTCGGTGGCGGCAACAGTATAGTAGAATGCGGGAGAGGAGACCGAGAGGAATGACGTCGACGACGGCGCCAGTGTAGTAGGATGCGGGGGCGGAGGCCAAGAGGAATGACGTCAATTGCGGCGCTAATGTAGTAGGCTGCAGGAGAGCAAGCCGAGAGGAATGACGCTAGCACCGGCGTTAGTGTAGTAGGACGCGGGACAGGTGGCCGAGAGGAACGACACCGACATTGACGCCAGTGTAGCATGACTAGGTGAAGGAGATTAAGGAGTGTTATTAAAACAGACTACACGTATGCATAGGCACAGTCCACGAGGGAGATGTAGATTGACTCGTCTACGATCATCGAAACAGAAAACGTGCAACAAGAAAGTCATGTGAAACTCCATGATGAATCTAGTGGTGAAAGGAATTCTAAACAGTCGAGTGGGATTGAAAATTTTGTTGAAGTTCATCGGGAAAACCTCCGAACATTAGAAAATTGAAGATTTACAGTTCCTGAAATTGAGAACCGATCATCTGAATGAAATCACAACATTGATATGTATCTTTTTCATGTAAAGCATATCTCAAATTGAAGGACCGTTATGTAGATTAGAGAGTGAGAAGATCAAGGGGTGATTAGAATAGAACACATGGAAAACCTTGCATCCCTGTTGGAAACGACCGATTCGGCCGTTCCTCCATGCCATGCCCAATCAAAAATGCTACATCTACATGAGTTTACAGGCTTCTCCCAAACTTCATAAACATCGCCCCCCCCCCCGATTTTCATGGGGGTGGGGCCCCTCCCCAACTAACACCCAATCAAAAAGCGCCACGTAAAATCAATCATGTAAACTCCTGTAGATGTAGCATTGTTGAAGCCAAATAGCTCAAAAATAAAAAATGTTGGATCCAGCGTGTTTGGTTGGACTTGGGTGCAGATAGACGAATAGGCCCATATTATAGCCCACAAACCACCATGTACCTAAGTATTGGGCCGGATGGGTTTCCATCAATTTTTCTTCATGCCTAAAAAGTAGATTTTCTTTCTTCGTCACGTTCGTTGGGTATAGTCCAATCTCCTCTCTCTTGTTCCTTTCTTTTTTACTTTTTCATGTCCTTTGATTCTACTTCGGTTTGTCTTGGTTGTGATACCAGAGACTCTAGAGTAGTTGGACGAGAAAGCACTTATTTTGGATGGGCTTACGACTTATATGCTTTCATTAGTTATCTTTGTGCACTTTTTTCTGTTTTTGTGTCGAGATTCCATTTTTCAATGTATTTTATGTCTTCTTCCATTTTTCTCAAAGAAAAAACTATTTTTATACATGACTTTTTTTGAAGACATGATGTATGTTTTTCTGCAACATGGTGAACTTTTTTCTTCAAAACACGGCAAATATTTTTTTGATACACCAAGAACATTTTTTCAACACACAACAAATACTTTTCAAATGCACAATGAACACTTCTTGAAATAATTTCTTTCAACTTTTTTATTCCTAAACTTGTTTGAATAATATTTAAGGAAAATCTTAAATTTCTTTTACTACACTTCGTCAAATTTTTTTGGAGCGATACACTTCTTTACAAATTGTTTTAAAGAAAAAGGACATGATATTATTCGGTTGTGATGGGGTGGCCTATATAAAGAAGTGTGGGCGTCAACTTAGTACTGGTAATTCCCACTTCGGGCCATCTTAATCCACGCGCGGGCCCGAAGATACCTTCACAACACACACCATTGCACGACTTGGGCAGGCCTATTACAGGGCACCAGCGCTGTTTTTTTTCCTTTACATTTCATTTTCTTTAATTGCTATTTATTTTAAAAATAGAAAGTATTCACAGATTTTTAAAATTACGAAACCAGACAACATTCCGAATTTTAATTTTTTCCACAAATTTAATAAATGCTCGAAAAGTGACGAAAAATGTTCATGAATGTGAAAAAAGTCGTGTATTTTAAAAAACTTATTGCAAATCAAAAAAGGTTTGCGAATTTAAAAAAAAGTTTTCGAAAAAATGTAATATTCAAAAATTACGGAAATTGTTTGCAGATTTCGGAAAAGGTTTGGGAAAGCAGAAATGTTCACAAATTTTACAAATATCCTTTAAATCAAAAATATGTTCGTGAATTAAAAAATGCTCAAATTTTTCGAAAAGATAATTGAAAATAGTTAAATTCTCGTTACTTGTTTTTTTTTCTCATGTATCAAATACTATTCATGAATTAAAAACCTGTTCTCTATTTCAAAAAGAACCAAAAGTAAAAAAAAATCAACAATCTGAATTTTTTTTATGAAATTTATAAATATTCATGAATTTGAAAAAGATCCGTAAAAATTATTTAAAAAATGTCTTGACATCAACCTATGTTAGTGAAATTCAGAAACTGTTCGCAGAATTGGATACATCTTAAACTTGAAAATGAAAAAAAAATTAACAAGTACAAAAGGTCTAAAGGAAAACACAAAAGAAAATACATCTTGTCGGCACAGTCATACCCAGCGGGGCGCAATTCGGTACGTGTTTCATCGCTACCTGTTGGCCTACGCGATAAATAGGAGCTGCCTTCGTGCGTGGTGCACGGAATACACACCACGTGCGGATCCCATACGACACTGGGCGAGCCCAGGTAAGATTTCGTCCGTATTTTTTTATTTTCAAAAAAGTCCCTTTTTCTGCGTGTAAAAAAATGTCCCTGGTCATAATAAATCCATGAACATTTTTAATATAGGTGACTATCTTATAGAAATATTGAACATTTCTAGAAATTCCTGAAGGTTCTACAAAATCATGATTTTTTTTGTTCAATTCTTGAACATTTCTAGAAATTCCTAAAGGTTCTACTAGAAATGTCAAGCAGGTAGGGAAAACGGTACTATTACCATGAAAGTGATGTTCTAATCCCGAGCTCACATGAGCTCGGGTGAACAGTAAAAGAATTGCAAAAAAAATTGTGTGGAACTTCGGCAGGTGTTTTCATAGATTGCAAAATTTCATCACGTGATGACATTCGTGTAAAATGTGGTAAACTAATACAATTGATGCTCCAAAATGCGGTTGAAAATAATTGTCAAAGTTTCATACAAAAAAATGGAAATTTTTTATATTTGCTTTTTTAATTTACTGTTCATCCGAGCTCATGTGAGCTAGGGATCAGAACAGCTGCGTCCACTATTACCCGTACTACTTAGCTGGGAATAAAAGCAGAAGCTTGAGGCTGTGGGATTCGGACCATGCGGCTGAGCAACAACAACTGGACTGAACAATTTATGAACAACTTGTAGCCGAAAAGAAAAAAAGCAAATGATGGAGTACTATGTATCTCTATCCAAATTCTAACGAATTTTGATTAGGACATCATAAAGAATGAGTTTCCCACTGACTGAATTTTCAGCACAGAACTGAAGTAAACCAACAACAAAAGTAGTCGGTGCCAGTGGCGAATCTAAAAAAATGGAGGGCGGGCTGGGCTGCCTGGGTCATGCAAATATGTATTGGATTGGGCCTGCAAGTAGCTAGGCTGGGCCTTAAAACTAGTAGTAGAAACAAATTTTACAGTGCTTGAGCCTGTTAAAGCCCCCCAGTAGAATCGCCCCTGGTCGGTGCTACTCGCATCAATGCCAACAGAGGTCAGAAGAGGAAAAATGATAGATGTGAAGGAGACTAGCTATAGGTAGCTATTTGGAGACGAAAAAAGGACAAACGAAATGCCCATGCCCTGTCACCACAAAACTATCCCCAGTGCACCGTGCAAGGACAAGTTTAACACAAATGCACATTACTCAGTCAGTCGTTGTTGAGCCAAAATGTATTGCCCTTAAAACCTGGAGGAGATAATATTTTTTTTTTGCGGATGAGAAGAGAGGAGATTTTGGCTAATATTGAGGTCTGGTCTATGTCTCGCCTTTAGCAAGACGGAAGCCAAGCTCGTCAACTACCAGCCGTCAGTGAGCTGGCCTAGTAGCCATGTGGTTTTGTCACGTTGACATCAAGCGCTTGTTATTTTGTAAATATTGCTTATATTTTTTAAAATATTAAATCATATATTATGAAGAAATATTTTAGTTAACATTTTTATAAGTGTTCATTTCATATTTTTTTAAATGTTCATCTAGCTTAAAAAAATGTTGGCTCAATTATTAGAAAACATTTATACAATTCGAAAAAATATATGACATATCAAAATATTCAGGCATTTTAAAAAAATAAAAATATCTGTGTAATCCGAAAAAATTTGATTTGTGCCATGTAAGTTACATTTTACAAAAACTAACGCTTTCAAAAATTCTGTTTGTGGCATTTCAAAAAATGTTTATACAATGTAAAAATATGATCGCATAGTTTTGAAAAACTATTGCACAATTCAAATAACTGTTTTAAAGTATATTTGGAAACAATTTAACACATATTCCATAAAATGTACGAAACACATATTAAAAAAGTTAACCAAGTATTTGAAAAATATTGAATGTACATCAAAATATTTTAATTTATATGTAAAATGTACAATGTCTATGAAAAAAGGTTGATATCAAAAGTAAAATCTAGAAACTGCTAACCATGTATTTGAAAAATGCTAAATGTGTATAAAATGCGCCTAAAGTATAGGAAAAATATACAATATGAAAAGTAAATAAACATGTGTTAAAAAACAAAATTGAAAAAGAGATGGATAAAACAAAGTAAACAGGTCAAAACAGAAAAGGTAACAAATGAGACCGAAGAGAACAACAAAAGGCCAAGAAAATCATACAAAAACCAAAAAAAAGATGTAAGAATATGAAAAATAAGTTTAAAAAACCATAGAAAACAACCTGCGGGCAACTAAGATATTGGACCGTTCGAATAGCGCCACGCTACAGCTGAGACGCATGCGCGGGGAACCCACGCCAGAGATAGATATGGCCAGCCCAGATGCTTGGATGCCACAGCCTTGTTTGCAGTTTTTATTTGTGTTTTGTGTTTTCGTTTCTTGCATTATTTATACTTTAAAATATTTTAAATATATATTTCAAAAAAATAAAAAATCCTTGCACTAATGTTTTTATTTTGTAAATTTTGATTATATTTTAAAAAATACTAAATCATATTATGAAAAAAAGTTAGTTAATTTTTTATAATTATTCATCAAATATTTTAAAAAATGTTGATCTAGCTTAAAAAATTGTCCGCTACGTTATTAGGAAACATTTGTACCATTCAAAATCATATATGGCATATAAAAATATTCAGGAATTTAAAAAATGTGGCATTTAGGAAATATTAGAAATTAAAAAAATGTCTATGTAATTGAAAAGCAACTGCTTCATGGCATTTAGAAAATATTTCAGCTAGATTTCGCAAAATCTTAAAGCTTTCAAAAATACTGTTTGTGAAATTTCAAAAATAGTTCATACAATGTAACAATATGATCGCACATTTTTGAAAAATGTTTCGTATAAGTCATATCACTTTGTTTAAAGTATATTTGAAAATAATTTAGCACATGTTCCAAAAAATGTGCAAAGCACGTCTTTAAAAAAAGTTAACCAAGTATTTGAAAAACATTAAACGTATATAAAATTGTTTTAATGGTATACATAAAATGTACAATGTGTATGAAAAAGGTAGATATAAAAAATAACTATCGTTTTCCTGTCTTCCTCCCGAAGACAAGAAAAGCGATCTTGCTTTTCGCCGCGAGGGACTCGCCTCGGGCATTGGTGATGAGGGGGGGTCGCCAGATCCACGTGCGTGGATAATTTTAGGCCAAGGTAGCTTAGTTTTTTAGGTTGTTCGTTGTCTTGGCTTTGGCATCGGCAATAGCGACACTGAATAAAATGTATTCAAATCCTACTCCAATGAGGCGATTGGTCCTATGCTTGGGATGAATTTGAAATCTAGTCTTTTCAAGCAAGAATGGTGTGGCAGCCACGGAATCCTCATGGTGGGCCCGTGTCCTTCGGCTCCGACGGTGTTTGCTCCAGCACAGCCGTGGTGCTTGGAGGTATTCCAGGAGCACATGCAAATTATGGTCTGCATCAGAGGGCATCTGAAAGATGGTATCGTGTGCTGAGTTCGTGGTACGTGGACAGAAGGTATGATTTTCTCCTCCGACGTCGTAGTCATATGGGGGTGCTAGATTTGAAGTTCGATGGCGTGTCTAGGATGTTCCCTCAAAGCTGCATATCAGCGATGGAGCCGCGTCGAGCTCGGGTGTGGAGGTAATCCGACATATTTTTCTTTGGTGGCTGATGTGAGTAGGGATTGTCATCAATAGATATCAATGTGAGTGAGTAGGGATTGTCATGCAACGGATGCACTAGAGCTATAAGTTTATGAAAGCTCAAAAGGAAAACTAACTGGGTGTGCATCCAACTTGCTTGCTCATGAAGACCAAGGGCAATTTGAGGAAGCCCATCATTGGAATATACAAGCCAAGTTCTATAATGAAAAATTCCCGCTAGCATATGAAAGTGATAACATAGGAGACTCTCTATCATGAATATCATGGTGCTACTTTGAAGCACCAGTGTGGAAAAAGGATAGTAACATTGCCCCTTCTCTCTTTTTCTCTCATTTTTTATTCTCCTTTCTCTTTTTGGAGACTCTTTTCTCTTTTTTTTTGAAGACTCTTTTGGCCTCTCTTTTTTTATTTCCTCAGATCGGACAATGTTCTAATAATGACATCACACTTCTATTTACTTACAACTCAAAAATTACAACTCGATACTAGAACAAAATATGACTCTATATGAATGCCTCCAGCGGTGTACCGGGATGTGAAATGACTCAAGAGCGACATGTATAAAAAATGATGAAAGGTGGCTTTGCCAAAAATACGATGTCATCTACATGATCATGCAAAGCAATATGACAATGATGAAGCGTGTCATAATAAACGGAACGGTGGAAAGTTGCATGTCAATATATCTCGGAATGGCTATGGAAATGCCATAATAGGTAGGTATGGTGGCTGTTTTGAGGAAGATATATGGTGGATTTAAGGTACTGGCGAAAGTTGCGCGGCACTAGAGAAGCTAGCAATGGTGGAAGGGTGAGAGTGCGTATAATCCATGGACTCAACATTGGTGATAAAGAACTCACATACTTATTGCAAAAATCTATTAGTCATCAAAAAAAAGTACTACACGCATGCTCCTAGGGGGATACATTGGTAGAAAAATACTATCGCTCGTCCCCGACCGCCACTCATAAGGAAGACAATCAAAAAATATCTCATGCTCCAACTTCGTTACATAATGGTTCACCATACGTGCATGCTACGGGACTCACAAACCTTAACACACGTATTTCTCAAATTCACAATTACTCACTAGCATGACTCTAATATCACCATCTTTATATCTCAAAACAATCATAAGGAATCAAATTTCTCATAGTATTCAATACACTTTATATGAAAGTTTTTATTATATCCCTCTTGTATGCCTATCATATTAGGAATAGATTTATAACCAAAGCAAATTGTCATGCTGTTTAAAGACTCTCAAATAATATAAGTGAAGCATGAGAGTTCAATATTTTCTATAAAATAAAACCACCACCGTGCTCTAAAAAGATATAACTGAAGCACTAGAGCAAAATTGCCTAGCTCAAAAGATATAAGTGAAGCACATAGAGTATTCTAATAAATCACGATTAATGCGTGTCCCTCTCAAAAGGTGTGTACAGCAAGGATGGTTGTGGCAAACTAAAAACCAAAGACTCAAATCATACAAGACGCTCCAAGCAAAACACATATCATGTGGTGAATAAAAATATAGCCTCAAGTAAAGTTACTGATAGACGAAGATGAAAGAGGGGATGCCTTCCGGGGCATCCTCAAGCTTAGGCTCTTGGTTGTCCTTGAATATTACCTTGGGGTGTCTTGGGAATCCTCAAGCTTAGGCTTTTTCCACTCCTTATTCCATAGTCCATCAAATCCTTACCCAAAACTTGAAAACTTCACAACACAAAACTCAACAGAAAATCTCATAAGCTCCGTTAGTATAATAAAATAAATCACCACTTTAGATACTGTTGTGAACTCATTCTTTATTTATATTGGTGTAATATCAATTGTATTACAACTTTTCCATGGTTCATACCCCCCGATACTACCCATAGAATCATCAAAATAAGCAAACAAAACATAGAAAACAGAATCTGTCAAAAACAGAACAGTCTGTAGCAATCTGTAACTCTCGAATACTTCTGTAACTCCAAAAATTCTTAAAAATTAGGAAAGCCTGGTCAATTTGTTTATTAATCTTCTGCAAAAGAATCAGTATTTTATCTTGCTTCTGTTAAAAAAGAGAATTGTTTTCCTGAGCGCAAAAGTTTCTGTTTTTCAGCAAGATCAAATCAACTGTAAGCCATCCCAAAAGTCTTACTTGGCACAAACACTAACTAAAACACAAAAACCACATCCAATCAGAGGCTAGATGAATTACTTATTGCAAAACAAAAGCAACAAGTAAAGAAACAAAAATAAAATGGTGTTGCCTCCCAACAAGCGCTATTGTTTAACACCCTTAGCTAGGCATAAAACACGAATAGATCTAGGTATTGTCATCTTTGGTATGCAATCCATAAGTAGCTCTCATAATAGATTCATATGGCAATTTAATTTTCTTTCTTGGAAAGTGTTCCATGCCCTTCCTTAACGAAAATTGAAATCTAATGTTTCCTTCTTTCATATCAATAATTGTACCAATCGTTCTAAGGAAAGGTCTACCAAGAATAATAGGACATGTAAGATTGCAATCTATATCAAGAATAATGAAATATACGGGCACATAATTCCTATTTGCAACAATAAGAACATCATTAGTCCTTCCCATAGGTTTCTTAATAGTGGAATCCGCAAGATGCAAATGTAGCGACCAGATCTCAAACGGTCCAATCTCTGTGCTCCGATGTCATCCCTGGATCAGTAATGCCGACACCACACAGTACTTGAAGGATTTATAACAGAGTAGCAATCACACACTTATTACATCGAGTGTCTCAATAGAGAACTTATTACAATAAATATGGCTTAAGGCCATCTAATAACGATAACAGCGGAAGGCTTGGAAGATAAATGAGTCCGTCAACTCCAACGGCATCACTGAGTATAGAACCATGACCTAAAACTCCTTAATTGTCGTCTGAAAAGTCTGCAACATTAACGTTGCAGCCCGAAACGGGTCGGAATATGCTGGCAATGTAACACATAGAGAGTAATGGAAAGAGACAGCTATTCTACATGCATATTTGGCTGGTGGAAAGCTCTATGGTTATAGTTTTGCGAAAAGCTAATTTTTCCCTACTGCAAAGGAATAAATTTATTTAACTATCATGGTGGTTGTTAAACATTGAGAATGGTTGACAACATCCTCAATCCCAATTAAACATCATCATTAAACAAACCCATCAAATTAAATTTTATAGTAACATGTTGAGATTCACATGATAATACAGGTACTAGATACTCAAGATGTCCATAACCGGGGATACGGCTAACCATGATTAGTTTATACACTCTGCAGAGGTTTGCACACTTTTCCCCACAAGACTCGATCGCCTCCGTTTGGTTTCTCGCACTACACGGTGTTTGAGAAACGGATGGCCGAGACATAGTCTTTCAGAAGCACTAGCACCTTACAATGGGTAGACCGTACCACCTACATCCCCTACATCTGCTAGTCTACCACTGTAAGAGTTCGCACGACTTAGTCACCTATGCTAGAGCCCATAGTAGTTTGTGGCTGCACACGGAAGTTTCTAGCATGAATAATCTCATGATCCCTTTGAACCTGGGTGGCGGTCCAAAAGAAAACATGCAATCCTGGAATACCCAGGTACCTCAATCCACCCAGATGTGTGTTTAAGTTGCCACCTTAAATAAACCATTAATTAACCAACTCACATCTGTCATGGATACACTCACCCAATCCATGTCTACTAGCATAGCATGGCATAATAAGCAACGTAGAAGTAACTCCCAAAGATTTGATAATAAACAGGTAATAGGTACTACCTCAACTACTTCCCAAACCCTCAATTTAGTTAGATCCTAATCATGCAATGTGTAAGGATTGATCTAATGCAATAAAACCGGGTAGTATGAGGTATGATCAAAGTGTTACTTGCCTTGCTGATGATCCGGGAAACCTAGCGATTCGAAGTAACAAGCGGCGCACTCCGGGTACTCTATCGCAAACAAACCAGCACATAATAAGTACTCATCTAATGCACAGGTAAAACTCGAATAAGAGATCTAACCAGAAGGTTCAACTTAAGAACTCTGGTAGGCAAAAAGAATCCAATCAAACGAAGCAACGAAAGACAAACATCAAAAGAAACAAGCTTCGTTTACTATTCTGGATCTAAGACAATTTTTACAGAAGAAAAAACTTATTTAAGTTGGTTAAACGGAAAGAGGGTTTCGAGACGAAACTCCAGGCGCTTGAATCGCCTGATTCCGATAAACGAGCGAGAAGTTATACTAAAACGAAAATCGGATCAGAAATCACGATCAGAAATAATCGCGGAAAATCCGAGAAAAAGAAAAACGACGAACAGATTAACGAACGAACATTCGTTAACTGGATCTAAATGACGAACACATTCGTTAAAACGAACGAACGAGCAAACGCTCGCTAAATAACTAAACCGTAAAAAAACCGTTCTAATAAAAAAACGGATCTGTTTTTTTTAAATAAAAACCGGGCGGTTTTCTGAGGAAACCCGCCGGCGACGGCGGCTACCTCGGGCGGCGGGACGGCGGGGTCGGCGGCGAGGTGGCGCGGCGGGGTCGGCGGCGAGGTGGCGCGGCGGGGTCGGAGGCGAGGCGGCGCGGCAGGGCGGCGGCGCGACGCTAGGGTTTGGGGCGCGCGGGCGGGCTGCGGGGCTGAGGCGCTGTTGGGCTTCAGCGGCTCGGGCGGGCGGCTTATAAAGGCCCCCCGGGCGGAGTCCCGCTTGGGTACGGCCCGGAGTCGGTTCGGATTTTTTTAAAATTAATTCCGTGCAGAAAAACTAACGAAAGAAATACTAAACGGACTCCAAAAATCCCGAAATAAAATTTCCCCAACTTCTAAAATCAAGCCGGACGAAGTGAACATTTATTTGGGGCCTAAATGCAATTTTGAAAAACACACATTTTTTCCTAAATTCAAATAAAATAGCAAATAAAACCAAATAAAATCTTATTTGATTTTTTTATTAAATCCTCAATATATCTTTATTTTGGGAAAGTCATTTTATTCCCTCTCTCATATTTTTGTAATAGAAATAATTGAAGATGAAATAAATAAAATCAAAAGATCATATTTTCAAAATTTGAGACAACTCAAATATGAAAATAACGAAATCCCCAACTCTCTCCGAGGGTCCTTGAGTTGCGAAAAATTTCTAGGATCAGCCAAAATGCAATAAATATGATATGCAATGATGATCTAGTGTATAACATTCCAAATTGAAAATTTGGGATGTTACAAACCTACCCCCCTTAAGATGAATCTCGCCCTCGAGATTCGGGTTGGCTAGAAAATAGGTGAGGGTGGTCTTTCATCAATTCTTCCTCTCGTTCCCAGGTGGCTTCATCCTCCGTGTGGTGGCTCCAGTGAACCTTGCAAAACTTGATAACCTTGCTGCAGGTGACTCGACTGGCATACTCTAGAATCTTAACTGGTTTCTCCTCATAGGTCAAATCACTGTCCAACTGAATTGCTTCCAGTGGTACCGTATCTCTCAGCGGTATGTCATCCATTTCTGCGTGGCACTTCTTCAACTGGGATACATGAAACACGTCGTGAACTCCTGACAGTCCTTCGGGTAATTCCAACTTGTAGGCTACTTCTCCCATACGTTCCAACACTTTGTATGGGCCTACAAAACTTGGCGCTAGTTTTCCCTTAACTCCAAAGTGCTTAACTCCTCGAAGTGGTGATACTCGAAGATAAACTCGGTCTCCAACTTCGTAAACTGTCTCCTTGCGTTTAGAATCTGCATAACTCTTCTGCCTGGATTGAGCTACCTTTAGCCTGTCGCGAATTAATTTCACTTTCTGTTCAGATTCCTTTATCAGATCCGGTCCAAACAACTGGCGATCTCCAACTTCATCCCAGGACAGTGGGGTCCTGCACCTTCTTCCGTAGAAGGCTTCGAAAGGGGCCATCTTCAAACTGGATTGATAGCTGTTGTTGTAAGAGAATTCTGCATACGGCAAATAGTCGTCTCAACTAGATCTGTAATCTAGCGCACAAGCTCTTAGCATATCCTCCAAGATCCGGTTGACTCTCTCAGTCTGTCCATCTGTCTACGGGTGGAAAGCTGTGCTAAACTCTAGTCTGGTTCCCAAAGTCTCATGCAACTGATTCCAGAACTTTGAAGTAAACTGGGTTCCTCTATCTGATACAATGCTCCTTGAAACTCCATGCAGACATACGATCCTGGTCATGTATACCTTTGCCAACTTTGCACTGGTATAGGTAGTCTTCACTGGAATGAAATGAGCTACCTTTGTCAAACGATCGACTACAACCCATATTGAGTCATAGCCTGAACGTGTTCTGGGAAATCCTGTAATAAAATCCATGCCTAGCTTATCCCACTTCCATTTGGGTATTGGCAATGGTTGTAGCAATCCTGCTGGCTTCTGATGCTCTGCCTTCACTCTCTGACATACATCACAAACTGCTACGTACTCCGCAATATCCTTCTTTTTTTGAAAGCTCCGCAATATCCTTCTTCATTCCGGTCCACCAGAAAATATCCTTCAAATCCAAATACATCTTGGTATTTCCTGGGTGAATCGAATATGGTGAATCATGGGCCTCTTGTAAAATTAACTTCCTGATCTCCGAATCATTTGGCACATAAACACGGTCTTCAAACCATATGGTATCATACTCATCCTCACGAAATCCCTTAGCTTTTCCTTTGCTAATTTTCTCCTTAATAGAAGCAATCTCCTTGTCAGTCCTTTGGGCTTCTTTGATTTTATCCATCAATGTAGACTAAATCTCCAATGCCGCTACAGAGCCTCTCGGGACTATTTCCAAACATAGCTCTCAAAGATTTTCGGCTAACTCCCTTGGTAAATCTCCCGTCATTAAGGTGTTGACGTGGCTCTTACGTCTCAATGCGTCAGCTACTACGTTAGCCTTTCCAGGGTGATAATGCAATCTCATATCATAATCCTTGATGAGCTCCAACCATCTCCTTTGTCTGAGATTCAACTCCTTCTGTGTGAAAATATACTTCAAACTCTTATGATCCATATACACTTCGCAATGGTTTCCAATCAGAAAATGTCTCCAAGTCTTCAGTGCATGCACTATGGCTACTAACTCCAAATCATGCGTAGCATAATTCAACTCATGAGGCTTAAGCCGTCGTGAGGCATATGAAACAGCTCTCCCTTCCTGCATAAGCACTGCTCCAAGTCCTCGACGTGAAGCGTCGCAATACACCTCATAATCCTTGGTCTGGTCTGGAAAAATCAACACTGGTGAAGTGACCAAACATTTCTTCAACTCCTGAAAACTAGCCTCACATTCCTCCGTCCATATGAACCTGGTATCCTTCTTCAACAACTCCGTCATAGGCTTCGCAATCTTTAGAAATTCTCAATAAACCTCCGGTAGTATCCTGCGAGTCCAAGAAAACTCCGGATCTCTCCCACGGTGGTTGGTGCTTCCCACTTGGTCATGGTATCAACTTTAGTGGGATCTACTGCTATATCTTCTCCGGATATAACATGTCCGAGAAATCCAACTTCCTTCAACCAAAACTCACATTTGCTAAACTTGGCATATAATTGATGTTCTCTGAGCTTTCCAAGAACCAAACGCAAATATTCCTTATGCTCCTCTTCATTCTTTGAGTAAACCAGGATATCATCAATGAACACTATGAAGAACTTATCCAAGAACTCCATAAACACTTTGTTCATCATGTTCATAAAATATGCAGGTGCGTTAGTCAGACCAAATGACATAATGGTATGCTCGTACAGCCCATACCTGGTGGTAAAAGCCGTCTTGGGTATATCCTGTTCCCGAATCTTCAACTGGTGGTATCCTGATCGCAGATCGATCTTTGAAAATACCTTAGCTCCTTGCAATCGATCAAACAAATCATTGATCATCGGTAGTGGGTACTTGTTCTTGATGGTTACTTCATTCAATCCTCGATAATCGACAACCATCCTTAACGATCCATCGTTCTTTTCTGCTAGAAGTACTGGCGATCCCCAAGGTGAAGAACTTGGGTGAATATATCCTTTATCCAGTAACTCCTTAATTTGCTTCTTAATTTCCACCAAATCCTTTGCAGGCATCCTATATGGTCTCTTTGATATTGGCCCTGTGCCTGGCAAAAGCTCAATCAAAAACTCAATATCTTTATCCGGTGGCATGCCTGGCAACTCTTCTGGAAATACTTCGGGGAAATCCTTCACTACTGGTACTTCCTCCTGCACAACTCCGGTTAAACAATTTATCTGAGTCCTATTAGGCACATGTCGGGATACATACTTGATCCTTCTCCCTTCTGGGGTGGTAAGCAAAATTGACTTACTGGCACATTCAATATTCCCTTCATACTTTGATAACCAATCCATGCCTAATATCACATCCAATCATTGAGATTCCAACACTATTAGGTCCGAGGGAAAAACATAGTTACCAATCCTTAATGGTAACCGATCACACCATAGACTAGCCATATATTCTGCTCCAGGCGAGGTTACTAACATGGGTGACCTAAGGGCATGGGTTGGCAGTTTATACTTATCCACAAATCCCCTTGATATGTATGAATGCGATGCACCAGTATCGAAAAGAACGAGTGCAGTAAATGACTTAACCAAAAACTTACCGATTACTGCATCCGGCTGCTCTTCAACCTCCTCCACGTTAACGTGGTTCACCTGTCCCCTGTTGAAAGGGTTCGGCTTCTTCCCAGAGCTTCCATTGCCATTTCCATTCTGTGATTCAGGACATTCATTGGCATAATGTCCGATCTTCTGGCACTTAAAGCAAGTGACTTGGCTCAGGTCTTTCTTGGCTGGGGTTGATGGGTTGGTGCAGTTCTGGCCGTTGCTTCCTCCATTCCCATTACCATTCTTGGGGCCATTGTGATTGTGCGAGCTACCTCCTCCATGAGTATGCTGAAAATGTCCTCCCGGCCTCAGGGTAAATCGTGGCTTCTGCTGAGCTCCTGAATTGTACTTTCCTTGTGCATACTTCCTCTTGCGATTCTCAATTTGCTACTGCTTCCCTTCAATCATGAGAGCACGATCTACCAATTCCTGGTAGTTGTTGAAGGTTGCTACCATCAACTGCATGCTCAACTCATCATTCAGTCCTTCCAGAAATTTCTCCTGCTTAGCTGCGTCCGTAGCAACGTCATCTGGGGCATAACGTGCTAGCTTACTAAAGTCCTCCACGTACTGGCCAACTGTTCGTCCTCCTTGGCGCAAGTTACGAAACTCTCGCTTCTTCATGGCCATAGCTCCTGCTGAAACATGGGCAGTTCGAAAAGCCTGCTGAAACTGGTCCCATGTGACAGTGTCGACAGGGAAAGTGGCTGTGAAATTCTCCCACCATGATGCTGCGTGTCCTTCAAGCTGATATGCGGCAAACTTCACCTTTTCCGCATCCGTGCATCCTGCTGTGGTCAACTCTCTAGCTATCTTGCGGAGCCAATCATCTGCTACTATCGGCTCGGTGCTACTGGAAAACACCGGCGGATTCAGCCTAAGAAAACGGGCTAAGTGATCAACAGGTGGTGGTGGTGGTGGTGGGTTGTTGTTGTTCCCTTGATTCTGATTCTGGACTAGCAACTGCATCAATGTTTTCTGCTACTGGATCAACTGGGTGAGCTCCGGTGGAAAGGTAAATCCGGGATCACGCCTCGGAGGCATCTGAGGGTTTAGAAAAGATGAGATTTAAGAATAGAGGGGTCTAAAGAGAAAACACTACCCATATGCACATGAGGCAAAAGCAAACAATTCACTTCATTCATTCAATCAAACAAGGGCATACAATCGATCTAACTATCGCGAAAGTGCTCGGACTATAATATTTACATGGTGGACTACTACTACTAATGAGGTGGTCTACTAGAAATATTCTTCGGTTGCAGACTCCATGATATCTGCTCCAGCTTCATCAACATAGTCATCATCGCTATCATCTGGATCTGAGTCGGTGTCGCCGATGATGATGTAGTCTTCCAGGCGAATCTCCTTGGGTTCTTCGTCTTCTTCTACTGGTGTAGGGCCTCCCATAAATATTCCAATCTTCATTGTTAGGTCGGCATTCTTCTCCACTAATACTTCAATTTCCTCTTCATAATCTTCACGTGTAGCCTTGAGTTCTTCCTCCAGTTCCTTGATTCTTGTCTTTGCCTTCTTCAGGTCTATCATGTCAACGCACATCTGGTTCTCCTGACGTCGAATGTGCTGGTTTAACTCCTGGATAGAAGCTGCAATTGATCTATCCTTTCTGGTGCTGATCATCTCCCAGTGCTCATCTCGGCGCCCACAAATCTGGTAGATAGTATCCTTGAGATCATTTCGGTAGACTTCTCCAATGCGTCCCATGGCGATGTGAGCTGCCATGCTCTTTCCTAGACTCCAAGTTGGTGCATCAAAAGAAAACTCTATGGGCTCAGTGACTGGCATGAATGTCCTTCCTGGAACTTGAACTTGAATCATCCAGCGCTCTTCTTCAGGTAAAGTGGCGTTGTAGGTTCCGGTGAAGCTTGGTACTCCTATGTTCAGATATCTAGTGACTTCCTTCAAGTGACGTCCAAAGGGTGTATCTTCAGCCGGTTGCGTGAACTTGTTCCTTGCATCCGCCATCCTAAAAGAGTAGAAAAGATGAGGAGTCAGAAAGAGAAGAGAGTGAGTAGTGATCTAGGTCTTTAGCTTAGTGGTCATGTCCTACAGTCAGCGTGTGCTCTGATACCATCTTGTAGCTTGTAGCGACCAGACCTCAAACGGTCCAATCTCTGTGCTCCGGTGTCATCCCTGGATCAGTAATGCTGACACCACACAATACTTGAAGGATTTATAACAGAGTAGCAATCACACACTTATTACATCGAGTGTCTCAATAGAGAACTTATTACAATAAATATGGCTTAAGGCCATCTAATAACGATAACATCGGAAGGCTTGGAAGATAAGTGAGTCCATCAACTCCAACGGCATCACTGAGTATAGAACCACGACCTAAAACTCCTTAATTGTCGTCTAAAAAGTCTGCAACATTAACGTTGCAGCCCGAAACGGGTCAGCACATGGAATATGCTGGCAATGTAACACATAGAGAGTAATGGAAAGAGACAGCTAGTCTACATGCATATTTGGCTGGTGGAAAGCTCTATGGTTACAGTTTTGCGAAAAGCTAAGTTTTCCCTACTGCAAAGGAATAAATTTATTTAACTATCATGGTGGTTGTTAAACATTGAGAATGGTCGATAGCATCCTCAATCCCAATTAAACATCATCATTAAACAAACCCATCAAATTAAATTTTATAGTAACATGTTGAGATTCACATGATAATCTAGGTACTAGATACTCAAGATGTCCATAACCGGGGACACGGCTAACCATGATTAGTTTATACACTCTGTAGAGCTTTGCGCACTTTTCCCCACAAGACTCGATTGCCTCCGTTTGCTTTCTCGCACTACACGGTGTTTGAGAAACGGATGGTCGAGACATAGTCTTTCAGAAGCGCTAGCACCTTATAATGGGTAGACCGTACCACCTACATCCCCTACATCTGCTAGTCTACCACTGTAAGAGTTCGCATGACTTAGTCAACTATGCTAGAGCCCATAATAGCTTGTGGCTGCACACGGAAGTTTCTAGCATGAATAATCTCATGATCCCTTTGAGCCTGGGTGGCGGTCCAAAAGAAAACAGGCAATCCTGGAATACCCAGGTACCTCAATCCACCCAGATGTGTGTTTAAGTTGCCACCTTAAATAAACCATTAATTAACAATCTCACATCTGTCATGGATACACTCACCCAATCCACGTCTACTAGCATAGCATGGCATAATAAGCAACGTAGAAGTAACTCCCAAAGGTTTGATAATAAACAGGTAATAGGTACTACCTCAACTACTTCCCAAACCCACAATTTAATTAGATCCTAATCATGCAATGTGTAAGGATTGATCTAATGCAATAAAACTGGGTAGTAGGAGGTATGATCAAAGTGTTACTTGCCTTGCTGATGATCCGGGAAACCTAGCGATTCGAAGTAACAAGCGGCGCACTCCGGGTACTCTATCGCAAACAAGCACACAATAAGTACTCAACTAATGCACAGGTAAAACTCAAATAAGAGATCTAACCAGAAGTTCAACTTAAGAACTCCGGTTGGCAAAAGAATCAAATCAAACGAAGCAACGAAAGACAAACAGCAAAAGAAACAGCTTCGTTTACTATTCTGGATCTAAGGCAATTTTTACAGAAGAAAAAACTTGTTTAAGTTGGTTAAACGGAAAGAGGGTTTCGAGACGAAACTCCAGGCGCTTGAATCGCCTGATTCCGATAAACGAGCGAGAAGTTATACTAAAACGAAAATCGGATCAGAAATCGCGATCAGAAATAATCGCGGAAAATCCGAGAAAAAGAAAAACGACGAACAGATTAACGAACGAACGTTCGTTAACTGGATCTAAACGACGAACACGTTCGTTAAAACGAACGAACGAGCGAACGCTCGCTAAATAACTAAACCGTAAAAAAAACCGTTCTAATAAAAACGGATCTAAAAAACCGTGGTTTTTTTAAAAAATAAAAACCGGGCGGTTTTCTGAGGAAAACCGCCAGCGACGGCTGTTACCTCGGGCGATGGGACGGCGGGGTCAGCGGCGAGGCGGCGCGGCGGGGCGGTGTGGCAGGGCGGCGGCGAGGCGGCGCGGCGGCGGCCCGGCGCTAGGGTTTGGGGCGCGCGGGCGGGCTGCGGGGCTGAGGCGCTGGTGGGCTTCGGCGGCTCGGGCGGGCGACTTATAAAGGCCCCCCGGGCGGAGTCCCGCTCGGGTACGGCCCGGAGTCGGTTCGAATTTTTTTAAATTAATTCCGTGCAGAAAAACTAACGAAAGAAATACTAAACGGACTCCACAAATTCCGAAATAAAATTTCCCCGACTTCTAAAATCAAGCCGGACGAAGTGAACATTTATTTGGGGCCTAAAGCAATTTTGAAAAACGCACATTTTTTCCTAAATTCAAATAAAATAGCAAATAAAACCAAATAAAATATTATTTGATTTTTTTATTAAATCCTCAATATTTCTTTATTTTGGGAAAGTCATTTTATTCCTTTTCTCATATTTTTGTAATAGAAATAATTGAAGATGAAATAAATAAAATCAAAAGATCCTATTTTCAAAATTTGAGACAACTCAAATATGAAAATAACGAAATCCCCAACTCTCTCCGAGGGTCCTTGAGTTGCGAAAAATTTCTAGGATCAGCCAAAATGCAATAAATATGAAATGCAATGATGATCTAGTGTATAACAATCCAAATTGAAAATTTGGGATGTTACAGCAAATTTAAAGAATAATCATCAAATTCACGGAAACCTAGCATATCACATAAAGTTTTTGGAATCGTGAAAACACTAGCACCCAAATTACACAAAGCATGACACTCATAATCCTTAATCTTTATCTTAATAGTAGGTTCCCACTCATCATAAAGTTTTCTAGGGACAGAAACTTCCAATTCAGGCTTTTCTTCAAAAGATTGCATCATAGCATCAACGATATGTTTAGTAAAAGCTTTGTTTTGATTATAAGCATGAGGAGAATTCAACATGGATTACAACAAGGAAATACAATCTATTAAAAAACAATTATCATAATTAAATTCCTTGAAATCCAAAAGAGTGGGTTCATTGCTACTTAAAGTTTTGACCTCTCTAATCCCACTTTTATCAATTTTTGCATCAAGATCTAAAAACTTCGAATCATTGGGACACCTTTTAACTAAAGGTGACTCATCTCCAGTCCCATATTTATCAAGATTATATTGGAAAACAAAGATTCAATAGGAGTCACATCAATCACTTTAAAATCTTCATCATTATTTTCATGGAAACTAGAAGAACACATTTTTACAAACCAATCTCGTGTAGCACGCATCTTAGCGGTTCTTTCTTTGCACTCATCAATGGAAATTCTCATAGCTTTGAGAGACTCATTAATATCATGCTTGGGTGGAATAGATCTAAGTTTCAAAGAATCAACATCAAGAGAAATTCTATCCACGTTCCTAGCCAAATCATCAATCTTAAGCAATTTTTCTTCAATCAAAGCATTGAAATTCTTTTGCGAACTCATAAATTCTTTAACACTATTATCAAAATAAGAGGGCATCTTATTATAATTTCCATAAGAATTGTTGTAGGAATTACCATAATTATTAGAGGAATTATTAGGAAACGGCCTAGGATTAAAATTACCTCTATACGCATTATTACCTAAATTGTTCCTACCAACAAAATTCACATCCATAGATTCATTATTATTTTCAATAAAAGTAGACAGAGGAATATCATTAGGATCAATAGAAGCACTCTTCCTAGCAAATAATTTCATAAGCTCATCCATCTTTCCACTCAAAACATTAATCTCTTCAATCGATGCACTTTTTTACTAGTGGAAGATCTTTCGATATGCCATTGAGAATAATTAACCATAATATTATCTAGGAGTTTAGTAGCTTCTCCTAAAGTAATTTCCATAAAAGTGCCTCCTGCGGCCGAATCTAAAAGATTTCTAGAAGCAAAATTCAACCCGGCATAAATTTTTTGTATAATCATCCACAAATTCAAACCATGAGTAGGGCAATTTCGTATCATCAATTTCATCCTCTCCCAAGATTGTGCAACATGTTCATGATTAAGTTGCTTAAAATTCATAATATCGTTCCTAAGGGAGATGATCTTAGCAGGAGGAAAATACTTGGAAATAAAAGCATCTTTACACTTATTCCATGAATCAATACTATTTTTAGGCAAAGATGAAAACCAAGTTTTAGTACGATCTCGAAATGAGAACGGAAATAGCTTCAATTTAACAATATCATTATCCACATCTTTTTTCTTTTGCATATCACATAACTCAATGAAACTATGAAGTTGGGATGCGACATCTTCAATAGGAAGGCCGGAAAATTGATCTTTCATGACAAGATTCAGCAAAGCGGCATTAATTTTATAAGATTCCGCACTAGTGGCGGGAGCAATCAGAGTACTAATAAAATCATTGTTATTGGTATTGGAAAAGTCACACAGTTTGGTACTCTCTTGAGCCATCGTGACAAAGCAAGCAATCCAACACACAAGCACACGAAAAGCAAACAAGAGGGGCTAAGAAAAAGGCAAATCTTTTTGAAAATTCGTTTTAGAAGTGGGGGGGGGGGAGGAAAACGAGAGGCGAATGGCGAATAATGTAATGCAAGAGATGAGAGTTTATGATGAGTACTTGGTATGTCTTGACTTGGTGTAGATCTCCCCGGCAATGGCGCCAGAAATTCTTCCTGCTACTTCTTAAGCTTGCGTTGGTTTTTCCCTTGAAGAGGAAAGGATGATGCAGCAAAGTAGAGATAAGTATTTCCCTCAGTTTGAGAACCAAGGTATCAATCCAATAGGAGACGACACACAAATCATCAATACCTGCACAAACAATCAAACAACTTGCACCCAACTCGATAAAGGGGTTGTCAATCCCTTCACGGTTACTTGCAAAAGTGAGATCTGATAGAGATAGATAAACGGTAAAGTAAATATTTTTGGTATTTTTGATTTATAGATCGGAAAAAAGATTGCAAAAATAGTAGATCGGAAACTAATATTGTAGATCGGAAACTTATATGATGGAAAATAGAAACTTATATGATGGGAAATAGACCCGGGGGCCATAGGTTTCACTAGAGGCTTCTCTCAAGATAACAAATAATACGGTGGGTGAACAAATTACTGCCGAGAAATTGATAGTAAAGCGCAAAGTTATGACGATATCTAAGGCAATGATCATGAATATAGGCATCACTTCTGTGTCAAGTAGACCAAAATGATTCTGCATCTACTACTATTACTCCACACATCGACCGCTACCCAGCATGCATATAGAGTATTAAGTTCATAAAAGACAGAGTAATGCTGCTTTGGACTCCGTTTGGTATTCCTTTTCCGTGAAACTCAAAAACAAGGAAAAAATAGGAACTGGCACTTAAGGATGGCAATTTTATCCATGGACATGGATATCCATGGATATCCGACCCAAATGGATAGGGTTTGGATATACTTCTGTGTCCATGGGCGGCGCCCAAACCCGCCCCGATTGTTCGTGGATAGGGCATGGATATAATCTTGTACCCATGGATATCCCCAAACCCGACCCGACAGTATGACTTAATGGGGGGAAATCTGCTATCCCTGCCCCACGGTCATATGCCCCACAACAATTTTACACTTCTTTATCTAAAACATGCATAAGAAATTACACAATCCCCACCGTAACATACTCCAACACCCCTTCCCTTATTTTTACCTCCTTCTTAAATGACTCATCATTCTCATCTATTAGAAAAATACTAAATGATCTTAAGTTGTTAGTGGATGTTGATTTACCATAAGTGAAGCCTAGCCTGCCACGAGGTGAAGAATGTAAGAGTTTATGTTAATATTGTGTTATGTCTTATTTATATATTTCGAGAGGACCCAATGGATATCCAGTGGGTATGGATATCCATCGGATTTGGACATGGACACAATTTTTCACCCATGGATTTTTTTCATGGGCCGTCAAAGACTATCTTCATCGATATGGATACGGATTTGATATTGTTCAACCCGATCTAAACCCGACCCATTGCCATCCTTACTGGCACTGGGCTCTAGGTTAATAGGTTAGTCCCAAAAATAATATAAAATAGCATATTAATGCATATAAAACATCTAAAATAGATAATATAATAGCATGGAACAATAAAAAATTATCGATACGTTGGAGACGTATCACCTCTCTATGGATTCGTTTCTGTTGGGCCTCGCTCGGTCTGGCCGAGTGCCCACTACACCACAACACTGATCTAAGGATGGAGGGCGGTCGGCGGTGGTGGGGTGGTGGGGCCGGTGGTACGATGGGTGGCGACAACGACAATTGCGGTCTGGTCGAGGGCATGAAGGATTTGGGTGTCGATTTGGGGGCAGCGCTATTATCTTTTTCTGGAGGCGCTATTATTTGGTGGAGGGCTGGCGCGTGCACGTCTTGTTTTGGGCCAAAATTTTAGTCAATCGCACGCTTTCCCCTCATCGCTAGCGCATGCTTGGGCCTGATATTTTGGCCTCGCGCCAAAGTGGACCCCCGGAAGATTATGGGTCGTCGTTTAGTTGTCTCGGCAAACAATACGCCCTACAATGTATCGGTAGTTCATGTGCCGTCATTGCTCAAGTTCTCCCGACAGTTTCCCTGCCTCAAGATGCTTGTACCAGCAGAAACAAATTTCCCAGCAGTTGTTTTGCTCTTGGTCGGATATTTCTCCCGACAGTTAGTTGCCCCCAATCAAGTGTTGTGGTGTAGTGCCCATTTCAGTTTGTAACTATGATTTCCAATAGGGGTAGTGCTATAAAATGAATCGTTTTCTTTTGAGGGGCTGGCTAGAATCGCCACGATCGTCAACTTTTGACGATTCTAAAATGCACTGTGATTGTGGGATGATTCTAGGTGATTTATGAGTAAGAAAAAATGAGTTCTTTTGCAATTATGACTTTCCACACCTTGATTATTCAGAATCAAGTCGAAAGAACTGGCCCCTGGAACTGAACCAAAACTTTGGTTACATCTTGCGGCTGAATAATATTTCAACACATGACTGAAAAAATGAGACTGTCAGGCGTAGGAAAAACCGCAGAAGCAGCTCTGTGGATAACCCCATTAGGGCATGGCCAATGTTCCATCCTTGACGGCTGCCCCAACCATGTCGTCATCTTTGATGCGCAAAATCAGCTCAACCTGCTACTCCAAAAGCAAAGTGGTATCTTGCAGAGGAACCGGGTTCTTCCTCGGGAAAAGTGCAAAGGCAAGAGAAAGCAAGGAGATGTGTGCGCAGGAAGATTGGATTAAAATTGGATGCATTGAGTGGATGAAACTTTTAGTGACCGTTTCATGCAATCCGAACTACGCGGATCATGGGGCAGCACGATGGTATAGCCTCCCTTAACCACCCTACCACAGTTTCTCCATGTACTAAGACCAACTCTCCAACACTGACCCAAACGGACACACGCTTTGTCCATTTGGGTTGGCCGCCCGCTTGTCGTCCACCCCCATTTTGCGTTTGGGTCGACCATGCCCCCAACACGCGGACCCATTTTCGCCCTCGCGGCCGGCCTGCCGTGTTTTTTTCAAACATAATTCAAACATCTTACATAGTTTCACAACCAAACAAATATATCATAGTTTACAAGCCAAATAATTATGTCATAGTTTACAAGCCAAATTAAGTTGTCTCAAATACATTTAAAATAAGATACATCTATTGGTTGCCAACGTGAGCCCACATATGCTCAACCAAACCATTTTGCAGCTGAATGTGAGTTTTCCAATCACGTATTTGATGATGAAATTGGTTAAATTATGCAAATGTTGCCGCTCCTCCATGCTCAGGCACAACATTGTCACCCTGAGACTGGAACCATTCGTCGTAGATACGTTCCGGGCATTCATCCTCTACGATCATATTGTGCATGATCACACAAGCAATCATCACCTCCCACAACTTCTTGGTGCTCCAAGTTCTAGCAGGATACCGAACGATGCCCCATCGAGATTGCATAACACCAAAGGCACGCTCACATCCTTCATAGCACTCTCTTGCGCTTGGGCAAACCTCTTCCTCTTATGTTCTACAGGCTTCGACACTACTAGGAAAAGGGCTACTAGTAGCGTGGGTTTTTTGGCTATCAGTAGCACTGGTGCCTGATACGTCTCCAACGTATCTATAACTTTTGATTGTTCCTATATTATATTCTGTTTTGGACATTATTGGGCTTTATTATACACTTTTATATTATTTTTGGGACTAACCTATTAACTGGAGGCCCAGCCCAGAATTGTTGTTGTTTTTGCCTATTTTAGGGTTTCGCAGAAAAAGAATATCAAACGGAGTCCAAACGGAATGAAACCTTCGGGAACATGATTTTCGGAGTGAACGTGATCTAGAGGACTTGGACCCTACGTCAAGACATCAACCAGGAGGCCACGAGGTAGGGGGCGCGCCTACCCCCCAGGCGCGCCCTCCACCCTCGTGGGCCCCCTGTTGCTCCACCGACGTACTCCTTCCTCCTATATATACCTACGTACCCCCAAACTACCATATACGGAGCCAAAACCCTAATTCCACCGTCGTAACTTTATGTATCCACGAGATCCCGTCTTGGGGCCTGTTCCGGAGCTCCGCCGGAGGGGGCATCAATCACGGAGGGCTTCTACATCAACACCATAGCCCTTCCGATGAAGTGTGAGTAGTTTACCTTAGACCTACGGGTCCATACTTATTAGCTAGATGGCTTCTTCTCTCTTTTTGGATCTCAATACAAAGTTCTCCCCCTCTCTTGTGGAGATCTATTCGATGTAATCTTCTTTTGCGGTGTGTTTGTTGAGACCGATGAATTGTGGGTTTATGATCAAGTTCTATGAACAATATTTGAATCTTCTCTGAATTCTTTTATGTATGATTGGTTATCTTTGCAAGTCTCTTCGAATTATCAGTTTGGTTTGGCCTACTAGATTGATCTTTCTTGCAATGGGAGAAGTGCTTAGCTTTGGGTTCAATCTTGCGGTGTCCTTACCTAGTGACAGTAGGGGCAGCAAAGCACATATTGTATTGTTGCCATCGAGGATAACAAGATGGGGTTTATATCATATTGCATGAGTTTATCCCTCTACATCATGTCATCTTGCTTAAAGCGATACTTTGTTCTTATGAACTTAATACTCTAGATGCATGCTGGATAGCGGTCGATGTGTGGAGTAATAGTAGTAGATGTAGGCAGGAGTCGGTCTACTTGTCTCGGACGTGATGCCTATATACATGATCATACCTAGATATTCTCATAACTATGCTCAATTCTGTCAACTGCTCAACAGTAATTTGTTCACCCATCGTAAATACTTATGCTCTCGAGAGAAGCCACTAGTGAAACCTATGGCCCCTGGGTCTATTTTCCATCATATTAAGCTTCCAATACTTAGTTATTTTCATTGCCTTTTATTTTACTTTGCATCTTTATTATAAAAATACCAAAAATATTATCTTATCATATCTATCAGATCTCACTCTCGTAAGTGATCGTGTAGGGATTGACAACCCCTTATCGCGTTGGTTGCGAGGATTTATTTGTTTGTGTAGGTGCGAGGGACTCGTGCGTGGCCTCCTACTAGATTGATACCTTGGTTCTCAAATACCGAGGGAAATACTTACGCTACTTTGCTGCATCACCCTTTCCTCTTCAAGGGAAAACCAACGCAAGTGCTCAAGAGGTAGCAAGAAGGATTTCTAGCGCCGTTGCCGGGGAGGTCTACGCAAAAGTTAACACACCAAGTACCCATCACAAATCCTTATCTCCCGCATTACATTATTTGCCATTTGCCTCTCGTTTTCCTCTCCCCCACTTTACCCTTGCCGTTTTATTCGCCCTCTCTCTTCATCCTCCCTCTCTTTCTCTATTTGCCTCTTTTCGCCCGTCTCTTGTTTGCTCGTGTGTTGGATTGCTTGCTTGTCACGATGGCTCAAGATAATACTAAATTGTGTGACTTTATCAATACCAACAATAATGATTTCCTTAGCACTCTGATTGCTCCTCTTACCGATACTGAATCTTGTGAAATCAATGCTGCTTTGTTGAATCTTGTCATGAAAGATCAATTCGCCGGCCTTCCTAGTGAAGATGTCGCTACCCATCTAAATAGCTTCATTGATTTGTGTGATATGCAAAAGAAGAAAGATGTGGATAATGATATTGTTAAATTGAAGCTATTTCCTTTTTCTCTTAGAGATCGTGCTAAGCTTGGTTTTCGTCTTTGCCTAAAAATAGTATTGATTCTTGGAATAAGTGCAAAGATGCTTTTATCTCTAAGTATTTTCTTCCCGCTAAGATCATCTCTCTTAGAAACGATATTATGAATTTTAAGCAACTTGATCATGAACATGTTGCACAAGCTTGGGAGAGGATGGAATTAATGATACGTAATTGCCCTACACATGGTTTGAATTTGTGGATGATTATACAAAATTTTTATGCCGGATTGAATTTTGCTTCTAGAAATCTTTTAGATTCGGCCGTGGAAGGCACTTTTATGGAAATCACTTTACGAAAAGCTACTAAACTCCTAAATAATATTATGGTTAATTATTCTCAATGGCACACTGAAAGATCTACTAATAAAAAAGTGCATGCGATAGAAGAAATTAATGTTTTGAGTGGAAAGATGGATGAACTTATGAAATTATTTGCTAATAAAAGTGTTTCTTTTGACCTAATGATATGCCTTTGTCTACTTTGATTAAGAATAATAATGAATCTATGGATGTTAATTTTGTTGGTAGGAATAATTTTGGTAACAACGCGTATAGAGGAAACTTTAATCCTAGGCCGTATCCTAGTAATTCCTCTAATAATTATGGTAATTCCTACAACAATTCTTATGGAAATTATAATAAGATGCCCTCTGATTTTGAATCTAATATTAAATAATTTATTACTTCGCAAAAGAATTTCAATGCTTTGATTGAAGAAAAATTGCTTAAGATTGGTGAGTTGGCTAGGAACATTGATAGAATTTCTCTTGATGTTGATTCTTTGAAACTTAGATATATTCCACCTAACCATGATATCAATGAGTCTCTGAAAGCCCTGAGAATTTCCATTGATGAGTGCAGAGAAAGAACCGCTAGGATGCATGCTAAGAAAGATTGCTTTTATAAGAGCGTGTTCTTCTAGTTTCCATGATAATAAAGATGAAGATCTAAAAGTTATTGATGTGCCCCCTCTTAAATCTTTGTTTTGCAATATGAATCTTAATAATGATGGGACTCAATATGATCCACCTTTACCTAGAAGGCGTTCCAAAAATTCGGAGTCTTTAGATCTTGATGCTAAAATTGTTAAAAGTGGGATTGAAGAAGTCAAAACTTTAAATATTAATGAACCCAATATTTTGGATTTCAAGGAATTTAATTATGACAATTTCTCTTTGATAGATTGTATTTCCTTGTTGCAATCCATGCTAAATTCTCCTCATGCTTATAGTCAAAATAAAGCTTTCACTAAACATATCATTGATGCTTTGATGCAATCTTATGAAGAAAAACTTGAGTTGGAAGTTTCTATCCCTAGAAAACTTTATGATGAGTGAGAACCTACAATTAAAATTAAAATTAAAGATCATGAATGCTATGCTTTGTGTGATTTGGGTGCTAGTGTTTCCACGATTCCAAAGACTTTGTGTGATTTCCTAGGTTTCCGTGATTTTGATGATTGCTCTTTAAACTTGCACCTTGCGGATTCCACTATTAAGAAACCTATGGGAAGAATTAATGATGTTATTATTATTGCAAATAGGAATTATGTGCCCGTAGATTTTATTGTTCTTGACATAGATTGCAATCCTTCATGTCCTATTATTCTTGGTAGACATTTCCTTAGAACGATTGGTGCAATTATTGATATGAAGGAAGGGAATATTAGATTCCAATTTCCATTAAGGAAAGGCATGGAACACTTCCCTAGAAATAAAATTAAATTACCTTATGAATTTATTATGAGAGCCACTTATGGATTGCCTACCAAAGATGGCAATACCTAGATCTATCTTCGCTTTTATGCCTAGCTAGGGGCGTTAAACGATAGCGCTTGTTGGGAGGCAACCCAATTTTATTTTTATTCCTTGCTTTTTGCTCCTGTTTAGTAATAAATAATTTATCTAGCCTCTGTTTTGGTTGTGTTTTTTTGTTTAATTAGTGTTTGTGCCAAGTAGAACCGTTGGGAAGACTTGGGGAAAGTCTTTTTAATCTTTCTGTAAAAAACAGAAACTTTAGCGCTCACGAGAACTGCTGCAATTTTTATTTGGAAATAGTTAATTCTTTTTGCGGATGATTAATATATAAATTACTCACGTCTAGCAACTTATTTTAGAATTTTTGGGGTTCCATATCTTGCGTTAGCTACAGATTACTACATACTATTCTGTTTTTGACAGATTCTGTTTTTCGTGTGTTGTTTGCTTATTTTGATGAATCTATGGCTAGTAAAATAGTTTATAAACCATAGAGAAGTTGTAATACAGTAGGTTTAACACCAATATAAATAAATAATGAGTTCATTACAGTACCTTAAAGTGGTGTTTTGTTTTCTTTCGCTAACGGAGCTCACGAGATTTTTCTACTTTAAGTTTTGTGTTGTGAAGTTTTCAAGTTTTGGGTAAAGATTTGATGGATTATGGAACAAGGAGTGGCAAGAGCCTAAGCTTTGGGATTCCCATGGCACCCCAAGATAATCTAAGGACACCTAAAAGCCAAAGCTTGGGGATGCCCTGGAAGGCATCCCCTCTTTCGTCTACTTCCATCGGTAACTTTACTTGGAGCTATATTTTTATTCACCACATGATATGTGTTTTGCTTGGAGAGTCTTGTATGATTTGAGTCTTTATTTTTTCAGTTTACCACAATCATCCTTTCTGTACGCACCTTTTGAGAGAAACACACATGATTCGGAAATTATTAGAATACTCTATGTGCTTCACTTATATCTTTTGAGTTATATAGTTTTTGCTCTAGTACTTCACTTATATCTTTTAGAGCACGGTGGTGGTTTTGTTTTATAGAAACTATTATTCTCTCATGCTTCACTTAGATTATTGTGAGAGTCTTAAATAGCATGGTAATTTACTTAAATAATCCTAATATGCTAGGTATTCAAGACTAGTAAAAACTTTCTCATGAGCGTGTTGAATACTATGAGAAGTTTGATACTTGATAATTGTTTTGAGATATGGAGATGATGATATTAGAGTCATGCTAGTTGAGTAATTGTGAATTTGAGAAATATTTGTGTTAAAGTTTGTGATTCCCGTAGCATGCAAGTATGGTGAACCGTTATGTGATGAAGTCGGAGCATGGTTTATTTATTGATTGTCTTCCTTATGAGTGGCGGTCGGGGACGAGCGATGGTCTTTTCCTACCAATCTATCCCCCTAGGAGCATGCGCGTAATACTTTGCTTTGATAACTTGTAGATTTTTGCAATAAGTATATGAGTTCTTTATGACTAAGGTTGAGTCCATGGATCATACACACTTTTCTTCCTTCCACTATTGCTAGCCTCTCTAATACCGCACACCTTTCGTCGGTATCATACACCCACCATATACCTTCCTCAAAACAACCACCATACCTACCTATCATGGCATTCCCATAGCCATTCTGAGATATATTGACATGCAACTTTCCACCGTTCCGTTTACTATGACACGCTCCATCATTGTCATATTGCTTTGCATGATCATGTAGTTGACATTGTATTTGTGGCGAAGCCACTGTTCATAATTCTTTCATACATGTCACTCTTGATTCATTGCATATCCCGGTACACCGCCGGAGGCATTCACATAGAGTCATATTTTGTTCTAAGTATTGAGTTGTAATTGTTGAGTTGTAAGTAAATAAAAGTGTGATGGTCATCATTTTTAGAGCATTGTCCTAGTGAGGAAAGGATGATGGAGACTATGATTCCCCCACAAGTTGGGATGAGACTCTGGACGAAAAATAAATAAAAAAAGAGGCCATAAAAAAGGCCCAAATAAAAAAATGAGAGAAAAACAGAGAAGGGACAATGCTACTATACTTTTACCACACTTGTGCTTGAAAGTAGCACCACGATCTTCATAATAGAGAGTCTCCTATGTTATCATTTTCATATACTAGTGGGAATTTTTCATTATAGAACTTGGCTTGTATATTCCAATGATGGGATTCCTCAAAATGCCCTAGGTCTTCGTGAGCAAGCAAGTTGGATGCACACCCACTTAGTTCCTTTTGTTGAGCTTTCATATACTTATAGCTCTAGTGCATCCGTTGCATGGCAATCCCTACTCACTCACATTGATATCTATTGATGGGCATCTCCATAGCCCCTTGATACACCTAGTTGATGTGAGACTATCTTCCCTTTTTTGTCTCCTCCACAACCACCATTCTATTCCACCTAAAGTGCTATGTCCATGGCTCACGCTCATGTATTGCGTGAAGATTGAAAAAGTTTGAGAACACCAAAAGTATGAAACAATTGCTTGGCTTGTCATCGGGGTTGTGCATGATTTAAATACTTTGTGTGGTGAAGATAGAGCATAGCCAGACTATATGATTTTGTAGGGACTTTCTTTGGCCATGTTATTTTGAAGAGACATAATTGCTCAGTTAGTATGCTTGAAGTATTATTATTTCTATGTCAATATTGAATTTTTGTCTTGAATCTTTCGGATCTGAATATTCATACCACAATTAAGAAGAATTACATTGAAATTATGCCAAGTAGCATTCCACATCAAAAATTCTGTTTTTATCATTTACCTACTCGAGGACGAGCAGGAATTAAGCTTGGGGATGCTTGATACGTCTCCAATGTATCTATAATTTTTGATTGTTCCATGCTATATTATATTATGTTTTGGACATTATTGGGCTTTATTGTACACTTTTATATTATTTTTGGGACTAACCTATTAACCGGAGGCCCAGCCCAGAATTACTGTTTTTTTGCCTATTTTAGGGTTTCGTAGAAAAACAATATCAAACGGAGTCCAAAAGGAATGAAACCTTTGGGAACGTGATTTTCTCAACGAACAAGACCCGGGAGACTTGGACCCTACGTCAAGAAAGGAAACAGGAGGACACGAGGTTGGGGGCGCGCCCACCCCCACCAGGCGTGCCCTCCACCCTCGTGGGCCCCTGTTGCTCCATCGACGTACTCCTTCCTCCTATATATATCCACGTACCCCCAAACGATCAGAGACGGAGCCAAAACCCTAATTCCACCGCCGTAACTTTCTGTATCCACGAGATCCCATCTTGGGGCCTGTTCCGGAGCTCCGCCGGAGGGGCCATCGATCACGGAGGGCTTCTACATCAACACCATAGCCCTTCTGATGAAGTGTGAGTAGTTTACCTCAGACCTACAGGTCCATAGTTATTAGCTAGATGGCTTCTTCTCTCTTTTTGGATCTCAATACAAAGTTCTCCCCCTCTCTTGTGGAGATCTATTCGATGTAATCTTCTTTTGCGGTGTGTTTGTTGAGACCGATGAATTGTGGGTTTATGATCAAGTTTATCTATGAACAATATTTGAATCTTCTCTGAATTCTTTTATGTATGATTGGTTATCTTTGCAAGTCTCTTCGAATTATCAGTTTGGTTTGGCCTACTAGATTGATCTTTCTTGCAATGGGAGAAGTGCTTAGCTTTGGGTTCAATCTTGCGGTGTCCTTTCCCAGTGATAGTAGGGGCAGCAAGGCACGTATTGTATTTTTGCCATCGAGGATAACAAGATGGGGTTTATATCATATTGCATGAGTTTATCCCTCTACATCATGTCATCTTGCTTAAAGCGTTACTCTGTTCCTATGAACTTAATACTCTAGATGCATACTGGATAGCGGTCGATGTGTGGAGTAATAGTAGTAGATGCAGGCATGAGTCGGTCTACTTGTCTCGGACGTGATGCCTATATACATGATCATACCTAGATATTCTCATGACTATGCTCAATTCTGTCAATTGCTCAATAGTAATTTGTTCACCCACCGTAAATACTTATGATCTTGAGAGAAGCCACTAGTGAAACCTATGGCCCCCGGGTCTATTTTCCATCATATTAATCTTCCAATACTTAGTTATTTTCATTGCCTTTTATTTTATTTTGCATCTTTATCATAAAAATACCAAAAATATTATCTTATCATATCTATCAGATCTCACTCTCGTAAGTGACCGTGTAGGGATTGACAACCCCTTATCGCGTTGGTTGCGAGGATTTATTTGTTTGTGTAGGTGCGAGGGACTCGTGCGTGGCCTCCTACTAGATTGATACCTTGGTTCTCAAATACCGAGGGAAATACTTACGCTACTTTGCTGCATCACCCTTTCCTCTTCAAGGGAAAACCAACGCAAGTGCTCAAGAGGTAGCAGTGCCCGCGCTACTACTACGACGCTACAGCTAAATTTTAGCAGTAGCGCATTTTACCCCGCGCTATAGCTAGTTGTGATAGTAGTAGCATGGGGTGCACACGCGCTACTGCTAATAGCAACAGCGTAGGATGCTGCCCCACGCTACTACTAACTAATTAGGATTTTTTTAAATCCACAAATTCCATTTTATGCTTTTGAGCTATATACAATTCAATCAACATCTTAATTAACTGGACAGACAACACAAATGTTTGCTTTTGAGATGTATACACTCCAAACATCAATTGATCACTTGCATTAACTAGTACATGGTGCATTGGGTCGAAGATGAGCCGCAGCCACTGGCATCCAAGTTGCCTGATCCACTCGCCGTCCACTGATCCAAGCTAGGTAGGATGAGATCTACCACAAAAAACACGGGGCTCCCTTGTTAATTTTTCTGTCACGGAGCATGAAGAAGAGTGAGGCGGGAAGAAGAGGGGGCTCACTGTTACTGGACGGATGGGAGACAACCGGGACGGGGGATGACATGAGCTGTGGGGAGGGAGATGCCGAGTAGCGTGCCAGCCGCATCCTTGCCGGTGGCGGACATGTAGGTCACCGTGAGCTGCTGCACAAGGAACGACACGACCCCCGCGTAGGCCAGCGGCCGGCATCCGCACCTCGCGGACGGCTGGAGAAGTAGCGTACCTCGCCGCTCTGAGCTGGGTGAGGGGAAACCTTGGCGGTGGCCGGATCCAGTGGTGGAGGAGGATGAGGATGGAGAGGCCAGATAAGGAGAAGATGTGGGGGAGGGAGAGACCAAGGCGACGGGACACATTGGTATTTTATAAGTACACGGTTGTAGTTACAGCGCAGCCAGCGACAAAATAGTAGTAGCGCGACATGTTTCACCTGCGCTACAACTATAGCATGTCCGGGTGGTCTACTTAGTAGTAGCATAGGCCTTATAACCCGCACTACTACTATCAACTTAGTAGTAGCTGAAGGAAATATGCCCTAGAGGAAATAATAAAGTTATTATTTATTTCCTTATTTCATGATAAATGTTTATTATTCATGCTATAATTGTATTAACCAGAAACATAATACATGTGTGAATACATAGACAAACATAGTGTCACTAGTATGCCTCTACTTGACTAGCTCATTAATCAAAGGTGGTTAAGATTCCTAACCATAGACATGAGTTGTCATTTGATTAACGGGATCACATCATTAGGAGAATGATGTGATTGACTTGACCCATTCCGTTAGCTTAGCACTTGATCGTTTAGTATGTTGCTATTGATTTCTTCATAACTTATACATGTTCCTATGACTATGAGATTATGCAACTCCCGTTTACCGGAGGAACACTTTGTGTGCTACCAAACATCACAACGTAACTGGGTGATTATAAAGGTGCTCTGTAGGTGTCTCCGAAGGTACTTGTTGAGTTGGCGTATTTCGAGATTAGGATTTGTCACTCCGATTGTCGGACAGGTATCTCTAGGACCACTCGGTAATGCACATCACTATAAGCCTTGCAAGCATTGTAACTAATGAGTTAGTTGCGGGATGATGTATTACGGAACGAGTAAAGAGACTTGCCAGTAACGAGATTAAACTAGATATTGAGATACCGACGATCCAATCTCGGGCAAGTAACATACCGATGACAAAGGGAACAACGTATGATGTTATGCGGTTTGACCGATAAAGATCTTCGTAGAATATGTGGGAGCCGATATGAACATCCAGGTTCCGCTATTGGTTATTAACCGGAGACGTGTCTCGGTCATGTCTACATAGTTCTCGAACCCGTAGGGTCCGCACGCTTAAAGTTCGGTGACAATCGGTATTATGAGTTTTTGTGTTTTGATGCACCGAAGGTAGTTCGGAGTCCCGGATATGATCACGGACATGACAAGGAGTCTCGAAATGGTCAAGATGTAAATATCGATATATTGGACGACTATATTCGGACACCGGAAGTGTTCCGGGTGATTTCGGAGAAAACCGGAGTACCGGAGGGTTACCGGAACCCCCCGGGAGAAATAATGGGCCTTAGTGGAGAGAGAGAGAGGGCTGGCCTAGGGCAGGCTGCGCGCCCCTCCCCCTCTGGTCCGAATTGGACTAGGAGAGGGGGGGTGCCCCCCTTTCCTTCTCCCTCTCCCCCTTCTTTCCCCCTCCTAGTAGGAGTAGGAAAGAGGGGAGTCCTACTCCTACTAGGAGGAGGACTCCTCCTGGCGTGCCATAGAGATCCGTCCGGCCTCCCCCTTGCTCCTTTATATACGGGGGCAGGGGGCACCTCTAGACACACAAGTTGATCATTGATCCCTTAGCCGTGTGCGGTGCCCCCCTCCACCATAATCCACCTCGATCATATCGTAGCGGTGCTTAGGCGAAGCCCTGCGTCGGTAGAAACATCATCACCGTCAACACGCCGTCGTGATGACAGAACTCTCTCGTGAAGCTCTACTGGATCGGAGTTCGTGGGACGTCATCGAGCTGAACGTGTGCTGAACTCGGAGGTGCCATGCATTCGGTACTTGGATTGGTCAAATCATGAAGACATTCGACTACATCAACCGCGTTCTCATAACGCTTCCGCTTATGGTCTACAAGGGTACGTGGACGATACTCTTCCCTCTTGTTGCTATACATCACCATGATCTTGCGTGTGTGTAGGAAAATTTTGAAATTACTACGTTCCCCAACAGTGGCATCCGAGCCAGGTTTATGCGTAGATGTTATATGCACGAGTAGAACACAAGTGAGTTGTGGGCGATACAAGTCATACTGCTTACCAGCATGTCATACTTTGGTTCGGCGGTATTGTTGGATGAAGCGGCCCGGACCGACATTACGCGTACGCTTACGCGAGACTGGTTCTACCGACGTGCTTTGCACACAGGTGGCTGGCGGGTGTCATTTTCTCCAACTTTAGTTGAACCGAGTGTGGCTACGCCCGGTCCTTAAGAAGGTTAAAACAACACTAACTTGACAAACTATCGTTGTGGTTTTGATGCGTAGGTAAGAACGGTTCTTGCTCAGCCCATAGCAGCCACGTAAAATTTGCAACAACAAAGTAGAGGACGTCTAACTTGTTTTTGCAGGGCATGTTGTGATGTGATATGGTCAAGACGTGATGAAATATAAATTGTTGTATGAGATGATCATGTTTTGTTAAAGTTATCGGCTACTGGCAGGAGCCTTATGGTTGTCTCTTTATTTGCATAAGATGCAAGTGTTATGTAATTGCTTTACTTTATCGCTATGCGATAGTAATAGTTGCAAAAGCAATAGCTGGTGAGACGACCATGTGACGACACATTGATAAAAGATCAAGATGATGGAGATCATAGTGTTATGCCGGTAACAATGGAGATCATGACAATACTTTGGAGATGGAGATCAAAAGCACAAGATGATGATGGCCATATCATGTCACATATTATGATTGCATGTGATGTTTATCTTTTATGCATCTTATTTTGCTTTGATTGACGGTAGCATTATAAGATGATCTCTCACTAAATTTCAAGATAAAAGTGTTCTCCCTGAGTATGCGCCGTTGCCAAAGTTCGTCGTGCCGAGACACCACGTGATGATCGGGTGTGATAAGCTCTATGTTCATCTACAACGGGTGCAAGTCAGTTTTGCACACGCACTCGGGTTAAACTTGACGAGCCTAGCATATGCAGATATGGCCTCGGAACACTGAGACCGAAAGGTCGAGCGTGAATCATATAATAGATATGATCAACATAGTGATGTTCACCATTGAAAACTACTCCATTTCACGTGATGATCGGTTATGGTTTAGTTGATATGGATCACGTGATCACTTAGATGATTAGAGGGATGTCTATCTAAGTGGGAGTTCTTAAGTAATATGATTAATTGAACTTAAATTTATCATGAACTTAGTCCTGGTAGTATTAGGATATCTATGTTGTAGATCAATAGCTCGCGTTAAGCTCCCCTGTTTTATTTTTGATATGTTCCTAGAGAAAAATAAGTTGAAAGATGTTAGTAGCAAAGATGCGGACTAGCTCCGTGATCTGAGAATTATCCTCATTGCTGCACAGAAGTATTATGTCCTTGATGCACCGCTAGGTGACAGAACTATTGCAGGAGCAGATGCAGACGTTTTGAACATTTCTCAGTATGATAACTACTTGATAGTTTAGTGCACCATGCTTTACGGCTTAGAACCGGGACTTCAAAAATATTTTGAACACCACGGAGCATATAAGATGTTCCAAGAGTTGAAATTGGTATTTCATACTCATGCCCGTGTCGAGAGGTATGAGACCTCTGACATTACTTTGCCTACAAGATGGAGGAGAATAGCTCAACCAGTAAGCATGTGCTCAGATTGTCTGAGTACTACAATCACTTGAATCAAGTGGGAGTTAATCTTCCAGATAAGATAGTGATTGACAGAGTTCTCTAGTCACTATCACCAAGTTGCTAGAACTTTGTGATGAACTATAATATGCAAGGGATAACGGAGACGATTCCCAAGCTCTTCGTGATGCTGAAATCGACGAAGGTAGAAATCAAGAAAAGCATCAAGTGTTGATGGTTAACAAGACCACTAGTTTCAAGAAAAGGGGAAAAGGAAGAAGGGGAACTTCAAGAAGAACGGCAAGCAAGTTGCTGCTCAAGTGAAGAAGCCCAAGTCTGGACCTAAGCCTGAGACTAAGTGCTTTTACTGCAAAGGGACTAGTCACCGGAAGCGGAACTGCCCCAAGTATTTGGCGGATAAGAAGGATGGCAAAGTGAACAAAGGTATATTGGATATACATGTTATTGATGTGTACTTTACTAGTGTTTATAGCAACCCCTCGGTATTTGATACTAGTTCAGTTGCTAAGAGTAGTAACTTGAAACGGGAGTTGCAGAATGAAAAAAGACTAGTTAAGGGTGAAGTAACGATGTGTGTTGGAAGTAGTTCCAAGAATGATATGATCATCATCGCACACTCCCTATACTTTCGGGATTAGTGTTGAAACTAAATAAGTGTTATTTGGTGTTTGCGTTGAGCATGAATATGATTTGATCATGTTTATTGCAATACGGTTATTCATTTAAGTTAGAGAATAATTGTTATTCTGTTCACATGAATAAAACCTTCTATGGTTATACACCCAATGAAAATGGTTTGTTGAATCTCGATCGTAGTGATACACATATTCATAATATTGAAGCCAAAAGATGCAAAGTTAATAATGATAGTGCAACTTATTTGTGGCACCACCGTTTAGGTCATATTGGTGTAAAGCGCGTGAAGAAAATCCATGCTGATGGGCTTTTGGAATCACTTGATTATGAATCAGTTGGTGCTTGCGAACCATGCCTCATGGGCAAATATGACTAAGACTCCGTTCTCCAGAACAATGGAGCGAGCAACTGACTTATTGGATATAATACATACTGATGTATGAGGCCCGATGAGTGTCGAGGATTGCGGCGGGTATCGTTATTTTCTGACCTTCACAGATGATTTGAGCAGATATGGGTATATCTACTTGAAGAAACATAAGTCTGAAACATTTGAAAAGTTCAAAGAATTTCAGAGTGAAGTGGAAAATCATCGTAATAAGAAAATAAAGTTTCTACGATCTGATCGCAGAGGCGAATATTTGAGTTACAAGTTTGGTCTTCAATTAAAACAATGTGGAATAGTTTCACAAACTCATGCCACCTGGAACACCACAGCGTAATGGTGTGTCCGAATGTCATAAATGTACTTTATTAGATATGGTACAATCGATGATGTCTCTTACCGATATACCACTATCGTTTTGGGTTATGCATTAGAGACAGCCGCATTCACGTTAAATAGGGCACCATCTAGATCCGTTGAGACGACGCCATATGAACTATGGTTTGGCAAGAAACCAAAGTTGTCGTTTCTTAAAGTTTGGGTTTGCGATGCTTATGTGAAAAAGTTTCATCCTGATAAGCTCAAAACCAAATCGGAGAAATGTGTATTCATAGGATACCCAAAGGAGACAATTGGATACAACTTCTATCACAGATCCGAAGGCAAGACATTCGTTGCTGAGAATGGATCCTTTCTAGAGAAGGAGTTTCTCTCGAAAGAAGTGAGTGGGAGGAAAGTAGAACTTGATGAGGTAAATGTACCTGCTCCCTTATTGGAAAGTAGTTCATCACATAAATCTGTTTCTGTGACTCCTACACCAATTAGTGAGGAAGCTAATGATGATGATCATGTAACTTCAGATCAAGTTACTACCGAACCTCGTAGGTCAACCAGAGTGAGATCCGCACCAGAGTGGTACGGTAATCCTGTTCTGGAGGTCATGTTAATTGACCATGACGAACCTACGAACTATGAGGAAGCGATGATGAGCCCAGATTCCATGAAATGGCTTGAGGCCATGAAATCTAAGATGGGATCCATGTATGAGAACAAAGTGTGGACTTTGGTTGACTTGCCCGATGATCGGCAAACCATAGAAAATAAATGGATCTTCAAGAGGAAGACGGACGCTGATAGTGGTGTTACTATCTACAAAGCTAGACTTGTCGAAAAAGGTTTTGACAAAGTTCAAGGTGTTGACTACGATGAGATTTTCTCACTCGCAGCGATGCTTAAGTCTGTCCGAATCATGTTAGCAAATTGCCACATTTTATGAAATCTGGAAAATGGATGTCAAAACTACATTCCTTAATGGATTTCTTAAAGAAGAGTTGTATATTATGCAACCAGAAGGTTTTGTCGATCCTAAAGGTGCTAACAAAATGCGCAAGCTCCAGCGATCCATCTATGGACTGGTGCAAGCATCTCAGAGTTGGAATATACGCTTTGATGAGTTGATCAAAGCATATAGTTTTATACAGACTTGTGGTGAAGCCTGTATTTACAAGAAAGTGAGTGGGAGAACTACATCATTTCTGATAAATATATGCGAATGACATATTGTTGATCGGAAATAATGTAGAATTTTCTGGAAAGCATAAAGGAGTATTTGAAAGGATTTTTTTCAAATAAAGACCTCGCTGAAGCTACTTACATATTGAGCATCAAGATCTATAGAGATAGATCAAGACGCTTGATAAGTTTTTTCAATGAATACATACCTTGACAAGATTTTGAAGTAGTTCAAAATGGAACAGTCAAAGAAAGAGTTCTTACCTGTGTTACAAGGTGTGAAATTGAGTAAGACTCAAAGCCCGACCACGGCAGAAGATAGAAAGAGAATGAAAGTCATTCCCTATGCCTCAGCCATAGTTTCTATAAAGTATGCCATGCTGTGTACCAGATCTATTGTATACCCTACACTGAGTTTAGGAAGGGAGTACAATAGTGATCTAGGAGTAGATCACTGGACAATGGTCAAAATTATCCTTAGTGGAATAAGGATATGTTTCTTGATTATGGAGGTGACAAAAGGTTCGTCGTAAAGGGTTACGTCGATGCAAATTTTGACACTGATCCAGATGACTCTAATTCTAAATCTGGATACATTTTGAAAGTGGGAGCAATTAGCTAGAGTAGCTCCGTATAGAGCATTGTTGACATAGAAATTTGCAAAATACATACGGATCTGAATGTGGCAGACCCGTAGACTAAACTTCTCTCGGAAGCAAAACATGATCACACCTTAGTACTCTTGGGTGTTAATCACATAGCGATGTGAACTAGATTATTGACTCTAGTAAACCCTTTCGGTGTTGGTCACATGACGATGTGAACTATGGGTGTTAATCACATGGTGATGTGAACTATTGGTGTTAAATCACATGACGATGTGAACTAGATTATTGACTCTAGTGCAAGTGGGAGACGAAGGAAATATGCCCTAGAGGTAATAATAAAGTTATTATTTATTTCCTTATTTCATGATAAATGTTTATTATTCATGCTAGAATTGTATTAACCGGAAACATAATACATGTGTGAATACGTAGACAAACATAGTGTCACTAGTATGCCTCTACTTGACTAGCTCGTTAATCAAAGATGGTTAAGATTCCTAACCATAGACATGAGTTTTCATTTGATTAACGGGATCACATCATTAGGAGAATGATGTGATTGACTTGACCCATTCCGTTAGCTTAGCACTTGATCGTTTAGTATGTTGCTATTGCTTTCTTCATAACTTATACATGTTCTTATGACTATGAGATTATGCAACTCCCGTTTGCCGGAGGAACACTTTGTGTGCTACCAAACGTCACAACGTAACTGGGTGATTATAAAGGTGCTCTACAGGTGTCTTCGAAGGTACTTGTTGAGTTGGCGTATTTCGAGATTAGGATTTGTCACTCTGATTGTCGGAGAGGTATCCCTGGGCCCACTCGGTAGTGCACATCACTATAAGCCTTGCAAGCATTGTAACTAATGAGTTAGTTGCAGGATGATGTATTACGGAACGAGTAAAGAGACTTGCCAATAACGAGATTAAACTCGGTATTGAGATTCCGACAATTGAATCTCGGGCAAGTAACATCCCGATGACAAAGGGGACAACGTATGCCGTTATGCGGTTTGACCGATAAAGATCTTCGTAGAATATGTGGGAGCCAATATGAACATCCAGGTTCCGCTATTGGTTATTAACCGGAGACATGTCTCTGTCATGTCTACATAGTTCTCGAACCCGTAGGGTCCGCACGCTTAAAGTTCGGTGACGATCAATATTATGAGTTTTTGTGTTTTGATGTACCGAAGGTAGTTCAGAGTCCTGGATATGATCACGGACATGACGAGGAGTCTTGAAATGGTCGAGACGTAAAGATCGATATATTGGACGACTATATTCGGACACCAGGAGTGTTCCGGGTGATTTCGGAGAAAACCGGAGTGCCGGAGGGTTACCGGACCCCCCGGAGAAATAATGGGCCTTATGGGCCTTAGTGGAGAGAGAGAGGGCTGGCCTAGGGCAGGCCACGCGCCCCTCCCCCTCTGGTCCGAATTGGACTAGGAGAGGGGGGGGGCGGTGCCCCCCTTTCCTTCTCCCTCTCCCCCTTCCTTTCCCCCTCCTAGTAGGAGTAGGAAAGTGGGGAGTCCTACTCCTACTAGGAGGAGGAATCCTCCTCCTGGCACGCCATAGAGGGCCGGCCGGCCTCCCCCCTTGCTCCTTTATATACGGGGGCAGGGGGCACCTCTAGACACACAAGTTGATCATTGATCCCTTAGCCGTGTGCGGTGCCCCCCTCCACCATAATCCACCTCGATCATATCGTAGCGGTGCTTAGGCAAAGCCCTGCGTCGGTAGCAACATCATCACCGTCAACACGCCGTCGTGCTGACGGAACTCTCCCGTGAAGCTCTGCTGGATCGGAGTTCGTGGGACGTCATCGAGCTGAACGTGTGCTGAACTTGAAGGTGCCGTGCGTTCGGTACTTGGATCGGTCAGATCATGAAGACGTTCGACTACATCAACCGCGTTCTCATAACGCTTCCGCTTACGGTCTACGAGGGTACGTGGACGATACTCTTCCCTATCATTGCTATACATCACCATGATCTTGCGTGTGCGTAGAATTTTTTTGAAATTATTACGTTCCCCAATAGTAGCATGGGATTTATACCCCGCGCTACTACTATGACCGATCCCGGGGGTACGGTGGGAATCACTTAGTAGTAGCGTGGGATTTATACCCCACGCTACTACTATCAACTTAGTAGTACCGTGAGTTTATAACCCGCGCTACTACTAATTAGCAGTAGCGCGACCCATATACCCCTCGCTACTCCTAAGCTTCTATCTATAAGGTATTTCCTAGTAGTGCGAGATTGTCTTCACCAGAGTAGTCCACTGAGGATAGATACCGTCATCAATATATTATTCTTTGTTGTAGTTGTGACCATTGATGTTAACATTGACCTTTGGGCAGTTGCCTTCGGCAAGCCTAGCAAACACCGAAGAGCGCTGAAGTACGTTGATATCATTGTGAGACCCGACCATGCCTAAGAAAGAGTGCCAAATTCAGAGATCTTGTGAAGCCACGACCTCGAGTATGACGGTGCAAGCTTTGACATGGCCCCTATACTGCCCCTACCAAGCAGAAGGGCAGTTCTTCCACTGTCAGTGCATACAACCTACGCTACACAGCATCACCGGAAAGCCCCTGCTGGCATTCACCGCCAACAAGCGGGTTGTATCTGCAGTATTTGGCTCTCTCAAGTAGTCAGGGACAAGCACTGCTACCACAGCCTTGCAGAACTTGCACATGGACTCTAGGCACATGGACTCGCTCATACGGACATACTCATCATTGGGATCACTGGGAACTCCATATGCAAGCATCCAAATAGTTGCAGTGCATTTCTGATAAGAGGAGAAGCCAATCTTTCCAAGGGCATCCTCCTTGCACTCGAAATATTTATCGTATTCCACCACTCCCTCCCGGATATGGTTGAAAACATTCCTAGCCATACAGAAACGACGCCGAAATAGGTGATGCTTAAAGAGCGGGTTGGGATCGAGCCCCGGAACAATAGCCGCTGCCTACTCAAGTAGTCATGGATGACCAACACAACAACCACCATCTCCTCATCGTCGGATGAAGAATCATCCGAGTCACAATGAAATTATGGAAAAAGAACTCGTCCGCAGAGTCCATTTGTACCTTGCGGGCAAACCGTCAGACAGCTTGCGGGCGTCGTCCAAGAAACAGATCGGCGAAGAGCCGCGCGCCACCCTTGGCCTAGGTAGCTAGCCTGGCGGCGTCCAACGAGCATGGTGGCGTGAGACGAGCGCGGCGGCGTTGTCGGAGGAGCTGGCCAGGGGCACGGGGTACGAGGTGGTGCTGGCGGTGACGTCGGGAGGAAGTTGCGGTGGCCTGGCGGCGAGGCGGTGGTGGCGGCGACATTGGAAGGTGGCGTGCTATCAGGGAGGTATGTGGGTGCGGACGGCTGGCGAAGGCGCCGAAACTGGGCGGCGGCGGCGACGGGGTGGAACGGCTGGGTGCTTGCTGTCGATGGAAGGAAGAGAATGGCCTATGTGCCGCCGACTGACGGGCCAGGAGAAGGAGCAGGAGAGCGTCGCGGGTCTGCCTCGTGTTCGACGATGCAAATGAGGCCCAAATTTGTCCTGAAATGGGTCGTCTGGCGGACGAAAAGCAGACACGCGTCTGATTGGATCAGCGTGTTGGACCGACTTTTGTGTCCGCTTTGATTCAAGCAAACACGCATAGACGAAATAGATCAGCGCGTTAGAGTTTGCTCTAATAGATGTGGACATGGACACCCAAACTTAACATGACCTCACAGAGTAAAGTGAAGCAAAGTCGAATGATGGGCGTCGGCCGTCATACAGGCCTGAAATTGCGCGCGAAAGTACTGTATGACGAGAAAGGCAAATTAACTCCCACCTGAAAGCCGTCACAGATAATAACTCATCGGCCCAAAAGCCAGCAAACCTTGCCGGCTGCCACCGCCCACCGGAGGAACCGGGCAGGCACGGGGCGCAGCAGCAGCACGAGCTGCCCCACACAAAAACGGCCAGTGTAGTAAAGAAAGACAGCGCCTCAAACGACAGCCACACCGTCCATGGACGGAGATATTGAGATTTCCATCTACGGAAGCCGGGAGAAAATTCAGCGACATGCACTGCCCCACCTTTTCTCTTTTGCGACAAGTGAATCTCCTGTGGTACTGCTACTCGTAGCGTAGGGTAGGGTTAGTGTCATCGATCGTGGAAAATTCAAAGATGCGAGGGAACGGCACACCGACGAAAGAAACACAACGTGCAGCGGTGATACGGACCGCTCGTGACTCGGTCGCCTTCTCTTTTGCGCACATGTCTATCTGCGGCAACAAAACAAAGGTAACAAACTCTACGGTCTATGGTCTATTGCTAGTACTAGTGCAGATCGCTGAATCCTTTTGTTTTCCACCACCGATCCTATTGTTTTCCACCATGGATTGACGTGTGATATGAACTGATCAATGCATATGGGGCAGTGAATCCTTTTTTTCCACCATCGATCTCATTGTTTTCCGCCATCGATGAGTGTGACATGGACCGATCAATGCGTCCGGGGCAGGTGGGCTATCTTTGCCGCTGTTTTTGATTCGCAGGGGACACGAAGAGACACTATCGCTTGACTATTACGTAGATAAGATAACCACTAGAGCCTCACTATTTTGCCTTGAAAAAGCACAAAAAAATACCACAGTATTGAAATGTCCGACATGGGCCAGGAGGCAGCAGCCCTGCAAAAGTCGTGAGGCCCCTATTTCAGGCAATGTAGGCTCCATAGAGAGAAAAAAAGACGCCAAAAAACATATAGGTAGAGGAAAAAAAAGGGCCCATGGAGAAAGAATCCACTGATCCGTGCCAAACAGCCAGCGGCAGCGGTCAATGCGTTTGTCAGGTCTCTGTCACACCCTAAACTGAACCGATGGGGACGATACGCTCCATCATCACGAGTGTTTTGTTCCGTTCCTAGGGCGTGGATTTCCGCGAGATTTGACAGCAGTTTGATTCGTTTTTTTAGATTGGACAGCAGTTTGATGCTGTGCGGCCACACCTTTTTATATTGCCTTTTGGGCGTACTGTGCGACACACCTCTGACAGAGTAGTAGCTAAAGGCCAGCCCGGCACCTGAGCTGTTGGAGTCTTGGCATTGCGCTTGCGAATTTGCGATAGCTCGTAGGAGCTCCAAAGCGCGCTGAGAGACGTGGACGACGAGGGCACTCGGTAGCGTGGATAAGCGAGAAGTCTGCTTATTTATTTACTTTTTTTTTCAAACATTACCCTGTATTGAAAACAACTGTACTTATTTAGCAATTAGAAATGTCGACACGCAAGGCAGAACACTACTCCCTCAGACCCATAATTCTTGTCGACAAGAATTATGAAACGGAAGGAGTACTCAGTAACAAACCGCATTCTTCTCCAGCCGATTCAGCAAGCCGTTGTTTTGTTCATGTTTTTTCTCTTCTTTTCTCAACCAACTACAAGCAGCAACCCGCAAAGAAGAAAACTTACAATGAAGCCCTCAGGGAGCCACACCCCCAAACTCGTCGGAATGAGTCGCTGGCGTGTCGCCATCACCGCCGCACCGCCATCGTCACCTCTCCGCATATTCACCAACGATCCTCCGTATCATAATGATGTCAAGGAACTTCGAGCATCACCAATGAGCCCCATATAAACCCCCCCCCCCCCCCCCCTAAATTTAGTTTTATAGGGTGATCATATGATTTAAGGGAGATGGACAAGTGAGTTGCTTTTGCAGGCCCCGTAAACATCTTTCATATTTCTCTTTATATTAATATACAAATGACATTTACATGTGTATTCTATTAACATATTACTTGCAAATAACGTTATTCCAACACACGTAATTCAAGATCATATAAAAAATACAAAATACAAAATACAAAATATGACTCAAACTTCAAATTAAAATTAAAGCATAACAACGTCGACTGATCTCTCGCGGCGGCCCAGCGGTGATAGACGGATTGACAAGGCCTGGGCAGACCAAGCCCGGATCATCGGGATAGGTGGCGGCACTAGGCCAGGAGACGGGAGGGCGATGGCACCCCACGAAATGGTGGAGGCAGTGTTGGATTGCCAGTCGGGTCAACGGCGTGGTTGGGGGTGGCCATCAGCGCTCGGGCAGCGATGATCACATGGCTGCAGGAGACGAAGAGGCGCTGAAAGTTTAAGCGGATGAAGAAGTTCCTTGGCGCCATGTTTAGGGGAAAAATACGAAAAGGGTGACCCCCACTAGATGGATGGGGAGTTGGCTGATCATACGGTATCCCCTAAAAACATCAACTTTACCATAATTGTTGGAGCACCTTTTTTGGCCCAAGTCTCCCTAACCAAATTTTTTTTATGAGACAATAGATCTAAACGCTTACATAGATGACCCTTTCGATCTTCGCTTCTCATCGTAGGTGACGGTTGATGTTCTGGTGCGCTAGTCCTTTGTTCTAAGCATGACGACTTTTCGACTGCCTATTACAATAAGGTTAGCCGGACTCTGGTATAAGGGAGGGGGATGCGATTACAGCGACACACATTCGGCTCGGTCTAGTGCTTCTACTCATTGCTAAGTGCTCCACAAATCTTGTTGTAGTTCTTGTTACTTCTTGATCTTTGTACCGCCATGACATATTATTAACAGATCAGAAGCCTTTCCACACAAAAATCGGAACTAATACTAAAGCAAAAACAAATTGAAATCTCATTTATTAGCCCCTCTTCCAATTTTAACCGAACTAAACTCTACAAAAGTTAGGTGACCCCCCCCCTCAAAAAAAGTTAGGTGACCCAAGTGCTCCTTTATTCGGATAGACCTAGGTGAACCTGTCGAAATAATCCATTTTTTAAGTTTCCCAAATGGTTATTAGAAGAAAAAAATAGTGCACAAAAGCAACCAATTTCCAAAATGATGGAACAGTGCAAAGTAATTCCCTTGTAAAGACATACCAAACACGTATTAAACTCGACTTCTTGCAAAGTTGAGCAAACCGGAATAAAGTGCCCACCAGAAAGAAATACCTCGCCTACCGATTCCCTTACCACAAAACCATATGATAGAAGAGCTACGAGCACCAGAAAAACTAGCATCCACTTTAACTCTTATGAAATTCTTCATATTAGACTCTCATATTGATTAGAATCCCATGCAATATGAGCCTAGTTTGTCTCGCGAGATTGTGTATCCCTATGAGTGCAATTGATATGAGTCTCATGCTCACATGGCGATACAACCCGACAACCGGAATAGGAGAACCAATAGCGTTCCAAAAATTTAATAGAAGCGTGTGTGTGCGAGCTTCCTTCCCCAAAATTCAGATCATTCCTTATAAGCAACCTCTTCAAAAGGGAAAGAAAATCTTGGATCGACCAGAGATACTAGATTTATAGAGCATAGCCAACAACCAATTAGGGCGAGTGTTGATAAAAAATATCTTCTTCTGGTAGCTCCCAAACTTCCCTAAAGTCGTAAGCAAAGCATGTGCCTTTATACGAGACACTATGACATGAAAAATATCCAATTAATTGATTCGTCACACTATCGACGCCACACGCCACACAAAACTCTAATATTTTGAGACATATTAGCCTTCCAAATAACATTCCACAGTTCCCCTTCTCAATCCGACCCACCACTGCATTGAAATTTGTCCTCATCCTACATCTTGAGCTTAAGATCAAGCCACTATGAGAAACTGGTTTCTTTTCTTTTTAGTTAAGAATTGTGCCTATTTCTAAGTTGATGAACATGCATATAATTCATTTTTCATCTCAGACTATATGAAGATTTCGCTTTTGGTCTCTCAATTTCAAAAATAGAAATACTAGACCCCCAACGTTTCAAACCAGACACATTTAGTCATTCTCCTGACCCGAACCAATTTGTCCATGATGTTGCGTGTTTTTATTACTAAAACTGACACCTGGAGGTCCAAATTGCATTCACCTCGGCTTCTCTCCCCCCTCTCCATGAGACGCATGACACAACACACAACCTGTTTCAACACAAAATTCACCAACACATATGTGTTGGGGAACGTAGCATGCAATTTCAAAAATTTCCTACGATCATGCAAGATCTATCTAGGAGATGCATAGCAACAAGAGGGGGAGAGTGTGTCCACGTACCATCGTAGACCGAAAGAGGAAGCGTTAGGTTAACGCGGTTGATGTAGTCGAACGTCTTCGCGATCCAACCAATCAAGTACCAAAAGTACGACACCTCCGAGTTCAGCACACGTTCAGCTCGATGACATCCCTCGAACTCTTGATCCAACAAAGGGTCGAGGGAGAGTTCTGTCAGTACGACGGCGTGGTGACGGTGATGGTGATGTGATCTGCACAGGACTTTGCCTAAGCACTACGACACTATGGTCGGAGGATTAAACTATGGAGGGAGGCACCACACACGGCTAAGAGAATAATTGGTGTGTCTTTGGGGTGCCCCGCCCCCGTATATAAAGGAGGAGAGGGGAGGCTGGCCGACCCTAGGGGCGTGCCAAGTGGGGGAGTCCCACTAAGACTCCTAGTCCTAGTCGGCTTCCCCTTTCCTTCCAACGGAGAGGGGGAAATGGAAAGAGGAGGAGAGGGAGAAGGAAAGGGGGCCCGCGCCCCCCACCCCTTGTCCAATTCGGACTGCTAGGGGGGGTGCGCGCCACCTCCTGTGGTCTGCCTCCTCCTGTCCACCATGGCCCATGAGGCCCATTAACTTTCCCAGGGGGTTTCGGTAACCTCCTGGTACTCCGAAAAATCCCCGATCTTCTTCGGAACCATTCCAGTGTCCATATTGTTGGAAATATGCCCTAGAGGCAATAATAAAATGGTTATTATTATATTTCTTTGTTCATGATAATTGTCTATTGTTCATGCTATAATTGTGTTATCCGAAAATCGTAATACATGTGTGAATACATAGACCACAACACGTCCCTAGTGAGCCTCTAGTTGACTAGCTCGTTGATCAAAAGATAGTCATGGTTTCCTGACTATGGACATTGGATGTCATTGATAATGGGATCACATCATTTGGAGAATGATGTGATGGACAAGACCCAATCCTAAGCTTAGCTCAAAGATCGTGTAGTTCGTTTGCTGTAGCTTTTCTGAATGTCAAGTATCATTTCCTTAGACCATGAGATTGTGCAACTACCGGATACCGTAGGAGTGCCTTGGGTGTGCCAAACATCACAACGTAACTGGGTGACTATAAAGGTACACTACAGGTATCTCCGAAAGTATCTGTTGGGTTGGCACGAATCAAGACTGGGATTTGTCACTCCATATGACGGAGAGGTATCTCTGGGCCCACTCGGTAATGCATCATCATAATGAGCTCAATGTGACCAAGTGGTTGATCACGGGATCATGCATTACGGTACGAGTAAAGTGACTTGCCAGTAACGAGACTTGAACAAGGTATTGGGATACCGACGATCGAGTCTCGGGCAAGTAACGTACCGATTGACAAAGGGAATTGTATACGGATTGATTGAATCCTCGACATCGTGGTTCATCCGATGAGATCATCGTGGAGCATGTGGGAGCCAACATGGGTATCCAGATCCCGCTGTTGGTTATTGACCGGAGAGTCGTCTCGGTCATGTCTGCATGTCTCCCGAACCCGTAGGGTCTACACACTTAAGGTTCGGTGACGCTAGGGTTGTTAGGAAGACTTGTATGTGATTACCGAATGTTGTTCGGAGTCCCGGATGAGATCCCGGATGTCACGAGGAGTTCCGGAATGGTCCGGAGGTAAAGATTTATATATGGGAAGTTGTCATACGGTCGCCGGAAAGGTTCGGGGGCATATCGGTATTGTACCGGGGCCACCGGAGGGGTTCCGGGGGTCCACCGGGAGGGGCCACCTCTTCCGGAGGGCCTTATGGGCTGTATGGAGAAGGGAACCAGCCCAAGTGGGATGGGGCGCCACACCCCCTAGGGCCCATGCGCCTAGGGTTGGGGGAAACCCTAAGGGGGGCACCCCCTTGCTTGGGGGGCAAGCCCCCCTCCCCTTGGCCGCCGCCCCTCCCTCTAGATCTCATCTAGAGGGGGCCGCCCCCCTTCCCCTATAAATAGAGGGGTGAGGGGAGGTGTCGATGTCAAAACCGGCGGATCTCGGGTACGGGGTCCCGAACTGTGCGTCAAGGCCGGATGGTAACAGGAGACAAGGACACGATGTTTTTACCCAGGTTCGGGCCCTCTCGATGGAGGTAATACCCTACTCCTGCTTGATTAATATTGATGATATGGGTAGTACAAGAGTAGATCTACCACGAGATCAAGGAGGCTAAACCCTAGAAGCTAGCCTATGGTATGATTGTTGTATATGGAGTTGATGTCCTACGGACTACAACCCTCCGGTTTATATAGACACCGGATAGGGTTAGGGTTACACAGAGTCGGTTACAATGGTAGGAGATCTTGAATATCCGCATCGCCAAGCTTGCCTTCCACTCCAAGGAAAGTCCCATCCGGACACGGGACGAAGTCTTCAATCTTGTATCTTCATAGTCCGGCTACCCGAAGGAGTCCGGCTGAAGGTATAGTCCGGCTACCCGAACACCCCCTAATCCAGGACTCCCTCAGTAGCCCCCAAACCAGGCTTCAATGACGACGAGTCCGGCGCGCAGATTGTGTTGGGTTTCATAGTAATTTCAAAAAAATTTCCTACGCACACGCAAGATCATGTGATGCATAGCAACGAGAGGGGAGAGTGTTGTCTACGTACCCACGCAGACCGACTGCGGAAGCGTTGACCACAACGTAGAGGAAGTAGTCGTACGTCTTCACGATCCAACCGATCAAGCACCGAAACTACGGCACCTCCGAGTTCGAGCACACGTTCAGCTCGATGACGATCCCCGGACTCCGATCCAGCAAAGTGTCGGGGAAGAGTTCCGTCAGCACGACGGCGTGGTGACGATCTTGATGTACTACAGCAGCAGGGCTCGCCTAAACTCCGCTACAGTATTATCGAGGACTATGGTGGCTGGGGGCACCGCACACGGCTAAGGAATAGATCACGTGGATCAACTTGTGTGTCTAGGGTGCCCCCTGCCCGTATATAAAGGAGCCAAGGGGGAGGGGGCGCCGGCCAAGGAGGGCGCGCCAGGGTCCTACTCCCTCTGGGAGTAGGATTCCCCCCCCCCCAATCCTAGTTGGAATAGGATTCCTTGAGGGGGGAAAGAGAGAGAGGGGGCCCACCTCTCCTTGTCCTAATAGGACTAGGGGAGGGGGGAGGCGCGCGGCCCACCTTGGGCTGCCCCTTTCTCCTTTCCACTAAAGCCCACTAAGGCCCATATAGCTCCCGGGGGGTTCCGGTAACCTCCCGGATTTCACCCGGAACACTTCCGATATCCAAACATAGGCTTCCAATATATCAATCTTTACGTCTCGACCATTTCGAGACTCCTCGTCATGTCCATGATCACATCCGGGACTCCGAACAACCTTCGGTACATCAAAATGCATAAACTCATAATATAACTGTCATCGTAACCTTAAGCGTGCGGACCCTACGGTTCGAGAACAATGTAGACATGACCGAGACACGTCTCCGGTCAATAACCAATAGCGGGACCTGGATGCCCATATTGGCTCCTACATATTCTACGAAGATCTTTATCGGTCAGACCGCATAACAACATACGTTGTTCCCTTTGTCATCGGTATGTTACTTGCCCGAGATTCGATCGTCGGTATCCAATACCTAGTTCAATCTCGTTACCGGCAAGTCTCTTTACTCGTTCTGTAATACATCATCCCGCAACTAACTCATTAGTTGCAATGCTTGCAAGGCTTATGTGATGTGCATTACCGAGAGGGCCCAGAGATACCTCTCCGACAATCGGAGTGACAAAACCTAATCTCGAAATACGCCAACCCAACATGTACCTTTGGAGACACCTGTAGTACTCCTTTATAATCACCCAGTTACGTTGTGACGTTTGGTAGTACCCAAAGTGTTCCTCCGGTAAACCGGGAGTTGCATAATCTCATAGTTATAGGAACATGTATAAGTCATGAAGAAAGCAATAGCAACATACTAAACGATCGGGTGCTAAGCTAATGGAATGGGTCATGTCAATTAGATCATTCTCTTAATGATGTGATCCAGTTAATCAAATAACAACTCATTGTTCATGGTTAGGAAACACAACCATCTTTGATTAACGAGCTAGTCAAGTAGAGACATACTAGTGACACTTTGTTTGTCTATGTATTCACACATGTATTATGTTTCCGGTTAATACAATTCTAGCATGAATAATAAACATTTATCATGATTATAAGGAAATAAATAATAACTTTATTATTGCCTCTAGGGCATATTTCCTTCAGTCTCCCACTTGCACTAGAGTCAATAATCTAGTTCACATCGCCATGTGATTTAACAGCAATAGTTCACATCACCATGTGATTAACACCCATAGTTCACATCGATATGTGATCAACACCCAAAGGGTTTTACTAGAGTCAGTAATCTAGTTCACATGGCTATGTGATTAACACCCAAAGAGTACTAAGGTGTGATCATGTTTTGCTTGTGAGATAATTTTAGTCAACGGGTCTGTCACATTCAGATCCGTAAGTATTTTGCAAATATTTATGTCAACGATGCTCTGCACGGAGCTACTCTAGCTAATTGCTCCCACTTTCAATATGTATCTAGATCGAGACTTAGAGTCATCCAGATCTGTGTCAAAACTTGCATCGACGTAACTTTTTACGACGAACCTTTTTGTTCACCTCCATAATTGAGAAATATTTCCTTATTCCACTAAGGATAATTTTGACCGCTGTCCAGTGATCTACTCTTAGATCACTATTGTACTCCCTTGCTTAACACAGTGTAGGGTATACAGTAGATCTGGTACACAGCATGGCATACTTTATAGAACCTATGGCTGAGGCATAGGGAATGACTTTCATTCTCTTTCTATCTTCTGCCGTGGTCGGGCTTTGAGTCTTACTCAACTTCACACCTTGTAATACAGGCAAGAACTCTTTCTTTGACTGCTCCATTTTGAACTACTTCAAAATCTTGTCAAGGTATGTACTTATTGAAAAAACTTATCAAGCGTCTTGATCTATCTCTATAGATCTTGAAGCTTAATATGTAAGCAGCTTTACCGAAGTCTTTCTTTGAAAAATTCCTTTCAAACACTCCTTTATGCTTTGCAGAATAATTCTACATTATTTCCGATCAACAATATGTCATACACATATACTTATCAGAAATGATGTAGTGCTCCCACTCACTTTCTTGTAAATACAGGCTTCACCGCAAGTCTGTATAAAACTATATGCTTTGATCAACTTATCAAAGCGTATATTCCAACTCTGAGATTCTTGCACCAGTCCATAGATGGATCGCTGGAGCTTGCATATTTAGTTAACAACTTTAGGATCGACAAAACCTTCTAGTTGCATCGTATACAACTCTTCTTTAGTAAATCCATTAAGGAATGCAGTTTTGTTTATCCATTTGCCAGATTTCATAAAATGCGGCAATTGCTAACATGATTCGGACAGACTTAAGCATAGATACGAGTGAGAAAATCTCATCGTAGTCAACACCTTGAACTTGCCGAAAACCTTTTGCGACAATTCTAACTTTGTAGATAGTAGAACTACTATCAGCGTCCGTCTTCCTCTTGAAGATCCATTTATTTTCTATGGCTTGCCGATCATCGGGCAAAATCCATCAAAGTCCATACTTTGTTCTCATACATGGATCATATCTCAGATTTCATGGCCTCAAACCATTTCGCGGAATCTGGGCTCATCATCGCTTCCTCATAGTTCGCAAGTTCGTCATGGTCTAGTAACACGACTTCCAGAACAGGATTACCGTACCACTCTGGTGCGGATCTCACTCTGGTTTACCTACGAGATTTGGTAGTAACTTGATCTGAAGTTACATGATCATCATCATTAGCTTCCTCACTAGTTGGTGTAGTAGTCACAAGAACATATTTCTGTGATGAACTACTTTCCAATAAGGGAGAAGGTACAATTACCTTATCAAGTTTTCTACTTTCCTCCCATTCACTTCTTTCGAGAGAAACTCCTTCTCTAGAAAGTTTCCGAATTTAGCAACAAAAGTCTTGCCTTCGGATCTGTGATAGAAGGTGTATCCAATAGTTTCCTTTGGATATCCTATGAAGATTTACTTCTCCGATTTGGGTTCGAGCTTACCATGTTAAAACTTTTTCACATAAGCATCGCAGTCCCAAACTTTAAGAAACGACAACTTTGGTTTCTTGCCAAACCACAGTTCAGATTGTGTCGTCTCAACGGACTTAGATGGTGCCCTATTTAAGGTGAATGCAGCTGTCTCTAATGCATAACCCCAAAACGATAGTGGTAGATCGGTAAGAGACATCATAGATTGCACTATATCCAATAAAGTACGGTTATGACGTTCGGACACACCATTATGCTGTGGTGTTCCATGTGGCATGAGTTTGTGAAACTATTCCACATTGTTTTAATTAAAGACCAAACTCGTAACTCAAATATTTGTCTCCGCGATCAGATCGTAGAAACTTTATTTTCTTGTCACGATGATTTTCCACTTCACTCTGAAATTCTTTGAACTTTTCAAATGTTTCAGACTTATGTTTCATCAAGTAGATATACCCATATCTGCTCAAATCATCTGTGAAGTTCAGAAAATAACGATACTTGCCGTGAGCCTTAACACTCATCGGACCGCATACATCAGTATGTATTATTTCCAATAAGTCAGTTGCTCGCTCCGGAGAACGGAGTCTTAGTCATCTTGCCCATGAGGCATGGTTCGCAAGCATCAAGTGATTCATAATCAAGTGATTCCAAAATCCCATCAGCATGGAGTTTCTTCATGCGCTTTACACCAATATGACCTAAACGGCAGTGCTACAAATAAGTTGCACTATCATTATTAACTTTGCATCTTTTGGTTTCAATATTATGATTATGTGTATCACTACGATCGAGATCCAATGAACTATTTTCATTGGGTGTGTAACCATATAAGGTTTTATTCATGTAAACAGAACAACAATTTATTCTCTTACTTAAATGAATAACTGTATTACAATAAACATGATCAAATCATATTCATGCTTAACGCAAACACCAAATAACACTTATTCAGGTTCAACACTAATCCCGAAAGTATAGGGAGTGTGGGATGATGATCATATCAATCTTGGAACCACTTCCAACACACATCGTCACTTCACCCTTAACTAGTCTCTGTTTATTCTGCAACTCCCGTTTCGAGTTACTAATCTTAGCAACTGAACTAGTATCAAATACTGAGGGGTTGCTATAAACACTAGTAAAGTACACATCAATAACATGTATATCAAATATACTTATGTTCACTTTGCCATCCTTCTTTTCTGCCAATCACTTGGGGTAGTTCTGCTTCCAGTGACCAGTCCCTTTGCAGTAGAAACACTTAGTCTCAGGCTTAGGACCAGACTTGGGCTTCTTCACTTGAGCAGCAACTTGCTTGTTGTTCTTCTTGAAGTTCCCCTTCTTCCCTCTGCCCTTTTCTTGAAAGTAGTGGTCTTGTCTACCATCAACACTTGATGTTTTTTTCGATTTCTACCTTCGTCAATTTCCGCATTACGAAGAGCTTGGGAATTGTTTCCGTTATCCCTTGCATATCATAGTTCATCACGAAGTTCTACTAACTTGGTGATGGTGACTAGAGAATTCTGTCAATCACTATCTTATCTGGAAGATTAACTCCCACTTGATTCAAGCGATTGTTGTACTCAGACAATCTGGGCACATGATCACTAGTTGAGCGATTCTCCTCCATCTTTTAGCTATAGAACTTGTTGGAGACTTTCATATCTCTCAACTCGGGTATTTGCTTGAAATATTAACTTCAACTCCTGGAACATCTCATATGCTCCATGACGTTCAAATCGTCTTTGAAGTCCCGATTCTAAGCCATTAAGCATGGTGCACTAAACTATCAAGTAGTCATCATATTGAGCTAGCCAAACGTTCATAACGTCTGCATCTGCTCCTGCAATAGGTCCGTCACCTAGCGGTGCATCAAGGACATAATTCTTCTGTGCAGCAATGAGGATAAACCTCAGATCACGGATCCAATCCGCATCATTGCTACTAACATCTTTCAACACAGTTTTTCTCTAGGAACATATCAAAATAAACATATGAAAGCAATAACACGAGCTATTGATCTACAACATAATTTGCAAAATACTACCAGGACTAAGTTCATGATAAAATTAAGTTCAATTAATCATATTACTTAAGAACTCCCACTTAGATAGACATCCCTCTAATCCTCTAAGTGATTACGTGATCCATATCAACTAAACCATAACCGATCATCACGTGAGATGGAGTAGTTTTCAATGATGAACATCACTATGTTGATCATATTACTATATGATTCACGCTCGACCTTTCGGTCTCCGTGTTCCGAGGCCATATCTGCATATGCTAGGCTCGTCAAGTTTAACCTGAGTATTCTGCGTGTGCAAAACTGGCTTGCACCCGTTGTAGATGGACGTAGAGCTTATCACACCCGATCATCACGTGGTGTCTGGGCACGACGAACTATGGCAACGGTGCATACTCAGGGAGAACACTTCTTGATAATTTAGTGAGAGATCATCTTATAATGCTATCGTCAATCAAAGCAAGATAAGATGCATAAAAGGATAAACATCACATGCAATCAACATAAGTGATATGATATGGCCATCATCGTCTTGTGCTTGTGATCTCCATCTCCGAAGCACCGTCATGATCACCATCGTCACCGGCGCGACACCTTGATCTCCATCGTAGCATCGTTGTCGTCTCGCCAATCTTATGCTTCCACGACTATCACTACCGCTTAGTAATAAAGTAAAGCATTACATCGCGATTTCATTGCATACAATAAAGCGACAACCATATGGCTCCTGCCAGTTGCCGATAACTTGGTTACAAAACATGATCATCTCATACAATAAAATTTAGCATCATGCCTTGACCATATCACATCACAACATGCCCTGCAAAAACAAGTTAGACGTCCTCTACTTTGTTGTTGCAAGTTTTACGTGGCTGCTACGGGCTTAAGTAAGAACCAATCTCACCTACGCATCAAAACCACAATGATAGTTTGTCAAATAGATTCCGTTTTAACCTTCGCAAGGACCGGGCGTAGCCATACTTGGTTCAACTAAAGTTGGAGAGACAGTCGCCCGCAATCCACCTGTGTGCAAAGCACGTCGGGGGAACCGGTCTCGCGTAAGCGTACGCGTAAGGTTGGTCCGGGTCGTCTCGTCCAACAATACCGCCGAACCAAAGTATGACATGCTGGTAGGCAGTATGACTTATATCGCCCACAACTCACTTGTGTTCTACTCGTGCATATAGCATCAACATAAATAACCTAGGCTCGGATGCCACTGTTGGGTTTCGTAGTAATTTCAAAAAAATTTCCTGCGCACACGCAAGATCATGGTGATGCATAGAAACGAGAGGGGAGAGTGTTGTCTACGTACCCACGCAGACCGACTGCAAAAGCGTTGACGCAACGTAGAGGAAGTAGTCGTACGTCTTCACGATCCAACCGATCAAGCACCGAAAATACGGCACCTCCGAGTTCGAGCACACGTTCAGCTCGATGACGATCCCCGGACTCCGATCCAGCAAAGTGTCGGGGAAGAGTTCCGTCAGCACGACGGCGTGGTGACGATCTTGATGTACTACAGCAGCAGGGCTTCGCCTGAACTCCGCTACAGTATTATCGAGGACTATGGTGGCTGGGGGCACCGCACACGGCTAAGGAATAGATCACGTGGATCAACTTCTGTGTCCTAGGGTGCCCCTGCCTCCGTATATAAAGGAGCCAAGGGGGAGGGGGCGGCCGGCCAAGGAGGGCGCGCCAAGGGAGTCCTACTCCCTCTGGGAGTAGGATTCCCCCCCCCCCAATCCTAGTTGGCATAGGATTCCTTGAGGGGGGAAAGAGAGAGAGGGGGCCGGCCACCTCTCCTTGTCCTAATAGGACTAGGGGAGGAGGAAGGCGCGCAGCCCACCTTGGGCTGCCCCTTTCTCCTTTCCACTAAAGCCCACTAAGGCCCATATAGTTCCCGGGGGGTTCCGGTAACCTCCCGGTACTCCGGTAAAATCCCGATTTCACCCGGAACACTTCCGATATCCAAACATAGGCTTCCAATATATCAATCTTTACGTCTCGACCATCTCGAGACTCCTCGTCATGTCCATGATCACATCCGGGACTCCGAACAACCTTCGGTACATCAAAATGCATAAACTCATAATATAACTGTCATCGTAACCTTAAGCGTGCGGACCCTACGGGTTCGAGAACAATGTAGACATGACCGAGACACGTCTCCGGTCAATAACCAATAGCGGGACCTAGATGCCCATATTGGCTCCTACATATTCTACGAAGATCTTTATCGGTCAGATCGCATAACAACATACGTTGTTCCCTTTGTCATCGGTATGTTACTTGCCCGAGATTCGATCGTCGGTATCCAATACCTAGTTCAATCTCTTTACCGGCAAGTCTCTTTACTCGTTCCGTAATACATCATCTCACAACTAACATCTTAGTTACAATGCTTGCAAGGCTTATGTGATGTGTATTACCGAGAGGGCCCAGAGATACCTCTCCGACAATCAGAGTGACAAAACCTAATCTCGAAATACGCCAACCCAACATGTACCTTTGGAGACACCTGTAGTACTCCTTTATAATCACCCAGTTACGTTGTGACGTTTGGTAGTACCCAAAGTGTTCCTCCGGTAAACGGGAGTTGCATAATCTCATAGTTATAGGAACATGTATAAGTCATGAAGAAAGCAATAGCAACATACTAAACGATCGGGTGCTAAGCTAATGGAATGGGTCATGTCAATCAGATCATTCTCTTAATGATGTGATCCCGTTAATCAAATAACAACTCATTGTTCATGGTTAGGAAACACAACCATCTTTGATTAACGAGCTAGTCAAGTAGAGGCATACTAGTGACACTTTGTTTGTCTATGTATTCACACATGTATTATGTTTCCGGTTAATACAATTCTAGCATGAATAATAAACATTTATCATGATTATAAGGAAATAAATAATAACTTTATTATTGCCTCTAGGGCATATTTCCTTCAGATTGTTCGGCATTGCAAGGCGGGTTCTTCTCCAAATCCTGTGTACCTGTAGGAATAATGTCCGATTTTTGTAATGTAGTGCTCCTCGGCTTCCACGCCCAATAATGGCCGTCTTCCACGCGTCAAACGAATGCGAAAAGCCGGGGCGTTTTCACATCCACACCCCTAGCCGTATAAACGAGCCGCCTATTTAACGGGATGGGGATTTAGGTCCAAACCACATCTTCTCCTCTCCGCGAGTTATCATCAGAGCGCTTCCAGCAAAGGTCCATTCCAGCATGGTCAGCCGTCGCAGCTCCTCCCCTCGCCCCTCCGGTCCCAAACCCGGGGACTGGGAGAGTTGCACCATCCCGCATAGCGAGTTAGTGTCGCTTCAGGCCAAGGGATTTCTCCCTCAGGCATACATGGTCCCGGTCCGAGCCGGTCTCGCCACCTACAATGGCGGAAAACAAGCGGAGAGCACCCCCAATCCTTCTAAAGGAGAGCGGCTGTGCCTCGTCCCCTATCTAATAAGGGGACTGGGATTTCCAATTCATCCATTTCTCCGCGGGCTTCTAGAGTTCTAGGGCCTCCAGCTGCACAATCTCACGCCCGCCTCCGTATTACATATTGCGGGTTTCGTCTCCCTTTGCGAGCTATTCTTAGGCGTTGAGGCTCATTTCGCGCTGTGGAAGAGGTTATTCTGCCTGGTGCCCCGTTCTCAAGAGGGTTCTATATACCAAGTGGGCGGAGCCGAAGTATGGCGCATCGCCGGGACCGGATACCTATCCGGAACCCTAAAGAAGGCGTCCGAGGACTGGCCTTCGGAATGGTTTTACATAGATGACGTCCCGCTACCGGACCCTATCCGGGTCGGTCTCCCTGAGTTCAACAGTGCTCCATTGAAGAAACGCTTGAGCTGGCGTCCGCGGAGCTCTCAGAGAGAAAGCGACAGAGACGTCCTTTACATGATGGGCCGGATAAGACTGTTGGCTCATTCCGAACTAACCATGATTGGAGTCATGGCCGCATGCATTATGCGGGGGGTGCAGCCGCTTCAATATAGAGGCCACCCCATGTGGGATTTCAACGGGGAGGATGACGCCACCCGTTACGGTCGTAAGGGGCCGGCCGCAGCCGCCGCCCTAGTAAAGATCTTATCCTCTTTGTACAAGGGAGAAAAGGAGGAATTCCTCCACGTCAACCCGCGGGCCGGATTTACTATGTACGATCCTCCAAGTTGGGTAAGTGAACAATTGCGCTTGCCCGTTTGTTTTATACTCCCACGGTTAGATATGTAGTCTAACGACTTCAATGCAGGAACTGTGACAGGAGGTAAAGGATATAAACAGCCGCCCTCCACAGCCCGAGGACCCAGAACGGTCCCTCGATCCGAACTCCAAAGAGGATCCGGACATATCGGTGGAGCTTATCGACGGGGTGTTCCATCAGCTAAGCAAGGACAATACCTTGGTAGCCATTACGGCTGATTACCCAGGGTTAATCCCGGCCTCCCAGGTGACAGAAACCGGAGTCTCATTCCCTTGAGAGAGATTCCATTCTCACGTATTCCGGTGTTTCTGACGACAACCGTGTTTTGCAGGGGAGATTTCTGAGGCGGGAGGCCGAACCTGCGGCGGCTAGCCAACGAGGGGCCGCAGGGCCCCGTGGGGCAAAAAGGAATGTAGTCCGGACTGAGATGCCGGCGCAAAGGTATAGCGCACCCTCTGTTTCCCTGGTGTTATTCTGTCAGGGCATATTAACGTTCGTGCTATCTTCAGAATGAAGAGACCTCGCCGGACTACATCCGGAGAGGTTGCCAATCGCGCCTCCACCAGCCAGGCTCCAACGTCTGGCCAGGAAGCGGAGGCGCGCACAAGGCACGCACCGGACGCTCCTCCGACAGAGGATGCGGACAGGCTGTCTGCCACAAATTCTGAAGTGGAGAGTGCCATGAACCACAGGCGTCGCCGGACAGTTCTACGCGACGCTTGTTTCTCCCAATAGGCTTTAGACGTCTTTAATTCGGGAGATGCGTACCTCCATGCCGCTCAAAATGGTTTAGCCAGAGCCACGGAGCAGTATGTAAAAGACATATGGGTAAGAAAATTTTGGTCAGATATATATATACCAGTAGCCCCCGAGACTTGAAACAGTTAGAGCAACTGATTTAAGGATCATTTAATATGCAGGTTCTTACAGAGAAGAATACCGTACTGTCCCAGGAGCTGGAAAAGTGCAAGGCCCAACTAGAGGCCGCACTAGCTGTAGCAGGGGAGCCCAAAGAGACCCCCTCAGGTAAGATACACTTCGAAAGATTAGTATTGTGCGGTGTGGGTGCAAATCTGACAAGTCATATTGCAGATGGCGCCGGACTTGATCCGGAAAAGCAACATCTCTTACGCCGGCTAAAGGCCGGTGAGAGTACGTTGACAAAGGTGAGGCGAGAGAAGAATGATCTTCAGGATGCCAACACCAAGCTGGACGTCGAACTTAAAGATGTTCGTGGCCAGCTGTCAGACTCCACGAAGGAGAATCAGCGGCTTCGACGCGGCATATTTAGTAAGTGCTTGAACGAACTTTGAAAAAAGAGTTCGGCGAGGAAGTCGACTAACAGAGTAATGTCTGTAGGTATGCTCACAGGTCGTCCTGCAGAGGAGATGCCCGGTTCTACGGGTGACCTTCTTCCCGAACTCTTGCAACTGCACGAGCGAATTCGGCAGGTGATGCGAAGCGTTGCCCAAGCCTTATGGCCTGCCCACTCCATGCCCGAGGGCCTTGGAGAGCTTGCGGAGAAGCTGAAGGGAGCTCGGCGGCGCTTCCGGTTGTGGAAGATATCGGCCTGCCGACAAGGCGCTAGGGAGGCCTGGGCCATGGTGAAGACCCGTTTTATGAAGTCTGACCCAAACCACATGGCCAAGGTCGGACCAGTGGGGCCTGACGGGAAGGAGATCCCTGTAAGCTTAGTATATGGCCAAGTAGAGTTGGCCGCGAAGTATTCCCAGCAGGACTGTAAATTAGACAGCCTGTTAGATGGTATAGAAGGGGAATACAATCAGTCAGAATGACTATGTAATTTTGAATTGACATGTGTAATGCCTTCTAGCCGGATTGTAGATCGTTTGTCGTTGCCGACCTTTTCGCTTCAACCTCGGGACCTGACGGTCCGGAGTGTGTCCGAATACCATAGCGGTTATATAAGAACCGGGGTATGCGTGGAGACCAGGCGTAGGGGTCATTAGTGCTTTATCGGACAAGTGCCCAACTAGTTATGTTATATTACATGGTTAGTAAGAAACATCTTCCAGAGAGAATAGTTCCGTTAGGGGTTCCTTTCGTTGGGAGGCATGCCCTAAAGTGCATGTCCGGACTGCGTGAAAAGACGCAGAAAAAAGCATCTGGGGGCGCATAAAATGAGTAAAAAGATCATCTTTTGTTTCACCGACCGAATATTCCCTTAAGAACGCTAGCTTTCGGCTTCACCCAGTCTGAGGTACACATCCGGCTGACCCGGCAGTAACAATCGCAGAGGTGCTCCCTTTACCGCCTAGCCGAACAATCGAGAATGTAGGGGTAAGCACGGGAGCCAGGCAACCCAGCTTGGCCAAAGCTTAAGTCATATCGATGCATATAATGGTGAAGAAAAAGGTACATGCGGAAGTTTGACGCATGTGTTGGGCGTGAAGCCCGTATAAATAAGCTTCTGTTAAAGAAGCCCCCAGGTTTAATGAGCGCGAGTGGCGCGTCACTAGATGAGCCTTTAAGGGCTATAAAAGAAAAGAGGGGAAGGAGAGAAATGTAAGACAGAAAAATGCAAAAAATGGACAGAGGAAGGAGACGAACACAGAGTCCGGCGCTAGGCATAGAATCTTCGGAGACGGGTGGCGTTCCACGGGTTCGGCTCGAGTCGGTTATCCGACGCATCTCGCAGGCGGTACGCCCCACCAGTCAGGACTTGGTCGATTATGAATGGACCTTCCCACTTGGGCTTGAGTTTGTCCTTTTTCTTATTCGGCAGGCGTAGAACTAGTTCGCCAACATTGTAATTTTTGGCACGTACTTCTCTGCTTTGATATCTTCGGGCCTGCTGTTGATAAAATGCAGAACGGGATTTTGCCACATCATGCTCCTCCTCCAAGGCGTCCAAGTTGTCCTGCCGATCGAGCTCGGCTTCTCTTTCTTCGTACACGCGCACTCTAGGTGAGTCATGAATTATGTCGCAGGGAAAAACTGCCTCTGCGCCGTACACCATAAAAAATGGTGTGTATCCGGTGGTGCGATTTGGCGTGGTCCGCAGCCCCCATAGCACGGAGTCGAGCTCCTCTACCCAGTGCGTGTTAGATTCCTTGAGGGACCGCACCAGTCTGGGTTTAATGCCGCTCATGATAAGACCATTTGCGCGTTCGACCTGGCCGTTGGTTTGTGGGTGATAGACGGAAGCATAATCGAGCTTGATGCCCATGTTTTTGCACCAGAGTTTTACCTCGTCGGCGGTAAAGTTTGTACCGTTATCGGTTATGATGCTGTGGGGGACGCCATAACGGTGTACAACCCCGGATATGAAGTCTATCACAGGTCCGGATTCGGCCGTTTTAACAGGCTTGGCTTCTATCCATTTGGTGAACTTATCCACCATGACCAGTAAGTATTTTTTCCTATCGGTCCCACCTTTAAGGGGTCCGACCATGTCAAGCCCCCAGACCGCAAAAGGCCAGGTGATGGGTATAGTTTGGAGTGCGGTGGGTGGCATATGGCTTTGGTTGGCAAAAAGTTGGCAACCAGCGCATCGTTGGACTAGGTCCTGAGCGTCTGCCCGGGCCGTCGGCCAATAAAAGCCTGTACGGAAAGCCTTGCTAACAAGGGACCGAGCAGCGGCGTGGTGACCACCGAGTCTGGCATGAATTTCAGCCAGAAGGTTCCGCCCTTCCTCTTCGGAGATGCACCTTTGAAGGACTCCGGTAGTGCTTTTCTTATAAAGCTCTCCCTCATGGACTCTATAGGCTTTAGATCGCCGCACTATGCAGCGGGCCTCGTTTTGGTCCTCCGGGAGTTCCTGCCTAGTAAGGTAGGCTAGGAGTGGTTCTGTCCACGGGGCGATAACCGCCATTATTACATGGGCTGAAGGTGTAATTTCATTGGCAGAGCCTCCAATTGTGTCAGATTGTTCGGCGTTGAGTGGTGCGGCTGGGTCCGGGCTGTTATTTGCGGGTTCCCCCTCCCATGCTACAGATGGCTTGAACAATCTTTCCAAAAAGATGTTGGGGGGGGGGGACTGCATCGCGTTTTGCTCCGATGCGTGCCAGGACGTCCGCTGCTTGATTGTTTTCTCGGGCTATATGGTGAAACTCCAGCCCTTCGAACCGAGCTGACATTTTTAGGACGGTGTTGCGGTAAGCTGCCATTTTTGGGTCCTTGGCGTCGAAGTCTCCATTTATTTGGGATATCGCGAGGTTTGAATCCCCGCGTACCTCTAGGCGCTGGATACCCATGGATACTGCTATCCGGAGACCATGTAGGAGGGCCTCATATTCGGCTGCATTGTTGGAATCCGTGTACATGATCTGGAGCACATATTGGACTGTGTCTCCTGTGGGGGACGTCAGGACGACGCCAGCCCCCAGTCCGGCCAACATTTTGGAGCCGTCGAAATGCATAATCCAGTTTGAATATGTGCCATACTCTTTAGGGAGCTCGGCCTCCGTCCATTCTGCGACGAAGTCAGCCAAAACTTGCGATTTAATAGCTCGCCGTGGCTTATAGGTTATATCGAACGGGAGAAGCTCGATGGCCCATTTTGCAATCCGGCCCATTGCATCGCGGATGTTGATAATATCGTTGAGTGGTACTTCCGAGGCTACTGTTATGGAACACTCTTGAAAGTAGTGTCGTAGCTTCCGGGATGCCATGAATACCGCGTATGCAATCTTTTGATAATGCGGGTACCGTGATTTGCATGGAGTGAGGACAGTGGACACATAGTAGACCGGCCTTTGAAGGGGGAATTTGTGTCCATCCGTTTCCCACTCGACAACGAGCACTGCACTGACAACTTGATGTGTTGCTGCAATGTATAGTAACATTGGTTCGCTGGTGTTCGGTGCGGCCAGGACTAGGTTTGTTGCCAATATGGCTTTTATTTTATCAAGTCCGGCTGTGGCGGCATCCGTCCACTCGAAGTGTTCGGTGCGCCGAAGGAGGCGATAGAGGGGTAGTGCCTTTTCTCCCAAGCGGGAGATGAAGCGGCTTAAAGTCGCCACGCATCCTGTTAATTTTTGTATTTTTTTGAGGTCCTTTGGGATATCCAATTGTGACAAAGCTCGGATCTTGGCTGGATTTGCTTCAATTCCTCCACTGGATACAATGAAGCCCAAGAGCTTTCCGGCTGGAACGCCGAAGACGCATTTTTCCGGGATGATCTTGATGTCATATTTTCAGAGGTTATGAAATGCAAGCCTCAAGTCGTCTACTAGAGATTCGACATGTCTTGATTTGATGACCACATCATCCACATACGCCTCCACTGTTTTGCCGATCTGGTTTGCCAGACATGTCTGGATCATGCGCTGATATGTTGCGCCGGCGTTTTTCAGCCTGAAGGGCATTGTGTTGAAGCAGAATGGGCCGTATGGTGTGATGAATGCTGTTGCAGCTTGGTCTGATTCTGCCATCTTGATTTGATGGTAACCGGAGTATGCGTCGAGGAAACACAACGAATCGTGTCCTGCGGTGGCATCGATAATTTGATCGATACAGGGGAGGGGGAAGGGATCCTTTGGGCAAGCCTTGTTAAGGTCTTTAAAGTCGACACACAGGCGCCAGGATTTGTCCTTCTTTGGTACCATCACCAGGTTTGCTAGCCAGTCCGGATGTTTTATGTCTCTAATGAATCCGGCCTCCAATAGCTTGGCTAGCTCCTCTCCCATAGCCTGTCTCTTGGGTTCGGAAAAACGCCGAAGGGCTTGTTTGACAGGTTTGAATCCTTTTAGGATATTTAAGCTGTGTTCGGCCAGCCTGTGTGGGATCCCTGGCATGTCTGAAGGGTGCCAGGAGAAAATGTCCCAGTTCTCTCGTAGGAACTCTCGCAGTGCAGCGTCTACATCAGGGTTAAGGCGTGCCCCGATGGAAGCTGTTTTATTGGGGTCCGTTGGATGGACCTGGAATTTGACTATTTCGTCAGCTGGCTTGAAGGATGTGGATTTGGATCTCTTGTCGAGTATCACATCATCCCTGTTAACCGTGGAGCGCAGTGCAGTCAGTTCCTCGGCCGCTAAGGCTTCAGATAGTGCCTCAAGGGCTAATGCGGCCGTCTTGTTTTTGGCGCGGAGTGCTATGTCCAGATCACTAGCTAGAGTGATAATTCTGTTCGGCCCGGGCATCTTAAGCTTCATGTACCCGTAATGGGGTATTTCTTGGAAGATTGTGAATGCTTCCCGCCCTAGTAAAGCATGATATCCGCTTTTGAACGGGGCCACCTGAAACGTGACTTCTTCGGACCTGTAATTATCCGGCGTGTCGAACACCACATCTAGTGTGATTTTTCCTGTGCAGCGCGCTTCCCGACTGGGGATTATTCCTCTAAAGGTTGTGCTGCTTCGCTCGATGCGGTTCCAGTCTATTTCCATTTTTTGAAGGGTTTCCTCATAAATGAGGTTCAGTCCGCTGCCTCCATCCATGAGCACCTTGGTGAGGCGAAAGCCGTCCACTATGGGACTGAGGACCAATGCGGCTGGTGCTCGGGCTGTTCGGAATCTAGGTTCATCACTTGCGTTGAAGGTAATAGCAGTGTCGCTCCATGGATTTATTGTTGCAACTTGATAGACTTCGGCGAGGCTGCGGAGTGTTCTTTTTTGCATATTGTTTGATGTGAAAGTCTCGAAGACTGTGAGAACGGTACTAGTGTCCTCGGGCTGGCTTTCTGCGGCCTCCAGAATTAAGAGGTCCTCGCCAATTTTGGCCACCTGCCGGAGTATCCAACATGCTCTAAGGTTGTGAGTTGGTGTGGCGTCCTCTGTACTGTGAATTCTACAGGGTCCATCAAGCCACCTTTCCAGTACGGTTCCATGCCCTGTAGAGGGTTTTGGCTTTTTGGTGTTTATCCCGGGTGTCCTATGATGATGCACCCTCTTAGTTCGGACGGGATTACTATTCAAGGCCGGATTATCCCAAAATTTTATTTCGCTTTTCCAGGCGCTTTCCATCACACAATATTTTTGTACTATGGACGCCAAGTCAGTGAAGCGTGTAATATCACGACGACTTACGGTGTTAAGGATTCCCTCGTTCGTGCAATTACTGCAGAAAATTGAGATTGCGTCTCCCTCGCGGCAATCCTTTATCCTGTTCATAACCAGGAGGAATCTGGCCCAGTAATGATGTACTGTTTCCTCGGGCCTCTGCCTGATTTGGGAGAGATCGCTTATGTTCGGGTGGGCGGGTGTCATTGAATCTGAAACCTCACCCAATCCAAGATTCGGAGGCCGAAGAGTTTCCGAACTCTGAAGTTCGGATTCTTGGATGTTGTCCAACGAATCTATCCCGTTGCCTGATCCTAAGCTCAGGTCTTGAGTTACATCCTCCTCTCCGTGGGTATCCGGCTTGGAGGGGTCAGGAATTCGGACGTAGCTAGTCCTTAAAATAGATGAAGGGTCGCCGCACTGCGCCTCTACCACGGCAACGTGGTGGGTGACTTGGGGAGAGTTAATTTCTCTTAGATCGGGTTTAAGCCCAACCTGGTCGTAATCCGTAGCGACCCCCAGGGCGGCGATGCGATCCAAGAGCTCGTTTACGGAAGAGAGCTCCATTGGATCTAGCTGCTCGACAAGCTCCGAGCTGACGTGTAGGTTGCTTTTGATGACCCGAGAGGTCACCATCGGCGCAACAGCCGAACAGGCGGTCATGAGGAAACCACCTAGCCGGAGAGTTTGGCCGACAGCCAAGGCTCCCTTAGCAATGGAGCCGTCTTTAAAGACGGGAGGAGGCATACTTCCTGATTGCGACGGCATAGAGGAACTCTCAATGAAAGCACCAATGTCGGTGTCAAAACCGGCGGATCTCGGGTAGGGGGTCCCGAACTGTGCGTCAAGGCCGGATGGTAATAGGAGACAAGGGACACGATGTTTTTACCCAGGTTCGGGCCCTCTCGATGGAGGTAATACCCTACTCCTGCTTGATTAATATTGATGATATGGGTAGTACATGAGTAGATCTACCACGAGATCAAGGAGGCTAAACCCTAGAAGCTAGCCTATGGTATGATTGTTGTATATGGAGTTGATGTCCTACGGACTACAACCCTCCGGTTTATATAGACACCGGATAGGGTTAGGGTTACACAGAGTCGGTTACAATGGTAGGATATCTTGAATATCCGCATCTCCAAGCTTGCCTTCCACGCCAAGGAAAGTCCCATCCGAACACGGGACGAAGTCTTCAATCTTGTATCTTCATAGTCCAGGAGTCCGGCTGAAGGTATAGTCCGGCTACCCGAACACCCCCTAATCCAGGACTCCCTCAGGAGGGCTGCACACGACATCCAAGGCGCAGCCCCTCCCCTCCCCAACACCTCTCCTCCTCCATAAGAGCTTGGCGAAGCCCTGCCGGAGTACCGCAGCTTCATCACCACCGCGCCGTCGTGCTGCTGTTGGAGCCCTCTTCCTCAACCTCTCCCTCCTCCTGCTGGATCAAGGCGCGGGAGACGTCCTCGCTCCGTACGTGTGTTGAACGCGGAGGTGCCGTCCATTCGGCGCTAGGATCTTCGGTGATTTGGATCACGTCGAGTACGACTCCATCAACCCCGTTCTCTTGAACGCTTCCGCTCGTGATCAACAAGGGTATGTAGATGCACTCCTCTCTCCCTCGTTTGTAGATGACTCCATAGACTGATCTTGGTGATGCGTAGAAAATTTTAAAATTCTGCTACGTTCCCCAACACGTATATAACCTTCCAATATATAAATCTTTACCTCTCGACCATTTCGAGACTCCTCGTCATGTCCGTGATCTCATCCGGGACTCAGAACAAAACTTTGGTCACCAAAACACATAACTCATAATACAAATCGTCATCAAACGATAAGCGTGCGGACCCTACGGGTTCGAGAACTATGTAGACATGACCGAGACACATCTCCGGTCAATAACCAATAGCGGAACTTGGAAGCTCATATTTGTTCCTACATATTATATGAAGATCTTTATCGGTCAAACCGCAATAACAACATACGTCATTCCCTTTGTCATCGGCATGTTACTTGCCCGAGATTTGATCATCGGTATCATCATACCTAGTTCAATCTCGTTACCGGCAAGTCTCTTTACTTGTTCCGTAGTGCATCATCCCGTAACTAACTCATTAGTCACATTGCTTGCAAGGCTTATAGTGATGTGCATTACCGAGAGGGCCCAGAAATACCTTTCCAATACTCGAAGTGACAAATTCTAATCTTGATCTATGCCAACCCAAAAAAACACCTTCGGAGACACCTGTAGAGCATCTTTATAATCACCTAGTTACATTGTGATGTTTGATAGCACACAAGGTGTTCCTCAGTATTCAGGAGTTGCATAATCTCATAGTCAGAGGAATATGTATAAGTCATGAAGAAAGCAATAGCAATAAAACTTAACGATCATTATGCTAAGCTAACGGATGGGTCTTGTCCATCACATCATTCTCTAATGATGTGATCCTGTTCATCAAATGACAACACATGTCTATGGTCAGGAAACTTAACCATCTTTGATTAATGAGCTAGTCAAGTAGACGCATACTAGGGACACTCTGTATGTCTATGTATTCACACATGTACTAAGTTTCCGGTTAATACAATTCTAGCATGAATAATAAACATATATCATGATATAAGGAAATATAAATAACAACTTCATTATTGCCTCTAGGGCATATTTCCTTCAATACGCGATAACTGAGTTCCCCTTGTTGGTGGCTCAGGGTGATCCAAGAGGAGGAGGAATATGGGTCCAGCATGAAGCATCGGGTGATGTTAAACTCCTAAAGGAACATGCATGGGAGGGAAGACCAGCACCTCTTGGTGGCCACCTGAGAATATTGAGCATCAAACCAATGGAGGGCCAAGGAATTGAAGAATCAGAAGTTGTCCGAGTGGACATACTCCAACTTATGGGGTTGAGAAGGAGTGGTAGCGCAACTAGTGCTTCAAGCCTGGCACAATAGTCATGTTGTACCGTAGACCACATAGTCCGACCAGATGGTGGTGGAGTTGGAGGCATCCGTCTCGGTTCTCGATACCACATAGTCCGACCAGGTGGCGGTGGAGTTGGATACATTCACCTTGGTTCTCGTTGTGTGTGCCCCATTGTAGAATTGGCTGAGTGCAACATGCACTTGCACGCTCAATCTCGAGGCAGTCTTTCAGTGTGGGGACACCACCCACTTGAGGGTGGTGTGCGTGGACAATAAGCACCTGCAACATCGGTGACACCAGCACCTCAACAATCACAACATGATCAAAGAAGGTGACGATACTCGCCCATTGGAGGTGGCACATGGTGGCGAGCCTCGGTGCCGGCATTATGGTTGGAGGGAGGTGCACGAGAGGATTTTGGCATGAAGTCAAGCTTGACAGAAAGGAAAAGAAGGCCCGATGTGGGTGTGAGCAATCTTATAACTAGCATCAACCCCAAGTACCTTGCTACCTCTTGAGCACTGCGTTGGTTTTCCCTTGAAGAGGAAAGGGTGATGAAGCAAAGTAGCGTAAGTATTTCCCTCAGTTTTGAGAACCAAGGTATCAATCCAGTAGGAGGCTACGCGCGAGTCCCTCGCACCTGCACAAAACAAATAAATCCTCGCAACCAACGCGATAAGGGGTTGTCAATCCCTACACGGTCACTTACGAGAGTGAGATCTGATAGATATGATAAGATAATATTTTTGGTATTTTTATGATAAATATGCAAAGTAAAATAAAAGGCAATGAAAATAACTAAGTATTGGAAGATTTAATATGATGAAGATAGACCTGGGGGCCATAGGTTTCACTAGTGGCTTCTCTCAAGAGCATAAGTATTTTACGGTGGGTGAACAAATTACAGTTGAGAAATTGACAAAATTGAGCATAGTTATGAGAATATCTAGGTATGATCATGTATATAGGCATCACGTCCGAGACAAGTAGACCGACTCCTGCCTGCATCTACTACTATTACTCCACACATCGACCGCTATCCAGCATGCATCTAGAGTATTAAGTTCATAAGAACAGAGTAACACCTTAAGCAAGATGACATGATGTAGAGGGATAAATTCATGCAATATGATAAAAACCCCATCTTGTTATCCTCGATGGCAACAATACAATACGTGCCTTGCTTCCCCTACTGTCACTGGGAAAGGACACCACAAGATTGAACCCAAAGCTAAGCACTTCTCCCATTGCAAGAAAGATCAATCTAGTAGGCCAAACCAAACTGATAATTCAAAGAGACTTGCAAAGATAACCAATCATACATAAAAAAATTCAGAGAGATTCAAATATTGTTCGTAGATAAACTTGATCACAAACCCACAATTCATCGGTCTCAACAAACACACCGCAAAAGAAGATTACATCGAATAGATCTCCACAAGAGAGGGGGAGAACTTTGTATTGAGATCCAAAAAGAGAGAAGAAGCCATCTAGCTAATAACTATGGACCTGTAGGTCTGAGGTAAAATACTCACACTTCATCGGAGAGGCTATGGTGTTGATGTAGAAGCCCTCCGTGATCGATGCCCCCTCCGGCGGAGCTCCGGAACAGGCCCCAAGATGGGATCTCATGGATACGGGAAGTTACAGCGGTGGAATTATGGTTTTGGCTTCGTATCTGATCGTTTGGGGGTACGTAGGTATATATAGGAGGAAGAAGTACGTCGGTGGAGCAACAGGGGGCCCACGAGGGTGGATGGCGTGCCTGGGGGGGGGGGGGGGGGGGGGGGGGGGGGGGGGGGGGGGGGGGGGGGGGGGGGGGGGGGTTAGGCGCGCCCCCCTACCTCGTGGCCTCCCTGTTGGTTGCTTGACGTAGGGTCCAAGTCTCCTGGATCTTGTTCGTTCCAAAAATCATGTTCCCAAAGGTTTCATTCCGTTTGGACTCCGTTTGATATTCCTTTTCTTCGAAACCCTAATATACGCAAAAAACAGCAATTCTGGGCTGGGCCTCCGGTTAATAGGTTAGTCCCAAAAATAATATAAAAGTGTATAATAAAGCCCAATAATGTCCAAAATAGTAGATAATATAGCATGGAGCAATAAAAAATTATAGATATGTTGGAGACGTATCATACCTCATGCAGATCAACAACTCGTCGAATGCCCACAACAGATAGCAACACCAAGATGGAGTACCTCACACCAAGTGCTCGATGAAATACCCATTTAAGAAGAGGAGAACACACAAGAAGAAGCTGAGCGGGATACCAATTTGGACGACCAAGTGTCATTAAGTCTGAAACCACACCACTTTATAAAACCGCCTCTTCCCACAACATGGTTAAAAGTATTCGGTTTGAATAGTTGCACTAATTTAGTTGGTATTAATTTTTTTGGATGGTATTAAAGTTGAGAGACTAGAAATGAAGTCCTCTTGTAATTTCCTTTTAAGGGAACTTGCTGCTTTATTTATTCACCTTGGCCTTAGTTTGAGTTCAAAACCTCCATGATCCAAGGGGTTTATGCGCTTTGGCTGGCACGCAATAACGCAAGAGATGGGCAAAGAATTGAAGGGGTTGAGGTGATTGCGAGAAGGGTCTTCGCATTGATGGGTGAGTGGCGAGCTATCCACGAGAGAAAGAGCAAGCTAGACAAACCAACCCCTAGGGAGAAATGGTGCCCGGCAAATGATGGGTGATACGTCCATTTTGCATCATGCTTTTATATCGATATTTATTGCATTATGGGCTGTTATTACACATTATGTCACAATACTTATGCCTATTCTCTCTTATTTTACAAGGTTTACATAAAGAGGGAGAATGCCGGCAGCTGGGATTCTGGGCTGGAAAAGGAGCAAATATTAGAGACCTATTCTGCACAGCTCCAAAAGTCCTGAAACTTCACGGAAGTCATTTTCAGAATATATAAAAAATACTGAGCGCAAGAAGTTCACCAGGGGGCCACACCCTGCCCACGAGGGTGGGGGGCGCGCCCTATCCCCCTGGGCGCGCCCCCTGCCTCGTGGGCCCCCTGGTGGCCCTCCGATGTCCATCTTCTGCTATATGAAGTCTTTCGACGAGGAAAAAAATCATAAGCCATCTTTCTGGACGAGACTCCGCCGCCATGAGGCAGAACCTTGGCGGAACCAATCTAGGGCTCCGGCGGAGCTGTTCTGCCGGGGAAACTTCCCTCCGGGAGGGGTAAATCATCGCCATCGTCATCACTAACGCTCCTCTCATCGGGAGAGGGCAATCTCCACCAACATCTTCACCAGCACCATCTCCTCTCAAAACCCTAGTTCATCTCTTGTATCCAATTCTTGTCTCCATGTCCGGGATTGGCACCTGTGGGTTGCTAGTAGTGTTAATTACTCCTTGTAGTTGATGCTAGTTGGTTTATTTGGTGGAAGATCATATCGTCAGATCCTATATGCATATTAATACTCCTCTGATTATGAACATGAATATGCTTTGTGAGTAGTTACATTTGTTCCTGAGGACATGGGATAAGTCTTGCTATTAGTAGTCATGTGAATTTGGTATTCGTTTGATATTTTGATGAGATGTATGTCATCTCTCCTGTAGTGGTGTTATGTGAACGTCGAGTACATGACACTTCAACATTATTTGGGCCTAGAGGAAGGCATTGGGAAGTAATAAGTAGATGATGGGTTGCTAGAGTGACAGAAGCTTAAACCCTAGTTTATGCGTTGCTTCGTAAGGGGCTAATTTGGATCCATATGTTTCATGCTATGGTTAGGTTTACCTTAATACTTTTGTTGTAGTTGCGGATGCTTGCAATAGAGGTTAATCATAAGTGGGATGCTTGTCCAAGTAAGGATAGCACCCAAGCACCGGTACACCCACATACCAAATTATCAAAGTACCGAACGCGAATCATATGAACGTGATGAAAACTAGCTTGACGATATTCCCATGTGTCCTCGAGAGCGCTTTACATCATATAAGAGTTTGTCCAGGCTTGTCCTTTGCTACAAAAAGGATTGGGACACCTTGCTGCACTTTATTTACTTTTGTTACTTGTTACTCATTACAAATTATCCTATCACAAAACTATCAGTTACCTATTATTTCAGTGCTTGCAGAGAATACCTTGCTGAAAACCGCTTATCATTTCCTTCTGCTCCTCGTTGGGTTCGACACTCTTACTCATCGAAAGGACTACGATAGATCCCCTATACTTGTGGGTCATCAAGACTCTTTTCTGGCGCCGTTGCCGAGGAGTGAAGCGCCTTTGGTAGGTGGAACTTGGTAAGGAAAAAATTATATAGTGTGCTGAAATTTACTGTCACTTGTTACTATGGAAATTAATCCTCCGAGGGGCTTGTTCGGGGTATCTTCACCCCGACCAGTAGAGCAAAGAGTTGCTCCTCAACCTACTGAACCTACTAAAAATGAAAATGTCGGCTTTGAAATTCCTTCGGGTATGTTAGAAAAAATGCTAGCTAATCCTTTTGCAGGAGACGGAACAATGCATCCTGATGAGCACCTAATATATGTGGATGAAGTTTGTGGATTATTTAAGCTTGCAGGTGTGTCCGGAGATGCTATTAAGAAGAAGGTCTTCCCTTTATCTTTGAAGGGAGATGCATTGACATGGTATAGGCTATGTGATGATACGGGGTCATGGAACTACAAATAATTGAAATTGTAATTTCATCAGAAGTTTTATCCTATGCATCTGGTTCATCGTGATCACAATTATATATATAATTTCTAGCCTCGCAAAGGAGAAATCATTACTCAAGCTTGGGGGAGGCTTAAATCAATGTTATATTCATGCCCCAGTCAAGAACTCTCAATAGAAATGATTATTCAAAATTTTTATGCTCGGCTTTCCGATAACAATCGCACCATACTCGATACTTCTTGTGCTGACTCTTTTATGATGAAGACTATTGAATTCAAATGGGATTTATTGGAAAGAATTAATTGCAACTCTGAAGATTGGGACCTTGACGAAGGTAAGGAGTCAGGTATGACACCTAAGTTTGATTGTGTTAAATCTTTTATGGATACCGATGTTTTCCGTAAATTTAGCACTAAATATGGACTTGACTCTGAGATAGTAGCCTCTTTCTGTGAATCTTTTGCTGCTCATATCGATCTCCCTAAGGAGAAGTGGTTTAAATATCATCCTCCCATAGAAGTAAAAGTAGCTGCACCTATTAAAGTTGAAGAAAAGACTATCACTTATAATGATCCTATTGTTCCTACTGCTTATGTTGAGAAACCACCTTTTACTGTTAGGATAAAAGATCATGCTAAAGCTTCAACTGTGGTTCGTAAAAGCAATATTAGAACCTATACACCTCCTGAGCAAATTAAAGTTGAACCTAATATTGCTATTGTTAAAGATCTCTTGGCTGATAATATTGATGGGCATGTTATTCATTTCTGTAATGAAATAGCTAGAATTGCCAAACCTTGTGCTAAAGATAAACATAGACCTGTGGTAGGCATGCCTGTTAAAATAGGAGATCATTGTTATCATGGCTTATGTGATACGGGTGCTAGTGCTAGTGCCATACCATTTGACTTATACAAAGAAATTATGCATGACATTGCACCCGCTGAGTTAGAAGATATTGATGTCACAATTAAACTTGCCAATAGGGATACTATTTCACCAATGGGAATTGTTAGAGATGTTGAAGTCTTGTGTGGGAAAACTAAATATCCTGCTGATTTTCTTGTTCTTGGCTCCCACAAGATAGCTTTTGTCCCATTATTTTCGGTAGACCCTTCTTGAACACTATTAATGCTAAGATAGACTGCAAAAAGGATGTTGTTACTATTGGTTTGGGTGATATGTCTCATGAGTTCAACTTTTCTAAATTTCGTAGACAACACCGTGTAGAGGAATTGCCTAGTAATGATGAAATTATTGGTGTTGCTTCTATTGCCGTGCCTCCTAGTGATCCTTTAGAACAATATTTGCTAGACCATGAAAATGATATGTTTATGAATTAAATAAGGGAAATAGATGAAGTATTCTTTAAACAGGAACCCATCCTGAAACACAATTTGCCTGTTGAAATCCTAGGGGATCCTCCTCCACCCAAGGGTGATCCCGTGTTTGAGCTTAAACCGTTACCTGATACTCTTAAATATGCTTATCTTGATGAGAAAAATATATATCCTGTTATTATTAGTGCTAAGCTTTCAGAGCATGAAGAAGAGAGATTATTGAAAACTCTGAAGAAGCAATGTGCTGCTATTGGATATACTCTCGATGATCTTAAGGGCATTAGTCCCACTCTGTGTCAACACAAAATAAATTTGGAGGAAGATGCCAAACCAGTTCGTGATGATCAATGACGGCTGAATCCTAAGATGAAGGAAGTGGTAAGAAAGGAAATACTAAAGCTTCTTGAGGCAGGTATAATTTATCCCGTTGCTGATAGTCAGTGGGTAAGTCTTGTCCATTGCGTCCCTAAGAAGGGAGGTATTACTTTCGTTCGTAATGATAAAGATGAGTTGATCCCGCAAAGAATTATTACAGGTTATAGGATGGTAATTGATTTCCGCAAATTAAATAAAGCTACTAAAAATATCATTACCCCTTACCTTTTATCGATCAAATGCTAGAAAGATTATCCAAACATACAAATTTTTGCTTTCTAGATGGTTATTCTGGTTTCTCTCAAATACCTGTCAGCCAATGATCAATCAAAGACTACTTTTACTTGCCCTTTTGGTACTTTTGCTTATAGACATATGCCTTTTGGTTTATGTAAGGCACCAGCTACCTTTAAAAGATGCATGATGGCTATATTCTCTAACTTCTGTGAAAAGATTTGTGAGGTTTTCATGGACGATTTTTCCGTCTATGGATCCTCTTTTGATGATTGCTTAAGCAACCTTGACCGAGTTTTGCAGAGATGTGAAGAAACTAATCTTGTCTTGAATTGGGAAAAGTGCCACTTTATGGTTAATGAAGGTATTTTCTTGGGGCATAAAGTTTCTAAAAGAGGTATTGAGGTTGATAAAGCCAAGGTTGATGCTATTGAAAAGATGTCATGTCCCAAGGACATCAAAGGTATAAGAAGTTTCCTTGGTCATGCCGGTTTCTATAGGAGGTGCATTAAGGACTTCTCAAAAATTTCTCGGCCTCTGACTAATTTATTACAAAAAGATATACCATTTGTTTTTTATGATGATTGTGTAGAAGCATTTGAAATACTTAAGAAAGCATTGATCTCTGCACCTATTGTTTAGCCACCTGATTGGAATTTACCTTTTGAAATTATATGTGATGCTAGTGATTATGTTGTAGGTGTTGTTCTAGGACAAAGAGTTGATAAGAAATTAAATGTTATTCAATATGCTAGTAAAACTCTAGACAATGCCCAGAGGAATTATGCTACTACTGAAAAAGGAATTCCTAGCAGTTGGATTTGCTTGTGATAAGTTTAGACCATATATTGTTGATTCTAAAGTAACTATTCACACAGATCATGCTGTTATTAAATACCTTATGGAAAAGAAAGATGCTAAACCTAGACTTATTAGATGGGTTCTCCTGCCACAAGAATTTTATTTGCATATTGTTGATAGAAAGGGAGCTGAGAATCCCGTTGCAGACAACTTGTCTAGGTTAGAAAATGTGCTTGATGACCCACTACCTATTGATGATAGCTTTTCTGATGAACAATTAAATGTCATAATGCTTCTCGTACTACTCCATGGTATGCTGATTATGCTAATTATATTGTTGCTAAATTTATACCACCTAGTTTCACATACCAGCAAAAGAAAAAGTTTTTCTATGATTTGAGGCATTACTTTTGGGATGACCCACATCTTTATAAAGAAGGAGTAGGTGGTGTTATTAGACGTTGTGTACCTGAGCATGAACAGGAACATATCCTATGCAAGTGTCACTCCGAAGCTTATGGGGGACACCATGCTGGAGATAGAACTGCACATAAGGTATTGCAATCCGGTTTTTATTGGCCTACTCTCTTCAAGGATGCCCGTAAGTTTGTTGTATCTTGTGATGAATGTCAAAGAATTGGTAATATTAGTAGACGTCAACAAAAGCCTATGAATTATTCACTTGTTATTGAACCATTCGATGTTTGGGGCTTTGATTATATGGGACCTTTTCCTGCCTCCAATGGATATACACAGATTTTAGTTGCTGTTGATTACGTTACTAAGTGGGTAGAAGCTATTCCAACTAGTAGTGCTGATCATAACACCTCTATTAAGATGCTTAAAGAAGTTATTTTTCAGAGGTTTGGAGTCCCTAGATATTTAATGATTGATGGTGGTTCACATTTTATTCATGGTGCTTTCCGTAAAATGCTTGCTAAATATGATGTTAATCATAGAATTGCATCTCCTTATCACCCTCAGTCTAGTTGTCAAGTAGAATTGAGTAATAAAGAGCTCAAATTAATTTTGTAGAAGACTGTCAATAGGTCTAGAAAAAATTGGACCAAGAAACTTGATGATGCATTATGGGCCTATAGAACTGCGTATAAAAATCCTATGGGTGTGTCTCCGTATAAAATGGTTTATGGAAAAGCATGTCACTTACCTCTCGAACTAGAACATAAGGCTTATTGGGATATTAAAGAGCTCAATTATGATTTCAAACTTGCCGGTGAGAAGAGGTTATTTGACATTAGCTCACTTGATGAATGGAGAACCCAAGCCTATGAGTATGCCAAATTATTTAAAGAAAAAGCTAAAAGATGGCATGACAAAAGAATACAAAAGCGTGAGTTTAATGTAGGTGATTATGTATTGCTATACAACTCTCGTTTAATATTTTTTGCAGGAAAACTTCTCTCTAAATGGGAAGGTCCTTACGTTATCGAGGAGGTCTATCGTTCCGGTGCCATAAAAATCAACAACTTCGAAGGCACAAATCCAAAGGTGGTGAACGGTCAAAGAATTAAACATTATATCTCAGGTAATCCTATAAATGTTGAAACCAATGTTATTGAAACCGTAACCCCAGAGGAATACATAAGGGACACTTTCCGGAACGTTTCAGACTTCGAAAAGGAATAGGTATGTGGTACAGTAAGTAAACCGACTCCAAAACAGTTCTAATGGCAATTTTCTTCCGTTTTGGAATATTTAGAAAAATAGAAAAATAAGAAGCAGTCAGGAAAGGACACGAGGGCTCCACGAGGGTGGAGGGTGCGCCCCCTACCTTGTGGGCACCTCGTGTGCTCTCCGGTCTGCGTTTTCTTACACGTTACGTATTTTGGTTGGTAAAAATTCATTATATAATCTCCCGGAGGTTTTGACTCCCGTATCACGCAATTATCCTATGTTTGTGTTTCGAGCTGTTGCTCCTGCAGATTAGAGCAAGATGTCTTCGCAAGAGTCAGTCGGGGAGAGCCGGGTATCTCATCCGGCACCTAGATCAATGACAAACAACAATGTTGACCACTTTGGGCCAGCAACGGAGGAAGAGATGGAGGCTGATTTGAAGAGAATAGATGCCATGGAGGAGGATCAAGAATTCACTTCTCGCTTCCAAGTAGGATTCACAATGGGGGAACTGTAGAGCTCGGCTATTACAAACTCGGTTATCCCTTCCAATGTTAGATTTCTTTCTTATGAGAATATGAAAAGGAGTGTCACTGGTTCTCCCGCAGCTATGCAGAACCCTTGGGTGCAGGGAGCTTTGGCTGTTACAGGAAAGCTTCGAAAGGAAATAATAGACCTCAAGCAACAAATCAATAAGCTCGAGGAGGAAAAACATATCCTGAGGGGCATCATCGCCAAGAATATCACATCACCATCCCCAAAAAGAGAGACATAATCACACACTACAAAAAAGACACATCTGTGACATTTTGGGCTGAACGAATTTTTTTTCTGTCATACATATGACACTTCTATGACGATAATTGTGACAAAACCCGGTATCATCATAGATGTGGTGGGCTCCTACTTCTATGACAAAAAATCATGACAGAAAATGGGCTTTTCGTCCTGGGCGGGCCAGAGACGCAGCTGCATGACATTCTTTGGGCCGTCCATGACGGAAAAACCGTGGTAGAAGCGAGGGCGAGGAAAATTTCGGGGAGTTCACAGTTACAGTGGGAGGTCGGGGGCTGAGCGATGCGCGTTTCTCTCGTACATGTACGTGCGTGTGTGCATGGTGTTGGCTCTAACTGAACCCGAGCGAGGCGTTGGGCTCTAACTGAACCCGAGCGATTGCACTGCAGGCTACGCGTTACTGAACTCGAGCGATCGATCGATGGCTGTTAACTGAACCAGATCGAGCGATTCCTTCGCTACTGCTGCTAACTGAAGTCGATCGATGCTGCCTCTGGGATGAACAGTGAGCGTTGCCGGGGGGGTTGGATGAACAGTGAGCGGTGGCGTTGTCTCTGGATGAACAGGACCCCGTGGTGTGGAGGGCTGGATGAACAGTAGACGGTGGAGGGGTGCTCGTGGAGGGGTGGTTGAACAGGACCCCGTGGTGTGGAGGGCTGGATGGACAGTAGACGGTGGAGGGCTGCCCATGGAGGGTGGTTGAACAGTAGCCGGTGGAGTAGCGCGCGGTGGAGGCTGGATGAACAGGAGCCCGTGGAGGCTGGAGGAGGTCGACGGTAGCCCGTGGAGGCTGGAGGAGGTCGACGGTGGAGATGAACAATATCCCGTGGAGTCCCGTTTTGCGTACGCCACACCCCTCCTGATGAACAGGACCCCCATTTCGACCGTAGGAGGTCCGTTTCGTCCGTTTTGCGGTACGCCATACCCCCCGATCAACAGGACCCCCGTTTCGACCGTAGGTGGTCCGTTTCGTCTGTTTTGCGGTATGCCACACCCCTCCCGATCAGCAGGACCCCCGTTTCGATCGTAGGAGGTCCGTTTGGTCCGTTTTGCGGTACGCTAGACCCCTCCCGATGAACAGGATCCCGTTTCAAACATGGCCGGTCGAACGCAAGGCCGTTTCCTCTGTTCTGCGGTACGCCAGGCCTCGTTTCCATCGCCTGTTCCGTCCAAGCCCTCCCGATGAACACGACCACACATTTCGTTCCGACCCAGCCGGTTGGCTCCCACGCATTCCGTTGCCTCCCGATGAACACGACGCATTCCGTTGCCTCCCCATGAACACGACGACGACGCTGTTTCTCCGTTCTGACCCAGCCATGTCAACGAGCCCTCACCGTACGTATGCGCGAGTAGGTGTTCGAAACCCCGCCCGTATGTACACATACGTGGCCGTATGTTCTTTCTTGCACCCTGGCCGCTGTACATATGTGTACATGCTACATGCGCGCCTCTACTACGACACGTGGGCGCGTCTACATCCACCAGTATATATGTACGTACACGTTCGCGACCAGAATGCAACGCTACGTACGCTTCGACCAGGTGGGTCCCGACTGTCAGGCACTTCCTTGCGTGCGAAGATGTAGCTGGTGGGTCCCAGTAGTCAGGGGGGCGAATCGTTTTATTTTTTTGCCCAGACGCACTTCCTTGCGTGCGAAGGTGTAGCTGGTGGGTCCCAGCAGTCAGGGGGGAAACATTTTTTCGTGAAATACGGTGGCCCGTCCGGTGGGTCCCCGCTGTCAGGTGGAGGAATAATTATTTTGCGCGTAATAAGGAGGCACTTCCTTGCTGCGGCCGTGGACCCAGCTGTCAGCGTCTCCACGCACAGTACTCTTCTGATGTAAGTCGGTTATTGACCACATTGACCACGCCGCGCCGAGAGCACCATGGCGGTGGACGATGACGAGGCCTAGGAAGGGGACGACACGGAGGCAGGGAAGACTCGGCAGTTGTTTCCCACGCGGAGGGGAGTACGACTGTACGAGGGTTTACTGGTTCGTCTGCCGTCGCTGGAGAATAACAGCAGGTGTGGGTGAGTAGAGGGATGGCTAGGCCAGCGATGGGAGTACGATGGGGCGGTGAGGCCTGCGCGACAGCATAGCCGGCCGCGGGGAGGAGGGAGCAGGCAGTTCCGCCGGCGCTTGTTTGAGCGGCTGGAGCAGGAAGAGCAGAGATTGAAGAAGCATGACGGCCATTGGATGGACATCCAACAGTCAGTGCTTGTGCGTCAACCTTATTTTAGGAAAGCCTCAAATCTGTGGAAAACAGCATACAGCCCATCCTCCATTATTTCTAATAATTTACAGCCCATTTTCTAATTCTTAAGGTTTTTTTGGAGCCCATATTCTTTTTGTTAGCATTGCAACCCATATTGTGGCCACGGTTAAAAAATTATAAGAAATTTTGCATATTTCGGTGCGGTCCGAACTGTTTTTAATCCCGAAATTTCAACTCACATTCAAACTGATTTTAAAAATAAATGTATATCAATATAAAATCCAACAAATTCTCCACGCATAAAAATTAATGTAATTTAAAATTTTGAAATGAAAAAAAGATATTTGAAACTAATTGCCGGTTTGATGTGTTTTAAAAATGTACAACCCATTTCTCATTACTGATGGGCCATTTTCTCGGCCAGCCGAATGAAAGCTCTCCTCGTCTTGAAAGATTTGCAGCCCAACAGGCTAGACAAAGCGACTTACTTGGCAAATCACAAAAAAACTGGGCTGTGGCCGTGGACCCAGCTGTCAGCCTCTCCATGTACAATACTCTTCCGATGGAAGTCATTCCTTGACCACGTTGACCACGCCGTGTGGAGAGCACCACGGCGGTGGACGATGGCGAGGCCTAGGAAGGGGACGACGCGGAGCCGGGGAAGACGCGGCAGTGGAAGCCCACGCGGAGAGGAGTACGAGGGTTCACTGGTTCGGCTACGGTGTGAGACTGCCATCGCCGCAGGGCCTCGGTAGCGGTGGGAATAGTAGGGGGTGGTGAGGCCTCTGCGGCAGCACAGCCGGCCATAGGAGGCAGGAGCATGCGGCACGACCGGCACTGCTTTGGGCGGCTGGAGCAAGAAGACCAGAGGTTGAAAAAGCACTACGGCCATTGGATGGACATCGTATGGTCACTGGAGCTAGAATCATTCATATTGACTAAGTTGACAAAGCCCTTCGTCCCCGTCAACTTAGTAGGCCCACAAGTCAGCCTCCCACCAAGGTGGGTCCCAGCTAGCCGGGGGAGTATTCATTTTTTGTGCGTAATAAGGAAGCACATCCGGTGGGTCCTAGCTGACAGCGTGGGGAACGTTTTTTTCACGAAATACGGTGGCCCATCCGGTGGGTCCCAGCAGTCAGGGGGAAACGATTTTTTTTCGCAAAATACTGGTGGCCCGTCCGATGGGTCCCCGCTGTCAGGTGGAGGAATAATTATTTTCCGCGTAATAAGGAGGCACTTCCTTGCGGCTGCCGTGGACCCAGCTGTCAGCCTCTCCACGTACAATACTCTTCCGATGGAAGTCGGTCGTTGACCACATTGACCACACCGCGCCGAGAGCACCACAGCGGTGGACAACGGCGAGGCCTAGCAAGGGGACAACGCGGAGCTGGGCAAGACGCGGTAGTGGATGCCCACGCGGAGAGGAGTACGAGCGTTCACTAGTTCGGCTGCGGTGTGAGGCTGCCGTCGCCGCAGAATAACAGAGGGTGTGGGCGAGTGGAGGGATGGCCTGGCTAGTGGTGGGAGTAGTATGGGGGCGGTGAGGCCTCCACAGTAGCACAGCCGGCCACGGGAGGCAGGAGCAGGTGACACGACCGGCGCTGCTTTGGGCGGCTGGAGTAAGAAGACCAGAGGTTGAAGAAGCACTATGGCCGTTGGATGGACATCATATGGTCATTGGAGTATTGACTAAGTTGACAAAGCCCTCCGTCCCCGTCAACTTAGTAGGCCCACAAGTCATCCCAACAATATGGTGGGTCCCAGCTAGCAGGGGGTATTCATTTTTTTGGCGTAATAAGGAGGCACTTCCTTGCGTGCGAAGATATAGCTGGTGGGTCCGACCTGTCAGCGGGGGGGGGGGAGTTTTTTCGCGAAATACAGAGGCCCTTCCTGTGGGTCCTAGCTGTCAGGTGGAGGAATCATTATTTTGCGCGTAATTAGGAGGCATTTCCTTGCGTGTGGCCGTGGACCCAGCTGTCAGCCTCTCTATGTACAGTCCACTTCCGATGGATGTCGTTCATTGACCACATTGACCAGGCCATGCCGAGAGCACCAGGGCGGTGGACAACGGTGAGGCCTAGGAAGGGAACGACACGGAGCCAGGGAATACTCAGCAGTTGTTTCCCACGCGGAGGAGTACGAGGGTTTACTGGTTCGTCTGCCGTCGCCGGAGAATAACAGCATGTGTGGGTGAGTAGAGGGATGGCTAGGCCAGCGATGGGAGTACGGTGGGGCTGTGAGGCATGCGCGGCAGCATAGCCGGCCGCGGGAGGAGGGAGCAGGCAGTCCCGCCGGCGCTTGTTTGAGCGGCTGGAGCATGAAGAGCAGAGATTGAAGAAGCACGACAGCCATTGGATGGACATCCAACAGTCACTGCTCTCGTGTGTTGACTAAGTTGACAGGGCGTTGCGTGTGTGTCAACCTTTTTTTTATGAAAGCATACGCGTCAACCTGTAGTAGGCGCACAAGTCAGCCTCAAATCTGTGGAAAACAACATACAACCCATCTGCCATTATTTCTAATAATGTACAACCCATTTGCTAGTTCTTAAGAATTTTTTTGGAGCCCATCTTCTTTTTGTTAGCATTACACCCCATATTGTGGCCGCGGTTAAAAAGTATACGAAATTTGCATATTTCGGTGCGGTTAACTGTTTTTAATCCAGAAATATCGATTCACATTCAAACTATTTTGAAAAATAATTTATATAAATATAAAATCCAAATAATTGTACACGCATAAAAATCAATGGAATTTAAGATCTTGTAATGAAAAAAAATTGAAACTAATTCCTGGTTTGATGCGTTTTAAAAGTGTACAGCCCATTTCTGGGCAAACCGAATGAAACTCTCCTCGTCTTGAAAGATTTGCAGCCCAGCAGGGCCGATAAAGCAAGTAGGCCTTGTTTGGGTATTTCTTTAAAAAAAAATAGAACTGGGCTAGCCATTTTCAGCAAGAAAAAAACACAACTGGGCTCATGATGTGGTAAACATAAATAAAACCCTACCTAGATGGGCCACAACCCCCGCACAGCCCCGTTGTTACCCTGATCCGTCGCTAAAACTAGTATAAATAACAACTGCTTGTTCCTAAAAAAACTATACGACTTGCTGGGTCCCTGGTGTCAGCCGCTCGTAGTGTAATTCTCTTGTTTATTGACTACGTTGACAATGGCATGAGCCCCAGATGTCCAACCATTAGGAGGAACCATATTTTTGGGCTTGTGAAAGGATCGAGAAGAGGCGTCTAGAGGGGGGTGATTAGACACTAAGTGCTAAAAGTTGCAGTTTTTAACTTCTTTAAGTTGAAGTGGAGTTTTGGCACAAGTTTAACAAACACAATACATATCAAGCAAGCATGCAAAGAGTATATGAGAAGCGGAAAGTAAAGCATGCAACTTACAAGAATGTAAGGGGAAGGGTTTGGATAATTCAAACGCAATTGGAGACACGGATGTTTTTGTTGTGGTTCCGATAGGTGGTGCTATCGTACATCCACGTTGATGGAGACTTCAACCCATGGAGGGTAACGGTTGCGCGAGTCCACAGAGGGCTCCACCCATGAAGGGTCCACGAAGAAGCAACCTTGTCTATCCCATCATGGCCATCGCCCACGAAGGACTTGCCTCACTAGCGGTAGATCTTCACGAAGTAGGCGATCTCCTTGCCCTTACAAACTCCTTGGTTTAACTCCACAATCTTTGTTGGAGGCTCCCAAGTGACACCTAGCCAATCAAGGAGACACCACTCTCCAAGAAATAACAAATGGTGTGTTGATGATGAACTCCTTGCTCTTGTGCTTCAAATGATAGTCTCCCCAACACTCAACTCTCTCTCACAGGATATGGATTTGGTGGAAAGAAGATTTGAGTGGAAAGCAACTTGGGGAAGGCTAGAGATCAAGATTCATATGGTAGGAATGGAATATCTTGGCCTCAACACATGAGTAGGTGGTTCTCTCTCAGAAAATGTGTATTGGAAGTGTAGGCATGTTCTGATGGCTCTCTCCACGAATGAAGAGTGGGTGGAGGGGTATATATAGCCTCCACACAAAAATCTAACCGTTACACACAATTTACCAATCTCGGTGAGACCGAATTGAAAAACTCGGTCGGATCGATTTAGCAAACCTAGTGACCGTTAGGGTTTTTGGTGGGACCGATGTGCTACGGTTAGGGTAAATCCAAAACTCGGTTTGACCGATTACTCAAACTCGGTGAGACGGATTTGGGTAATAAGCGAAACAGAGAGTTGACCAAGAAAACTCGGTGGGGCCGATTGCATATCTCGATGGGACCGAAAATATTGCAACAGGTAACAAAGAGTTTGCAAGCCCATCTCGGTGAGACCGAGATCCCATCGGTGAGACCGAATTGATTAGGGTTTTGGCAGTGGCTATGTCAACTGAACTCGGTGGCTTCGGATAGAAAGAATCGGTGGGGCTGAGTTGGACTTTTGGTTTAGGTCGTATGTGGATTTGGGAAGGTAGTTGAGGGTTTTGGAGCATATCACTAAGCACTTTGAGCAAGCAAGCCATTAAGCAACACCTCATCCCTCCTTGATAGTATTGGCTTTTCCTATAGACTGAATGTGATCTTGGATCACTAAAATAGAAAATGTAGAGTCTTGGTCTTGAAGCTTGAGCCAATCCTTTGTCCTTAGCATCTTGAAGGGGTTCCACATCCTTTAGTCCAAGCCACTTAATTTGTTGAACTTGTCTGAAACATACTAGGTAAAAGTATTAGTCCAACAAGAGATATGTTGTCATTAATTATCAAAATCACCCAGGGAGCACTTGTGCTTTCAGCTTGTACTATAGAGGCACTTGCTTGCGTACTGCCATGACGCTGGTGGGTCCCTACTGTCATCCTCTCCACATACAGTCATTCCTTGTTCCTCTTGGTGGTTGACGACATTGACAACGCAAGAGGGCGGCACACCCCGCATGGCGAGCGAACCAAGGCCGCAAGGCGGAGGACGACGGTGAGGCCTCGGACGGAACGAACAGGAGCCGTTGAAGATGCGTCGATCCAATCGCAGGCAGAGGGGAGTACGAGGGTTGACTGGTTCGGGCGTGGGTGCGTGTTGGGGCTGACGTCGCCGGAGAATAACATGACATGTGGGGGAATAGAGGGAGGGATTGGCCAACATTGGAGGATACGTACGGTAGGGCGGCGGAGGCGCAGCCAGCCATGGGAGGCGGGAGCAGGCGGAGCCGACGGGGTGGTTTGGTTTGGGCGGCTGGAGGATGAAGAAGACAAGAGATAGAAGATACACGACAGATGTTGGATGTCAATCCAATGGCTGGTAGGCAGAATCGTTTGTTGATTGGCTAGTAAGTCGACACCACCTTGGATAGGCTATTTCCTCGCGGGTCCCAAATGTCAGAATCCAAATCTGTCATGGTCATGCAGCCTTTCCTATGAAAATTTACAGCCCATTTGATGTGCTAGTTCGAAATAAGTTTGTGGGTGCTGGTGGGGGCTAATCACTTGGCTTCTGTAATGCACACTGAGCTCAAGCAGCCGGCGAGAGTGATGTTATTTCCCTTGGTTGGGATTTGTTACAATATTTCACTCTAAATTAAACGAATGGCCAGCCATTTGCCTTGTTTCAAAGAAAATATGACAGACACAGCCGAGTTGAAAAGGGCAGGAACATCTAACTCCAGCTTACAAACTGTACAAAAGCACGAGGGTTAATTGTTCATCAAGTTTACAAAAAAACCAGATTGAAAAGGGCAACAACATCTAACTCTAGCACTGTTTTCGGCAGTCACAGTCAAATGGATCAGTCAGGTCCATAGTGGATTACGACCACAATATGTTGTAAATAGAAGCCCGACACGTTCAGAAGCTCTTTTGCCCACCTGAAAGTCCTTTTTTGCTCTTCGACATACCCATCCGTCAATTCAGTAAATATATGGGCTTTTGAAATGATTTTACTATTTACTAGTGTGGATGGGCTGTTTTGTCTTGGACCCAGAGAAACAATTACTACTAGTACAGTGGAGACACTCTACAGCTACCCAGAAAAAAAATTACTACTAGTACAGTGGGGACACTCTACCGCTTATGGCTCCTCCTAGGTCATTGAAACGTCTCCCTCTACTGAATGCCGTTATACTTTTGTTCATCGACATGCGGGCCATGCAGCGCGCGGGCCCAAATGCCATCCACCTAATTAGAAGGCAGTATGCAGGTGGAGAGTCACCCCGGTCTTAGCGCGGCAGTAACGAGCCGTCGTATCACAAAACCCCACCTCCCTGAAGTCTAAGTTTGACGGATGAAGCAACCATCATTTCACTCTTTGCTGAATCCCCTTCTCCCTCACTATCTTCAATAAAGGCAACACTCACATCTGCCACTGTTCTTCTCTTCGAACGAAGGGAAGGTAAGCGGATTTGTGATGTTGGTATATTTTCGTTCAGAGAAAAAAAAGAACCTTCGCAAAGCAGTAACCGATCCTCACTCTCTTCTTTGTTTCATTGTCATTGCGATTGTGTTTTCCTTTCAGTGGTCTCCTAGTATTCGTGAGTTTCATAATGGACCAAGGAGAACTAGGCAAAGATCTGCCGATATTGGATCAGACGCGGGAGGCTGATCCCCACGAGACAGAGAGCTCCAAGAAGATGGAGGAAACCACCGAGCCGACCCCAGATATGCTCACTGCCACTACTGAGATGGTCAACGCCCCATTTGAGGTTACAGCCCCCGTGGCACTGCAGGAGCAGTTTTCCCCCTTCGAGGATGTGTCCCCCCCCCGCTGAGCTGCCCAAGGTGATTTCCTTCTTTCCCGATCTTGATTTTGGTTTTTCATCTAATTATGTGGTGATTTTTTTAGAAAAGGAAGTATGTGGTGATTAATAATGCAAAATTTTATTAGCTTCGATGCCATGCTATACATAGTGGTTTAAATAACTTGTGTTTCTTATACTGAAAAGTAATTCAGAATTTGTTTCTGTTTCAATTAGAGCCTTGATGCAGACAAGGATTGTGTGGTTGTACATGTCACTCGCTATGAGGCGGACGACCTGAATATACGCACTGGGAAAACAGAGTTCTTAGGCTGTTGGATCCTGGAAGCCATTTGCGGTTATACCAATGAAGAGTTGTATTCCAGCCTCACTATTGTCAGGCGTGTTGTCCAGGGTGTACTGAAGCACAAGAAGTTCAAAGCTACTCCTTCATTTGTGAGGCATACTGTTCTTGTCAAGCTTACGCAGGAAGATGACATGGCATGCCTCCACAAACAAGTTTAGCAGTGGCAAGGCCACAAGGTTGTCTTCATAAAGGTTCACAGGATTGAGCTGCTATGGGACGTCCTCGATGATGTTCATGGCAAGGTCCGTCTTGTGTCCAGCCCAAATTAGATCGAGGCATGAAATAGTTGCCCCAGCTAGTGTTTAATAGTAGTTTGGATTGTGTCTAATTATCTGAACCTTGCCTGTTATCGACCCCTCTGGGGCTAGTACTCTGTTTGAATCCGTCTATGGGAACTGCTGCTACTTTTGTGTGCTCGTGAATCATGTGAGAACCATCGTAATTGTTGCCGAAACAGATGCATCCTCACTAGTTTTTTCATGAATATGGCATGGTAAGACATAAGTTGTCACGGTTTATCATACGAGAAGTGTGTGTTTTGATAAAATAGAGGACTCGTTCGAGAACCGTGCGCCGACGTATAGATAAGTACCTGTAAACATTGTTGGTGCTACCCCACTTGTAAGAAGTTGTGCAAAACACGGCACATCGGCTCAGCTCGCTTCAACACTAGGCTATCAACCAGCTAACAATCAACAATCTGCTGTCTGACATATAAGCAACTATGTATCTTGTTACAGTGGTTCATGCAGTTAATTGAGGCCACAATGTAATAAATTCTAAATGTTCACACGCTAGTCCAGCGCTCATGTGGAACACTCACATTAAACTCGTCTTCATAAAAAACTTGAAAAGCATAAGTTGAGCAATTTTATACATCTCAATGATTCATAGAACATAACAAACATATACTAGTTCACAGCAAAAGACAAAGTTGTGAGAAGGTTAACAAATCAGGAGAAAACAAGCAAGGCTTCTCTGAGAAAAGGGCCTCCCGGCAGGCTTAAATTTCCTGGAGTTCACTCTGGTTTTTTCTTGTTGCCACCATCCAGGGTTAGGTTATCTCATTCCAAAATAATCAATTATAATTGTGGTCTCAGCTGGAATGCTGAACTGAACCATGCAGTGTACTAACCAGCTGAAATGCTTGTGCATTCCACTAAATTTAAGCACCGCTATTTGCAGAAATAAGCAGACCACAATGCCTCTTGTCCGCACACCTGTCCAAAAAACCGCCGTGCAGCCATGCCAGCTAGTCCGCGGTCCATGGATGAACTGGTAGAAAGTGCATTCCAGACTAGGTTGCAGTTGTTTTCTCTCATCCTTGCACTGCAATCAGGAAGTAAAACGTACGAATCAACTTCTTTTAGATTACGTTGGTCATTCTACCTTAGTTACTACCAATGTAGGGATACCTTGAAGACGGGAGGTTAGACGACGGCAACGAGGGATATCCATCTCATTTTGCGCAGTTGTACTATAACTGAGGTGTGTGCTTTTGATTGCGCGAATAAAAACGATACAGAGACAGACATCCCTGTTTGCGCAAATACGAAATACGGTTATTTAATTAGTGACATATATTACTACTTCCCCTCGTTTCCTCTTAGAACCAAGTCCTAGATTCATGCTATAGCTTTCCCACTTTCTTCCCTGTTTGAACCAACGCTTTGAGTCAACTGTATGAACTAGCTTTACTTCTAATAATAGTAGAAGTCTAGGTGACTTTGGAACAACGGGCGGAAGTAGAAAAGGATCCACACGAAGGGAGCTGGTGCAGTAGAGCAAGGCAGGTTTCGAAGGAATATATACCTGAGGGTCGTCGGCATCTGGCAAAGACTGCGTCGGGAGGCTGCATCTTGGCCACAATACCGCAGGGAGGAAGAAGGGGTCGGAGGCCCTCCCGAGCCGGCGCTCTCTCAGAGAGAACAGCACGGCCGCTGATCGGGACGCACGGGCAGCCCTTGGTCTCCTCCCTCGCCGCCGACGATAGCGTGAACGATGCACCTACACCCCTGCCCCGGTCGAGGTTGTCCGGCCGGATTTGTGACCAGCCGTGAGCTGAGAGAGAGTGTGGCCACCTATGTGTTGCTTAGATCTGGAGAGCATGAGAGAGTGAACGAGAGGAACCCTAGTAAAGCAAGCGCTAAGGCTCCTGCTTTTATATATAGTGGAGTGATTTTGTTGTACCAACTTCAAAAAAATGCGCTCCTGCGTGTACCCGCGAGTGGGTGTGAGAGAACTAGTGCGTGCGTGCACCGCTTCTCTTCGTGAGAGTACAATATACTATGCCCAAAGAACGTTCGCCGCAAGAGTAATAGTATAAGTGTGTGACGTGTGAGCTAAAATAAAATGTGCGCGCCGTCTTTTGTTTTTTAGAAGTTCTTAGGGTAGCGTGTGAAGAGCACATATGTGCATGACGTCTACCTGCAGATAGACGGTGGGTGCGACGTGCGAGTCTGCGAGAGGACTCGGGAGAGTCATGACTCGTGAGGGTGCGTGTGCGCGAGAGAGAGGGGGGGCACGTATCAATGCAATGCATGTGTCCGTAAATCATTATCCGACAAACGTTCGCCATAAGCCTTTTCCTGACGAACGCCGTAAGAACCGTTAGATCGGCATCCGAGAGTGTCAGTTTTGCCATGTCATTTAACAGAACAACCACTCCTCCTACACACAAATCTTCCACGTGAGTGTTAGCAACTACCGTATGCTCCCTCCGTTCCGAAATGCAGTGCATATAGCTTTATTGAAAATTCAAACCTCGCAAACTTTTACCAAGTTTTCGTGTACCAAATTGCACATGTAGAATACCATGTATATATCATTTCATTCATCTTCGAGAGGTACTATAAAGATGGGTAAGGAGTCTCCAAAGAAAGACCATCGTATCACCCGTAGCAATTTCAAGCATCCTTTAGTGTCGAGGAATGTCATAGGAACTCTATATGATATGATTTTTATAGGATTTTTTCCTTTAGAGCCAATTGGTTCATAGGAGTAGATTCATATACTCCACATTTCAAAGGAAATAAACATGATATCATTTCTATAGCTTTAGAGCCACTTGGTTCATATGAATGGATTCCTATACTCCCTTAATTTCAAAGGAAAATAAACATTAGCGTATATTCAATAGAAAAGTTCCTATGATATGAACCAAATTACATCTCTTTTCTAATCCCTCCTCATAGGAATTGAGATACATGTCATCTCTATATTCAATAGAAAAGTTCCTATGATGTGAACCAAATGACATCTCTTTTCCAATCCCTACTCATAGGAATTGAGATGCTCCATGTCATCTCTTTCCCTACAACTTCCATGTATACATGTTCTATTCCTAAATAGATAGTACAACCCACTAGTAGCTTTTTTCCAAAACATGCAACTATGGCACAAGAACTACATAGTGTGCCAATAACTTTGAAAGATGGTCGCTGGATGAAGCTAACCCGACAGTGCAGAGATAGGAAAATCCGAGCACTACTGGCCGTTGGATATCATCAACATTCCACCAGATCTGCCACATGTACAATTTAGAAGACTCCATGGTTGAACTTAAGCATAATGCACAAACCTCAAAACACAAGCACTTCTCCTTTGTTCTAGAATCTTCTGTATCATAATTGATTATTTTTTTCTAAATGAATTTCCATATTTGTTTTTTTACTTTATGATTTACAATGCACAACCCCATGAATCTTAACATTTTTATAAAACTAATTGATTTTGAATGAGATGAACTATACGAACTAAACGAACAGCTACATCATGCATATATGACTCAAAGCTTTACATGCTACAATGTGTATTTATTCATAATTTGGTTTCGAAATCTCATGCGTTCAATACATGTGTACCTTACTAGTTTTGAGTAGAGTAGCAAATTTCACGTGGCCCCGGATATATCAAAATGCAGGGCCCATGCATCATTGCCTTTCGGTCAAACCTACATCCACAATTTTTTGTACGTATTATATCTCCACTGGTCCCTGAACCCAAAATGTTGCCTTGTTCCCGTAAAACCAAGCGACCCACACATATTTAAGGCGTCGATTCAAACCCGTTTACTACGACGTGGCCCCGCATGCTGTAGTACTCCTACAAACCCTACCACCACACTCATCATCGGTTTTATTCAAGAGGACGAGGGAGAAGCTGATTTGTAGTGGAGGCGCTTTCAAAAAAAAGGATCTGTAGTGGAGACCCCTACCCTAGGGTGCCCTAGGTATCTGCCGCACGCATCATTTTTTTCTCTTTTCTTTATGCTCTTGCGCCCTAGAGTGAAATGATGGTTGCTTCGCCCATCCAGCTTAATGCGGGAAAGGTGGGGCTTTGTGATTTGACCCCTCATCGCTCATTTTCTACTACTGCGGCGCTACGACCGGGGTGCCTCCAATACCAACCGCTGCTCCAAACTGTAATTTGGTGCATCGCACGTGGAACAAGACGGTGGATGAGCCACATGTCGGCCCAAGGGGTCCTGTTAAGTGTGTCGCCATTTCGTGTGCAGACTGACCCTGCTTGAGTTGCTATGCCAACACGACAGGAGCAGCCTACCACTTGGTTTGGCTCCTTGGTGAATCCCGGCTATATTGATCTAAAAAGATACGTGCTGAACTACCCTCTTCATCTCGATTTTTTTATTTTTATGCGTCTCGGTTTATAGGGCATGCACGTAGTTCTAGGTCATCCATTTGACTAACTAAATATGAGTTACTATGTCACAAAAAGTATATCATTGGATTCTCAAGTGGATGTAGTTGTATTTAAAAGTCGAGGGCGGGGCTTTTCCTGCGCGGTAGGCGGGGCAGTTCCGCCTGGTCGGTTCGACAGAGACGCGAGAAGATGAGGGAGTAGGCTGCTGCAAACGTAGGGCTATGTGATTTGACAGCGAGTTACTGCTAGACAGGTGGGGCCCCGTGATTTGACTTGCCATTATCATGTTAACTGTGGCGCTACGACCGGCGTGAGTCTCCTGATTCCTGGCCATCTCCATACAGGTGCCTCTCCCAATGCTCCACCATGTAGTAGAGGCTGGCTCTTGCATGAGATCCCACTTCTCCACTTTTTCCTTGCCTCTCTTTCCTCCACATATGCAAAAAATGCCATGTAAAGCGCACTATTGACTTACTTTTACTTGCTCCTACATGTGCTTAAGCTTGCCACGTAGGCATAAAGTCTGATGTGGCAAGTTAATCAAGAAGAGAGAGAGAGACTAGTTTGGTGACCCAAGGAAGAAATGGTGCTAAGAGCGTGTACCTAGGTGAAAAGACAATTTTGAGTCTATAGCTAATTAAATGAAGCAAACTTAGCAACACCATTTCATTGGAAGAGGTCACTCCTTGGCAAATGCAATAAATACTAGTACTCATTGTGTCCCATAATATAAGAACGTTTTTGGCACTACACTAGTGTCAAAAACGTTCTTATATTATGGGACGGAGGGAGTACGAAGAAAGAGATAGAGAGTAAAAAAATACACTTATAGCCAACCTTATAGCCAACCTTGTTGTAGTATGAGTGACTAAGTGATGACTATGTATGACATGCCAACATCAGATAGCCTAACGCACCATGTTAAATCTCCAAGGGCGCGACCACGCAAGCGACGCGACGGTCGTGGTAGGTGCGACCATGATACGGGCTGCTGGCAGCCCTTGGATCCGAGATCAAACGGTCGCATGCTAAGTTGTTGAAAATTTGCAGAATAACCCACCAAGATAGGATATTCACCCATAGGTCTAGAATCACGCCATGCAACCGTTCAATCTTAGATCCAAGGGCTCTCGGAAGCCCGTATCATGGGAGAATGGAAAGCCACTACCCTGTCGTTCGCACGCTGGCAGTTCGCTCCTACTCGTCCTGCACGTCCTTCAATACTATGGCGGTTCGCTCCTAGTCGTCCCGTCCATTCACATTACGGCAGTTCCACTAATCCTAACCCTCCTCCCAAATCCATGGCGTCCGAAATCTCCACGATCGGCGGTGAGTACAAGGTTAGAACCATCACCGGCGATGAGTTCGACGTCATCTACACCCGTTCTTCCGCGACGGTGAAAGGATGCCTTTCTCGCTTTAGATGCATGTTCGAAAACTCAGATGATGAGTGGGTCACTGGGCTAGATGTTGAGTACACCATAGTCCTAGGACGAGAGAAGGATCTAAAGGACGAAGAGAGGACGAAGCCCGTCGTGATCCAGGTTTGCGTACATAACATTTGCTTGGTATACCACATATGCCATGCCGACGTTGAGTGCCAGGACTTTAAGAACTTCCTCAAGGACAAAATAGTGAAATTCGTTACTGTAGACTTTAAGAACGACAAAGAAGTCCTGGGTCAGATAGGTCTCGTTGGAGGCAACCCCTTCGACCTCCAGAAGAATCGGCTGGTGCCCTCTCGTCAGCCTTCAATGCTGACCCTGGCAGGAGCCATGGTTCATCCTTCGTACCGTAAACTGGAGAAACCTCATGACACGTTTCATCGTCATGCATGGCAGCGGAATGTACTAGATATAGACCACATCCACTACGCTGCAATGGATGGCTACCTTTGTTTCAATATCTACAAGGGTTGGATGAAGAGCAACAGCCAAGTGTGCGGTTCAAGCAAAGAAGTATCGGCCAAGAGGAAGAGGGACAAGGACGAAGTCGAGGACGTGGACGAGGACTCTGAGTAAGGTGGCAGTGTCGTTGCTCATGGTGGTTCTAAACTTCTAATGCAGTGTCTACCGGATTAGTTGCATAGTTTAATTTCAGGTGTGCTTAGTTTAATTTGAGGGGTGTGTTGTGTTGAGCCCCCAGCATAACTATGTTATGTTTCTTCTCGTTACTTTAACTCTTCTGTATGTACATACTACTAGTATTTCTTTAATAGAATTTAGCACCCCAATTAAGCACGTACTAGCTTTTTTAATAGTACTACATGCATAATTTGGCGACGAGCGCTCTCTATATGTACCACCTTTTTTTAATTTCAATTTTTGCTCCATGGCGCAATCCATCGATAGTACTACTGTACAAAAGTATACATTTTTTAAAAGGCTAGAGTACTGTTCATCACATATATAGCTAGTTAAATTCTCAACCTAGAACAACGTGCATGCCATGTAGTAAACCGATACGGAGGAAGTATAGTAAAAATGAGATGATTTTACCAAGCGATCGGCGGGGGAGCATGGCTGTCATGCGGTCCCACGTGTCATGATGTACCAAGGCGATGCGCGTGTCCCTCTTGAGGCAGAAGCAATACTACGTGGTTTGAGATGATGGCGAACCGAAGTGTGAAATAATGGTTGCTTTGTCCGTCTGGGAAGGTGTGACATTGTGATTTGACGTCTCATTGCTCATTACTACTACTGGGCCGGTACAAGTGGGGTGCGTCCCCCTGCTGTTATGCACTGTTATTTGGTGCTTGACACGTCGACCCGGTTGCTATATGTCCCACATGTCGGCGGCAGGAAGTACAGAATTCATGAAAGGGAGCGTCGACGGAGGAGTATACTACAGAATTCATGAAAGGGAGCGACTTAGTTTTGGAAAAATCTGTTTTTACGGAGTACGTACCCACTAGGGTTTATAGGGCTCATCTAAAAAACATTCATTTTTCCGTTTGTTAAGTCTCAATTCTACTATACTAGTAGTAGTACCATTACATGCTGGATTTCAAGGTGCGTTAGATCACCTGACGCAAGCAGTGTCAAGAGGAAACTAACCAATGCATGTACAAGTTCATGGAAATTTAGTGGTCATTAACTCATTCGTTCTAATTAATGCCTCGGTAAACATAACTTCTTGAGAAAAACGTGCATACTAATTACTTGTGCAAACTACGAAATTAATTCGACCACTCACTGTCTACCTTGGTTGGAGAGATTTTGAAATTGAGCCATAAACTGGAAAGGAGGGAGTAGTAACTTTTGTCTTGATTACTATTTCTGGCCTTGTATAGATGCAAAATGTATTTTTTTATAGTGGCATTGTATAAGTAAATGGAGGGAGTACTAGCCAAAGTACGTAGTAGGGACGAGGAGTAAACGGAGGGAGTAGTAAAATTTTCTCCTCGTGCTGCGAGCCACCGCGCGCATGGGCGAGGGAGCGGGCGTAAAGGCATACAGTAGTAGTAGTAGTAGTACTACTACTACTACTACTACTACTACTACTACTACTACTACTACTACTACTACTACTCGTAAGCAAGCTTCACCTCATCCATCGAGCCACCGGGCCCGTGGGCGGGGGAGATGGCATACTAAGCAAGCTTCTCCTCGTTCTGCGAGTTGACGGGACACATCAAAAGTACTCCAGTGTATAGAGACTTGCCTCTAAGGTAGGCCCCACATGGTTTGCCTCTTTTTTTAATTTAACATAACGCGTCAAGTCGCAATTTGTTTGTTGACCTGTGGTAGACGATCCTCCCTCCACCAAGTGGACAACCAGTACACGTGCCAAAGTACCACATGGGCTGCCTTTTTCATACAGAAATGAGCTCCACCATGTACCCGTGCGGGTGTGGTTGGGAAAGAGACGGGAGTAAGTGTGACGTGCGTGCACCTCTTCTCTTCGTGCACGTCCCCCACCTACGTGGGTGTGTGTGAGAGAGATACAAATCTAGACATAATGCACCGTCCATCCCCATGCCTCCGCCCAGTCCGACCACCAGTAACCACCACGCCCCACTCCTCCTCACCTTATCTCTCATTTTTCTCCCTCCATTTTTATATATAAGGGGCCACTATCAAAATTACAATTTGCAGATATACAAGGCCACAAACACTAATCGATGCAATATTAATGGTGTTTGCCTCGTGGTGCTAGCAAAGCAGGACATTAATTATCCCTTGCATGCATCCGGGAGTTTGTAAAAAAATGAATCTTGATGTTCTGTGCAATGCACGGGCATCTTGCTAGTCCATGAAAACAACACATGGCAAAATTCCACGACGAATGAGGGATTTGAATCTGTTGGGAGGGGCTGTTTGGATCTTGCCCGGGGTAGCCAAAATATTGGCGACCCTTTTGTCCACCGGTGCCTTTGCCACTGATGAACGAGGAATGGCTCGGGTGCTCATGCTGTCATGCATCCTCCAGCGCGCACGTTGGAGACGAGCTCGCACGAGCTGTGTTTTTTTGTCCTACAACGCCGCCCGAGCCGCCCGCAGACCTACCGGTGACCCGCAAATTACGCCATCCAACCGTAGCCGCACACATTATGATAGCAACTCAACCAACCGGACGAAATTCAGGCAAACACGTAGACAAACTGATATTTCATATAAACAACAACTGAAATCATATAAAATACCGGATTTTCGTACAAACATGACGGATTTCATTACATTCAAATGAACTACGCGGTGCTAGTTCTGGACAGCACAGGTATCTAATACCTGGCCTAAATGGTCGTCCGCCGATCGATTTGTGTTCCTCATGTCCGGCAGCACGATCACCGGACTGCCGGGAGCCCCAGAGGTATATGCTTCAGCGCAAAGGATGGCTCGCTTTCCCACTGCCAAATTGATATCATTGCCTGGGGCCAAAGATGATGGTGGCTGGCACCGGTTCGAGTTCATCACCGGCCACTACTTCGCCATGGCCGGCACCGGCTCGAGTTCATCCTAACATTCCCCTCTTCCGTGGAGCCCATGCGGGGTCGACGAAGGTCCTCGCAACAAAAGGATCCGGCAAGACACCTGCTGTGTACGCCGGCGTCGCCTCCACAGTGGCCTTCATGGGACCCAAGTGGCGGCGGCCTCCCGTGTTCTACTTCTCCTCGATGATGGCGGCGGACGCGGAGGCGCTGGCCACCGACTCGTCGCTCTCCGTGCACCCGGCTTCTGTCGCTGCTTGCATGGCGCGGCCGCCAGCATGGGAGTCTCGGCCATAGAAACGGGAGATGCGGTACGAGGCGGCGGTGTGGATGGCAGCAAGGACGCCCGTGCGCCGCTCCTCGTCGAGCTGGCCTGGAGCGGTGAGGTTCCGAACCGCACGCCGGCTTGGGGCGGTAACTGGCTTCGTCGGGCGAGGGGAGGGAGGTGGATCAGCGAGCTGCATAGCTCGTATCCGGCGGGCTACCCAGCCGCCTTGTATTCGGAATAACTACTCTTTGTAAGCCATTGTAAGAGTGGACAAAATGGCGGAGGTGTGCAATTCTTGGCCGGCGTTTGGCCTCGTTTAAATAGGAGATTAAATAGACGGCGGACGGGAGGAGCTCGGCCGGTGTTGCGTTTAACGCAGGCCCGTTCATGAATGGACGTGTGTCTAGAGTGGGTTTCTCGGCTTCCACATGGGCGGGTTTCATGGAGGCGTTTGAATGCGGCACGGAGGCGTGTTCAACCGGGCGTGCCGCGAGTGGCGCCCTCGACTCTGACCTAGCACACCGCACCGTTCTTCTACTGATGTGTGGGCTCTTTGGGTGCATGGCCTGCATGTTAGTGACCCAACGCAGGCAGCGCACAGCAGAGGAACCTTTGGTGGGCCAGGGCGGTCAGAAGCGGGCATTTCATAAACTGATGATTGTTCATTGAGTGTGACATCATCTTTTTCATGTAGATAAGCCTACTATGTTGATAGCCCGTTCGATGCGTTGTGATTCATAAAGACCGCTGCAAACATCAATGTTCTGCTTATCACAGATAAGATTGATTAATACCCGTAACAATCCATGTCCTTAACAAAGGGTGCATGCACGTATAGGTTGAGCGTTTGTCTTGCGTCGTGTGCTCTGTGCATGCAGGCGTGCGAGTGTTGCGTGCGTGCAAGGGTACGTTTCAGTGTTGCATGCATGGGTGCGTATGTGCGTGTGTTCATGAGTGCATGTGTATGTGTCAGTGTTGCACGCCAGCATGCGTGCGTGTGTACGTCTCAGTGTTGCACGCCTACATGCGTGCGTGTCTTGCGTGCGTGCATGTGTACGTGCGGGGTGAGGCTTCACGTCAGTCGACTGACTTCTTCATCTCTGGTCCTTAGATTTTCCAGCAGTTGGATACGAAATCAAGGGCCTCAAGTTTATCTTCAAACTCCACCCCTCCTGAGCCGCCAGCCACCACCGGCTGAACCGCCAGCCCCCGCCGCCCGCGGCCGACCCCCCCCCCCCCAAACCCCCCCCCACCGCTGGTCCGCCACCGCACCGGCCATCCCTCTAGCCCCCCCACCGAGCTTTTTCTCCGAGGATCCCCACCCCACCGCCCAATGAACCCCCCCAACCGCCGGTGACTGCCAACCAGAGGTCTCACGACTTCGAATACCCACCGACCACTAATTTATTACCATTTCTGTCCTTCATATACGCGCTGACGGGTGGGCCCTATGGTAATGTGCACTGCTGAATGTGGACCGTTTGACTAGTCAATTGCTCATGTTATCAACAAATTACGGAGCTATATGGTGAGCCAGTGACCGTATGATCACCCTAAAATGTACTCCTATCTTATTAACATAGTACAGACTCAAACTACCATTTCTTTCTTTCATATACGGGCTGACAGGTGGGCCCCATAGTTACGTGCCCCGATGGTGCAACACTAGTTGCGCCGCATGGAACGTTTGACTGGTCAATTGATTGTGTCATCAACAAAATACGGAGTTGTACGGATGAGCCAGTGACCATATAATCATGATATGTATTTGTTTAACACGGTACAGACGCAAGGGCTCATATATACGCGCAAGCACTCACCGCCTATAAGCGCACACACGCGAACCCTACCCCTATGAGCACCTTCGAGAGAGTGGGCCAGCATATATGATCTTGAGATTTTATGAAGTCACCATAGGTGCCTCGTAGTCGAGTGGAACGTCTCCTCCCACTGAACGTACATCGCCAGAAAATACTGAAATTAACACAAGATAAATGCGAGCACCGGGACTTTAACCTTGGTGGGCTCGAGAAACCACTGTCCTTCTAACCATCCAACCACATGTTGGTTAGCATGACAAAATGTATGTGGTGACCGTGATGAGCTTATTATGAAGTCCAATGACCATATCGTGCTTTCGCTTCAAATACAATGACCGTAAGTGTCGTCAACAAAATATGGAGCACGCATCAAATGGAAAGTCCGTCAGTGTCATCAACAAAATATGGAGACGTATCGTGAGCTAGATACCATTGTACTATTGTATATGCTTATTTTCTTAGTGACCGATTGCGTGTGTGGTGTGGTGGGCACATCATTTCTAGTTGTGGTGGGTCAACATGAAGATGCATGGGTCGATTCCATCCTGTGCCACATATAGGTTGGACGGAGACGTGTTATATGAAGACCCATGTGGAGGACTCGGCATACAACACGAAGCTACCAGAGTCGCGGAGGACTCTATCCCCCCTGGTGATAAGCCGACTATATATGATTTGTAACCCTAGGCCCTTAGTATGTTATACAAGCTTGGGGGCTAGTTCGTCGATAGTATACACACATGCACAATGCCTGGTATTCACGTGTACTTTGTACACACCCCTATCACTAATATACAGTACCAGGAGTAGGCTCTTTCTTCAACTGCAAGGGTCCGATCCGAACTAGGGTAAAACTTTGCCTCATATTACCATCCAGCCTAACAGCCAGGGATATCCTACTGAATGATATGAAATCATATCTGCCAACTACTAAGAGAGAGGTGTGTCGAGGGGGGGCAATGTGTGCGAGAGAGGCCTAAAGATAATGTGCGTGCGGGAGACACGTAGGCACATATATGTGCGTATAGAGGGCTAGTAGAGACCGTGCGTGTGTATATATGCATGTGAGAGAAATAGTGTTTTCCAACTGAGATTAGTGAAGAGAGTGGTGCATAGTAGTCAGAAAGAGAGAGAGAGAGAGAGAGAGAGAGAGAAATAGAGAGAGCATGTGCGTGAGACACCCCGACACCCTGAGAGAGATTGTGAGCATGTGTGAAAGAGAAATGCCGATGCATATAAAGTGTGTGCACTTATGCGTTAGATAGAGAGATATATAACGCGTTTGTGAGAACGGGGCGAGGCATAGTGCATCTACGTGTAAAAGGTGGTTCTACGCATTAAATTAAAATATAAATGGCATTATTATTTTTGGATGAGATCATGAATTTTGCAAATTGCGTATGGACGAAAATCGTTCTATCAGACACCCATACTCTATTGAATTCTAGCATGTGCATGTGTTTATTTCAAATTATCGATCCATAGAGTGAGACTGGTTTGAAATACAGGCAATGGATGCTTTTGAAATTCATATATAAACATTAATTAGTGCACTCCATGTTGTTAGTGTGAAGCACTTTATACATTTGTCACTTGCATGGATACATTCCAAATTGCTAGCTACGAAATAGAATACATGTCAAATTCAACATAAAGGGGGTTTCGAAGATTCGAATTCATAGGAAGTGCATTCATCTATTTGAACCCGAGATAATGGCATTTGTAAATCAGATGTAAAAGGGGGCATCAATCTTTTTTGTGAGTTTGAACATGCTATATATATTCATACGCATATCTAACATTTTTTTTGCAACCAAGGAGATTATATCTGGAACCATGCATGAACTGAGGTAAGTTGCATATTTTTTAATATATACTCGTGTACAATGTATATTCAAATGTACCCCCTCCATTCCAAAATATTCATAGCTTTAGGATTTTCAAGAGTAAAGATTTGTGAAGTTTGACAAATCCTGAAAGTTCAATTCAAGAGAACCGAAAACGTTAATGCTTCTGCTCCCAAATATTGAACGAAGTGCCAAATAGGCCTCTGGTCACCCGAAACCGCGCGAGACTAATGTTTTGGTGGTAGGAAATTACTGTCCTGACTCTGGCCCGTGTAGCCTATCGGCCCGATGTCCAAAGGTCTAAACCGGGGTAGGTTTATAACTTCACCAAGACGCTAGTCTCAACCGCCGTGGGCGTCTACCCATGCGCTCGGCCGAAATCTACCCCGCCCACATTTGGGACATCTGACATGATTGTCCTACCCCCAATCCCGCAATATGTCCAAAATTTTAGATGGGGGCAAAGTTTGTAACTTTCCCCAAATTTCAAACAAGCGCGTCTCAAACCGAAACATTGTTCCCCCTTAGTTCCCCGCCTTCCTCTGTTTCCCCATTCATACTCCGTGGGCGCGAAAACGCCCTCTCCACGAGCCGTGAAACCCCAGCCTCCTCCGTCCTCCACCCCATAGCGGCCAATCCACCGTCGCCCTCCTCCATCACGTCGGAGCCGGTACCCCGACGTCGTCGTCCAACGCAACCGCAACCGCAACGCCCTCAAGGACTTAGCAGCTGAAGCCGAGGCAGAGCTGCCTCCACGACGCCGACACCGACGTGCGCCGTACCAGTACCACTCCGACCACGTCGTCCTGCGCCTCAGTGCTGCAGCTCCACTGTCGCAACCGTCCACCACACCGGAGCTGTTCCCGCTACGCCGTCGTTCGCCGCCTCGGATCTGCTTCCCCGCCACCGACAGACGGCCACCGCACCACACTCAACAACTTGGCCATGGGTTCATCCAAGGCTGCACCGTCCTCCACAACTTATGGTGTCTGGCGAACAACAAGAAGATCGTCGGAAAAATAGAAGGAGGATACAACATTGCCAGCAGAAAGAGGTACTCCTCTTCCCTTATTCGTGCAAATCTTAAGTCTCCGCTCACACCGTATTCATCCCACGAAAGAAACTAGTTGAGCGCTTCTTACTGCATCTTCTTTGTGATACTAAATGCACAAGGTTTTCTCCCTTTTACTATTTCACCTTTGCTAGAGGTCAGTAGCCCACCTGGATTTCAATTCAGGGTTAGTCGAGACGCAATTAAAAGAAGCAGCACCCGCTTAGGCACGCGGAGCACCTAGTCCAACTGTTCACCGGGGAAGCGGCGCATCGGTGTCTATCATAGGGGTGTGGGGCGCAGGAGCTGCTTGCGCCCGATCTGGAGGTCGGCGGGGCTTGAATGGATGGCCGGGGGAAGGCGCAGGCAGGGGAGGAATACTGGGCCGGTGGTCGCTGGCGTTTCAAGGAAGATCGTCAACACTGACTGGCTAGAGGTAGATGAAGGCGATCTGCCCGTTCTTTGTACATCGGACGGTGCAGAAAAGATGGACTGACCTATTTGCTTTCAGTCGACTGTTATTTTCATAGAATCCTGTAGTAATTTAGTGTGCCATGCATGTTGTAGAGCTATCATATGTCTCCCATCATTTATTTCTCACCAACCTGCTATCTGCTACCTTTACACTGTACTAATTGTGCACACACTTCACCCATACTCACACTATTGTTTCTTTATGCATGGGTATTTCAGACTCTGATGCAGTGTTGATGAATGCAGAAAAGAAAAGATAGAAGTCGCTCTAGTGTAATTAAAAGATAAGCACTAAGCGTTTCAGCGCTCTAATGGGTGAAGTGTCAGCAGTTGGAGACAGTAAACGTAGCTCTGCAGTTGATGATCTCGATTTCCACACACAACCATCCCAGGTGCTTGCTTTAACTTCGCGCTGTCAAATGTGGTTGCATGTTGCATACGGTGTCTAGCTTGTATTGCTTCCAATTTGGTTAAATTGCATCTGCTTACTTTACACATTATACCTTTGATAATGACATGCCTTCCTGTTTTTGATACATACTACATATGTCTATTAACCATGTTCGTACATCAAACTAATGCTCTTTTGTATCCTTCGTCAATCACTTATGATGAAAAAGTCACCCGAGTGGGTTACTGTGAGACGCCCTACTCGTTTAAAGAGTGCAGTGTCATCCTCCCCACATGATTCTCAAGAAACAGCAAGGCTAAATGAAGATAGTCAACGTAGCTCTCTAGTTGATCACCGCAATTCCCCCACACCACCATCGCAGGTGCTTGCTCTTACTTGGCAGTGTGATATGTGGTTTCATGTTGCATATGGTGTCTACCTTGTAATGCTTCTAATTAGGGTAAATTACATCTGCTTAGTTAACACATTATACCTGTGAATATGACATGCCTTCCTGTTTTTGGTACATACTACGTCTTTCTATTAACCATGTTCTTACATTAAACTACTTTTCTTGTGTATCCCTCATCAATGCTCCAAATTTGTTAAATTGCATCTCCTTAGCTTACACATTATACATGTGAATATGACACGCCTTCCTGTTTTTGGTACATACTATATCTGTCTATCACACCATGTTCTTACATGAAACTACTCTTCTTGTGTATCCTGCATCAGTCACTTATGATGGGACACCTTTAAGTTGGCAGTGTGATATTGGTTTGCGTCTTGAATATGATTTATAGCATGTATTGCTTCTAGTTTGATGAACGCCACCTATGACGAGACAGTTTTAACTTGGTAGAGTGATATTGATTGCACCTTCCATATGGTGTCTTGCAGTGTTTCTAATTTGTTGAAGTGCCTTCTGCTTAGTTACCACATCATAGGTGTGAATATGTCAAGCCGTCCATTTTTTCGTACATATTCCATCCTCGTATCATGACTTTGCCTTTCATCAAAGTAGTGTTCGTTAGTATAATGCATTTATGAGTTCTGAAGAGCGAATGATATTCCTTTTTCTTGTTGGTATGACCTCACAATGCAAAATCAATAAAGCTGAAGGAAATTGGCAAGGCATTTGATGATGGTGGTCCTTCCGAGCAACTGAAACGGAGGTTCTCTACAGATTCTACTCCGCCATCCTCCCAACAAGATTCACAAGACAACGCAAGGCTAGACAGTCAACATAGCTGTGTAGATGATGAGCACATCTCCCCTACTCCACCATCACAGGTGCTTGCTCTAACTTGGCACTATTATATGTGGTTGCATGTTGTGTATGATGCCTAGCTTGTATTGCTTCTAACTTTGTTGAATTGCATCTGCTTACTTTACACATAATGCCTGTGAATATGACATGTGTTCTTGTTTCTACATCAGACTACTATTCTTGCATATCCCGCATCAGTCACTTATGATAAGGCACCTTTAAGTCGCCACTGTGATATTGGTTGTGTCTTGCATATGATTTCTAGCATGTACTGCTTCTAATTTGTTGAAACTCCATACAGTTTGAACTTGGCAGAGTGATATTGGTTGCATATTTCATATCGTGTCTAGCTTGCAGTGCTTCTAATTTGTTGAAATGCCTTCTGCTTAGTTACCACATCATAGGTGTGAATATGTCATACCATCCTGTTTTTCATACATATTCCATCCTCGCATCATGTGTTTGCCTTTCATCCGAGTAGTGTTCATCAGTATCATGCATGAATGAGTTTTGAAGAGCGAATTTTATTCCTTTTTCTTATCGGTTTGACTTCACAATGCAAAATCATTATAGCTGAAGGAAATTAGTTCGGCAGTGGATGATGGTGGTCCTTCGGAGCAACTCAAATAGGGGGTCTCTACAGATTCTACTCCGCCATCCTCCCAACAAGATTCGCAAGACAACACAAGGCTGGACAGTCAACGTAGCTGTGTAGATGATGAGCACAACTCCCCTACTCCACCATCACAGGTGCTTGCTCTAACTTGACACTATTATATGTGGTTGCATGTTGCGTATGATGTCTAGCTTGTATTGCTTCTAACTTGAATTGCATCTTCTTACTTTACACATAATGCATGTGAATATGACACGTGTTCCTATTTCTAGAACATACGTGTACATGATGAGCACATCTCCCCTACTCCACCATCACAGGTGCTTGCTCTTACTTGGAACTGTTATACGTGGTTGCGTTTTCCGTATGATGTCTAGTTTGTATTGCTTCTGATTATGTTGAATTGCATCTGCGTAGCTTACAACTTATACGTGCAACGATCACTTACCCATAAGACACATTTAACTTGGGACTGTGATGTAGGTTGCATCTTGCATTGTCTTCTAGCTTGTACTGCTTCTAATTTCTTGAAATGGCACTTACGACGAGACACTTTTTACCTAATAGAGTGATATTGGTTGCATGTTCATATGGTGCCTAGCTTTCATTTCTTCTAATTTTGTTGAAATGCCTTCCGCTTACTGTTTTTTCATACATATTCCATCCTCCTATCGTACGTGTGAATATGAAACGCTGTCTTTTTTGTATATATTCCATCCTCCTATCCTGCGCTTGCCTTACATCAAAGTAGTGTTCGTCTGTATCATGCATCAACCAGTTATGTAGAGCTAATTTTATTCATCTTCTTGTGGTTTTGACTTCATAAGGCAATATCAGAAAATAGGAAGGAAAAGAGTAAGTTAGGGGATGTTGGTGGTCCTCCGCACCGACGCAAACAGAGACTCTCTAGATTTGCCACCTACTGCTAATGAAGTTGAAGTCCCAAGTCTACATGATGAGTTCATCTCCCGTACTCCACCATCGCAGGTGCTTGCTCTAAGTTGACAGTGTGATAATTGGTTTCATGTTGCATATGTTGTCTAGCCTGTATTTCTTCTATTTTGATTAAATTGCACCTGCTGAGTTTATACATTATACATGTGCATATGACATGGCTTTCTGTGTCTAGAATACACTGCATCTATCTATCATACCATGTTCTTACATCAAAGTACTGCTGTTGTGTATCCCGCATCAGTCACTCATGATTGGACGCTTTTAACATGGCAGTTTGATAGTGGTTGCATCTTGCATTGATTTCTACGTTGTACTGCTTCTAATTTTTTGAATTGCCACTTATGACAAGACACTTTTAACTTGGCAGAGTAATATTGGTTGCATCTTTCATATGGTGTCTAGCTTGCATTACTTCTATTTTCTTGAAAATCCTTCTGCTTAGTTTGCACATCGTAGCTGTGAATATGTCATGTCATCCTGTTTTTCTTACATATTCCACCCTCATACGGTTGTCTTACATCAAAGTATTGCTTGTCTGTATCATGCATCAATGAGTTTTGAAGAGTGATTTTATTCTTTTGTGTTGTGGGTACAGCTTGGCATGGCCAAGTAAAAAAAGAGCAAGGAAAATAATATAGTAGGGAGTGCTGTTACTCGTCGAGTGAAACGGAAAAGGTTCTGCCGTCAAGATTCTGCTGGTACTTATAGTGCAGTAGAAGGTCCAAGTCCACCGGCTAAATATACAAACACAGTATCACCTACTCCACCAGCTGCAGCATCTGCTTCAACTATACCAGCATCTCAACCAGTTACTCGTTCGTTTGCTCCAGAACTGGCTAGTTCCCAAGCTGCCTTCACACCTAACACTACTTCCAAAGCACTACTGACACAACAGGACTTGGCAAGATCAGATGAACCTCATGAGCATCAACACCAAGACGGTACCTGACCGAGTCAAGTTGAAGTTGCATGCTCCTTTATATGTACTCTCACAGTTTGATGTACACTAACACTTTCCATATTCGTTGTTGAACTAGCACCACGGCGCAAGCAGAAACAGACATCAGGGATAATGCTTCACAGATTAACAAAATCTAAAGGAGGAAGTGAGATCCATTTTGAGGCGGGTTTAAAAAGGCCATGTGATGCTACAAAGTCAGCCAAGTTAGTATCAGAGGCAACCGTTGCCGTTAGGTGTCATGCACGTATCCTCCCAACGTGGATCCAGTATAGGAATGAGAAAGACAATACCCAGTTTAACACCTTCCTTGACCATTTATTCGTAAGTAATGTTATTTATCGCAATTAGTAATATTGTCTTTCTCTGTCCCATACTTTCTAGCTTCCTCCTAATAAGACTCACATTCTTTTTTCAACAGATGAGGTTCAAGTTGGATCGGAAAGATGATGCAACTAAACAAGCATGCACTCATGTTTTTCAGTCTACTCTACGACAGTATCGGTACCACCTTAGAAAATCTCACTTTGAAGGCAAGGCTAACAATGAAATCGCCCAAATATCTCCAGTGGAATATATTACAGATGAAGACTGGATAGCCCTCGTTAAACACTGGTCTGATCCAAAGTATCAGGTAGGCTAATGTATTTGATCAGACCACATATTGAACTTGTATTTATGTGTGTGCCTTACAAGTGTATCTTCTTCTAGGCTAACTGTTTGAAGAACAAAACCAACGGTTCTAAAGTGAAATTCCAACATACAACATGATCTCGTAGATATATTGCACACTGTGAGGCTCTTGTAAATAGCTGCTACTTCCTTCTTTTTTTGTGCCATATTATCGTATCTATATTGACTTGTTCCAAATACAGAGGAAAGCCCGCGCAGAACAAAAAGAACCTGAACCGAATGCAGTGCAAATCTTCAAGTATTGCCACACCAGCAAGATGAAGGGCATGAGCACACCAGTTCAAGCCGCTATTGTAAGTCCTTACTCCTCCCACCTTGAACTGATTGGTAATGTGATGTGTTCATTTAACTACTTGGTTTGCAGCCAATGTTAGTTACTCTGTTCACTTTTATTCACAGTTGTCTTAACGTATCATTTCACCTTACATGGTTTAAAAGAGATGAAGGATATTCTTTTGGTCTTGATCTGTAATCTAGTTGTTATGTTCACGTGCGCACACAATGATAAAATAGCCTGTTTGTTTTATATCTGTTTGCCCATGATATGAATGATGCCATACTATGTTCATCCTACTTTAAACCATGTCTCTTTATCCTTAGATGTCAACGAATGTGAGGAAATAGACAATACAGTAGGCATGCTACATGGACATATGCTCCGAAAGTGATTTTATTATGTAGTTGGCACTACAATACATGCTAATGTATTACAGTAGTTCACCAAAATAAGTTATGTATAAACATTTCACCTACTTTGTTTGTTTTTGTCTCATTATTAACTTATCTGGTACACTAATCTACAAGTTCAAACTTTCAGGAAGCTATGGAACAAATGATTGAACAGCCACAACCACCTGAAGGTGACGAGGCTACTACAGGCACAATGTCACCTCTTGCTGCTGTGCGTCAGTATCTCTCCACTAACAGTGCAAAAAGCACCTTCCTGCATACTTCTGGGTTGGTTGTCAAGGTAACCTCGTCCAAATCGCCTACTGAACAAAATTTTCCTGCTAGACAGAGTGATATACCTGTGCTCCAGACACAAGTCCAATCCCTAATGGATGTTGTTTCGGAAACAAGAATAGTGGTTGAGAAATGTCGTCAAGATATGAATGATTTTGAAACCAGACTATCAGACATTCGCTTCGTTGTTCAAGAGCAATGGCGGAAAAAAGGTGGAGATCGTGCTGCTCCATCAGATTCTACAGCCTGAAACATTAGCACTCAGGTTAAATGATCTGTGCTTCTATACATCTGATGGTGCTTTTATCTAGAAGGACTGTAAACTTTATGCCAACAGGCCTTTTGTTGTATGGTTGGAATTTATTTTGTTGTGATACAACATTTATGATGCTGCCTCAGGCTGCAGTAATTACGACGCTATTTTTGTATAGTGTAGGTTTATCTTAGTAATGTATTCGGTCGAAAGCTTCATAGGATCCCAACATGCCAACATTCGTCGGGCCCATTCCAATTGGGCTAAAAATGATTACGGGCCGAAATTGGCATGTATCCCACTAAAAATATCTGGGCCTAAATCAGCATAAGCTTTCATATTTTTCTGGTAGGCCTGTGCCCATAGTGGGCCTTTAACAGGCCCAAACATAATTTGGGCCCTCAGTAAAAATAGGCCGTTTACAGGTGTAAATATCTCGAGCCCATAAAAAACATGGGCCTTTAATAGATCGAAAGTGAGATTGGGCCCTGATTGTGCCAAATAACCCACTGGACTTAGCAAGCCGAAATGGTGGCCTATTTACGATGTGGATCTTTAACAGGCCGAAATTTGGACGGGCGTAAATGTGCCGACCTAATACACAGACCTTTAACAGGCCGGAACTTCGGTCGGGCTAGATTATCGTCATTTTTATATGGGTCGTTAATGGGCTCGATATGACGTTGGGCCACATACGGCCCATGGATTACGTCCGGCGTTAACAGGCCGAAAATGACAACAGGCTGAAAGTGTCCCAAAGCTATAGTGGGCCTCTAACAGGCCGAATGTCAGACATGGCCGAATATGACCCAAATCCTTCACGGTCGTTTATGGGCCGAAAGTTTTGATGGCCTATAAGTGGGCCCAAATGAAGCCGGACCTTTAACAGGCCGAAAATACACCGGGACGTAATTCGGCCCAATTACTTAGCGGACTGTTAACGGGCCAGAAGTGACCATGGGCCGCGTTGATGACAAGTTTAGGACAGGCAGTTGATGGGCCGATTTGACAGAGAATGTTGGGCCTTTAGCTGGGCCGGCCCATTATGGTCTGTAGAATCTTGTGGGCCTTTAGCTGGGTCGGCCCATTATGGTCTGCAAAATCTTGTGGGCCTTTAGCTGGGCTGGCCCATTATGGTCTGCAAAATCGTGTGGGCCTTTAGCTGGGCCGGCCCAATATGGTCCGTTAAATTTTGTGGGCCTTTGGTTGGGCCGGCCCATTTAAACTTTGTGGGCCACATTTGAGCCGGTCCACGTGTCAACATATCATAGGCCCATCTCGACCGTTGGTTGAGTGACACATGTGCCAACGCGGAGCTGACGCGTGGATCCATCAGCCAATGAGAATTTTACACGTGGAAAATCGGCATTGGTTGTGGCTGTTAACGGGTTATCGGATCCAAAATCCGACCCGATAGCTTAACGGCATTCCATTATGGTGGATGCCACGTGTCGGTCACCCTTGACGAAAGCACTTCTGTGACACGCGATTTATCGTCATGGAAGTGGACACTTCCGTGATGATAATTTTGGCAATGTCATGGAACACTTCTACGACAGAACAGGTATGACTATCTTGATTCTATCATAAATTTGTCATGGATGTACATGCATGACAGAAAACGCGACCTACTGTGACAAACACGTATCCATCACGGAAGTGTATTTTTTTTGTCATGATATGGGTATGGGCACTCCCTTGGCAACTGCCAAGCTTGGGGGAGTGCCCCGGTATCGTATCACCATCACTTTTATCTTACCGTTTTTCTTAGTTCGATCCTTTTGGTAATATCTTGATCTAGTAGTATAAAGTTCTTAGTATGATCTAGTTGTGAGTTTTGCTTTATGATCCTCCTATGTAATCGAGTCCGTGAGCTATATATAATAAAGATTAGTGTTTAGTCAAGGGCTTGATTATTTTGCCATGATCCTTGAGTGAATAAAAGAAAAGAGAAAGAATAAAAAGGAAATAAAAGAGATCATATGGATCTTATGGAGAGTAATGAGCTCACATAGAAAAAGTATGATGAATAAAAGCTGTTGAGAGTTGAAAAACATAGTTTTGGTCATCGTTGCAATTAATAGGAAGTAATAAAGAAATAGAGGTCTTCACATACAAATATACTATCTTGGACATCTTTTATGATTGTGAGCACTCATTAAAATATGACATGCTAAAGAGTTGACGTTGGACAAGGAAGACAATGTAATGGGTTATGTTTTCTTACATCTGAGATAAATTATATTGTCATGGATCATCCAACATGGTTGAGCTTGCCTTTCCCTCTCATGCTAGCCAATTCTTTGCACCAAGTAGAGATACTACTTGTGCTTCCAAACACCCTTAAACCAGTTTTGCCATGAGAGTCCACCATACCTACCTATGGATTGAGTAAGATCCTCCAAGTACGTTGTCATCGGTGCAAGCAATAAAAATTACCCTCTAAATATGTATGACTTATTAGTGTGGGAGAAAATAAGCTTTATAAGATCGTGTGATATGGAAGAAATAAAAGCGACAGACTGCATAATAAAGGTCCATATCGCAAGTGGCAATATAAAGTGACGTTCTTTCGCATTAAGATTTTGTGCATCCAACCATAAAAGCGCATGACAACCTCTGCTTCCCTCTGCGAAGGGCCTATATTTTACTTTTATCTCCTACCTTACATAAGAGTCATGGTGATCTTCACCTTTCCTTTTTACATTTTATCTTTTGGCAAGCACAATATGTTGGAAAGATCCTGGTATATATGGCTAATTGGATGTGAGTTTTCATGAACTATTATTGTTGACATTGCCCTTGAGGTAAAACATTGGGAGGCAAAACTATAAGCCCCTATCTTTCTTTGTGTCCGATTAAAACTCCATACCCATAAGTATTGCGTGAGTGTTAGCAATGGTGAAAGACTATATGGTAGTTGAGTATGTGGACTTGCTGAAAAGCTCTTATATATTGACTCTTTCCTATGTTATGATAAATTGCAATTGCTTCAATGACTATGATTATAGTTTGTAAGTTTTCAATGAAGTTTATGATTCATACTTGAAATTGTGATTGAATTGTTACCCTAGCATAAGAGATCATATGACAAGAATTATATAAGTTGTTGTTCTAAGAATGATCATGATGCCCTCATGTCCGTATTTTATTTTTATCGACACCTCTATCTCTAAACATGTGGACATATTTTTCGATTTCGGCTTTCGCTTGAGGACAAGCGAGGTGTAAGCTTGGGGGAGTTGATACGTCCGTTTTGCATCATGCTTTTATATCGATATTTATTGCATTATGTGTTGTTATTACACATTATGTCACAATACTTATGCCTATTCTCTCTTATTTTACAAGGTTTACATAAAGAGGGAGAATGCCGGCAGCTGGGATTCTGGGCTGGAAAAGGAGCAAGTATTAGAGACCTATTCTGCACAACTCCAAAAGTCCTGAAACTTCACGGAAGTCATTTTCAGAATATATAAAAAATACCGAGTGCAAGAAGTTCACCAGGGGGGCCACACCCTGCCCACGAGGGTGGGGGCGCGCCCTATCCCCTGGGCGCGCCCCCTGCCTCGTGGGCCCCTGGTGGCCCTCCGATGTCCATCTTCTGCTATATGAAGTCTTTCGATGAGGAAAAAATCATAAGGCATCTTTCCGGACGAGACTCCGCCGCCACGAGGCAGAACCTTGGTGGAACCAATCTAGGGCTCCGGCGGAGCTGTTTTGCTGGGGAAACTTCCCTTCGGGAGGGGGAAATCATCGCCATTGTCATCACCAACACTCCTCTCATCGGGAGAGGGCAATCTCCATCAACATCTTCACCAGCACCATCTCCTCTCAAAACCCTAGTTAATCTCTTGTATCCAATTCTTGTCTCCATGTCCGGGATTGGTACCTGTGGGTTGCTAGTAGTGTTAATTACTCCTTGTAGTTGATGCTAGTTGGTTTATTTGGTGGAAGATCATATGTTCAGATCCTATATGCATATTAATACTCCTCTGATTATGAACATGAATATGCTTTGTGAGTAGTTACATTTGTTCCTGAGGAAATGGGAGAAGTCTTGCTATTAGTAGTCATGTGAATTTGGTATTTGTTCGATATTTTGATGAGATGTATGTCGTCTCTCCTCTAGTGGTGTTATGTGAATGTCGACTACATGAAACTTCACCATTATTTGGGCCTAGAGGAAGGCATTGGGAAGTAATAAGTAGATGATGGGTTGCTAGAGTGACAGAAGCTTAAACCCTAGTTTATGCGTTGCTTCGTAAGGGGCTGATTTGGATCCATATGTTTCATGCTACGGTTAGGTTTACCTTAATACTTTTGTTGTAGTTGCGGATGCTTGCAATAGAGGTTAATCATAAGTGGGATGCTTGTCCAAGTAAGGACAGCACCCAAGCACCGGTCCACCCACATACCAAATTATCAAAGTACCGAACACGAATCATACGAACGTGATGAAAACTAGCCTGACGATATTCCCATGTGTCCTCGAGGAGTGCTTTACATCATATAAGAGTTTGTCCAGGCTTGTCCTTTGCTACAAAAAGGATTGGGCCACCTTGCTGCACTTTATTTACTTTTGTTACTTGTTACTCGTTACAAATTATCCTATCACAAAACTATCTGTTACCTATTATTTCAGTGCTTGCAGAGAATACCTTGCTGAAAACCGCTTATCATTTCCTTCTGCTCCTTGTTGGGTTTGACACTCTTACTTATCGAAAGGACTAGATAGATCCCCTATACTTGTGGGTCATCAATGGGTGGGTGAAAGCTAATGTAGATAGGGCAATTTCCAAGGTTGGCGAGCGGGGAGGAGCAGGTGTAGTTCTTCGAAATCAGGAGGGGTGTTCCTAGGAGGAGCTTGTCGTGCTCTCTCAGTGCATAGAACCGGCAAGGGTGGAGCTTTACGCCCGCAGAAGAGCAGTAAAACTCGCAGATGAACTAAATGTACAAAACTTGCATGTAGAGATGGACTGCCGTGAGATTGTATGCAAACTGCAGTGCAAGGAGAAGGACTTATCACCGCTAGGGCCCGTCATCGAAGAGGTGAAGCAAATGATGGAATCAAGGGATAGATGGAAAATAACTTGGGTTAGACGATCTGCCAACAATGTACCTCATCTGTTAGCTAGGGAGTGTGTGGCGAATAATCTTTGTAAGGTGTGGCTACATGAACCACCTGATTGTATCTTATAGGTTGTGTTAGACGAGATCCCTGGTTGGGGTGTTTAAATAAAGTTCTTAGTGAGTTTCAAAAATAAAACCTCCATGATACAACTCGGAGGAACATGTAACCAAGTCTCACAAGTTTTATTTAAACAACCATATCTAGCTAAATTATGAGCCGCCAAACTGGTAGATCGCCTCACCCGTCTGAACTCCTCATGTAGTTGAGAGACCAAAATCATACTCTCATTGCCTCGAATTAGTTGACTCGGATTTGTCTCGATATGATATTACCGCAAATAAAGTGATTAAATAGGAAAATCGGCTACAGTTTGAGACAATAATCTTTATAGCTTTAGGCTGGTCATAGCGGGAAGTAAAACTTAGACTAATAATATGCATATGTTACTAGTCTATGTTACTAAATTTTTTCTTTATAATACAATACGGATACATATGCTCATATATACGTGTACGCTCACCCTTAAGAGCACACACGCACACCATACTCATATGAGCACCTCGAGCCGACATATCATCTTGAAATTGACAAAGTCACCACATGCGCCTTTTAGTCGATGGGAATGTCTCCTCCCACTAAACACACATCGCCAGAAATTCTGAAACAAATTCAGGAAAATGCGAGCACCAGGACTTGAACATTGGTGGGCTAGGGATACCACTGTCCTCCCAGCCATCCACTTAGATTAGTACCTTCATAGTGAGCAGTAATATGTGTGGTGTCAATGTAAGCCTTCATTTATTTAGATATAAACTATTTTGTCTTACGATGAGTTATGTAATAAACACCTCTCTACTCATTACATAGTAGTGATCTAAATGTTTTTATATTTCTTTATGGAGGGAGTAGTTACATAAGCAATTATTTTGGGTTTCGTTATGTCATTAAGCTCATTGTAATGGGGAGTATCATATACTAGTATCATGCATATGATACTAGTGTGTGATATTACCTCCATAAGACTACCCACAGTGGGAGTAACATAGGTAGTAACATCACACATATCTAGATAAAATAGATGATGTGACAAGCAATAAATGAAGAAAGAGAGGAAAGTGGTAACATAGCTAGTTACTAGTAGTATGAATAACATCACACATATCAAGGCAAGATGAGTATATAGCCTAATAAATGAAGTGTTGCATGTTATCACACATATGTTACTCCCCACTGTATGTTCTGGGAATTGCACGATGTATTGCTCATGTGCAAAGGCACGTATATATGATGTACAAGAGGTGGGCCACGACCTCAACTATACAAGGAACTAGGAGGTGGGCCCAATACACACATATGCACAACACATATACTCAACACCCCCGCAGTCGAAGCGGCATCGTGGCTGACGCAAAGACTGGACAGGAACTCCTCAAATGACGCCGCGGGCAAGCCCTTGGTCATGATATCTGCAAATTGTTGGGAAGTAGGGACGCGTAGAACATGAATATGGCTGAGGGCCACCTGTTCTCGAACAAAATGAATATCCAACTCAATATGCTTGGTCCGACAATGATGTACTGGGTTGACAGAGAGATAGACCACCAAAACATCATCGCAGTATACCACCATAGCACGATCCACATGACATGAGAGCTCGTGAAGACGTTGGCAAAGCCACGAACACTCGACGACGACGTTGGCTACCGCATGATACTCAGCCTCAACACTGGAGCGAGAGACCATAGGCTGCCAATTAGACGACAATGAGATGAGTGATGGTCCAAGGAAGACACAATAGCCTGAGGTGGAGCGACGGGTGTCAGGACAGCCCGCCCAGCCTGCATCAGAGTAGGCAGTGAGGGCGGTGTCGGCGGAGGTGGAGAGCGTGATGCCAAGATCCATAGTGCCACAGACATAGCGGAGAATCCGCTTGATAGCAGCCCAGTGAACATCCCGAGGAGCGTGCATGTGGAGACACACCTGCTGCATGGCAGACTGGATCTTCGGTCGAGTTAGAGTGAGGTACTGAAGAGCACCAATGATAGACCAGTAGAATGTAGCATCCGAAGCTAGAGAACCATCCGTGGCAGAGAGCTTGGCCTTCGTATCAACAGGCATAGCGGCAGGCTTGCAGTTAAGCATGGCAGCACGATCCAGGAGCTCATGAGCGTACTTCCATTGATGGAGAAAGAAGCCATCCGGATGGCGCACCACCTCAAGACCGAGGAAGTAGTGCAAAGGATCCAAGTCCTTGATGGCGAACTCGGCGCGAAGACGATCAGTAAGCTGACCGAGAAGGCCAGCTATGCATGCCGTTAGGATGATGTCGTCGACACAGAGCAGCAGGTAGGCCGTGTCGGAGCCCTGGTGATAGACGAAGAGCGATGCATCCGAGCGAATGGAGCGGAACCCGAGCAGGTGTAGAAACGTCGCGATAAGCTGGTACCAAGCGCACGGGGCCTGCTTGAGCCTGTACAAGGACCGCGAAAGCAGGCACATGCGGTCGGGAAGTGCGGGACCGACGAACCCCATGGGCTGCTGACAGAAGACCTGCTCCTCGAGGTGACCATGAAGGAAGGCGTTGGAGACGTCCATCTGGTGCACCAGCCAAGCACGGGAGACCGCAAGGTGGAGAACCATGCGAATCGTGTCGGGCTTAACGACCGGAGTGAAGGTGTCGATGAAGTCGATGCCAGCACGCTGCCGGAAGACACGAACAACCCACCACGCTTTGTAGCGATCAAGGGTACCATCGGGACGGAGCTTGTGTTTGAAGACCCACTTCCCGGTAATCACGTTGGCATGCCAGGGACGGGGGACAAGCTGCCACGTCCGGTTGCGCACTAGGGCGTCAAACTCCTCTTGCATCGCAGCCATCCAGAGCGGGTCACGAAGAGCGGCTCGAATGGAGGACGGCAATGGCAATGGCGCAGAGGTGGATGCCGTTTGGATGTAGTCATCGGAGACATAGCATGAACTCGAGCGAAAAACTCCCGCACGGCCGTGGGTGACCGGACCAGCCGCGGGAGACTCAGCCGCAGCCGCGGGTGAAGAGGACGCCCAGACCAAGCCCGCGGGGGCCGTAGGAGCCACGCTGGCTGCAAGGGCCATGCTGGCTGAGGGAGTCCTGGATTAGGGGGTCCTCGGGTGTCCGGGATACTGGATATGGGCCGGATTGATGGCCGTGAAGATACAAGGCAGAAGTCCTTCCCCCGTGTCCGGGTAGGACTCTCCTATGCGTGGATGGCAAGATCGGTGTCCAGATATGTAATTTCCTTCCTCTATAAACCGACTATGTACAACCCTAGGCCCCTCCAGTGTGTATATAAACTGGAGGGTTTAGTCCATAGAGGCTATCAGAATTTATAGAGGCTAGACAGCTAGGGTTTAGCCATTACGATCTTGATATGTCTCCATCGTATGTACTTTTCCAAACACTTTTGCCCTTGTTTTGGACTCTAACTTGCATGATTTGAATGGAACTAACCTGAAATGACGCTGTTTTCAACAGAATTGCCATGGTGTTATTTTTGTGCAGAAATAAAAGTTCTCGGAATGACCTGAAAATCAACGGAGAATTATTTTGGAATATATAATAAATACTGGAAGGAGGATCCACGTCAGGGGGGCCTCCACCTGTCCACGAGGGTGGGGGCGCGCCCCCTGCCTCATGGCCCCCCTGACGCTCCACCGACCTCAACCTTGACTCCATATATTCACTTTCAGGGAGAAAAAACCAGAGAGAAGGATTCATCGCATTTTACGATACAGAGCCGCCGCCAAGCCCTAAACTCTCTCGAGAGGGCTGATCTGGAGTCCGTTCGGGGCTCCGGAGAGGGGAATCCGCTGCCATCGTCATCATCAACCATCCTCCATCACCAATTTCATGATGCTCACCGCTGTGCGTGAGTAATTCCATCGTAGGCTTGCTGGACGGTGATGGGTTGGATGAGATCTATCATGTAATCGAGTTAGTTTTGTTAGGGTTTGATCCCTAGTATCCACTATGTTCTGAGATTGATGTTGCTATGACTTTGCTATGCTTAATGCTTGTCACTAGGGCCCGAGTGCCATGATTTCAGATCTGAACCTATTATGTTTTCATCAATATATGAGAGTTCTTGATCCTATCTTGCAAGTCTATAGTCACATATTATGTGTTATGATCCGTTAACCCCGAAGTGACAATAATCGGGATACTTATCGGTGATGACCGTAGTTTGAGGACTTCATGTATTCCACTATGTGTTAATGCTTTGGTCCGGTACTCTATTAAAAGGAGGCCTTAATATCCCTTAGTTTCCAATAGGACCCCGCTGCCACGGGAGGGTAGGACAAAAGATGTCATGCAAGTTCTTTCCATAAGCACGTATGACTATATTCGGAATACATGCCTACATTACATTGATGAACTGGAGCTAGTTCTGTGTCACCCTAGGTTATGACTGTTACATGATGAACCGCATCCGGCATAATTGTCCATCACCGATCCATTGCCTACGAGCTTTCCATCTATTATTCTTCGGTTATTTACTTTTTCGTTGCTATTATTATCATCACTACAAAACACCAAAAATATTATTTTCGCTACTGTTACTTTTACCACCGTTACCACTACTATCATATTACTTTGCTACTAAACACTTTGTTGCAGATATTAAGTTTCCAGGTGTGGTTCAATTGACAACTCAGTTGCTAATAGTTGAGAATATTCTTTGGATCCCCTTGTGTCGAATCAATAAATTTGGGTTGAATACACTACCCTCAAAAACTGTTGCGATCCCCTATACTTGTGGGTTATCAAGACTATTTTCTGGCGCCGTTGCCGGGGAGCATAGCTCTATTCTTTGAGTTACTTGGGACTTATATCTGCGTATCATTATGAAGAACATGAAAGATCCAAGAACCAAAATTTATCCCTCAACTACGAGGGGAGGTAAGGAACTGCCATCTAGCTCTGCACTTGATTCACCTTCTATTTTCAGTAAGCTTGCGACACCTAAACCTGCTTCTGTTATTAATTCTGATATGTTGCATGCTATTGATGATGCCACTTTTGCTATGCATGATACTTATGATGAAACTACTTCTATGCTTGATACTACTGTGCCACTTGGTGAATTTCTTGATGAACAAATTGCTAGGGCTAGAGAGAATGAAATTATTGAAACTGATAATATTGATGAAAGTGATGATGAAGATTCTCCCCCTAGATATGAATTACCTGTTGTGCCTGAGGGCTATGTTATGGATGAATAAACTGCTAGAGATTTTCTTGCTTGCAATGATAGGAGTGATCTTAAGAAACTATTAGCTTAGCTGAAACCAAAAACTCTGAATGCTAGAATGAAATATGATCCTGCTTGTGCTACTTCACCTATCTTTGTTACTGATAAGGATTATGAATTCTCTGTCGACCTTGAGATAATTACTTTAGTTGAATCCGATCCTTTCTATGGCTATGAATCTGAAATTGTTGTGGCACATCTTACTAAATTAAATGATATAGCCACCCTGTTCACTAATGATGAGAAAACTCACTACTATTATATCCTTAAGATATTTCTGTTCTCATTAAAGGGTGATGCTAAGATATGGTTTAATTCTCTTGATCCTGGTTGTGTGCGTAGTCCCCGGGATATGATTTATTACTTATCTACTAAATATTTCCCTGCTCATAAGAAACAAGCTTCTTTAAGGGAAATATATAACTTTGTGCAAATTGAAGAAGAGAGTCTCCCACAAGCTTGGGGGAGGCTTCTCCAATTACTTAATGCTTTGCCTGATCATCCTCTTAAGAAAATGAAATACTTGATATCTTTTATAATGGACTAACCGATGCTTCGAGAGACCACCTGGATAGTTGTGCTGGTTGTGTTTTTAGGGAAAGAACACTAGATGAAGCTGAAATTCTATTGAATAATATGTTGACTAATGAAAATAATTGGACACTTCCTGGTCCAATCCCTGATCCAATTCCTGAACCAACTCCTAAGTCGACTCAGAAGAAAAGGGGTATTCTACTTCTCAGTCCTGAAGATATGCAAGAGGCAAAGAAATCTATGAAAGAAAAAGGTATTAAAGATGAAGATGTTAAGAGTTTACCTCCTATTGAAGAAATACATGGTCTTAATTGATACGTCTCCAACGTATCTATAATTTTTTATTGCTCCATGCTATATTATCTATTGTTTTGGACTATATTGGGCTTTATTTTCCACTTTTATATTATTTTTGGGACTAACCTATTAACCGGAGGCCCAGCCCAGAATTGCTGTTTTTTGCCTATTTCAGGGTTTCGAAGAAACGGAATATCAAATGGAGTCCAAACAGAATAAACCTTTCTGGAACGTGATTTTCTTCCCGAATATGACCCAGGAGACTTGGACCCTACGCCAAGGAAGCTTCGAGGTGAGCACGAGGTAGGGGGCGCGCCCTATACCCCCAGGCGCGCCCCCACCCTTGTGGGCCCACCGAAGCTCCACCGATGTACTTCTTCCTCCTATATATACCTATGTACCCCCAAACGAACGGAGAGGGAGCCAAAAACCTAATTCCACCACTGCAACTTTCTGTATCCACGAGATCCCATCTTGGGGCCTGCTCCGGAGCTCCGCCGGAGAGGGCCGTCATCACGGAGGGCTTCTACATCATCATATCCTCTCCGATGAAGTGTGAGCACTGTTCAAGATATCTTCCGATATGCCGATAAATCGGCCGATTTATCGCTTACCGTTGTCAGACCGATAAGATAAATCGGCCGATAAATCAGCCGATATGGCGATAAATCGGCCGGTATGCCGATAAACTGGCCGATTTACCCCTTATCATGGGTCGACCGATAAGTTCCCGATAAGCGATATCCCCAACATTGAGTGTGAGTAGTTTACCTCAGACCTTCGGGTCCATAGTTATTAGCTAGATGGCTTCTTCTCTCTTTTTGGATCTCAATACAAAGTTCTCCCCATCTCTCGTGGAGATCTATTCGATGTAATCTTCTTCTTTTTGCGGTGTGTTTGTTGATACCAATGAATTGTGGGTTTATGATCAAGTCTATCTATGAATAACAATTGAATCTTCTCTGAATTCTTTTATGTATGATTGGTTATCTTTGCAAGTCTCTTCAAATTATCCATTTGGTTTGGCCAACTAGATTGGTAGTTCTTGCCATGGGAGAGGTGCTTAGCTTTGGGTTCGATCTTGCGGTGTCCTTTCCTAGTGACAGAAGGGGCAGCAAGGCACGTATTGCATCGTTGCCATCGAGGATAACAAGATGGGGTTTATTTCATATTGCATGTATTTATCTCTCTACATCATGTCATCTTGCTTAAAGCATTACTCTGTTTTTAACTTAATACTCTAGATGCATGCTGGATAGCGGTCAATGAGTGGAGTAATAGTAGTAGATGCAGAATCGTTTCGGTCTACTTGTCACGGACGTGATGCCTGTATACATGATCATGCCTAGATATTCGCATAACTATGCTCAATTCTGTCAATTGCTCAACAGTAATTTGTTCACCCACCGTAGAATACTTATGCTCTTGAGAGAAGCCACTAGTGAAACCTATGGCCCCGGGGTCTATTCTCATCATATCAATCTCCATCACTTTAATCTTGCTTTGCTTTTTTACTTTGCCTTTTACTTTTCACTTTGCATCTCTATACCAAAAATACCAAAAATATTATATCTATCTGATCTCACTCTCGTAAGTGACCGTGAAGGGATTGACAACCCCTAATTGCGTTGGTTGCGAGTAGCTATCGTTTTGTGCAGGTACGAGGGACTTGAGCGTGGCCTCCTACTGGATTGATACCTTGGTTCTCAAAAACTAAGGGAAATACTTACGCTACTCTGCTGCATCATCCTTTCCTCTTCGGGGAAATCCAACGCAAGCTCAAGAGGTAGCAAGAAGAATTTCTGGCGCCGTTGCCGGGGAGTCTACGCAAAAAGTCAACATACCAAGTACTCATCACAATCCTTATCTCTCGCATTACATTATTTGCCTTTTGCCTCTCTTTTCCTCTCCCCCACTTCACCCTTGCCATTTTATTCGCCCTCTCTTTCCCAATCTCCTTCTCCTTCTCCGCCCCTTTTTTCCGTTTACCTCTTTTTGCCCGCTTGCTTTTTGTTTTCTCGTGTGTTGTATTCCTTGTTTGTCGCGATGTCTCAACTGAGATTTGGTGATCTTCACCTTAAAAGGTTAGAGCAGATCGAAAACAACGTTAGGAAGTTTATGGTTTTGAAATTTGAGCATAATAATTTCTTTAGAAACGAGCTTAAGGAACAAAAAGGTTTTATGAGTTATATGAATAAAGAGCTTGATAATATGTCTAAAGAAATTGATGGTATAAGATCCCAAATTGCTCGTCTAGAAAAGATGACTGCTGAAATTTCGGATATGCAAGCCACCCTAGTCAATAAGATGGCCTCTAAACCGAATTCCTATGGAAATGAAGATGAAGATCTAAAAGTTATTGATGTGCCTCCTATCAAATCTTTGTTTTGCACTATGAATCTTGATGAAACTGAATTGATCTTCCTTTACCTAGAAGGCGTTCTAAAAATTCGGAGTATTTAGATCTCTATGATGAAATTGATGAAAGTGGGATTGAAAGAAATAAAACTCTAGATGTTGCTAAACCCACTATATTGGATTTCAAGAAATTTAATTATGAAAGTTGCTCTTTAATTGATTGTATTTCCTTGTTGCAATCCGTGCTAAATTCTCCACATGCTTATAGTCAAAAGAAAGCCTTCACCGAACATATTGTTGATGCCTTAATGCAATCTTATGAAGAAAAACTTGAGTTGAAAGTTTCTATCCCTAGGAAACTCTATGATGACTGGGAACCAACTATTAAAATTAAAATTAAAGATCATGAGTTTTATTCTTTGTGTGACTTGGGTGCTAGTGTCTCCACTATCCCCAAAACTTTGTGTGATTTGCTAGATTTCCGTGATTTTGATGATTGCTCTCTAAACTTGCATCTTTCGGATTCTACTATTAATAAACCTATGGGAAGGATTAATGATTTTATTATTGTTGCAAATAGGAATTATGTGCCCGTAGATTTCATTGTTCTTGATATAGATTGCAATCCTTCTTGCCCTATTATTCTTGGTAGACCTTTCCTTAGAACGGTTGGTTCGATTATTGATATGAAGGAAGGGAATATTAGATTTCAATTTCCATTAAAAAAGGGCATGGAACACTTTCCAAGAAAGAAAATAAAATTCCCATATGAAACTATCATGAGATCCACTTATGGATTGCCTACCAAAGATGGCAATACCTAGATCTATCCTCGCTTTTATGCCTAGCTAGGGGCGTTAAACGATAGCGCTTGTTGGGAGACAACCCGATTTTATTTTTATTCCTTGATTTTTGCTCCTGTTTAGTAATAAATAATTTATTTAGCCTCTGTTTTTGTTGTGTTTTTTGTGTTTAATTAGTGTTTTTGCCAAGTAGAACCGTTGGGAAGACTTGGGGAAAGTCTTGTTGAACTTGCTGTAAAAAACAGAAACTTTAGCGCTCAAGAGAACTGCTGTCATTTTTATTTGGAGAGTGATATTTAGTTAATTCTTTTTTCAGATGATTAATATATAAATTCCTCACCTCTATAAATTTATTTTAGAATTTTTGGGGTTCCAGATCTTGCGCTAGCTACAGATTACTACAGACTGTTCTGTTTTTGACAGATTCTGTTTTTCGTGTGTTGTTTGCTTATTTTGATGAATCTATGGCTAGTAAAATAGTTTATAATCCATATAGAAGTTGTAATACAGTAGGTTTAACACCAATATAAATAAAGAATGAGTTCATTACAGTACCTTGAAGTGGTCTTTTGTTTTCTTTCTCTAACGGAGCTCACGAGATTTCTATTGAGTTTTGTGTTGTGAAGTTTTCAAGTTTTGGGTGAATTCTTTTGATGGATTATGGAACAAGGAGTGGCAAGAGCCTAATATTGGGGATTCACATGGAACCCCCAAGATAATCCAAGGACACCAAAAAGTCAAAGCTTGGGGATGCCCCGGAAGGCATCCCCTCTTTCGTCCACTTCCATCGGTAATTTACTTGGAGCTATATTTTTATTCACCAACATGATATGCGTTTTGCTTGGAGCGTCTTGTATTATTTGTGTCTTTGTGTTTTAGTGTGCCACAATTATCCTTGCTGTACACACCTTTTGAGAGATCCATAATGAATTAAAATTTGATAGAATACTCTATGTGCTTCACCTATATCTTTTGAGCGTTATAATTTTGCTCTATGTGCTTCACTTATATCTTTTGAGCTATGTAGTTTTGCTCTATGTGCTTCACTTATATCTTTTGAGCGTTATAATTTTGCTCTATGTGCTTCACTTAGATCTTTTAAGAGCACGGTGGTGGATTTGTTCTAAAGAAATTATTGATCTCTCATGCTTCACTTAAATTATTTTGAGAGTTTCTTAATAGCATGGTAATTTGCTTAATAATAATATGCTTGGTATTCAAGATTTGTGAAACTTTCTTTTGAGTGCATTGCATACTAAGAAAAGATTGAAGCATGGTAATTGTTTTGAGATATGGAGGTGATAATATTAGAGTCATGCTAGTTGAGTAGTTGTGAATTTAAAGAATACTTGTGTTAAAGTTTGTGATTCCCGTAGCATGCACGTATGGTAAACCGTTATGTGATGAAGTCGGAGCATGATTTATTTATTGATTGTCTTCCTTATGAGTGGCGGTCGGGGATGAGCGATGGTCTTTTCCTACCAATCTATCCCCCTAGGAGCATGCGCGTAATACTTTGCTTTGATAACTTCTAGATTTTTGCAATAAGTATATGAGTTCTTTATGACTAATGTTGAGTCCATGGATTATATGCACTTTTTCCCATCCTTCCACCATTGCTATCCTCTCTAATACCGCGCACTTTTCGCCGGTATCATACACCTACCATATACCTTCCTCAAAACAGCCACCATACCTACCTATTATGGCATTTCCATAGCCATTCCGAGATATATTGCCATGCAACTTTCCACCGTTCCATTTATTATGGTACGCTCCATCATTGTCATATTGCTAGCATGATCATGTAGTTAACATCGTATTTGTGGCAAAGCCACCATTCATAATTCTTTCATACATGTCACTCTTGATTCATTGCATATCCCGGTACACCGCCGGAGGCTTTCATATAGAGTCATATTTTGTTCTAAGTATCGAGTTGTTGAGTTGTAAGAAAAATAAAAGTGTGATGATCATCATTTTTAGAGCATTGTCCCAAGTGAGGAAAGAATGATGGAGACTATTATTCCCCCATAAGTCGGGATGAGACTCGGGAAAAAAAAAAAAAAAAAAAAAAAAAAAGAGGCCATAAAAAAGGCCCAAATAAAAAAAGAGAAAAAAATGATGAGAGAAAAAGAGAGAAGGGACAATGTTACTATCCTTTTACCACGCTTGTGCTTCAAAGTAGCACCATGATCTTCATGATAGAGAGTCTCTCGTTATGTCACTTTCATATACTAGTGGGAATTTTACATTATAGAGCTTGGCTTGTATATTCCAATGATGGGCTTCCTCAAAATGCCCTAGGTCTTCGTGAGCAAGCAAGTTGGATGCACACCCACTTAGTTTCTTTTGATGAGCTTTCATATACTTATAGCTCTAGTGCATCCGTTGCATGGCAATCCCTACTCACTCACATTGATATCTATTGATGGGCATCTCCATAGCCTGTTGATACGCCTAGTTGATGTGAGACTATCTTCCCCTATTTTTGTCTTCTCCACAACGACCATACTATTCCACATATAGTGCTATATCCATGGCTCACGCTCATGTATTGCGTGAAGATTGAAAAAGTTTTGAAAAAGTTAGAGTATGAAACAATTTCTTGGCTTGTCATCGGGGTTGTGCATGATTTAAATACTTTGTGTGGTGAAGATAGAGCATAGCCAGACTATATGATTTTGTAGGGATAACTTTCTTTGGCTATGTTATTTTGAGAAGACATAATTGCTTTGTTAGTATGCTTGAAGTATTATTATTTTTATGTCAATATAAACTTTTGTCTTGAATCTTTCGAATCTGAATATTCATATCACAATTAAGAAGATTTGCATTGAAATTATTCCAAGTAGCACTCCGCATGAAAAATTCTCTTTTTATCATTTACCTACTCGAGGACGAGCAGGAATTAAGCTTGGGGATGCCTGATATATCTCCAACGTATCTATAATTTTTTATTGCTCCATGCTATATTAAGCTTGGGGATGGCTTTATTTTCCACTTTTATATTATTTTTGGGACTAACCTATTAACCGGAGGCCCAACCCAGAATTGCTGTTTTTTTTGCCTATTTCAGTGTTTCAAAGAAACGGAATATCAAACGGAGTCCAAACAGAATAAACCTTTCTGGAACGTGATTTTCTTCCCGAATATGACCCAGGAGACTTGGACCCTACGCCAAGGAACCTTCAAGGTGGGCACGAGGTAGGGGGCGCGCCCTATACCCCCAGGTGCGCCACCACCCTCGTGGGCCCACCGAAGCTCCACCGACGTACTTCTTCCTCCTATATATACCTACGTACCCCCAAACGAACGGAGAGGGAGCCAAAAACCTAATTCCACCGCCGCAACTTTATGTATCCACGAGATTCCATCTTGGGGCCTGTTTCGGAGCTCCGCGGAGAGGGTCGTCATCACGGAGGGCTTCTACATCAACATAGCCTCTCCGATGAAGTGTGAGTAATTTACCTCAGACCTTCGGGTCCATAGTTATTAGCTAGATGGCTTCTTCTCTCTTTTTGGATCTCAATACGAAGTTCTCCCCCTCTCTCGTGGAGATCTATTCGATGTAATCTTCTTCTTTTTACGCTGTGTTTGTTGAGACCGATGAATTGTGGGTTTATGATCAAGTCTATCTATGAATAATATTTGAATATTCTCTGAATTCTTTTATGTATGATTGGTTATCTTTGCAAGTCTCTTCGAATTATCTGTTTGGTTTGGCCAACTAGATTGGTAGTTCTTGCCATGGGAGAAGTGCTTAGCTTTGGGTTCGATCTTGCGGTGTCCTTTCCCAGTGACAGAAGGGGCAGCAAGGCACGTATTGCATCGTTGCCATCGAGGATAACAAGATGGGGTTTATTTAATATTGCATGAATTTATCTCTCTACATCATGTCATCTTGCTTAAAGCGTTACTCTGTTTTTAACTTAATACTCTAGATGCATGCTGGATAGCGGTCGATGAGTGGAGTAATAGTAGTAGATGCAAAATCGTTTCGGTCTACTTGTCACGGACGTGATGCCTATATACATGATCATGCCTAGATATTCGCATAACTATGCTCAATTTTGTCAATTTCTCAACAGTAATTTGTTCACCCACCGTAGAATACTTATGCTCTTGAGAGAAGCCACTAGTGAAAACCTATGGCCCCGGGTCTATTCTCATCATATCAATCTCCATCACTTTAATCTTGCTTTGCTTTTTTACTTTGCCTTTTACTTTTCACTTTGCATCTCTATACCAAAAATACCAAAAATATTATATCTATCAGATCTCACTCTCGTAAGTGACCGTGAAGGGATTGACAACCCCTAATCGTGTTGGTTGCGAGTAGCTATCGTTTTGTGCAGGTACGAGGGACTTGAGCGTGGCCTCCTACTGTATTGATACCTTGGTTCCCAAAAACTGAGGCAAATACTTACGCTACTCTGCTGCATCATCCTTTCCTCTTCGGGGAAATCCAACGCAAGCTCAAGAGGTAGCATTAATTCATTACCTATTGAAGAAACACATGGTCTTGATAACCCGACACAGGTAGTAAAGGTAAATTATCTCTATAGATATGATAAAGCTGAAATCCCTCTTACTAAGTTTGCTAGCCCATGCTTGGATGAGTTTGATGACTTTATGGTTAAGCAAGAAAACTTCAATGCCTATTTTGGTAGAGAATTAAAACGTAATGCTTAAATGATTGAACACTTGAGTGATTATATGGCCAATGTTAAAGGTGAACTAAAACTTATTAGTAAACATGCTTCTATGGTTACAACTCAAGTAGAACAAGTACTTAAAGCTCAGAATGATTTGCTCAATGAATTAAATAGTAAGAATGATAATGTTGTTAGAGTTATGACTAGAGGTGGTAAAATGACTAGGGAACCTTTGTATCCTGAAGGCCATCCTAAGAAAATTGAGCAGGATTCTCGGAGGAATAATATTGATGTACCAAGTCCTTCTAAAAGGAAGAAAAAGAAAAATGATAGGACTTTGCATGCTTCTAGTGAACCTGTTGTTGTCACACCTAAGAATCCTAATGATATTTCTATTTCTGATGCTGAAACCCAATCTGGTAATGAACATGAACCTAGTGATAATGTTAATGATGATGTTCATGTTGATGCTCAACCTAGCAATGATAATGATGTAGAGATTGAACCTGTTGTTGATCTTGATAACCCATAATCAAAGAATCATAAGAGAGACTTTGTTTCTAGGAAGCACGGTAAGGAAAGAGAACCATGGGTTCAGAAACCCATGCCTTTTCCGCCTAAACCATTCAAGAAAAAGGATGATGAGGATTTTGAGCGCTTTGCTGAAATGATTAGACCTATCGTTTTGCGTATGTGATTAACTGATATGCTCAAAATGAATCCTTATGATAAGTATATGAAAGAAATTGTTACTAATAAAAGAAAGATACCGGAAGCTGAAATTTCCACCATGCTTGCTAATTATACTTTTAAGGGTGGAATACCTAAGAAACTAGGAGATCCCGGAGTACCAACTATACCATGCTCCATTAAAAGAAGCTATGTTAAAACTGCTTTATGTGATCTTGGAGCCGGTGTTAGTGTTATGCCTCTGCCTTTATATCATAGACATGATTTGAATAAGTTGACACCTACTGAAATATCTTTGCAAATGGCCGATAGATCAACTGCTATACCTGTCAGTATTTGTGAGGATGTGCCTGTTGTGGTTGCAAACGTTACTATTTTAACGAACTTTGTTATTCTTGATATTCCCGAGGACGATAGTATGTCTATTATTCTTGGAAGACCCTTTTTGAATACTGCAGGAGCTGTTATTCATTGCACCAAAGGCAATATCACTTTTCATGTTAATGGTAATGAGCATACAGTACACTTCCCAAGGAAACAACCTCAAGTCCACAGTATCAATTCTGTTGGAAAAATTCCAACTATTACTATTGGAGGTTTTGAATTTCCTCTTCCTACTGTCAAGAAAAAATATGATATTCTTATTGTTGGGGATGTGCATATCCCCGTTGAGGTAACATAGTGTTATTCGAAAATTCTCTGGTTCCATGTTACTCGGAATAAGTTTGTTAACAAGACCTGATCAACCTTGTTAGTGGATTCCTTTTGATGAGCATGAGATGGATGAATTTAGAAAACACAACTCTCTGTACCCTCTTTTTACTTTCTGTTATTTATATTAAATAAAGCAAAAATAGTAATTTCTATCTATTTTCTGAATTATCCATGCAATAAAAAATACCCCGAAAATAAAAGTTCTCAAAATGCCCTGAAAATTAAATATGATTTTTTTCTGGAATATTTGAGAATATCTGGCACTGAAAACACAGCAGGGGGAGCAAGCACCTGGCCACGAGGGTGGAGGGCGCGCCCCCTGCCTCGTGGGCCCATGGTGGCTCCCCTCCACTTATTCCAGCTACCACACACTCCTTCTTCCTCCCCCAAAACACCACTAGCCAGCTCAAACCCGAGTCCAAGCTCTTCTTGCTGCCATTTTCGATCTCCTTGCTCAAATCACCTCTCACAAAACTGCTTTGGGGGATTGTTCCTTGGTATGTGACTCCTCCAGTGGTCCAATTAGTTTTTGTTCTAGTGCTTTATTCATTGCATATTTTTGCTGCTTAGGTGACCCTGTTCTTGAGCTTACAAGTCAAATTTATATGGTCAAAAGTAGTTTTGATGCATGATATATCCTCTAGGCACTTGTGGGAGTAGTTGCTATCAATATTGTTGAGTTTGGTTCACTTTTATTTTGAAGTTACTAAAAATTTCAGAAATTTTCAGAAAAAAGATGAAGAGATTTTTGAGGGGCTCATCGAGCCGAAGCTCGAAGTATAAGCAAAGTGAGGAGGATAAGAGGCCCAAATATAATCTCCCTCGCACCGTGGAAGTTCGGCCGTGTGAATGGTCTTGTGATAATTTCTTGAGAGCAGCCGGGATTTATGATGATTTCTATGAATTGGCTGAGAATGCAGGCCTCACCACATTCCTCCACGACCAATGCGAACAGTATCTCTTACTCACCAATATCTTTGCGCAAAACTTTCATTTCCATGCTAGGAGCTCACCACCTATGGTGGAATTTTATTTATATGATGAGCATAAGGAGATGTCACTTTATGATTTTTGTCGGGTTTGTTTGATCCCTTTTGAGGGCAGTGTAGAGGAACCACATTGTGATGATGTGGATGGGTTTATTGATACCATTGTTGTAGGGGAAACGAGGAAGGTTTCCGATGCACGAATTACTAGCATACACTTTCATGTTCTACGTTACTTTGCTATATTTGCTAGTAGATGCATAATTGGGCGTGGAAACTGTGGAAACCTGAGTGCCCCTGATATTGTTATTTTGTGCCATGCCTTATTTCATGATGACACATTCAGTATGGGCGCTATTGTTGCAAAGCGGTTAAATCTTAACCGTACTAAGGGCCCCGTCCTTGGAGGCATCTTCGCCTCGCGCATTGTTGCACACTTTAACATACCTATTAGGCATTATGAGAAGGAAGAGAAGTTGCTACCTCCTATTTATCTAGATTATAAGAGTATTGTAGCACATGACTTTATTGTTAAGAATAGGGAAAAGGAGCTTAAGTACAAATTAATATTTGGTAAAAATCATCCTGAGACTATTACCTTGCCTACTCCTTCCTTGTTTGATTTATCTGTAGGCAAGTACCTTGTTCCATTGGAGGCCATTCACGCCTATCGGAACCGTACATCACCTACAGAGCCAGAGCCGGAACCACAATTTGATCCTCCACGACAGACTGATTACCAGTGGGATCCGGAGGTGATTGCCAACCAGTGGCAATCCGAGGCTTCTTCTCAGTATGACCCTAACTATTACTATGGATATCCGCCAGGCCAGCCGTGGCCATAGACCAACTTAGGCCAAAAGCCTAAGCTTGGGGGAGTACGTACTTCTCACCGACATTACATTCATGTTCACACACTCATTGCTAGTTGTCGGTGCTCATATTTTTCATTATATCATCCATGCTAGTTTATTTTACTTTTTATGCTTTCTTCTTGTGTGTTTAATAAACCTTAATAAAAAATAAAAAAAATTAGTTGCAGCCTTTAATTAGTTTACTTTCCATGCTTGTAGTAGTAATTAAAAACAAAACCCAAAAATATTTCTCGTTCTTCTTTTGCTTGTTGGGAGCTTTCCCGTGTAAATAGTTTTAGTTCTTTCTTTGGGGGTCGAGAGGAGAAGACCATAATTAAAATGTTAAAGTGGCTCTTATATGCATTGTTGTGGATCTAACAAAGAGCCCGTATTACCTTGTCTTCTCTCTCTTGAATTGAATGCTTGGAGATTCCAGCTTAGTCCAATGCACGTGCACTGTTATTATTATCCACACTATTCGGTCATGCAAGTGAAAGGCAATAATGATGATTATATGATGAACTTATTGAGATGAGAAAAGCTGGTATGAACTCGACCTCTCTTGTTTTTGTAAATATGATTAGTTCATCGTTCCTGATTCAGCCTATTATGAATAAACATGTTTGCAATGAGAACTAGAGATTATAGTTGCTTATGCCATGCTTAATTAGCTAGGAGCATATAATGGTTTACCTTGCGTGCCAACATGCTATTAAAATGGTTGTGATGTGGTATGATAGGGTGGTATCCTCTTTTGAACGATTTGAGTGGCTTGACTTGGCACATGTTCATGCATGTAGTTGAAACAAAATCAACATAGCCTCTATGATATTTATGTTCATGGTGTATTATATCCTACTCATGCTTGCATTCGGTGTTGATTAATTTTAATGCATGTTCATGACTGTTGTCGCTCTCTAGCTGGTCACTTCCCAGTCTTTTGCTAGCCTTCACCTGTACTAAGCGGGAATACTGCTTGTGCATCCAATTCCATAAACCCCAAAGTTATTCCATGTGAGTCCACCATACCTACATATATACGGTATCTACCTGGCGTTCCAAGTAAATTTGTATGTGCCATACTCTAAACCTTCAAATAAACATTCTGTTTTGTATGCTCGAATAGCTCATGTATCAACTAGGGTTGTCCGTATCTTCCATGTTAGGCGGGTTATTCTCAAGAGGAGTGGACTCCGCTCCTCACTCACGAGAAAATGGCTGGTCAACGGGATGCCCAGTCCCATGCTTTATGCAAATCAAATCAAAATAACTGCAAACAAAATTCCCCCAGGACTCTTGTTAGTTGGAGGAACTCGTTGTTTCGAGCAAGCCATGGATTGATGCTTGTTGGTGGAGGGGGAGTATAAACTTTACCATTCTGTTTGGGAACCGCCTATAATGTGTGTAGCATGGAAGATATCGCCATCTCTCGGTTGTTATGTTGACAATGAAAGTATACCGCTCAAAATATTGTTCATATCTATTTCGAAATCGAGCTATGGCACCTCTACAAATCCCTGCTTCCCTCTGCGAAGGGCCTATCCATTTACTTTTATGTTGAGTCATCATCCTCCTATTAAAAAGCACCAGTTGGAGAGCACCGCTGTCATTTGCATTCATTACTGTTAGTTTACATTGAGCATGACTTGACTGGATCTCTTTTACCATGAATTGCAATGTCTAGTCAGTCCTTGATCTTTAAAGGTGCTCTGCATTTATGTTTTGCGGTCTCAGAAAGGGCTAGCAAGATACCATCCTATTATATCATATTATGATTGTTTTGAGAAAGTGTTGTCATCCGAGATTTTTTATTATTGCTCGCTAGTTGATTATGCCATTGATATGAGTAAACATGAGACCAAAATGTTATTGTCACTATGGTTAGTTCATAATCTTTGCTGAAAATTTGAATGCTGGCTTTACATATTTACAACAACAAGAGCAAACAGAGTTTGTAAAAGTTTATCTTTATCACTTTCAGTTTATCAACTGAATTGCTTGAGGACAAGCAAAGGTTTAAGCTTGGGGGAGTTGATACGTCTCCGTTATATCTACTTTTCCAAACACTTTTTTCCTTGTTTTGGACTCTAACTTGCATGATTTGAATGGAACTAACCCGGACTAACGCTGTTTTCAGCAGAATTGCCATGGTGTTATTTTTGTGCAGAAATAAAAGTTCTTGGAATGACCTGAAAATCAACGGAGAATTATTTTGGAATATATAATAAATACTAGAAGGAAGATCCACGTTAGGGGGGCCTCCACCTGTCCACGAGGGTGGGGGCGCGCCTGCCCCCCTGGGCACGCCCCCTGCCTCGTGGTCCCCCTGACACTCCACCGATCTCAACCTTGACTCCATATGTTCACTTTCGGGGAGAAAAAAACCAGAGAGAAGGATTCATCGCATTTTACGATACAAAGCCGCCGCCAAGCCCTAAACTCTCTCGGGAGGGCTGATCTGGAGTCCGTTCAGGGCTCCGGAGAGGGGAATCCATCGCCATCGTCATCATCAACCATCCGCCATCACCAATTTCATGATGCTCACCGCCGTGCGTGAGTAATTCCATCATAGGCTTGTTGGACGGTGATGGGTTGGATGAGATCTATCATGTAATCGAGTTAGTTTTGTTAGGGTTTGATCCCTAGTATCCACTATGTTCTGAGATTGATGTTGCTATGACTTTGCTATGCTTAATGCTTGTCACTAGGGCCCGAGTGCCATGATTTCAGATCTGAACCTATTATGTTTTCATCAATATATGAGAGTTCTTGATCCTATCTTGCAAGTCTATAGTCACCTATTATGTGTTATGATCCGTTAACCCCGAAGTGACAATAATCGGGATACTTACCGGTGATGACCGTAGTTTGAGGAGTTCATGTATTCACTGTGTTAATGCTTTGGTCCGATACTCTATTAAAAGGAGGCCTTAATATCCCTTAGTTTCCAATAGGACCCCGCTGCCACGGGAGGATAGGACAAAAGATGCCATGCAAGTTCTTTCCATAAGCACGTATGACTATATTCGGAATACATGCCTACATTACATTGATGAACTGGAGCTAGTTCTGTGTCACCCTAGGTTATGACTGTTACATGGTGAACCGCATCCGGCATAATTCTCCATCACCGATCCATTGCCTACGAGCTTTCCATATATTGTCTTCGGTTATTTACTTTTCCGTTGCTATTGTTATCATCACTACAAAACACCAAAAATATTACTTTTGCTACCGTTACCTTTTACCACCGTTACCACTACTATCATATTACTTTTCTACTAAACACTTTGCTGCAGATATTAAGTTTCCAGGTGTGGTTGAATTGACAACTCAGCTGCTAATACTTGAGAATATTATTTGGCTCCCCTTGTGTCGAATCAATAAATTTGGGTTGAATACTCTACCCTCAAAAACTGTTGCGATCCCCTATACTTGTGGGTTATCAGATCTCGAGGTAGATCAACTCTTGTAACCCCTATACTTATCAAATACAATCAAGCAGGACATAGGGTTTTACCTCCGTTAAGAGGGCCTGAACCTGGCTAAACATCGTGTTCCCCTTGTCCGTTTTGTTACCTTCGATCCTCAGACGCACAGTTCGGTACCCCCTACCTCGGATCGACCGTTTTTGACACCGACATTGGTGCTTTCATTGAGAGTTCCGTTGTGTTGTCGACGGAAGGATCGATGGCTCGCCTTGTCATCAATGACAATTTCACTTCTGGAAGGACCCTAGCTCCAGGTCAGGTCCTCCAGCTCGGCGGTTTTACCATGGGCACTCGCTCGGCCGTTAAGCCCAACGGCGGCCCCCATGATCGCCAAACATCATCTCCGCATCGGCCTCGAACACTCCGAAAAGATGGATCCGACAGATATCTCATCTTTAAATGAGCTGCTAGATCGCATCGCCGCCCTGGGGTCGTAACAGACTATGATCTGATTGGGCTTAAACCAGATCAGAGGGATATCAATTCCCCACCGATCACCCACTTGGTAGCGGTCGTGGAGGAAGGAGCCGAGAACGCTTCTTCCCCTAAGTTAAGAACCATCTATGTTCGGATTTCCGAGCCCTATGAGCCGGATACCCATCCTCGGGAAGAGACTTCATGTCCTCCGAACATAGGATCAGACATTGAACCCGAAAGTCACTAGGACCTTCTCGATCCTGAACTGGTGACCCCGGAGATTCGTCAAGCTCCAGATTCAATCGTGGGTCAGGATTCAGATTTTAGCCCTCCCACCCACCACAATCAATATTCCCCAAGCAATTCAGGCCCTCTAGACATATGTGACCTAATGTATGTACGGCAACAACATTAGGAAACGGTCCATCACTTCTGGGCTAGATTCCTCCTTGTTAAAAATAAGATTAAAGATTGTTGCGACGACGACGCGGTTTCAGTTTTTTGCCGCAACTATACGGACGAGGGAATTCTCAATGCCCTCAACTGCCACCGCATACAGCACTTTACAGATTTGGCACACATAGTATAGAAGTATTGCGTGATGGAAAGCGCATGGAAAGCCCAGACAGCCTGGTGGGAACCCCCTGCCTTTAAGCAACCCACCGTACGGCCAAAAGGGATGCACCCTTACAAAGCATCCGACCACAAACCAATTGACAAGAAAAACAAGCCCTTCACAGGACATAGAACCGTCCTTGACGAACTACTCGATAAGCCCAGTCAGATACATATGACGTCGAGCACCGAACCAACACATAGCCTTCGGACAAGTTGGGTACTCCATCAAGTGGCTATGAGCGGTGAGGATATCCTCACCAGTACTACTCCAGAGAGGCATTCCTCAGATGATGACGATTTCAATGTCTTTATGGTCTTTGCGACCTTTTCTTCCAATAATCGGCGCAAACGAGTGCTCCACGACCTCGCCGAAGTCAACCAAGTAACCGCAATGAACCCTTGGAGCGATATGGCCATAACTTTCACCGCCGACGATGAACCAAGGGCCCGATCAGTCCAAGCACTAGCCGCCTTGGTCTTAAACCCAATTGTGGATGGCTTTTGACTCACCAAAGTGCTCATGGATGGCGGTAGCAGACTTAACCTCATCTACGAAGATACGCTCGACAAAATGCAAATGGACAAGAGTTGCATCGAGCAAAGTAGTACCACCTTTTGAGGTATTATCCCGAGTCAAGAAGCACGATGCTCGATGAAAATCAAACTCGATGTAGTATTCGGCACGCCTGATAACTACAGGTCCGAAGAGTTGCTCTTCCACATGGCCCCTTTCAATAGTGGATATCACGCCCTTTTGGGGTGGGACGCCTTCGCACGCTTCCAAGCCATACCCCATTACAGGTACATTAAGCTTAAAATGCCAGGGCCCAACGGAGCAATCACTATCACCAGCGATCCAGATATAGAACTCCATGCTGAAAACAAAACCGCATCCTTAGCCCTCGAGGCACTATCTGAGGCCCTCGCGGCTGAAGAGTTAACCACTCTGTGTTCCACAGTGGACAAAGACGATGTAATCCTCGACAAGAGGCCCAAATCCACCTCTTTCAAACCAACAGATGAAATAGTCAAATTTCAAGTGCACCTGACGGATCCTAACAAAACAACATCCATTGGAGAATAGCTAGATCCGATGGTCGACGCCGCCTTACGAGCATTCCTGCGCAAAAATTGGGACATCTTTGCCTCGCACCCTTCGGGCATGGCTAGAATCCCACGCAGACTGGCCGAGCATAGCCTCAACATAACAAAGGGGTTGAAACCAGTCAAGCAAACGCTGCGGTGATTTTCTGAACCCAAACGACAAGCTATGGGGGAGGAGCTAGCCAAACTATTTGAGGACGGGTTCATCAGAGAGATCAAGCACCCCGACTGGCTAGCGAACCTGGTCATGGTGCCGAAGAAGGATAAATCCTGGCGCCTTTGTGTCAATTTCAAAGACCTCAATAAGGCTTGCCCTAAGGACCCCTTCTCGTTGCCCCCCATTGACCAAATCATTGACGCAACTGCAGGACATGATTCATTGTGTTTCCTCGACACCTACTCCGGATACCATCAGATTAAGAAGAAGGAGTCCGACCAGGCCGCAATGACATTTATTACCCTGTACGGGCCTTTTGCTTCAACACTATGCCCTTCGGGCTCAAAAACGATGGCGCCACTTACCAACGCATGATTCAAACATGTCTGGAAAAACGAATTGGCAAAACAGTGGAGGCATATGTGGACAACATGGTCATCAAGACTAAACACGTCGAATCACTGGTCGATGACCTACGCCTCACATTTGACAATCTCCGAACATATGACATACGACTCAATCCGGAAAAATGTGTCTTCAACGTTCCAACCGGGAAACTGCTCGGGTTCATCATTTCCAATAGAGGAATCGAAGCGAACCTAGCCATAATTCGAGCCATGTCACAATTGGCAATGCCAAGGGACCTAAAACAGGTCCAAAAACTAGTTGGGTGCGTGGCAGCCTTAAGCAGCTTCATCTCCAGATTGGGAGAAAAAGCGCTACCACTTTATCGCTTGCTCCGGCGCACCGACCACTACAAATGGACGGACACGGCTACAGCTGGATTGGAAGAAATAAAAACTTTGTTAGCAGGTAACCCAATCCTAGCCACACCAAGTGTTGGCGAGCCTATCTTGCTATATATATCTATGACTCACCAGGTAGTGAGCACCGTACTCGTTGTTGAGCGAGAGGAAGAGGGACATAAATCCCCCTCCAGAAACCGGTGTACTACGTACCAGGGGTCCTTACACCATGCAAATCTCGATACCCTCACTACCAGAAGATAGCTTATGCGGTCTTTATGGCATCCCGGAAGCTACAACACTACTTTCAAGAGTGTTCGGTCACGGTGGCATCTGAAGTACCACTCAATGACATCATAAATAATCGGGATGCCATCGGCCGTATAGCCAAATGGGCCATCGAGCTCTTACCATTTGAAATCACATACAAGCCATGCCGAGCTATTAAATCTCGGGTGCTGGCTGACTTTGTAGCCGAATGGACAGAAGCCAAGCTCCCTAAAGAGTATAGCACATACTCCAACTGGATTATGTACTTTGACGGCTCCAAAATGTTAGCCGGACAGGGGGCTGGTGTAATCTTGACATCCCCTATGGGAGACACAGTCCACTACGTGTTCAAACCATGTATACGGATTCCAACAATGCAGCTGAATACGAGGCATTACTACATGGTCTCTGAATGGCTGTCTCCATGGGCATACAACGCCTAGAGGTGCATGGGGATTCGAACCTTGCAATATCCCAAATAAATGGAGAATTCGATGCAAAAGACCCAAAAATGGCGGCATACTGAAACGCTGTACTCAAAATATTAGCTCGGTTTGAGGGGCTCGAGTTCCATCACGTTGCTCGAGACAATAATCAAGCAGCAGACATCCTTGCTCGAATGGGCGCTAAGCGCGATACCGTCCCACCCGACACCTTTGTGGAAAGGCTCTTCAAGCCATCCATGCTATGGCAGGACGGGAACAGAAATACTAGTCCGGAGCTGATTTTACCCCCAACAGCCGAACACAATTTCGATATCATCGGGGGGTCAGACACCGAAATGACACCTTCTGCCCATGTAATCATGGACGCCATTGCTCCGTGAACCGAACCCTTCCTGGCCTACCTTATTAGGCAGGAGCTCCCTGATGACCAGAATGAGGCCCGTCGCATAGTTCGACGCTCCAAAGCCTACAAAGTTCACGAAGGTGAACTCTACAAGAAAAGTACTACTGGAGTCCTTCAAAGATGCATCTCCGAAGAGGAGGGACGACAACTCTTGGCTGAAATACATGCTGGTCTCAGCGGCCATCACGCCGCAGCTCGGGCCCTCGTAAGTAAGGCCTTTTGTACAGGTTTCTTTTGGCCAATGGCCCGAGTAGACACAGAGGCCCTTGTGCAGCGATGTATGGGGTGTCAGCTTTTCACCAATCAAAGTCACATGCCGCCCACTGCCTTAAGAACAATCCCCATTACTTGGCCCTTTGCGGTCTGGGGCCTAGATGTGGTCGGGCCCCTTAAAGGGGGAAGCCACAAGAAGAAATATTTGCTAGTTATGGTGGATAAATTCACTAAGTGGATAGAGGCCAAACCAGTAAAGACGGCTGAAGCCGGGCAGTGATCGACTTTATATCCAGCGTGGTACACCGTTATGGTATCCCGCACAGCATCATCACCGATAATGGCTCCAATTTCATAGTCGATGAGGTGAAAAATTGGTGTGCTAACTTGGGCATTAAGCTCGATTACGCCTCCGTATACCACCCTCAAACAAACGGTCAGGTCGAATGGGCTAATGGCCTGATAATGAGCGGCATCAAACCCAGACTAGTGTGATCCCTACGGGAGTCAGATAAACACTGGGTCAAGGAAATTGATTCCATACTCTGGGGATTGCGGACTACACCCAATCGCATGACCGGATACACACCCTTTTTTATGGTGTACGGTGCAGAGGTTGTCCTGCCCTGTGACATTATTCATGCCTCGCCTCGAGTGCGCATATATGAAGAGAGAGAAGCTGAGCTCGATCGGCAGGACGACCTAGACGGCCTGGAGGAGGAGTGCGAAATTGCAAGAGCTCGTTCCACATTTTATCAGCAACAGGCTCGGAGATACCAAAGTAGAGAAGTGCGGGCCAAGACATATAATGTCAGCAAACTCATTTTACGCCTCCCAGAGAAGAAAAAGGACAAGCTCAAACCAAAATGGGAGGGGCCCTTCATTATAGATGAAGTTCTCACAGGAGGAGCTTATCGCCTTCGTAATGCATCGGATAATCGCCTAGAGCCGAATCCATGGGACGCTGCTCGGCTCCGAAGATTCTACGCATAAGTTCGGCCATGCTTCTTTTTCGCCCTTTTTTTCTTTTTCCTCTTCATTTACTTTTTCCCCATTGTTATATGTTTCCCAGGATATGTTCGGATATGCCGAACTCTTAAGGGGCAAACATCTTAAAATGTATACACCCCACCATGATTGGGGGCTTCTTTAACCGAAGCTTATTGTTATTCAGAGCCTAGAGCTCCCACTTTATACGTTGTTTGTTTATATACACTCTTTTGCCATTATATGCACCTCTATGACTTAAGTTTTTGTCAAGCAGGGTTACCTCGCTCCTGTGTTTATGCCCTACATTCCCAATTGTTTGGCTAGGGCGTAAAGGGAGCACCTCTGTGATTGTTACAACCGGGTAACCCAGACCTGTACCTCAGACGGGTGAAGCCGAAAGCTAACGTTCTTAAGAGAATAATTGGTCGGCAATCAAACGACAGATTGTTATATTCTTGTATGTAACATCCCAAAATTCTAAATTTTTGGAATGTTATAATAAATAGATAGATTGATTGATTGTTTGATTGTTGTGTGAAATTGAGTGAAATTCGAAACCTTTTGAAAGTTAAATGAGAGGGAATAAAAGGACTTTCCCAAACTTCCATTTTTGCATTCGTGATCTCCGTAAATTCAAATTCTTTTCACCATGAAACCCTGGAGAGAAGATGACATGACTTCTTCCATTTATTTAAATGACAAGGGGGTGTTGAAAATATTTGAATTTCATTTGGAAAATATTTCCAATTCTGAAACTTTATGCAACTCAATGATTTTCACGAGAGGAGATAAAATGACTTCTTCAAATTATATGAAATATGAGTTGGGAGTTTCAAGGATCAAATCCAAAGCCCTTTTGAAATTATTTTCAACTTGGAATTGTTTGAGTTTTATTCAAATAATTTTTCTCCCAAAAATGAAATATAAGGAAAATAGGGTAACATGATTCCCTACATTAGAAAATTGGAGAAAAATTAATTTGAAATCATTTTGGTATTTTTAAAATGATTTTTGTTGGATTTTATTAGACCAGTAGCACTCTTTGTTTTATCTGATTTTGTGTGGATTTTATTTGGCATATTGAAAATGTTCATGTCGTAGAAAATCTTTTTCTGAAAATTTTGATATATTATATGCCTATATAATATTTTAGTTTATTTTTGTTTTTGTTATTTTTGTTGTCTGTGAAAAATGTTTTTTTAACTTTCTGACTGGGCCGGCCCAGCCAACCGGGCCAGGCCGCAGCCCAGCCGCGCCGCACCGCCCCCAAGCTCGGGACGGAGTCCCGAGCATCACCGCCGCCAGCCGGAGTCCGGCCGGACTCCGCCGCCTCCTCCGTTTGCCCCTCCTCCACGCCTCCCCCCCTATAAGTACCCTTGCACCCCGCCGCCGCCCTTTCTCCCTCAAGCCGCGCTGCCCCGCATCTCGCCGCCGCCGCTGCTGCAGATCGCCGCCGTGCCGCTCCTGCACTACCCGTCGCTCGCCGCCTCCCCTCGCCGCTCGCCTGCGCCACCGCGCCGCTCCCCGCGCCGCCCTCGCCCCGCGCTGCCCTCGCCCCTCGACGCGAAGCCGCGCCACGCCGGAGCTCGCCGTTGCCGCTGCCCCGCCTCGCCGGAGAAAAACCGCCGCCGCCACCGGTTCATCTCACCCGACCGGTATAAACCGAGAAAAAAACCCGCCGGTTTTTTTATATAGTTCGGTTTTTCTTTTAGTACGGTTTAATTCTTTTGGTTTTGTTATATAGCGAGCGTTCACCCGTTTAGATCTGTAGCGAACAGTTTTCGTCCTTTAAGCGTTCTGTAGCGAACGTTCGTTCTGTAGCGTTTCTCTTTTTCTTTTTATTTTAGATTCCGGCCAGGGACTTATCTGTGATGATTTTCTTTACTGTTTAGTCCCTGTTCTTCAAACGACCACATCTTTTCGCTCGTTTGTCCAAATCCAACGAAACCAACGCTCACATCTTCGTTATGATCTCCTCTATCCAGATAAACCACTTAAACATGTTTTTGAAAAGTTTAAAATTTGAATTAGATCAGATTTGAATTCAAACTTTGTTTAATCATAACTTGAGTTTCGTAGCTTCGTTTGAGTTGATTCTTTTTGCAAATCGAAGCTCTTGACCTAAACTTTCTGATAAGGCCAAATTCATATAATTTTGGTACTGTTAGAAATTGTTTTATGTTGCAAGAGTTATTTGCTTGGTTTTGATATTTTCCGAATCGTCTTCTTCGTTCTTTCTGATCTTTTGAGTGATTGCTTATGTGTGGTTACTATTGCTTGCTTACGATAGATTGACCGGAGTGTGACGAGTAGAACTATCAAGAGTTATGAGTGTGAATCATATTCATCAACATTGCAGGCAAGTTCATACTTTGATCATACCTCTTTCATACCCAGTTTTTATTGCATTAGATCAAACCTCAAACATTGCATGATTAGGATCTAATTAAATTGTGGGTATTGGGAAGTAGTTGATGAGGTAGGAACCTATTGCCCTGCATTCAAACCTTGGGAGTTACTATTTCGTTATGCTTATAGTGCCATGCTATGCTCGTAGACGTGGATTGGGTTTTGAGAGTATTCATGACAGATGTGAGATTGTTAATTAATGGTTTACTTAAGGTGGCAACTTAAACACACATCTGGGTGGATTGAGGCACCTGGGTATTCCAGGATTGCCTGTCTAGGCACCTGGGTAGACCAGGATTGCCTGTTTTTTTTATGGACCGCCACCTAGGCTCAAAGGGATCATGAGATTTTTCATACTAGAAACTTCCGTGTGCATCCACAAGCTATTATGGGCTCTAGCATAGTTGATTAAGTCGTGCGAACTCTTACAGGGTAGACTAGCAGATGTAGGGGAAAGTAGGTGTAACAGTCTATCCATCGTAAGGTGCTAGCGCTTCTGAAAGACTATGTCTCAGTAATCCGTCTTCTCAAACACCATGTAGTGCGAGAAACCAAACGGAGGCGATCGAGTCTTGTGGGGAAAAGTGTGCAAACCTCTGCAGAGTGTATAAACTAATCATGATTAGCCATGTCCCCGGTTATGGACGTCTTGAGTATCTAGTTCCTGAATTATCATGTGAATCTCATCATGTTACTTTAAATGAATATTGTTGGGTTTTAATGATGATGCTTAATTGGGATTGAGAATGCTGTCAACCATTCTCAATGTTCAACAACCACCATGATAGTTAAATAAAATTTATTCCTTTGTAGTAGGGAAAAATTGGCTTTTCGCAAAAACCTTATAACCATAGAGCTTTTCCACCAGCCAAATATGCATGTAGTGATAGCCTTTATTCATCATTCTCTATGGTGTGAATTTGCCAGTACATTCAATGTACTGACCCTCTGTGGCTGCAACGTCTCATGTTGCAGGATATCTTACGACGAGTAAGTGATACATTAGGGTTACGATTTCTACACTCAACTTTGCCGTTGGTGTTGATGGGAATCCACAACCTTGTTACTTCCGCTATTTGGATTGAGGTAATAGTATTTACGTTACTTTTACATGTGATTTACCTCTGTTATAAATCCTCGAGTACTGTGTGTGTCAGCATACCGATCCAGGGATGGCACTTAAGCACAGAGACTTGATCCATTCAGGTCAGGTCGCTACAAGATGGTATCAGAGCACATGTTGACTGTAGGACGTGACCCTAGAAATTGGCAAGCCCATAGCAAAGATTTTCTCTACAACTTTCCCTTTTAAAAGATCTTTTACATCTCTTCTCTTCTGAGCATATTCAAAAAATTCCCTTTAGTGAGACCATACCCCTTTCCCCTTTTGACCACACGAAGAATTCGACTGATGAGACCACTCCAAGAAGTACCAGATATTGGACAACTAAGACCACTTCGGAATGAAGAGTAATTTTCGTGCATCTGAATAATGGAAACTACAACGGTTGAAGACCGAAGACTAGGAGATTTTGAAGGCTCTGAAGAAATTCCCAGATTTTTATGACCTAGAAAGGCTACCCTTATGGAACTTGGCAGACCATGGAAATTGTCAATACCCGAGATCAAGGTGTATCGGAGAAAGACCGGAACATGGAGAGTTAAAAACTCAAAGTTCTGTCAAGGAACACCCTAAGGTAGGAGATATCAACTATGGAGAGATAGATCATGGAAATGACAAGAGCAGAAACACGGCTATCCATGAGGTTATCGCCCGCTTATGCTATTGTCACCGTGCTGAGTTAAAGCATGCATATGCATGGAAGGATTGGATGGTACAAGGCTGATAAAACACCTATCAGCAAGACGAAGTTTTAACTTTAGCTGGTGTATCACCAGGATCTGGAGTAGTACATCAAGAAGTTTAAGGTGGAGCTCCATGAAGCCGTATTAGACAAGGAAGCATTTCGTGAAGAACTCAGGAACCAAAAGCTGAAAGTAGCCAAGATGGAGGAGCTACAACCTCGAGATACTGGAGATTCGTTAAGAACTGAAGGACAGCAGGATCATGGTTCAGGTCGAGTTTGATGAAACCCAGAAGTTTGGAATGCAACTCCAGAATATTAAAGGACGTCACGAGAGACTTCGCGTCAACAGAGTTGATCTGGCAAAAGAACTTGAGAAAGACAAGCATGATCGGAAGAAGCCAATGGAGGCATGAACAAGGCTTGAAGAGTTTGGAGATTTGAAGATTTATTGACCTTTAGAAGACCAAACCCCTGTTATAGACCTACGTTAGATGCGACGTTTGTGAGCTGTCATTTGTTTGATGTTTTTCCCGACGTCCACAAATAAAATCTGTCTTTTCAAAACTTTTGTTTGTATTGTGTGTATCCCTCTCCCTCTCTCTTATCTTACCCCAAACCCACATGGAGCCAATAGAGGATGAATGGATATGAGCTTGTATTTTCTGGACCGATGAGTCAGTTGGAGACAGACCGATGGATTCAGAACATGGAGGATCACATGGAGAATAACCCTATAGTCGGAAAGGATATGACCCAGCATGCTCTTCAGTGCTTTGAAAGAGGTGCTGCTACTTGGTGGAGGATGTACCAAACCATCAATTGATGGCAAGGAGTAACCACATGGAAAGAATTTAAGTTGACTCTGCCAAAGTCTCGGCTTGTGTCCCAGAAGTTGAAGCCTTATGGAAAGGATATGGAGAAACCTTGTGCATGCAAGATTTGTGGAGAAATAGGACACACCCATAAAGAACACAATGATGAATGCCCTAATTGTGAAGGAAGTCACCCAGTTGAAGAATGCCCAATTAGGCAGATTACTTGTTTCTTGTGTGAAGGGACTACCCACTATCCTGCTCAGTGTCACATTTACCCCATGGTACAACGAACCATCCAGCAGAAGAAAGAAGTAATGAAAGGAGCCCTTATGGAAATTTTAGAAGAACCCGTGATGAAGGAAGAGATGGAGGACACACCTAAAGAAGACCCGAGTAAACCCTTCACTAAGTCTTGCTATTCATGTGGAGAAGAAGGAGACATCTCCCAAAATTGTTTGAATGGGGATCTAGTAGAATTCCCGACAGAAGAAGTAGAATATGACCCACAGGAAATAGAAGCCATGATTGGCATGGAAAGGTCCAGGAAGAGAAGCAGATTGGATTCCAGGAAGGACCTGAATCATATCACCTGTTACAGGTGCAAGGAGTCAGGGCACTACCTCAACAGTTGCCCAAAAAGGAAACCTCGATACTTGTCAGAAGTAATATGTTTTAGTTGTAATGGAGCACGGCACTTTGCCAGAGAATGCCCCAAGGAGAAGGAGACTTGTGATAAATAGTTGAGTCTGTGAGAAGTATAGTAGTATAAGGGAGAACAACTCTTTTGTATCAAGGTGATTGAGTTGAGACATGTAATGGAAGAGCGAGAGATTGTAATCATTAGAGAATAAATAAAGTTAGCATCGTTGGTACTGATAGGGATTTTATGAGTTGTTACTCTATGAAGAAGGATTTTGACCATTTTTTAGGATAAGAGAAATATGGTCTATGGAAGATTTGTGCATTTTAAGGGTGGTAGTACCCTGTAAGAACCCTTGACCCCTGGAAAAGATAATGATACTCCACTGAGTGGATTTCGGAAAAAATGAATACAAGTTTTGTCTCAATATGTGTGATGCCCCAAGAGTATGTGGGATGAAGTGGAGACCGTTAGTTGTTTGGACCAAATTAATGTGATCAAGAAGTCAGAAGAAAATGATAATTTGATTCAGATAGACTGAAGGTAGCTCAGTCCAGACAGAAGAGTTATGCAGACTCAAAAACGCAAGGAGGTAGTCTATGAAATTGGAGACAAAGCATGTCTTTGTGTGACCCCTCTGCGAGGAGTTAAACAATTTGTAGTTAAGGGAAAGTTAGCCCCGAGATTTGTAGGACCATACCGAGTTTTGCAGCGTATGGGAGAAGTGGCCAACAAGTTGGAGTCACCCGAAGGACTGTCAGGAGTTCATGATGTGTTTCACGTTTCCCAGTTGAAGAAGTGCCATGCAGAGATGGCCAATATTCCCTTGTAAGGACGCTTGACCCTGGAAAGGATAATGATGTTCCATGAAGTGGAATATGGACTCCACAAGTATAAGTTTTTATCTCGGTATGAGGGATATCCAACGAGGATGAAGAGATAAATTACTATTGGATATAAAGGAGGTATGATGTTGGAAATATGGATCAAGGGAAACTCCATGATGAGTCTGAGTAATCATGTCCTAGTTTGGTGCCAATAGAAGGAATGAAGACAGTACAATTGGATGGATTTAAGAATACTAGGAAGTTGGAAGTTGGAATAATGATCAGTTGCCCGATGATAAGTTCAAGGACTACAAGTGATGAGATGGGCCGTAACCCACAGGCCCCAGGACCTGCCAAGAAGCAAGCACATCCTTGCTGAAGGAAGAACCCTGGAGGAAGATACGACGTTTATCGGCAGACAATTTTATAGGAGTAAGGCAAAACCTGAGAGTTGTGAAGAAACGATAGATGTTTGTCTGGCTTGCAGAATCTATGGATATATCCGAACTTCGTTCGTCGATAAGAGAAATTCTGCAATGCTTGTGAGGATGACCGAGTGTTAGTATGCGAGATTCGCTAAACTGTATACATGGTAATGATTTGGGTGCGGGATGGATTGATCACCATACCGACTTACTCTTATTGTTCGCCTTGCTATATGGGATGGTAAATCTGAGTGACTTACCTATAGTAGAGAGACGACGATCAAACCTTGTTTAAACCCTAGAATGGTATAAGTATTTTCCCTTGTACAAGGCAGCTTTGCCAACCGTAGGTTATACGGTGAGGATCAACCCAGACCCATTTCCTGCAGGAGAAACCATAAATTGTTGACCACCATGAGATATCGATAGTTGATTAGTATTGGCGCCAGACCCGTCAGCTAAGAAGACCCAGTCTCGAAATAACCTTACCAGGATGAAAGTACAGAAGAATTGAGGAAAAGGTTATGCCGCTGCCGGAAGAGCCAGAGAAGGAATTATCCTTACGATCTGAGAAGACCGGCCCTGTCAAGAATAAGGATGGAGTATATGAGTATTGATGGGACCGTAACAATGTTTCTAAGGATGGTAGCACCCCAGACCCCGGTTATGATTAATGGATTTTGAGGAGACCCCCGAACCTAACCTATTCCTTTCTAGCCTCTCCGAATCTCGAGGACGAGATTCATTTTAAGGGTGGTAGGTTTGTAACACCCCAAAATTCTAAATTTTTGGAATGTTATAATAAATAGATTGATTGATTGATTGATTGATTATTGTGTGAAATTGAGTGAAATTCGAAACCTTTTTGAAAGTTAAATGAGAGGGAATAAAAGGACTTTCCCAAACTTTCATTTTTGCATTTGTGATCTCCGTAAATTCAAATTCTTTTCACCACAAAACCCTGGAGAGAAGATGACATGACTTCTTCCATTTATTTAAATGACAAGGGGGTGTTGAAAATATTTGAATTTCATTTGGAAAATATTTCCATTTCTGAAACTTTATGCAACTCAATGATTTTCACGAGAGGAGATAAAATGACATCTTCAAATTATATGAAATATGAGTTGGGAGTTTCAAGGATCAAATTCAAAGCCCTTTTGAAATTATTTTCAATTTGGAATTGTTTGAGTTTTATTCAAATAACTTTTCTCCCAAAAATAAAATATATGGAAAATAGGGTAACATGATTCCCTATATTAGAAAATTGGAGAAAATTAATTTGAAATCATTTTGGTATTTTTAAAATGATTTTTGTTGGATTTAATTAGACCAGTAGCACTCTTTGTTTTATCTAATTTTGTGTGGATTTTATTTGGCATATTGAAAATGTTCATGTCGTAGAAAATCTTTTTCTGAAAATTTTGATATATTATATGCCTATATAATATTTTAGTTTATTTTAGTTTTTATTATTTTTGTTGTTTGTGAAAAATGTTTTTAAAAAAAACTTTCCGACTGGGCCGGCCCAGCCAACCGGGCCAGGCCGCAGCCCAGCCGCGCCGCACCGCCCCCAAGCTCGGGATGGAGTCCCGAGCATCACCGCCGCCAGCCGGAGTCCGGCCGGACTCCGCCGCCTCCTTTGTTTGCCCCTCCTCCACGCCTCCCCCCCCCTATAAGTACCCTTGCACCCCGCCGCCGCCCTTTCTCCCTCAAGCCGCGCCGCCCCGGATCTCGTCGCCGCCGCTGCTGCAGATCGCCGCCGCGCCGCTGCTGCACTTCCTGCCGCTCGCCGCCTCCCCTCGCCGCTCGCCTGCGCCACCGCGCCACTCCCCGCGCCGCCCTCGCCCCGCGCTGCCCTCGCCCCTTGACGCGAAGCCGCGCCACGTCAGAGCTCACCGTCGCCGCTGCCCCGCCTCGCCGGAGAAAAACCGCCGCCGCCACCGGTTCATCTCACCCGACTGGTATAAACCGAGAAAAAAACCCGCCGGTTTTTTTATATAGTACGGTTTTTCTTTTAGTACGGTTTAATTCTTTTGGTTTTGTTATATAGCGAGCGTTCACCCGTTTAGATCTGTAGCGAACAGTTTTCATCCTTTAAGCGTTCTGTAGCGAACGTTCGTTCGGTAGCGTTTCTCTTTTTCTTTTTATTTTAGATTCCGGCCAGGGACTTATCTGTGATGATTTTCTTTACTGTTTAGTCCCTGTTCTTCAAACGACCACATCTTTTCGCTCGTTTGTCCAAATCCAACGAAACCAACTCTCACATCTTTGTTATGATCTCCTCTATCCAGATAAACCACTTAAACATGTTTTTGAAAAGTTTAAAATTTGAATTAGATCAGATTTGAATTCAAACTTCGTTTGATCATAACTTGAGTTTCGTAGCTCCGTTTGAGTTGATTCTTTTTGCAAATCGAAGCTCTTGACCTAAACTTTCTGATAAGGCCAAATTCATATAATTTTGGTACTGTTAGAAATTGTTTTATGTTGCAAGAGTTATTTTCTTGGTTTTGATGTTTTCCCAATCGTCTTCTTCGTTCTTTCTGATCTTTTGAGTGATTGCTTATGTGTGGTTACTATTGCTTGCTTACGATAGATTGACCGGAGTGTGACGAGTAGAACTATCAAGAGTTATGAGTGTGAATCATCTTCATAAACATTGTAGGCAAGTTCACACTTTGATCATCCTCTTTCATACCCAGTTTTTATTGCATTAGATCAAACCTCAAACATTGCATGATTAGCATGTAATTAAATTGTGGGTATTGGGAAGTAGTTGATGAGGTAGGAACCTATTGCCCTGCATTCAAACCTTGGGAGTTACTATTTCGTTATGCTTATAGTGCCATGATATGCTCATAGACGTGGATTGGGTTTTGAGAGTATTCATGACAGATGTGAGATTGTTAATTAATGGTTTACTTAAGGTGGCAACTTAAACACACATCTGGGTGGATTGAGGCACCCGGGTATTCCAGGATTGCCTGTCTAGGCACCTGGGTAGACCAGGATTGCCTGTTTTTTTTATGGACCACCACCCAGGCTCAAAGGGATCATGAGATTTTTCATACTAGAAACTTCCGTGTGCAGCCACAAGCTATTATGGGCTCTAGCATAGTTGATTAAGTCGTGCGAACTCTTACATGGTAGACTAGCAGATGTAGGGGAAAGTAGGTGTAACGGTCTATCCATCATAAGGTGCTAGCGCTTCTGAAAGACTATGCCTCGGTCATCCGTCTTCTCAAACACCATGTAGTGCGAGAAACCAAACGGAGGCGATCGAGTCTTGTGGGGAAAAGTGCACAAACCTCTGTAGAGTGTATAAACTAATCATGATTAGCCGTGTCCCCGGTTATGGACGTCTTGAGTATCTAGTACCTGGATTATCATGTGAATCTCATCACGTTACTTTAAATGAATATTGTTGGGTTTTAATGATGATGCTTAATTGGGATTGAGAATGCTGTCAACCATTCTCAATGTTCAACAACCACCATGATAGTTAAATAAAATTTATTCCTTTGTAGTAGGGAAAAATTGGCTTTTCGCAAAAACCTTATAACCATAGAGCTTTTCCACCAGCCAAATATGCATGTAGTGATCACCTTTATTCATCATTCTCTATGGTGTGAATTTGCCAGTACATTCAATGTACTGACCCTCTGTGGCTGAAATGTCTCATGTTTCAGGATATCTTACGACGAGTAAGTGATATGTTAGGGTTACGATTTCTACACTCAACTTTGCCGTTGGTGTTGATGGGAATCCACAACCTTGTTACTTCCGCTCTTTGGATTGAGGTAATAGTATTTACGTTACTTTTACATGTGATTTACCTCTGTTATAAATCCTCGAGTACTGTGTGTGTTAGCATACCGATCCATGGATGGCACTTAAGCAAAGAGACTTGATCCATTCGGGTCGGGTCGCTACATTGTAACTCTCAAAACAATGCGGGACAATTTTTCCGTAATACGACCAAAGCCCAGGCATGCACAATTACAGCATGCCAACCCAAGGAAAGGAACCCTTAACGAAACTATTCTCCTTGGAAGATGTTTCTTACATATGTAATATAACATACCTCCCGAACTAAAAAATTGTCTATTCGAGCACAATAGTATCAGGAAACGCTCCACCATTTTGGTTTGGAGGTTAAAGCCGAAAGCCTGCGATGAAAAATTTTCCACATGTTCGGCTGAAGATACAGGTTGATCATAAAGTACATTAATACATTGAATCAAATCCCTACTCCTTATCTATTCCATCTATCAGAATGTCTAACTTACAGTCTTCTTGAGAATATTTCGCAGCTATCATTACTTGTTCATACACCAAGTTCAACGAAGTTTCTTTCCTGTCTGGTCCCTGTGGTCCCACTCGGGCCATATGATTCGGATCTAGCTTGGTGAAGCGTGTTTTCACCATCGCCCAGGCTTCTCGCGCGCCTTCATGGCAGGCGGACGTCTTCCATAGCTCAAAGTGGCATCGGGCACCTTTGAACAGGCTTGCCAAACCCTCCATACTTTCTAGAGGGGTATCGGATGGCCATAAAGCCTTGACCATACTCTTCATGGCTTTCCAAGCCCGTGCATGCACCATGGACAGCTCCTTCAGCACGTCCCCTTGAAATCCAGATACTTCTTCTTCCGGCCGACCAGTTAGTAGACCTGCAACAACAGAGTTATGACATTCCGAATTGTGGACTAAGCATGAGTCTCTATGATGGTTTTAAAAGACATACCGAACATGCTGCCATTCAGCTTTTCATTTTCTTTTCGAGCGGCCGATAACTGAGCCTTTAAGCTCTTTATCTCTTCGGATTGTTTGTCTTTTTCCTCCTCATGTTTTTTCTTCTCAGAAGTGCTCATTGCGGTCCTCTTCATTTCCGCCAGTTTGGCGGTAACAGTATTAAGTTGCGTCTGGTTTATTTTCAGCTCCTGGGATAGCGCAATGTTCTCCTCTTTGAGAACCTACAGGAATATCGATCCTTAAATTGGTTGGTTTCACCGCTTCAAGTCTCGGGGGCTACTGGCATATGTCTAACAAAATTGCACAAACTCTTACCTGTATATCCTTTGAGAACAGTTGGTAACTCCGGCAAGTCCATATCGAGCGGCTCGTACTTTCAGTCGACGGTGGTTCATTACGCTCTCCACCTCGGAATTCGTGACAGATATGTCATTCGAATCCTCATGAGGCGGTGGAACTGGCATTGCATCAGCTCTCGTCCTAGTTGACGAGTCTGGCCGGATTGGCTGACATTCGGCTAGCAGGGCGTTTTCCCACAGTCTACCACATGCTTCTCTTGAATCAAGGATAAAAAGGGGACTTTTAACAATCCGAACTCATGCCCAGGCATGTATTAAGCGGACATACCTCTTTGAAGACCACGAGGTTTCTGTGGCGCTCCCGGTCTCCTTTCATTTTGAACGATTACCCTGCGCAGGGGCCGCCCTTGAGGGGGTGCGGCTTGCCGAGCGCCGATCCTATAAAGTATGGATTAGTATAATGGACAAAGGTGCGAGTAGGGACTTCTTTTTGAGAAATCTCTTCAGATACTTACAAATAGGGGTGGGGGTAGTCGGCTGTAATAGCCACTTCCGAGCCAGCAAGGCTCGCTTGATAAAATACCCCATCGTCGAACTCTATGTATATATCTAGATCCTCGCAGAAGCCAGGGTCTTCATCGCGATTGTGATCCTCTAGCTATGGGGCAGGACAGTGAATGTCCTCGATCATCTTCCTCCATGACTATTTTGTAACAACAAAAAACAACTGGATTAGCATGTCGTGATATCAATAAAGCGACACAGGTAATTGAAATCTTACCCATTCAATGGGGTTGTACATGGAGTAACCTTCCCGGCAGTTTAAGCGGAGGAAATCTTCCTTTTCGCCCTTGTACTGATCGGCTAGGATCACGGCCAGTTCGGCTGGGGTATCCGGGCCCTTGTGCTTGTAACGAGATGCGCCGTCTTCTCCATTGTAGCACCATAAGGGAGTTACTCTGGACTGGAGAGGCTGGACGCATCTTTTTATTGCAATGGCCATAACCTCAATTATCGAGAGCCTGGTGTGGGCTAATAATCTGACCTTGCTGACCAGCCTTTTTATTTCCGCACTGTCCTCCTCCTTGGGACTTCGGGGACGCCAGTTGAGGCACTTCTTTAGGGGAGCGCTGGAAAATTCGGGAAGGCCGTACCAAACTGGGTCTGGCAGTGGGACGTCATCCATATAAAACCACTCCGAAGACCACTGTGGATATATCTCTTTGGGAGTTCCAACGGGGTATCCGGATCCGGCTATACGCCATACTTCGGCAACCCCACTTCAAATATGGAGCCTCCTCGATGGCGGGGGACGAGGCAAAAGAACTTTTTCCATAGTTCGAAATGGGCCTCAATGCCCAAGAACACCTTGCAGAGGGCAACGAAACCTGAGATGTGCAGAATCGAACCTGGGGTGAGGTTGTGCAGCTGGATCCCGTAAAATTCCAATAGACCCCTAAGAAAGGGATGGATTGGAAATCCTAAGCCCCGCAAAAGGAATGGAATGAGGCACACTCTCTCCTCCCTATTGGGGTTGGGGAAATTTTCAGCCAGCACGTCATTGCCAATTGAGGTCAATCCCACTCGAACAGACACTAGATCTGCGAGGGGAAGATATCCCTGCATCTGGAGCTGACTCAACTGAAGATGAGGCACGGAGCAGCTCTGTCAATCACCCTCTTGAGGGCCATGGGGGCGCGAAGAAGAGCCTGGGGCGCTGGCCATGTTTGGAAACTTTTTTGTGGTTGATCTTGGTGTTTCTTCTGCGTAGTGTGGATAGCACTTGGAGGATTTGATCTCTTTATATAGGCGACGTCCCTGCGTGGTCGGGTGTTTTCTTTTTAAATAAAAAATTGTGGACCGTTCGCATTTGCCCAGAGCATGGAAATCGAGGCGACAGGGTAGGAGTCATAAAAGCAGAACGAGGAAGCCACGGCCGAACTATTACCCGCCTAGTACATAGTGAAGAACCAACCTTGCAAAAGCCGAAGACGTAAGCCGTACATCGTCGTTTGAAGGCCAGTTCGGGGCCAACTGAGGGAGTCCTGGATTAGGGGGTCCTCGGCTGTCCGGGCTACTGGATATGGGCCGGACTGATAGGCCGTGAAGATACAAGGCAGAAGGCCTTCCCCCGTGTCCGGGTAGGACTCTCCTATGCGTGGATGGCATGATCGATGTCCGGTTATGTAATTTCCATCCTCTGTAAACTGACTCTGTACAACCCTAAGCCCCTCTGGTGTGTATATAAACCGGAGGGTTTAGTCCATAGAGGGTATCAGAATTTATAGAGGCTAGCAGCTAGGGTTTAGCCATTACAATCTCGAGGTAGATCAACTCTTGTAACCCCTATACTTATCAAATACAATCAAGCAGGACGTAGGGTTTTACCTCCATTAAGAGGGCCCGAACCAGGGTATACATCGTGTTCCCCTTGTCCCTTGTTACCTTCGATACTCAGACGCATAGTTCGGTCCCCCCTACCTGAGACCAGCCAGTTTTGACACCGACACTGGCGGCAGGAGCTGCGGGGCCACTGCCAAAGCCGGGGCTGTGCGGGCCGTAGTTGGAGCTGGAACCATAGGCGTTGAGGCCGCGGGAAGGAGAGGCGCCGGGGGCGCTAATACCGTGGCCTGAGGGGGCGCTGCATGCAAGGGACGTGCCTCAAAGCCAGGGGCAGGCCAAGGGTGGCGCACCCTGGGAGAGGTGTCGAGGGGCCCGCGTCATCAGTGGCGGGAGGAACAGTCGGGGGTACCTGCTGAAACGGAAACACATGCTCATCAAAGTAAACATGCCGGGAAGTGAATGTTGGAAATATGCCCTAGAGGCAATAATAAAATGGTTATTATTATATTTCTTTGTTCATGATAATTGTCTATTGTTAATGCTATAATTGTGTTATCCGGAAATCGTAATACATGTGTGAATACATAGACCACAACACGTCCCTAGTGAGCCTCTAATTGACTAGCTCGTTGATCAAAAGATGGTCATGGTTTCCTGACTATGGACATTGGATGTCATTGATAACGGGATCACATCATTAGGAGAATGATGTGATGGACAAGACCCAATCCTAAGCATAGCTCAAAGATCATGTAGTTCGTTTGCTATAGCTTTTCCAAATGTCAAGTATCATTTCCTTAGACCATGAGATTGTGCAACTCCCAGATATCGTAAGAGTGCTTTGGGTGTGCCAAACGTCACAACGTAACTGGGTGACTATAAAGGTACACTACAGGTATCTCTGAAAGTCTCTGTTGGGTTGGCACGAATCGAGACTGGGATTTGTCACTCCATATGACAGAGAGGTATCTCTAGGTCCACTCGGTAATGCATCATCATAATGAGCTCAATGTGAGCAAGTGGTTGATCACGGGATCATGCATTACGGTACGAGTAAAGTGACTTGCCGGTAACGAGATTGAACGAGGTATTGGGATACCGACGATCGAGCCTCGGGCAAGTAACGTACCGATTGACAAAGGGAATTGTATACGGATTGATTGAATCCTCGACATCGTGGTTCATCCGATGAGATCATCGAGGAGCATGCGGGAGCCAACATGGGTATCCAAATCTCGTTGTTGGTTATTGACCGGAGAGTCGTCTCGGTCATGTCTGCGTGTCTCCCGAACCCGTAGGGTCTACACACTTAAGGTTCCGTGACGCTAGGGATGTTGAGATATTAGTATACGGTAACCCGAAAGTTGTTCGGAGTCCCGGATGAGATCCCGGACTCCACAAGGAGTTTCGGAATGGTCCGGAGGTGAAGATTTATATATAGGAAGTCAAGTTTCGGCCATCGGGAAAGTTTTGGGGGTAATCGGTATTGTACCGGGACCACCGGAAGGGTCCCGGGGGTCCACCGGGTGGGGCCACCTATCCCGGAGGGCCCCATGGGCTGAAGTGGGAGGGGAACCAGCCCCAGATGGGCTGGTGCGCCCCTCCCATAGGCCTCCCCTGCGCCTAGGGTTGGAAACCCTAGGGGTGGGGGCGCCCCACTTGGCTTGGGGGGCACTCCACCCCCCTTGGCCGCCGCCTCCCTTGGAGATTCAATCTCCTAGGGCCGGCGCCCCCCCTAGGGATCCTATAAATAGTGGGGGGAGGGAGGGCAGCCGCACCCTAGCCCCTGGCCTCTCCCTCTCCCTCCCGTGACACTCCTCCCTCTCCCTGCGCTTGGCGAAGCCCTGCCGAGATCACCGTTGCTTCCACCACCACGCCGTCGTGCTGCTGGATCTTCATCAACCTCTCCTTCCCCCTTGCTGAATCAAGTTGGAGGAGACGTCTTCCCAACCGTACGTGTGTTGAACGCGGAGGTGCCGTCCGTTCGGCACTAGGTCAACGGTGATTTGGATCATGACGAGTACGACTCCATCAACCCCGTTCTCTTGAACGCTTCCGCGCGCGATCTACAAGGGTATGTAGATGCACTCCTCTATCCCTCGTTGCTACATGACTCCATAGATTGATCTTGGTGATGCGTAGAAAATTTTAAAATTCTGCTACGCTCCCCAATAGTGGCATCATGAGCTAGGTCTATGCGTAGTTTCTATGCACGAGTAGAACACAAAGCAGTTGTGGGCGTGGATATTGTCAATTTTCTTGCCGTTACTAGTCTTATCTTGATTCGGCGGCATCATGGGATGAAGCGGCCCAGACCGACCTTACACGTACGCTTACGTGAGACTGGTTCCACCGATTGACATGCACTAGTTGCATAAGGTGGCCGGCGGGTGTCTGTCTCTCCCACTTTAGTCGGATCGGATTCGATGAAAAGGGTCCTTATGAAGGGTAAATAGAAATTGGCATATCATGTTGTGGTTTTGGCGTAGGTAAGAAATGTTCTTGCTAGAAACCTATAGCAGCCACGTAAAAAACTTGCAACAACAATTAGAGGACATCTAACTTGTTTTTGCAGCATGTGTCGTGTGATGTGATATGGCCAAAAGGATGTGATGAATGATATATGTGATGTATGAGATTGATCATGTTCTTGTAATAGGAATCACGACTTGTATGTCGATGAGTATGACAACTGGCAGGAGCCATAGGAGTTGTCTTTATTTATTTATGACCTGGGTGTCAACATAAACGTCATGTAATTACTTTACTTTATTGCTAAAGCGTTAGCCATAGTAGTAGAAGTAATAGATGACGAGACAACTTCAAGAAGACACAATGATGGAGATCATGGTGTCATGCCGGTGACAACGATGATCATGGAGCCCCGAAGATGGAGATCAAAAGGAGCAAATGATATTGGCCATATCATGTCACTATTCGATTGCATGTGATGTTTATCATGTTTTACATCTTATTTGCTTAGAACGACGGTAGCTTAAATAAGATGATCCCTCGTAATAATTTCAAGAAAGTGTTCCCCCTAACTATGCACCGTTGCGAAGGTTCGTTGTTTCGAAGCACCACATGATGATCGGGTGTGATAGATTCTAACGTTCGAATACAACGGGTGTAAGCCAGATTTACACACGCAATACACTTAGGTTGACTTGACGAGCCTAGCATGTATAGACATGGCCTCGGAACACAGAAAACCGAAAGGTCGAGCATGAGTCATATAGAAGATACGATCAACATGAAGATGTTCACCGATGTTGACTAGTCCGTCTCACGTGATGATCGGACACGGCCTAGTTGACTCGGATCATGTTTCACTTAGATAACTAGAGGGATGTCTATCTGAGTGGGAGTTCATTGAATAATTTGATTAGATGAACTTAATTATCATTAACTTAGTCTAAAATCTTTACACTATGTCTTGTAGATCAAATGGCCCACACTAATGTTGCCCTCAACTTCAACGCGTTCCTAGAGAAAACCAAGCTAAAAGATGATGGCAGCAACTATACGGACTGGGTCCGGAACCTGAGGATCATCCTCATAGCTGCCAAGAAAGATTATGTCCTAGAAGCACCGCTAGGTGACGCACCCATCCCAGAGAACCAAGACGTTATGAACGCTTGGCAGTCACGTGCTGATGATTACTCCCTCGTTCAGTGTGGCATGCTTTACAGCTTAGAACCGGGGCTCCAAAAGCGTTTTGAGAGACACGGAGCATATGAGATGTTCGAAGAGCTGAAAATGGTTTTCCAATCTCATGCCCGGGTCGAGAGATATGAAGTCCCCGACAAGTTCTCCAGCTGTAAGATGGAGGAAAATAGTTCTGTCAGTGAGCACATACTCAAAATTTCTGGGTTGCATAACCACTTGACTCAGCTGGGAGTTAATCTCCCGGATGACGCGGTCATTGACAGAATCCTTCAGTCGCTTCCACCGAGCTACAAGAGCATTGTGATGAACTTCAATATGCAGGGGATGGAAAAGATCATTCCTGAGGTATATTCAATGCTGAAATCAGCAGAGGTGGAAATCAAAAAGGAACATCAAGTGTTGATGGTGAATAAAACTACTAAGTTCAAGAACGGCAAGGGTAAGAAGAACTTCAAGAAGGACGGCAAGGGAGTTGCCGCGCCCGGTAAGCAAGCTGCCGGGAAGAAGCCAAAGAATGGACCCAAGCCCGAGACTGAGTGTTTTTATTGCAAGGGAAGTGGTCACTGGAAGCGGAACTGCCCCAAATACTTAGCGGACAAGAAGGCCGGCAACACTAAAGGTATATGTGATATACATGTAATTGATGTGTACCTTACCAGTACTCGTAATAGCTCCTGGGTATTTGATACTGGTGCGGTTGCTCACATTTGTAACTCAAAGCAGGAGCTGCGGAATAAGCGGAGACTGGCGAAGGACGAGGTGATGATGCGCGTCGGGAATGGTTCCAAGGTCGATGTGATCGCCGTCGGCACGCTGCCTCTACATTTACCTACGGGATTAGTTTTAAACCTCAATAATTGTTATTTAGTGCTAGCTTTGAGCATGAACATTGTATCAGGATCTCGTTTAATTCGAGATGGCTACTCATTTAAATCCGAGAATAATGGTTGTTCTATTTATATGAGAGATATGTTTTATGGTCATGCTCCATTGGTGAATGGTTTATTCTTAATGAATATCGAGTGTAATGTTACACATATTCATAGTGTGAATACCAAAATATGTAAGGTTGATAATGATAGTCCCACATACTTGTGGCACTACTTCCTTGGTCACATAGGTGTCAAACGCATGAAGAAACTCCATGCAGATGGACTTTTGGAGTCTCTTGATTACGAATCATTTGACACGTGCGAACCATGCCTCATGGGTAAAATGACAAAGACTCCATTCTCAGGAACAATGGAGCGAGCAACCAACTTATTGGAAATCATACATACTGATGTGTGCGGTCCAATGAGTGTTGAGGCTCGCGGTGGCTATCGTTATGTTCTCACCCTCACTGATGACTTGAGTAGATATGGGTATGTCTACTTAATGAAACACAAGTCTGAGACCTTTGAAAAGTTCAAGGAATTTCAGAGCGAGGTTGAGAATCAACATGACAGAAAAATCAAGTTCTTGCGATCAGATCGTGGGCGAGAATACTTGAGTCACGAATTTGTCACACACTTAAGGAAATGTGGAATAGTTTCACAACTCACGCCGCCTGGAACACCTCAGCGTAATGGTGTGTCCGAACGTCGTAATCGCACTCTATTGGATATGGTGCGATCTATGATGTCTCTTACCGATTTACCGCTGTCATTTTGGGGCTATGCTTTAGAGACTGCCGCATTCACTTTAAATAGGGCTCCGTCGAAATCCATTGAGATGACACCGTATGAATTATGGTTTGGGAAGAAACCTAAGATGTCGTTTCTAAAAGTTTGGGGATGCGATGCTTATGTCAAGAAACTTCAACCTGAAAAGCTCGAACCCAAATCGGAAAAATGCGTCTTCATAGGATACCCTAAAGAAACTATCGGGTATACCTTCTACCTTAGATCCGAAGGCAAGATCTTTGTTGCCAAGAATGGGTCCTTTCTAGAGAAAGAGTTTCTCTCGAAAGAAATAAGTGGGAGGAAAGTAGAAGTTGATGAAGTATTACCTCTTGAACTGGTAAGTGGCGCAGCTCAAGAAAATGTTCCTGAGGTGCCTGCACCGACTAGAGAGGAAGTTAATGATGATGATCATGAAACTTCAGATCAAGTTGCTACTGAACTTCGTAGGTCCACGAGGACACGTTCCTCACCAGAGTGGTATGGCAACCCTGTCTTGGAAATCATATTGTTAGACAATGGTGAACCTTCGAACTATGAAGAAGGGATGGCGGGCCCGGATTCCGACAAATGGCTGGAAGCCATGAAATCCAAGATAGGATCCATGTATGAAAACGAAGTATGGACTTTGACTGACTTGCCTGATGATCGGCGAGCCATAGAAAATAAATGGATCTTTAAGAAGAAGACAGACGCAGATGGTAATGTGACCATCTATAAAGCTTGGCTTGTCGCTAAGGGTTATCGACAAGTTCAAGGGGTTGACTACGATGAGACTTTCTCACCTGTAGCGAAGCTGAAGTCCGTCCGAATCATGTTAGCAATTGCCGCATTCTATGATTATGAGATATGGCAAATGGACGTCAAAATGGCATTCCTTAATGGTTTCCTTAAGGAAGAATTGTATATGATGCAGCCGGAAGGTTTTGTCGATCCTAAGAATGCTGACAAGGTGTGCAAGCTCCAACGCTCAATTTATGGGCTGGTGCAAGCATATCGGAGTTGGAACATTCGTTTTGATGAGATGATCAAAGCGTTTGGGTTTACGCAGACTTATGGAGAAGCCTGCTTTTACAAGAAAGTGAGTGGGAGCTCTGTAGCATTTCTCATATTGTATGTGGATGACATACTGTTGATGGGAAATGATATAGAATTCTTGGAAAGCATAAAGGCCTACTTGAACAAGTGTTTTTCAATGAAGGATCTTGGAGAAGCTGCTTATATATTAGGCATCAAGATATATAGAGATAGATCGAGACGCCTCATTGGTCTTTCACAGAGTACGTACCTTGACAAGATATTGAAGAAGTTCAAAATGGATCAGTCAAAGAGGGGGTTCTTGCCTGTATTGCAAGGTACGAGATTGAGCACGGCTCAATGCCCGACCATGGCAGAAGATAGAGAAAATATGAGTGCCGTCCCCTATGCCTCGGCCATAGGGTCTATCATGTATGCTATGTTGTGTACCAGACCTGATGTAAACCTTGCCGTAAGTTTGGTAGGAAGGTACCAAAGTAATCCCGGCATGGAACACTGGACATCGGTCAAGAATATCCTGAAGTACCTGAAGAGGACTAAGGATATGTTTCTCGTTTATGGAGGTGACGAAGAGCTTGTCGTAAAGGGTTACGTCGATGCTAGCTTCGACGCAGATCTGGATGACTCTAAATCACAAACCAGATATGTGTATATTTTGAATGGTGGGGCAGTAAGCTGGTGCAGTTGCAAGCAAAGCGTTGTGGCAGGATCTACATGTGAAGCGGAGTACATGGCAGCCTCGGAGGCAGCACAAGAGGCAATCTGGGTGAAGGAGTTCATTACCGACCTAGGAGTCATAACCAATGCGTCGGTCCCGATGACTCTCTTCTGTGACAACACTGGAGCTATTGCCCTTGCCAAGGAGCCCAGGTTTCACAGGAAGACCAGGCATATCAAGCGTCGCTTCAACTCCATTCGTGAAAGTGTTCAAAATGGAGGCATAGATATTTGTAAAGTACATACGGACCTGAATGTGGCAGATCCGTTGACTAAACCTCTCCCTAGAGCAAAACATGATCAACACCAGAACTGCATGGGTCTTCGATTCATCACAATGTAACTAGACTATTGACTCTAGTGCAAGTGGGAGACTGTTGGAAATATGCCCTAGAGGCAATAATAAAATGGTTATTATTATATTTCTTTGTTCATGATAATTGTCTATTGCTCATGCTATAATTGTGTTATCCGGAAATCGTAATACATGTGTGAATACATAGACCACAACACGTCCCTAGTGAGCCTCTAGTTGACTAGCTCGTTGATCAAAAGATGGTCATGGTTTCTTGACTATGGACATTGGATGTCATTGATAACAGGATCACATCATTAGAAGAATGATGTGATGGACAAGACCCAATCCTAAGCATAGCTCAAAGATCGTGTAGTTCGTTTGCTATAGCTTTTCCGAATGTCAAGTATCATTTCCTTAGACCATGAGATTGTGCAACTCCCGGATACCGTAAGAGTGCTTTGGGTGTGCCAAATGTCACAACGTAACTGGGTGACTATAAAGGTACACTACAGGTATCTCCAAAAGTGTCTGTTGGGTTGGCACGAATCGAGACTAGGATTTGTCACTCCGTATGACGGAGAGGTATCTCTGGGCCCACTCGGTAATGCATCATCATAATGAGCTCAATGTGACCAAGTGGTTGATCACGGGATCATGCATTACGGTACGAGTAAAGTGACTTGCCGGTAACGAGATTGAACGAGGTATTGGGATACCGACGATCGAGTCTCGGGCAAGTAATGTACCGATTGACAAAGGGAATTGTATACGGATTGATTGAATCCTCGACATCGTGGTTCATCCGATGAGATCATCGAGGAGCATGTGGGAGCCAACATGGTTATCCAGATCCTGATGTTGGTTATTAACCGGAGAGTCGTCTCGGTCATGTCTGCGTGTCTCCCGAACCCGTGGGGTCTAGACACTTAAGGTTCGGTGACGCTAGGGATGTTGAGATATTAGTATACGGTAACCCGAAAGTTGTTCAGAGTCCCAGATGAGATCCCGGACGTCACGAGGAGTTCCGAAATGGTCCGGAGGTGAAGATTTATATATAGGAAGTCAAGTTTCGGCCATCGGGAAAGTTTCGGGGGTAATCGGTATTGTACCGGGACCACCGGAAGGGTCCCGGGGGTCCACCGGGTGGGGCCACCTATCCCGGAGGGCCCCATGGGCTGAAGTGGGAGGGGAACCAGCCCCAGATGGGCTGGTGCACCCCCCCCATGGGCCTCCCCTAGGCCTAGGGATGGAAACCCTAGGGGTGGGGGCGCCCCACTTGGCTTGGGAGGCACTCCACCCCCCTTGGCCGCCGCCTCCCTTGGAGATTCAATCTCCTAGGGCTGGCGCCCCCCTAGGGGTCCTATAAATAGTGGGGGGAGGGAGGGCAGCCGCACCCTAGCCCCTGGCCTCTCCCTCTCCCTCCCGTGACACTCCTCCCTCTCCATGTGCTTGGCGAAGCCCTGCCGAGATCACCGTTGCTTCCACCACCACGCCGTCATGCTGCTGGATCTTCATCAACCTCTCCTTCCCCCTTGCTGGATCAAGTTGGAGGAGACATCTTCCCAACCGTACGTGTGTTGAACGCGGAGGTGCCGTCCGTTCGGCGCTAGGTCATCGGTGATTTGGATCACGACGAGTACGACTCCATCAACCCCGTTCTCTTGAACGCTTCCGCGCGCGATCTACAAGGGTATGTAGATGCACTCCTCTCTCCCTCATTGCTAGATGACTCCATAGATTGATCTTGGTGATGCGTAGAAAATTTTAAAATTCTGCTACGTTCCCCAACAGTGAACACACGGTGGGAGACTGGATCATAGCACTGATAGCCCTTGGAGTTAGAGGGGTAGCCGATGAAGATGCAAGCGACAGAATGGGGTGCAAGTTTGTGAGGAGCGGTGTCGGCAGTGCTAGGATAGCAAAGACACCCGAAAATACGCAAGCCAACATAGGACGGGGGCGTACCAAAGAGAAGATGGTGAGGTTCATAGTTCCACCATGGGCGGCAGGGTTGAAGGTTAAGGAGAAGTGAAGCAGTAGCAAGTGCGTCCGGCCAGAAGCGAGGCGGCACGTTAGCATGGAACAGGAGCGTGCGAACACAGTCGTTCAGAGTGCGAAGGACGTGTTCGGCTTGATCGTTCTGCTGTGAAGTATATGGGCATGTGAGATGAAAAACTGTGCCGTGGTGCGACAGAAAAGTGCGGAAAGCAAGATTATTGAACTCTTTCCCATTATCAGTCTGAAGAGCAAGAATGGGAAGCCCAAACTCTGTGCTGACATAAGAGTAAAAGGCTGTCAAAGTGGAGAGTGCATCCGACTTTCGTCGCAAAGGAAAAGTCCACACATAGTGAGAATAATCATCAAGGATAACCAGATAATATAAACAGCCCGAATTACTAGGAACCGGAGAGGTCCACACATCGCTATGAATCAACTGAAAAGGAAAAAAGCTATGGTGGTGGAGTTATTAAACGGAAGGCGAACATGTTTGTCGACCCGACAGGCATGATAGGTGTGATCCTCTATCTTATTACATCTGAAAGTGAAACTCCTAAGAATATGACGAAGTGTGACAGGGTTGGGATGACCCAAACTAGCGTGCCAGAGATCGACTCCAGCGGAGAGGGCAACCGGTGCAGTGGTGGAAGTGGACGACGAATGCACCGGATAGAGCTCGTCGGGGTTGTCACATCGGTGAAGTACCATCCTGGTTCGAGCGTCCTTGACACAAAAACCAAGTTCGTCAAATTCAATAGTAACAGGATTTTCATGAGTTAAACAATAAACGGAAATAAGATTCTTAATAAGATGAGGTGACACAAGTATGTTAGACAAAGTTAAAGGCATGGAATTAGAAGGAAAATAAGTGTGCCCGACATGTGTGATAGGGAGTGTGGAACCGTCACCGACAATGATGCGGCGGTCGGTGGTGACGGGAGTGAAGGAGGCAAGATTACCAGGATGAGCAAACATGTGAGCCGTAGCCCCGGTGTCCATGTACCAATCACCGCATCCAGTGTAGGTGTTCGGCGTAGGCGCAGTGTGCAGCGCAGCGAGGAGCGCCGGATCCCAAGGCGCCAGCGGCAGGGCCGGCGAGGGCGGCGGTGGGGCTGCAGGGAGACCATAGCTGTCGCTCAGCTGCGGCGGTGGGTATCCTCCATACGGCTGGAGTCGTGTATTACGCTTGGTGCGCCGGCGGGCGCGGCACGGGAAAGGTCAGTGCAGGGGCCCATGGAACCGGCATGGTGTAGGCATGAACAACACCGGTCCACGGGTTGTAGTCGGAGGCCCACGGAGGGGGCACCTGGAACTATTGATGTTGTTGCTGGCGGGGCGGGCCAGTGCCCTGCGGCTGCGACGGGAGCGCGACCGGGGCAGCGGGAGGCGCCGGGGACCCGCTGCGGGTGGTGCCGGCGACGAGGGCGGTGTGGATGGCCCGAGCCTTCACCTGCTTCATCCGTCGCTCCTCCAAGCGAAGGTACACAGCGAACTTGGCAAAGGACGGGTTGGGGATGAGGCTGAGGTTCGCCATGGCGTTGCCGAAGTCCTCATTGAGTCCGGCGGTGAGCGTGCTGAGGAGGAGGTCATCATCAGTCTTCGTGCCAATATCGCGGAGCTCATCAGCGAGAGTCTTCAGGCGGCGACAATAGTCGTCGACGGAGGTGTTGTCCTAGTGACACCCAAAAACTCTTGCTGCAAAAAAACACAACGCCGGAGCTGGTTGTCGGTGAAGAGCCCATTCAGCTTGGTCCACACGGCGCAGGCATCAACACCGTCCTGCACGACCGTCTGGAAGAGGTCCGGCGAGATGGTGAGGAAGAACCAGCGGATGATCGTGGTGTCGATGGTGGACCAGTCATGGAACTCGGAGACGAGGCTGGAGTCGACGGTGCCGTCCATGTGGTCGATGAGATGATACTCTCAGAACACGAGGAAAAAAATACGCCTTCCACGTGTAGTAGGACTCCATCTGGGAGAGACGAACCGGCACCCGCTCGAAGATGTTGAGATTGCGGATGCCGTTCACGTCGGGAGGGTTGGCGTCGACGAACGGGTTGAAGTTGGTGGACACGGAGGAGGTGACAGACGACATGACGACGAGGGCGGCTCGGGGTGGCGCGTGGGTGTAGCGGGTTAGGGTTTCGGATGGGCGGCGGCGACGGGACTCGTTGGCGGGTAGTGTGGTGCGGGCGGCTCGGGTCGAAGGTGTGGCGGCGGCTGGGGGAAGTAGCAGCGGCGGGTGGAGCAGCGGCGCAACGACTAGGGCTAGTTAGTAGAATCAGATAGCTGAGCCATGCAGACCAACTTTCCACATAAATTCATGCGGAAAGTGAAAACATCTCCTGAAATTAAAGTTACTCCTTAGTTGGTGTCAAAAAATAGTGTATTACCCGGCAAAACAAAATAGTCTATTGACCAAAGACAACCTACTGAAGAGGGGCTGGATTGGCAGCAAGGCTTGCCCCTTTTTGCGGTGATGATGAGATTGTGGACCATTTATTATCTCATGCTCTATGGAGAGGCTGATTTGGAGCTTGATGTAATGTGTTTTAATCTCAAAACTGTGTCCGCTGATTTGGAACAATGTTTTGTATATTTAATGATGAGTTAATTACGTCCGTAGTACACAAATTTGCCGCGCGGTAACAAAATCATACATAAACTTTAAAACCCCATAAAGCTAGTACACCAACTTACGTAACGACACGTTTTAATACATTTCCGTCAAATTTGATTGACGCCGTTTGTCGTCAGTTATTTCTACCTAGGTGGCAACGTTGGCTGGCAGCAGCCCGTGCTCTATCTCCATTTGTGTGTGTGAGACCCACCTGTCAGTCCTGTCAGTGCGACGGAGAAATACAATGGTCTGCATTGAGCGAATTCGAAACGGCGACCTTGGACCAAATAGTCTCAGCCGCGCGCGCGTACTGACTACACGAACCAACAATGCCTGACGTTTTTGAGTAAGTACATTGAGGTTTTATTAGTAGTCCCATATGAAACAAAGGTGCTAATTCTTTTTTTCTTTTCGTGTTAATGAGTGCTGATTCGAACCAAAGAGCTCTGTTTTGCTCGCACGATAGCAAGAACTAGGAACCCCCCCTGCGGAACTTTTTGTCTAATGTAGGGATGCATTTCTTTTGCCCTTGTACCACATTACATACGTGTAATTCTTTTCTTATTTTAAAAAAAAATCTCTTTTCTTATTCAGAACTGATTTTTTGAACTTTGAAACATGAATGTATAAAAACATAACTTGTAATAGTTTGAGCAAGAAAAACTTACTGCTATGATGAGGTCAAAGTTCATCTATTGAGCTATGTAATCCAGTACAAATTACTCATCTTCTACTTTTTCCATGACGTGGATGATCATATTTTGTATGAAAAATCCATACCAATGTTTGCATTTTTTTGCTTTCGAAGTTTTTCCAATGTACTCCCTCCGTCCGGTGAAGAGTGTACATTTAGAAATTTTAAGACAAATTATAAAGTTGAGTAAAAAATGCATTGGAAAGGTGCAAGTCACCATCTCTTTCCTTTTAATTACCCAACCCCCAATGAGCTAAGTGCATGTAAAAATTAAAAAGACCATGTCTAGATTGCTATTGGTCTTGATTACTATGTGATGAGAGAAAAGTATTTCTCCCCTCTTCAAAGTGCATTGAGAAGATAGAAGTACACTCTTTTGTAAACAAATTTTGAAGCTAGATGTACACTCTTCACCAGACGGAAGGAGTATATAGTAAATGTGTATAAAAGATTCACATATGTAACAAAGGGGTAAGAACTCAAAGCAAATCCAACACGTCAACCAAAACGAAGAAGCAGTTTGTTCACTTTCGTCCGTTTGGGTCAGCTATTGGCATTTTGGCCCGTGCGCCGTGCGTCTGACCGGTGTGCCCAACCGGCCGACCCATTTTTTATCCGTGTCCAAAAGTAGAAGTAATAAAAAAATACCAACGGCCTATAATTCATGCCAGCACCGATACCAGCGCCCCCACGTCATGTCGGCAGCCATGCCAGCCTACAAAAAACTCACAGTTTATGTTGGCGCACTTGCCAGCAGTCAGCACACTTGCTAGCAGACAAAAAAAGATGATAGTTTTGATCGATGCGTTGGAGTTGCTCTTATAACCTCATAAATCTCACATGAGAAAAAGACAATGTAAAATAAGTGCAAGGATCTGAATTATTTTATGTCCCATTTTGGTACAAATTATCCTATAGTAACTCATTTTTTGAAACTTTTTTCCATGTCATAGATGGTGATCGTTACCACATGGCCATGTGGTAAGCAATCTGAAAAAAAAGGTGATCGTTAATAGATCTTGAGTCCATTTCAGAAAAAAAAATGATGATCTTTTTTTGTCAGTCTAGTTGTTGCATGCGAGCAAACAATGGTTTCCGTATTTGAATCCCGCACCGTTTTAATCAACTGTTATTTTTGTTATCTCTAAATTACATGCAAAATTTAAGATAAAACTATCTTATTAACCATTGTACATGCCCTGATTTATGTTATCCGTTCTATTTCTTTGTTTCGGAACCAGTAACATATGGGTTATCTCAAAGCAAAGCCAGCAACGTTGGCTCCTCTGGTCAGTGCGCGTGAGTTGTTGTCGTACCTGCTTCACAGGTCGCGGGTCCGATTCCCTTCCGATGCATGCCTCTCTTTTAATTATTTCTTTATCCGTACCATTGGCACATGGGTCCCACACGCATACACAGCCGCTGCCCGCTGCCATGCTAATGTTGCCAACGTATGTAGAAAGAACGGAAAACAAGCGGGCGTCCGTCAAATTTGACGGAAATGTATTAAAATGTGTTGTTACTTAAGTTGTTGTACTAGTTTTATGGGGTTTTTCAGTTTATGTATGATTCCGTTAGAGGTAAATACACTAGAAGTCTTAGAACTTGTGTACAACGGTCAATTTGGTGCATAAACTTGTAAAATACATGTTTCTAGTCATCTAACTTGTGCGGGCGTGTAAATACGGTCAAATTTTCCGTACGCAGGTGTATTCGCTGCCTACATGGCACACCAATGGCCGGCGTTTTTTCAATAAATACCCTCATTCTTTTTACTTTTTATAAAAGCAATCCAACAATAGTTGTCCGCTGGGTCCGACCGTCAGTGTACGTTGTAAATATATTGGGCCCATTGTTAGTGGCTAGTACACGTGATGATTTTTCCGGAAACACGCTCGTTCTTTTTTACGTTTTGCAAAAGCACTCCAACAATAATTGTCCGCTGGGTGCCTGGGTCCTACGGTCAGTGTAAGTTGTAAATATATTGGGCTGGAAAAAATGGGACGAGCGAGTTCTAACCAAGGACCAATTGGAATGGAGCTAGCGACCTATCCACCGCAATTGATCGTATTTGGTATTTCATTTGGACTACTAAGGTATATCACCTCTAAAATAAAAGGTGCACATTCTGAATATATTTTCATTTCTCTAGATTTTCAAATTTAAAATTATTCGGATTGAAACAATTTTTCTGATAATTTGTTCGAAAAATAATTAGGTACATTCATTCTGCACTATATATTCTTTTGTCTAGCTATATTTCTTTTCGTTGATTTCTTTGAAAGAAATTTCCGTACATTCATTGTTAACTATGTTTCTTTTATATAGATTATTCAAATTCAAATAAAAATTAGTTGATTTGTCCCCCAAAAAATATGTACATTCATTCTGACCCATATTTTCTTTTATCTAGATTTTCAAATTTAAAATTATTTGAATTCAAACAAAATTTTGCTGATTTGCCCCAAAAAAATATGTACATTCATTGGGCACTAGATTTACTTTTATCTTATTTTCAATTTTAAATTATTTGAATTCAAACAAAAAATTAGATGATTTGTCCAAAAAAAAGATGTACATTCTTCTTCACATATAATTTCTTTCAGCTAGATTTTTGAATTCATAATAAATTACGTTTATTTGTATGAAAGAAATTTACGTATATTCATTATGAACTTTATTTTATTTTATCTAGATTATTCAAATTCAATCAAAAAATGAGTTGTTTTGTCCGAAAATTTACATACATTCATTTTCACCTATGATTTCTTTAATATAGATTTTGAAATTTAAAATTATTTGAGTTAAAAAATTACATTCATTTTGCACTATATTTTGTTTTATCTACATTTTTAATTTAAAATTACTTGAATTCATACAAAATGTTTGTTGGTTTGTGCAAAAAATATGTACACTCATTCTGCACTATATTTTGTTTTATCTACATTTTTAATTTAAAATTACTCGAATTCATACAAAATGTTTGTTGGTTTGTGCAAAAAATACGTACACTCATTCTGCACTATACTTTGTTTTATCTACATTTTTAAATTAACATTACTCGAATTCATACAAAATGTTTGTTGGTTTGTCCAAAAAATATGTACACTCAGTCTGCACTATATTTCCTATCTAGATTTTTAAATTTAAAATTACTTGAATTCAAACAAAATCTAGTTGATTTGTCCAAAAAGTTTATGGAGAATATAAGTAATTTTCTTAAATAGAAAGAAATAATACATAAGAGAAATTGTGTTTATCTATTTAAATGTCAATGTGGCCAGATGGTTGGCGCTCGCACACGTGGCGAGCTTATGTGGTCATAGGTTAGAACCGGTGCTTTGCCCTTTTCTCGTTTGGTTTCTACTTTAACTCGTACGGTTTATCTTATATAAAGCTAATTGTGCTCTATAAACGTCAATAGTAAGGAGGTCAAGTGGCTATCTAAGTTAGCGGGGCGTGTATTTGAATCCTGCTGCTGCTCTAGCACTTTTCATTTTATTTGAGGATTTTGTGCATAAATAAATAAAATGCAAGGGTGCTTTAGAAAAATAACAGTGCACGCGGATTACCCATTGCCTCATCCCCTGATAGTGGGGCCCTGCCATGTTTTTTTTTTGCGTGCACATGGTACGGTAGAAAGCATCATATATGAACGGAAAGACAAGTTAGATGACCAAAAACATGTATTTTACAAGTTTATGCATCAAACTGATCGTCGCGTGCAAGTTCTATGACTTGCGGTGTATTTACCTCATTCTGTTACCGCACTGTAACTTTATGTATTACGGATGTAATTAACTCTTATTGTGGCTAGTCTAATACATAATATCATATATTAGTATCATGTAGTTCTCCCTTCGTTTCATAATATAAGAGCGTTTTACACCGTACTAGTGTAAAAAACGCTTTTATATTATAAGACGGAGGGAGTACTTTATTTATTGCTATGCACGACACGTACTAGCATGTTATTTATTATGATACGGTATCATGATATGATATTTTACTCCCTCTTTCTTCATTTAATTCTACGACATCTCATCAAAATTGCCAGTTAGAATGCATGATACTACCATCACGACCAGCCTTACTCCCCGGCTTCCACGCCGATCAGCAACACTTGCATAAACTATGTACTCCTGGTTTTTTTTTTCTTTGCGAGGTGCATAAACTATGTAACTAACCCAACGGATTAACGAACTGATTGATCTCAACTGCCATCTAACGAATTTGTAGTTGAAACATGTAAGTATACACTACCGCCCCAAGCACACACGAAGACAAACCGGAGAAAAAGGCAGAGCTGGCGACCGATCCTATATATACAAGCGAACCCGGGTGCCACGAGTACGACGAGAAGGCCGAGCGGCATTGCGGCAACGATCGAGCTTATTAGCCGGTGGCGCCCCATGGAAGCCGCAGGCTGGCCGGAGCCGGTGGTGCGGGTGCAGTCGCTGTCGGAGAGCGGCGCAGCCACCATCCCGGACCGCTACGTGAAGCCGGCGCACGACCGCCCGTCCGTCAACGACGGTACCACCAGCGGCAGCGTGAGCATCCCCGTGGTGGACCTCTCGTCGCCGGACGGGAGCGCGGCGACGGCGCGGGCGGTGTCGGAGGCTTGCCGTGAGTGGGGCTTCTTCCAGGCGGTGAACCACGGCGTGCCGCGCGACCTCCTCCGCCGCGCGCGCGCCGCGTGGCGCGGGTTCTTCCGCCTCCCCGTGGAGGCCAAGCAGCGGTACGCCAACTCGCCGGCGACGTACGAAGGGTACGGCAGCCGGCTCGGCGTGGAGAGGGGCGCCGTCCTGGACTGGGGCGACTACTACTTCCTCCACCTCCGCCCGCCCGGCAGCCTCTCCGCCGCCGACAAGTGGCCCCACCTCCCTCCCGACCTCCGGTAATCCACGCCCGTCCGTACATACATCCGTACCGTCACACTCTAGTCAGCCAAGCCCGCCGGTGCAACTGTGTGCCTAACCTCCATTATTCTGGCGGGTCGTCAGGGACGCGACGGAGGAGTACGGGAGGGAGGTGGCCTCGCTGTGCGAGCGGCTGATGGCGGCGATGTCGGCTGGTCTGGGCGTCAATCCGGGGAGGCTGCAGGAGGAGTTCGGCGGGGCGGAGGGCGCCGGGGTGTGCGTGCGGGTGAACTACTACCCGCGGTGCCCGCAGCCGGAGCTGACGCTGGGCCTCTCCTCGCACTCGGACCCCGGCGGCATGACGGTGCTCCTCGCCAACGAGCGCGTGAGGGGCCTCCAGGTGCGCGGCCGCGGCGGCGAGTGGGTCACCGTCGACCCCATCGCCGACGCCTTCATCGTCAACGTCGGGGACCAGATCCAGGTACCAACAGCTAAAAACCGAGCACGCGCGCGCGCGCGCGCACACACACATGCACAACCACCATGCATGTTGCACACATGCACGCCGCTTTTCTTTTACTTTACTTGTTTTCTCTGCCATTTTTGCGGCCGGTAGTTAGGCACGTGTGGTGGCCACGAACCTGCGGGCGCTCATCCCAGCCGGAAAAACGGACGAGCGGCCATGGGCTATACGTGACGGCACCCATCGATCGCCATTAGAGCGCTATACGTTACGACTCCAACGGCCGTGATCTGCTTTGATCTGTGCTATTCCGTTTGCTGAAACGAAGTGTGATGCCGACGTCGTGGTAGCGGCGCTGCCATCACTGTGCCCGAGCCTCTCGCTAGGCTAGCTAGGGGTAGGGGTGGTAGGTCAGGGATGCGTCACGTGTCCATTTCAAGCACGTGCCCGTTTTGCCGTTATCCTCCCATATCTATATCGCCGTGCGTGGCGAAAGGGAGATATCGTCGCCACGTACGTATACGGCAGCCCCTCGACGCCGCTGGCCGGGCTCTCCCGCTGACCCGCGGGCCCTATCACCCACCTGTCAGCCAGCGGCATGACGTGTCCCTATGTACTATTACGTACGAGAAACTAATACGTACGTACGTACCAACATGGTATTATATAGAAAGCTAACTAAAGCAGTGATGAGAGCGGCGGCGTCAGGTGTGAGAGGTATTACTTTCCGGGGTCAACTTGCCGCGTCGGTTTGCATAGCTATATGCCTATATTACACTGTGTTCTCGGACGCGAGCTTCCACGTGCTCTGCGGAGGTATGCATGACGACATACGGGACGATGCTTCGATGTCTTAAGGCATCTACAAACCTTTGTGTCTATGACATGTGGATCCAATAGATAGCTAGTCCACATATCAGTGATCCAAAGGCATATGCCTTTAAGGCACCGAAGCTGTATCCCGACGTACGTGGATTGGATCCCTCCGACGGTCACGCGCCGCACGACGTCGTACGTTAGTTAGCCGTCGGTTGGAGACTTGGAGCCATCCGACGGTCAGGCGTCACCTGCACCGGCTAGCTGTGCTATCCGGTCGGCTTATTACATAGTAATATGCACGTGGGAGCCATGCAGTAGTAGAAAGTACAGTAGTTTTTTTTTCGCGAGTGAGGAGTAGAAAGTAGTTGCAGTAATTTGGAATGAACAGTCGTGCTAAAGCGATGAAGCAGTTTTTAGGTTAATGAGTCAAGCCGTTAGGTGAGATTAGTGGAAATGACAGGGTGTGGTGCGATCGGTGGAAATGAATGCGTCGATTCCCGTCCCCCACCGATCGGGGGATTGGCTACGTAGGGTACCGATCACGAGGCGGAGTCAGCACAGTATGGGACGGGTATTCCTGATTAGGCATGCGCCAACGTGCAGCCGTGCAGTCATGTCATGTGGGCGGCAACGTGCTACGTACGTTCGCAATTATTTATCGAGTCCGTATAATATTTAGCCAGATCTTGACGTGCCGGCTCACTCACGGCTGATTCGGTTCTCCCATGCTTTCCTGCCGTAATTTCATCTTGACATGACATGAAATGACACGTCGGGGTATATCACTTTTCTCCATGTCGCCTACTTTATTTTCTTTGAAAGCCCATGCCTGATTCTCAGTTAAGAAAAAAGAGCTACCCCTAAAAAAAAGTTGAGAAAAAAGAGCTCATGCTCGATTAGCTGATACGGCGTTGCTAAAACCGGACGGATGGCCCGACCGACCGACCGGCCGGCCGTGTTGGCTGGCTGGCTGGCTGGTCCAAGGCGTGGATACAGCACGTAGTGGTACGACACATCTCGTCTGGTTGTGGTTGTGCATGTAGCACGAACACGGTCGCGTGCGTTTTTACTGGCTTGTGTTGGACGATGGTGCCGTACCCGTACCATGCACAGTCGAGCCACGCGCTACGTAGGAGTACTACCGTGGTCCATCGCTACGCGAGGAGGCATGAAACGGCACTCTCGCTCGGCGTAGAGGCAGGCATATGTAGTACTGTATTCAAGAAAACGAATCTGAAGGAACCGGGCTGGATGTGGCCGAAATCTTGCCTACACATCGAGCTCCGTGCATGCCGGTGAAACTCAGACAATCCATGCTAGTTTCATTTAAGCTCCGTGGATCTAACTTATACTCCCTCTGTTTCTAAATATATCTCTTTGTAGAGATCCCATTATAGACCACATACGGATGTATATAGATGTATTTTAGAGTGTACATTCACTTATTTTGCTCCGTATGTGGTCTATAGTGGAATCTCTCCAAAGATTTATATTTAGGAACGGAGGAAGTAGCTGTGGTGTGCTGTGTCTTGAGCTCGTCAAATAGTACAAGGTTGTGGAAATCAGAAGTTAGATATGGTCGGATCACATTCGCAGTTTGATTTGGATAAAATATAATGTTGTTTTTAGAGAAAAAATCCAGGGTATAGAAACGGTCGATATATTGCGAAAGTACTCATGTGATCCCGCATAAACAGTAAACTTCAAAAAAATACTAGGGCAAGATTATATTTTTGAATTTTACTGTTCATCCGAGGTCACCGGAGCTCGGGATCACATACTCACGTCCAAGATATATTGTCATAATAAACGAAACATCTCTCACATGGGTGAGGACCGATCGATGACATCTACTCGTATCAAGGTGGCGGCAATGAAGGCCGGGCGGATCTTGCATGGAACGATACAGCATGAGAATACTAGGGCAAAGTGATAAATGCAAAACCACGTGCCATTTGTCCCCTCAGATCTGACCTTGACCCACTGGCCACCAGCGCGCCATATGGCGGGGTCCAACCAGCCAGACAGCCTCGCTAGCTGTCCGAGGATCCCTGCAATCTGCATGCTCTGCTGGTGCAGCACACGGACGCCACCGCCCATCTGCTGCCCTCTGCTGATTTATTTTGGTCAGCAGAAGAAAGAACTGCACGTTTGGCACATGCCGCTGCCCGCTGGCTCGACCGACCAGCCAGCCCGGCCCAAGGACCACGGCGCTTACTGTTCCATTGCCAGGCCGGTACGTGCACGGATCATCATTCCCGTCTTGAAAGCTTTGAAAAGTAGGCTACGTTTTTCGGTGGTTTTTTGTCACGTCCACTGCATCTATTTATGCTTTTTTGTTGATTTATTTATGGTTTGGACGTGTGATATGCAATGCAACGCAGGTGCTGACGAACACGACGTACCGGAGCGTGGAGCACCGGGTGATGGTGAACGCGGACGCGGAGCGGCTGTCGGTGGCCATGTTCTACAACCCAAGGAGCGACCTGCCGCTGGCGCCCATGGCGGAGCTGGTGTCACCGGGGACGCCGGCGCTGTACAAGCCCATGACCTTCGACGAGTACCGCCTCTACATCCGGCGGAACGGCCCCCGCGGGAAGAGCCAGGTCGAGTCGCTCAAGGCCCATGAAGACAGATGATGATGATGGTACCTCCACCAGTTAATCGGCATCATAGAGCCTCCAATAAAAATGGCTTACTGGTGGTGAGTGTTTAATTAGAACGGTGTACATCTCCAAACGAGGAGATGCCATGTTTGTACTACTAGCAGTTTTTAAAAACGCAGACGCCGGTGGCACTTTCTCCTTTTTGAAATAAATAAATAATATAAAAAGGAGAAACAAAAAGTCCAAAAGATGATGGATAGCGACGAGGAAAAAAGTGTGGCCTGAATTTGCCAAGATAAAGGGGCGGTTTGGTTTCCAGCCACACCTAATTTTAGAAAAATTTGATCAAGTTAGGTAGGTGTTTGGTTCTAGCCATACCTAAGGCACGGATTTTTTTTATGAACAGTAAACCCCATATGTCATAGACACAAAAAGTATGGCAAGATTCATTTAGTCAAGCCAAAGTGTGGCTAACAATTTAAGCAACTTAACTAAGGCAAGTTTGACAAGTGTAGCAAAAATCATGTGGCAATATTTGGCAAAAATAGTCACAATCCAAACAGCCTCAAAGATGCATCGACCCGTCCAGTTGATTGAAGAAACAAAAATGCCCGATCTCTGTCGCATGCATGTGAACAAGATAGATCGCCCATCGCTCCGTCCCAGCGTTTGTCAAAGACATGTGTGACAGCAGTCACATCTTTTTTTCCCACTCCTTCAAATTTCATGTCTCTTGATTTTTGTTGGGGCGTAATCCACCCAGCGACGCGCCACATCGGAATCCAGGTATGGTGGCAAATGGGTAAGGGTCGGGTCGTCACCCCCTTGTGATGCGCCGTATCTTGATCTGGATACAGTGGCAAGTGAGCAAGGATCGGGTCGGCGCATCCTGAGTGTAGTGAAAATGAGTAAGGATTTTTCGCATTTGACTCGATGAGCACCAAGCGTTAAGGAAGCTAGCCGAGCCTAGGAGGATCCGCTTAGGTAGCTGGAACGTAGGGCCCTAACAGGTAAGCTTCGGGAGATAGTTGATACATCGGTGAGGAGAGGAGTTGATATCCTTTGCGTCCAAGAAACCAAATGAAGGGGACAAAAGGCGAAGGAGGTGGAGGATATCGGCTTCAAGCTGTGGTACACGGGGACATCCGCGGACAGAAATGGAGTAGGCATCTCGATCAGTAAGAGTCTCAAGTATGGAGTGGTAGACATCAAGAGACATGGGGACCGGATTATCCTGTTCAAGCTCGTAGTTGGGGACTTAGTTCTCAATGTTACCGCAAGTAGGCTACAATGAGAACACTAAGGGGGAGTTCCAAGAAGGCCTGGGGGACATGGTTAGGAGTGTCCCAGTTGGTGAGAAGCTCTTCATAGGAGGAGACCTCAATGGGCACGTGGGTACATCTAACACATGTTTTGAATGGGTGCATGGGGAATTTGGCTACGGCATCAGGAATCAAGAAGGGGAAGATGTCTTAATCTTTGCTCTAGCCTATGGCATGATCGTAGCTAACACCCTCTTTAAGAAGAGAGAATCACATCTAATGACTTTTAGTAGTGGTCAACACTCTAGTCAGATTGATTTCATCCTCTGAAGAAGAGAAGACATGCGTGCGTGCCTAGATTGTAAGGTGATACCTGGAGAGAGTATTGTCCCTCAGCATAAGTTTGTGGTGGTTGACTTTCGCTTTCGGATTCGTGTCCAGAGGGATAAGCGAGTCAAAATCGCTAGAATGAAGTGGTGGAAGCTCAAGGGGGAGGTACCTCAGGCGTTCAAAGAGAGGGTCATTAAGGATGGCCCTTGGGAGGAAGGAGGTGATCCAGACAATATGTGGACGAAGATGGCAACTTGCATTCATAAGGTAGCCTCAGAGGAGTGTGGAGTGTCCAAGAAAAGTAGAAGCAAAACTAAAGATACCTAGTGGTGGAATGATGATATCCAGAAGGCTATTAAGGAGAATAAAGATTGTTTTAGACACATATACCTAGGTAGGAGTGCAGACAACATCGAGAAGTACAAGATGCAGAAGAAGGCTGCAAAACGAGCTGCGAGTGAAGTAAGGGGTCGGACGTATAAGGACATCTACCAGCAGTTAGACACGAAGAAAGGCGAAAGGGACATCTATAAGATGGCCAAGATCCGAGAGAGCAAGACAAGGGATGTTGACCAAGCCAGATGTATCAAGGACGGAGCAAACCAGCTCCTGGTGAAGGACGATGGGATTAAGCATAGATGGTAGGAGTATTTCGATAAGTTGTTCAATGGGGAGAATGAGAGCTCTACCATTGACATGGATGACTCCTTTGATGATATCAGCAGGCGTTTTGTGCGGTGAATCCCGGAGTTTGAGGTCAAGGAGGCCTTAAAAAGAATGAAAGGAGGCAAGGTGATGAGCCCTGATTGTAGCCCCATTGAGGTGTGGAGAGGCCTCGGAGACATAGCTATAGTATGACTAGCTAAGCTTTTCAACGTCATTTTTCAGGCAAACAAGGTGCCGGAAGAATGAAGATAGAGTATATTAGTATCAATCTTCAAGGACAAGGGGGATGTTCAGAGTTGTACTAATTACCATGGAATTAAGTTGATGAGCCATACACTAAAGCTATGAGAGAGAGTCATTAAGCACTATTTAAGAAGAATGACAAGCGTGACCAAAAATCAGTTTGGTTTTATGCCTAGAAGGTCAATCATGAAAGTCATTTCTTGATACGACAACTCATGGAAAGATATAGAGAACAAAAGAAGGACCTTCATATGGTGTTCATTGACTTGAAGAAGGCCTACAAAAAGATACCACAAAATGTCATGTGGTGGGCCTTGGAGAAACACAAAGTCCCAGCAAAGTACATTACCCCTCATCAAGGACATGCACAATAATGTTGTGACAAGTGTTCGAATAAGTGGCGGTGACACTAATGACTTTCTGATGAAGAACGGACTGCACCAGGGGTCAGCTTTGAGCCCTTATATTTTTTGCTTTGGTGATTGATGAGGTCACGATAGATGTACAAGGAGATATCCAATGGTGTATACTCTTTGCGGATGATGTGGTGCTAATCGATGATAGCCGGGCGGGGGCCAATAGGAAGTTAGAGCTATGGAGACAAACCTTGGAATCGAAAGGTTTCAGACTTAATAGAACTAAAACCGAGTACATGAGGTGGGGTTTTAGTACTACTAGGCATGAGAAGGAGGAGGATGTTAGCCTTGATGGACAGATGGTGCCTCAAAATGACACCTTTTGATATTTGGGGTCAATGTTGTAGAAGAATGGTGATATTGATGAAAATGTGAACTATCGAATAAGAGCCGGATGGATGAAATAGCGCCAAACTTTAGTATTCTATGTGACAAGAGAGTGCCACAAAAAAGGTAAATTCTAGAGGACGGCGATTCGACCCGCAATGTTGCATGGCGTTGAGTGTTGGCCGACTAAAAATGACATGTTCAACAGTTATGTGTGGCGGAGATGCGCATGCTGAGGTGGATGTGTGGCCACGCAATAAAGGACCGGGTCTGAGATGATGATATACGAGATAGAGTTGGGGTAGCACCGATTGAAATAAGTTTGTCCAACATCGTCTGAGATGGTTTAGACATATTCAGCGCAGGCTCCAGAAGCGTCAGTGCATAGCGAACGATTAAAGCATGTTGATAATGTCAAGAGAGGTTGGAATAGACCGAACTTGGCATGGGAGAAGTCGGTAAAAGAGATCTGGAGGAATGAAGTATCACCAGAGAACTAGCCATGAACAAAGATACGTATAAGCTTGCTATCCATGTGGCAGAACCATGAATTGGTTGCGCGATTTCATAGACTTCACCTTTAATCTATTCTAACTTGTTTGATACTAAAAACTTTGTTATTATTGTTGTCCTCCTTCAAATCCCTTGGAACAAGATGCCGGCAATCGTCGTCCTGCTTCTTGGCCGATGCCGCAGCGCAGCTCAGCCAAACGTGTAATTTTCAGAATTAGGATGAGAAAAGAATCAGGATACATCCCAAGACGAGGAGATGCGATGGTAATGGTTGTACTACTAGCAGTTTCTGGAACGCAGACGCCGGTGCCACTTTCTCCTTTTTGAAATATAGATAAATAACATAAAAAAGAGAAAATAGAAGTCCATGAGGAAAGAATTTGCCGCGATCCGTCCAGTTGATGCAAGAAACAAAATATTCCCGGTCTCTATCGCATGCACGTGAACACCATCGCTCCTAAAGCGGCGCTTGTCAACGACATGTGCGTGCATCAATCACATCTTTTGTTGAAAAAAGACGAATGAAGGACATGTTCTACGTGTTGCCAGCTCACCCAAAAAATCCATTGGAGCCACGCACGCCGGCGATCGCCTTCCTTTTTCTTCTTGGCCGATGCGGCACCGCAGCTCAGCCAAAGGTGTACTTTTCAGAATGATTAGGATGAGAAAAGAATCGCTTGGCAGGCACAATGGGAAAGCAAAATATGCCCCCCCCCCCCCCCCCCCGGTCTAAACACATGCTCTTTTCCCTCCTTAGATCTGGTGGTCCCGCTACCGATAGCAACCATCTGATTACTACGAAAGAAATTCATTTTGTTGCCAGTGTTATCTGATGGAAAAGCGCCCAGAAATCATTGTTTATCGACATGAAATCCTGCACCGACAATGATCGTCGACGCGACGAGGCCCGTGTCTATCTCTCTTGGACCAAGATCAGTGATCATCGGAAACAGCATACACCAAAACTAATGTAACAGCAAAATCAAATGATGAAAGACATCCCAGTCCATGCAGAGCGGCGGCAAAATCTAGTCAAGTTATCTTGTTGAACTGGATGAAACCTCAGGTTCAGGTTTCACCCATATACTCCCTCCGTTTCTAAATACAAGTCTTTTTATAGAGATTCCAGTGTGAACTACATACGGAGCAAAATGAGTGAATTTACACTCTAAAATACGTCTATATACATCCGTATGTAGTTCCTATTGAAATCTCTAAAAGAACTTATATTTGGAAACAGAGAGTGTAGATCAGTAAGCATTTCACTCAGAACATAGGCTGAAATAAGACCCAGTCAGTGCCTGATTCTATTGAATAAACATAGCAAAATCTTTGTGAAGGAGAAACATGGTAATTTTGAAGGGAAAAAAATAGGCCAAGAAGACTGGGACACGATAAGAGGAACTATCACATCCCGTAGCAAATGTGAAACTAAGAATCTGAATAATACCCCACAATTGTTAACTTCAGAAACATCAGATAATCTAAGAGGAAGGCAGATCCACTACTAGGCGAACAGCTGCTAGCATGTCAGCAGTTAGCATTTTAGCAATCAAGAGTCAAGCTGGAAACAGTACGGAAAGCATGCGCTTTACACTAGCATGAAATAGTGATTTTACATTCAGCAATTCTTGTAACCATGTCAACCGTCTATTCCCAACTGCTCAACAAAAGGAAAAGAACGTGGACTCACATTGTACGAACAGCTAAGACAGAAGTTGCTGGACCCCTGCCTTCTGGTCAGCTGTTAGAGCGGTGGGGAACTTGATCTGAAACTTGATCCTTAGGTTACCTTTCTTAGACGGCTCCCTTGTGATCGGCATCCCTTCACCCTGCACAACTTCTTCGTAGGTGGGACTGATGACAGACTTCACGGGAACGGTTAAACTTCGCCCATCCAGAGTTGTCAGCTGGACTGCACAGCCAGTCAAAGCATCCACGAGGGAGATCTTATGCGTGTAAACAAGGTCATTCCCATCTCTCTTGAATTTCGGGTGTGCCCGTTCTTCTATTATGAACACGAGATCTGATGGTATGACGTTACGTGTCTCGTTGCCTTTCTCGGGGAAGGTGATCTTTGTGCCCTTCTTCCATCCAGGCTTGATATCAATTGTTAGGATCTCCTCCACACTCATTGGTTTCCTGCAGAAAGGAACATCAACATATGTCTCCATAAAAAGAAAGATATGTAAATAATGAGATCCTTTTTTTGTCTGGAAATTAAAACTTTAGCAACTCTAGGGCATCATACCAACTTGACATACGAAACTAGGAAGCCTTATCCATGCAGTGTGTCGTAAATGAATACCCTAGAATCACAAATACTGTCTGCTATAATCATCAATCACAGATAGGCAAAGCTATACTGCAGATATGCATCACTTCAGAATACCTTAACAAGGGCAAACAAGCTGCATCTGTACAATTTGTTAAGTTCCAGTTTTCTATAGTACCATGTATATTTGTTTCCTTTTTCATATATATCTATATCTATATCTATACCAATATAAAAAGACCCAAAGGGGCAGATCCAACTGATCTCGGCCATCAAACTAAGTCAATCCAACGACCTAGATTGCTCCAATGGCGAGCATTCAACGTGTTTAACGTGCAATTAATATCATACCAAATATTGCACTAATCAATTAACACACAAATAATAACATACCTAATATCCGCGTGCAATTAATATATTGCCTAAATATTAACGTGCGTTGCACGTGCGCATTTACTAGTACCTTTTAGAAGAACTGGTTCACTATCAATCCCTCTGCGTCCACATCGATTAACTGGGGAGGAAGTGCAAGCAAAGCATACAGGGATAGGCAACTTCAAACAATTGCTACATACCATCCTGCTAACTAAATGTGCTAGGTAAACTGGTGCAGAGTGGACCTATATACAAGTAGCAATTCTCATGCATTGGCAGCATTTCTACTCCATGTGTGTGGTGTGTGAGTGTGTGCATCTATGTTGTAATAAACTTCCTTGAAAATAATAGGTTAGGTGATCAACATCTCATATTTGGCCTTCCTTGAAACAATTATACTTATCCAGATACTGATTGTTTTTCTGCGAGGAACCCAGAAACCAACTCGTCATACATATGTTCATTGGAGCAAAGAAAAACCCACCTACTGTCCTTCAATATGTGTCAAAAATATATATTTTACATCAAAGACATGACCTGGTCGCTTCAATTCAAAATCGTCACAGTTCATGTTCTCGGATAGGTGTGTATACGTCAAAGACTCAGTCTGCATGGCAGAAACCCACGCTTGTTTGCGGTTTGCTTAAGTGTATTGTGATGAACTTATTTTATATAATTTGCTGTGGAAAAATAGCCACGGAAGCTGAATAAAGTTGGTCAGCCAGACAGAAAAATAGGCAAAAGCTGGATTATCACAATCCACCTCGATGCCAAACACAGCATAAAAAGGGCACTGTTGTACTGAACCATTTTACACAAACACCTCAGAAAATAAACACTACACCATAATATAACTATTCTGGGTTCTGAGTTAAAACAAACCGTCTACCTCTGATGATCTTTACTAAATCACTCTCAAATGTCAGAGCCCTAACATCTGTGATATCTGTTGTACGGAGTAGGATCTGGGCTTATGACTTAACTCACTGAAGGTTGAGACCTTAGCCTATTGTTCCCTCCAGTTCATTAAAAAGTGATGTTCTGGACATATCTTAGTTCAAACATTCTTTTATTTTTTACTTGTAATACTCCCTCCGTTCACTTTTGTAAGTCATTTCAGACAACTGAAAATGGGCTGCTTTGCACGCTGTCTGAAATGTCTTCAACGCCTTATAAAAGTGAACAGAGGGAGTACCATTTTAAAATTTTGGATTATAAACTTCAAAACCATACTCATAGATTTGTTTTCTAAAAGTACTTTCCTGAGTATATAATTTTATTCTGTTTTATACATAACACTACCAGAAATAAGTGGCCGAAGTTAGTACATCCTGAAAAACCATGTAACCGTCTAAAAATTTCCTTATTTATGAACTGGAGAGCTTATTAAAGAAGCTCATTATGCCCCCACCATGCATTTTCGCTTATTAGATTCTAAAGGTAAAACCCTCCAAACTCGTTTTTTAAGAGAATCCATAATTGCAGCAATAATAAGAATGTGCTATGAACATGAAAAAATTCCATCCTCAAACAGTTTCCGTGTTGGATCTTTAGGCGGGAAGGTGGTAATGACCTTTTTATTTATGAGCAAATACATTAGGTAATGAGAAACAATATAATGGAAACAGAAAGGCACATAAGGATACGTGCAGGTACCAGTAAATGCTATAGAGCTATAACACTAACAATTGACTTATTTATAGACTAACTCGTTTCTGGCTTTCTGCCCAAGTGCCTAAAAGGAGGATTTGTTCTAAAACTGGAAAGGTTGTCAAAGTAGAATTTATGATTTTACTCAAGACAAGGTATCATATTACTAGAAGACAGAGACACCGTGTTTGGTTGCACATAGATCAGATTAATCCAGTGCTCCCTCCGTATCAAAATATAAGATGTTTTTGCCTTTCAAATTTCAATTTGAACTGCAAAAACGTCTTATATTTTGTTACAGAGGTAGTACATTGAAAAAAATAGTGATATAAGCAGTGGACAATGAATAAATTCTTCCAGACAAATTGAGAAATAAGTATGAGCCACGTAAGCATCTCAATGTCATAACAAAAGCATATTGCCCACTCCAAGGAAATCGTGTATGTCATGTGCTGCTCAAACTTAAAAGTTAATTGATAAGGTCTAAACTGCCCAACTAGAAACCACACCAATAAGAGCTAGAGCCTAGAGCTCATGCTTTTTTTCGGGCATCTAGGTCATTGTCTATAAATATACAACTACATAATAAGTAGGGGGAAGTACTGAGAGGCTACATTCACTGTTCAAAATACGGGCCAATATTCAAGTTAACTGCTACTCGGCACCTCACCAAATTAAATAACCCCTAATTGGCTCATTAAATGGTTCAACCAATTTATCGGTCTGACAGCCGATAAAAGGACGAATTATCAGGTGACCCGATTAACTGCCAGAGGAGGTACATAGCTTATCTGGCCCAAAATGTAGCCTGTTCCCCTCCCCTCTCCCAGCCGCCCCGCGATCTAGGTGTTCAGGTTCCCACTCCTTGTCCTAGAGGAGCAGCCGCCTCTGCCCCAACTAGCCGCCGGTGAAGTCAGCAAGCCCGCGCCTCCCCCCTCCTCCAGGAGCCTCCTCTCTCCTGGTAATGATGTGTATGTATGTTGTTGTGCTGCTACTAATGTGTACAATAACATATCTAGACATCTAGTACAGTGCATGTTGCTATGTAGCCTAGGATATATAGATATAGCCCTCGTTAAACCTAACCGATAAATTCAGTTAATAGGCCGATTAACCGATTAATCTCCACTCGGCCCCCAACCGAGCAGCAACCGGTTACCGATATCCTAAACACTGGCTACATTCCAACAGGAGCATCATGGACCTACCCACACTAAGGTCCGTCTATGATTTACATGACATGTCAGTTTTGAGTTGGTAGTGTTGCTCTGAATCTCCCACCCTCTCTCCTCTACTCTCATCCAACATGTCTTATCAAATTCCTCCCTTCTCAACCATTCCTTCTTAGGTCCTTAATTTTTGCTGCCCTTATTTTCTTCGATCAATTGACTATTTAGAAATAGCAGTCAGCCGGTGACAGAAAGAGCTACCGCACAAAGGCACAGACTTTCCTCTAGCCAACACAGGCATATCAAATTGCATGGAAAAGAAACATACCAAGAGGCAAGAACGTTGCTACCACTATCAGACTGAAATTAATTATCATATCACAATGCTATGCTTAAAAACTAATTACCAATGGATCCGATTAATTTAGTCTAGAAACAAGACGAGTAGAGAATGAAAGAGCAAAATAATCCATCTCACCCGACGGAGTCGAGGACATCCCTGGAGATCTTCATCTTCTTGGTGGCGCCCTTGTGCAGGTCTTCCAGACTGCACGCTAGCTGCCGCTCGATCGCCGCTCCCTTCCTCGCCGACCCTCCGGACGCCTCCCCTGACCCTGGAGAGAATCCTGCAGCGGCGGCGGCGGCAGCGTTGGCGGCGCACCCCGGGACAGACTGCGGAGCGCTGCCTCCGCTCCAGGGGCCGCGCGGCCCCTGCCCGAAGTACGAACCCCCGAACATCTCCTGGAAGATCTCGTCGGCGCTCCTCGGATGGAAGCGGAACCCGGGGCCGCCGCCGAATCCGTGCGCGTGCGCGGCGGAGGGGGAGGGCGGGGCGACGCCCGCCTTGATCCCCTCCTCGCCGTACTGGTCGTAGATGGCGCGCTTATCCGGGTCGCTGAGCACCTGCGAGGAGACAGAGAGAGAGACCGTAAGGCGACAGATTCAGAGGGTTCTTGGCGGCGGCGGCGGCAATGGAGGGAGGGAGGGACGTACGTCGTAGGCCACGGAGACCTGCTTGAAGAGGGTGTCGGCCTGCGGGGAGGGGTTCTTGTCCGGGTGGTACTTCATGACGAGGCGGCGGTAGGCCTTCTTGAGTTCGTCGTCGGTGGCGCCGCGGCCGACGCCGAGCACCTTGTAGTAGTCCGCCTCCATCGACGGCGACGGCTGATGCGGCAGGTGGTTGCGGCTCCCGACTTGGGATTGGCTTTGGCTGGTTGCGGACGACAGGGAGGGGGGAGGACGAGGGTTTTGCTTCCCCTCTGTTCGTCCTTGATGAGATGGGGTTTGTTTTGGGCTTTTCTCTTTTTGTTGTGTTATTTGTTTTGGTGAGGGACTCTTCTTGCTCTATTTGTTGTTGGAGACACATATAATTCTTGCTATATCGAATCATGTGTACATATTCTCAAACAAAGCTTAACCATCTTGCCTGTATTTAGTATGTGTGCATAAGAATATTTGAGAAAATAGTTATTATCCATAGCTATTACTAATATATTTTTACTGGCTGAAAGAGATTTTGGGTCCAGCATTATCTTCTTATCTGCTGAAATGATCTAACTTTGTATTTCTCGATCTTAATTGTAACAAGTTGTGTCAGGTGATGCCTGTAATTCGTAGAGATTTTTAGATAATAAATGTTGCTTTTATCGTCGTTTGATATATTTTTCCAGTCGGTTTCGAAACTTTATTTCTCCACCCGCCTACAATTGTGGACTGTGGACTATGACTTAATTTAACAAATCTATCAATAGTTTGACTTTGTATAGTTCCATAGAATAATGGTAACTTTTCTTTCTTAACTGCTAATTGAGAGCTGATATTCGCTCTTCATTCATATACAACCTTTTTTTCTCTCTCTTACCAGCCTTTATGGTCATCAAGTTTTCGTCTTTGTATCTTATTGCGGCCTTTTCTAGAGCTTATGCATTTTTTCCAACAATGATATTTCATGGAACGTGCATTTGTTTTTTTTTGTGAGAGAAATTTTCAATCTATTCGTCAATCATGGCAATAGAGAGAACACTAGAGGTAATAAAAATTACAACCTGATCCATGAATCACCTAGCGACGACTATAAGCACTAGAGCGAGCCGAAGACGCGCCGCTGTCATCGCCTCTCCCTCAAAGGAGTCGGGCAAATCTTGTTGTAGTAGACAGTCGGGAAGTCGTTGTGCTAAGCCCCCAAAAGACCGGTGCACTAGTGCAACACTTATAATTTTTTAAGTAGCCATCCATTAAACATGTAATTTCTCATTTTGCTCTTTTAGTTTCAATCAGCACATCTTCCCATTAGGCACATAACATACGCATGACACACATGGTATTGTAGCACCTTCATGTAAGTATCCCAATAGTAATTGTCCCAACAAAAAGTGGAGGAGGGTATTTATGAGTGGTGTTTCAGTCACTGATATGTTTCCATCATATCTACTTTTTCAAATACTTTTGCTCTTGTTTTGCCACCTAATTTGCATGATTCGAGTGAAACTAATCCGGGCTGACGCAATTTTTAGTAGAACTACCTTGGTGTTGTTTTTTGTGCAAAAAAAGTTCTCAAAATTGGAAGAAACTTCATGGAGAATTATTTTGGAATAAATAAAAATACTAGAGCAAATTGTTACCAGAGGGAAGCCACCCAGGGCCAACAAGCCCAGGGGCACGACCACCCCCAAGCAGCACCATCCAGGCTTGTGGGGCCACTGGGCTTCTGTCTGACCTAATTCCAACACTATATATTCCATCTTCATGAGAAAAAAACAAAGAAAAAGTTTCATCGCTTTTTATGATATGGAGCCACCGCCACCTCATGTTCTTCGTCGGGAACCCTGATCTGAAGTCCGTTTGTGGCTCCGGGGAGAGGGATCTTGTTAGTGCAATGTTTTGCCCCCTTGTATTTTGAAGATTGTTGCCAGAAACATGCATAGACTGATTTGTTTGCTAGTGCACACGAAGAGAAATAGCCCATGCAAGCCCGAGGAGAATGATGTATTCGTTCACCGAAGAATATCTGCGCTCCAAAGAAGGATGGGCTACATCTTGTGAAGACATGTATGCGAGAAGATTCTACCGAAGGAGTTGACCCCTTAAAAATTATTGCTGACGTGAAGCATTATCTGTTCGGAGTGTCCGAGGAAAAATGGACTGCTATCGAGGAGATTGAAGGCGAAGTGAGGATGTAGCATTTATTTCGCTATTCTTTTGTCTTTCTCTTTTGAGTCGTAGGACCTTCGTGCTATTAAGAGGGGTATAGGTTCTCTAATCTTAGGTCCACTATGACGCTTAGCCGAAACCTATGGAAGACTGAGAGAAATCTCTTTATGCTTCTAATGATTACCTATCAAAAGAAGACATTGTTCTTCGGTGTTGCAGGAGATATCTTTCAGACTGAGGAGATAGCATTTCTTGCTCGGTAAGGAATGCTATCGTTGTGCCCAGAATTCGACCGTTGGAAATGTGTCGTTCGACCATTGACTGATCTACATGTCCAATTTGGTCATTTCCCATCAGGGAAGGCTGCGGCTATAAATAGTCACCCCGCTCCAACATTGCCCGTTGGCTGCTCCACTTAAGATTTCTAAGAAGATTGATTGAGCATCCCCTCTTTGAGATATTTGAGTTTAAAATCCACCGAGAGAAAATCAAGAGCCGAAACTTAGACAGTGGTTGAGCATCACAGTTGATCCGAGTCAGGGTCCTTGTACCTATTACTCTTGAGAGCTGCGCACTCTCTAGATGGATAAGTGACAGCTTGAGTGACGAAGAGTAATTGTCTTCACCAAGCAAATTCTTCAGCAACCAAGAGTAGTTATGGTTCACTAAGAAGTCTGTCGAAGGTTTGGAGATCGCCGACAAGTACCATGAGTGAAATCAATTGGAGTCTGATCAGCTCCGAGTTGAAGGAGAATAGGACGGAGAGAGGTTTGCTCGTGTATTCAATCACAAGCCCCTCCAACCAGACTACTCCTTTGGTAGAAGGGTGAACTGGTCCAAATCTCTCTGTCGCCATCGAGCACCAGTGGTCCACTCTACTTTATTGCTTTTCATTCGGCAGTTTACTTTCGTGCTCGGTACCGATAGAATTATCTGGTCTACCAGTTATTAGTGTGTGTGTTTATTTCATTCTTTGTTCGCTTCGTTTCAGTTAGTTCTCGTTCATTTCAGTACTTGGTTGCTTTGCTCGCTCTTTTATCAGTTCCATAGTTGTAGTTTGTATTGATCTCATGTTACTTCATCTGTTAGCTTACATCATTACCATTGTGATAGTTAAACATGTGATCTTCTATGCACGAACAATTATAGCATCTTTCCTCGAAAGATTTGCTCCACTCTGATTTACCTGTTTACCTCTTGCTCTACCGAACTTACTCTGTTGCTTTGATTGGGTTTGATTCAACTTTTGCAAGAATTTTTGAATCTCCCATTCACCCCCTCTGGTGGATATACTCTTGGCCCAAATGATGACCCACAAGTATAGGGGATCAATCTTTGTCCTTTCAATAAGTAAGAGTGTCGAACCCAATGAGGAGCAGAAGGAAATTACAAGTGGTTTTTAGCAAGGTAATTTCTGCAAGCACTGAAATTGTCGGTAACAGGTAGTTTGATAGAAACGTAATTTGTAGCAACTAACAAGTAACAATAGTAACAATAAGTTCAGCAAGGTAGCCCAATCCTTTTTGTAGAAAAGGACATGCTGGAACGATCTCAGATAATAAGTAAAATGTTCTTGAGGGCAGACGGGAATTTCATTTAGTCACTTTCATCATGTTGGTTTGATTTGTGTTCGCTACTTTGATAATTTGATATGTTGTTGGACAGGTGCTTGGGTGTTGTTCTTACTTAAACAAGCCTCCCACTTATGATTAACCCTCTCACAAGCATCTGCAACTACGAAAGAAGTATTAAGATAAAATCTAACCATAGCATTAAACATATGGATTCAAATTAAATCAACCCCTTATGAAAATAGCGCATAAACTAGGGTTTAATCTTCTGTCACTCTAGCAACCCATCATCTAATAACTACTCCAAAATGCATTCCCTTAGGCTCAAAGATGGTGAAATGTCATGTAGTCGACGTTCACATAACACCACTAAGGGAATCACAACATACATATCATCAAAATATCGAACACATATCAAATTCACATTATTACTTGCAACATGCACTACTGCAGGATGCTGCTAACGTGACACTATGATCAGAGACCCTTCGACGAAATTGTGTGCGATGCAATAATCGCAAATGGTGGTGTAAAAAATCATCGAAAAAGGTGCAAAATGTTTGCGATGATGGATGCATCAAGCACGGTTCAGATTTTAGTTGCGTGCGCGATGCAGGGCATACGGTTCAGTTCAATTAACTATTTATGATGAGGAGGAACAAAAGAAACGGGCAGCCAGATGAAGGTGTGTGTGATATACATAATACGGTTCACTCGGATGAATTGTTTGTGATGAGGAGCAACAACAGAAACGACAGCTAGATAAAGGTGTGTGCGATTGAGGGCATATGCTTCAGAAGGATTAACTGTTTGCGATTAGGCAACAGAACAGAAATGGTCAGTCAGATCAAAGTGTCTGCAATTGATGGCATACACTTCACACGGATGAACTGTTTGCGGTTAGCCACAACAAACAGAAACAATTAGACAGATCAACATGTGCGCGCTAGACAGGCACACATTCTAATTAAAAGAAGCGTGCGCGATGGTAATAACGACCGCGCATGGTTGTTGGAACAAGACGTGTGCTGACATTGCCTATTGCGATGCATCCTATGGTGCAAACGCCACGTAAGCGACCGAGAAAGTTACGCCTTCCAGGAAAAGTGCCGCACTTAGAACCGTCAGTAAATTTTGAGCCTGCATCCTGTCACATTCCAAATTACTACCACGCTATATTTACTTGCAAACCTGTTCACACCGATCAAAACCTAAACGGTTTCCCACTTAGGAGCGTATTAGTACTTCGTTATAAATACTACGACTCCAAGATGACTGCACATTCCTCATCAACTCCTCATCCACAAAAACAAACAAGTCATTCATCATCGTTCCCTTGCGCCTGCCATGGCCAGCGTGAGTTCTGGGTCGAGAGATTGCCACCAGGGAGAGGCGAGCATGGAAGCGGAAGCACGAGAGATCTCCCGCCTCGCCGCGAAAGCAGCCGGCATGTCCCCCGCGCGGCCCTAGCAGCACAGAGGTCCCACCGCGCCGCCGAACAGCACGGAGGTCCCGCCGTGCCGTCGATGCAGCAGACTAGTCCGGTCGTGCCGCGGAAGCAAAAGAGATGTCCCACCGCGCCGCGAATGCAGCAGAGATGTCCTCCCGCGTCGTGGCGGCCTGGGAAAATATCTCGTGGGCAGGCGAGGACTCTTACAGGCGCATGCATGCGATCGTCCATAGCCAGATGGATCAGATCTCTGGCTGGGCGAGGGTGCATGACGACATGAAAGCCTCGCTTGAACAAGCTACCGGCGTCATCCGGCAACTAAATGAGAGCAATGCGAAGCTCCGGGCCGAGCGCGACCTGCTGAGGGCGAAGATCGTCGGAAGTGCGGAGCAGCAGGAGGAGACCATTGCCTTGTTGAAGAGGACCGGCGTCATCGTCGAGAAACTTATGGACGAGAATGACATGCTGTGCATCAAGGACAGAAGGCTGGTGGAGGAATCCGTGGATGCTCTCAAGCAACATATTGAGGACAAGAAAGAGCTCATCGCCGCTCGCTGCAGAGACTAGTCCCTGCGGCCTGCAGCAACACATCAAGAAAGTAGACATCAGCGAGCCAGATCGTTGTCTTCCTTCTTCTTTTGCCCTTGTATATTTTGGGCGTTGCCGCATGTGGCTTTTTTAATTATGTTCCTAAATATGTAAGACAATTATTATGTACTGTCATCGTCCTGATATTCATCAGTCTTGCTATAAGTCGCATTCGATGCTATATAGGTCCGTCAGATCTTACATCAAGATCCGTGAAAAACTTTCTTTTCAGATTTCCTTTTTCTCTCTTAAATCTCAGTCCAGTGAGACATAGCCACGCCGTGAAACGGGGGCTCGGGCACCATTAATGGAGCCGTTGGGAGGGAGGTGTGCAGAGGATAGAGGTCAAAGGGCTCTCCTCCCGATGAGCACACGCAGGGGTATGATCGCACGCCTCCCGTACTCAAATAGCTACCCTGCACAGCACCTCCTAGACAATAAAAAAGGGGACACATGGCATCACATAAATGGTAAGTAGAACGCCCACGGTTTCAATAATACTTGTGTTTCCAATTTGTAACGTGACATCACTTGTTCCAAAATGACTTTGTTGTTAATGTGTGCGCCTTCACAAATCGGAGAGAAAAATTACCACAACATGTTGGTGCCATGTCATGACGCCATGCCAAGTTTCATGATTTTCAGGCATGTTTTGGATTTACAAGAATTAAAAAACCAAGTTTCTCAATATTTCCAGCCGAGCCACGACGCCCAGATGTTTGAATTTCATTCTCATTTCTTGCATGGGACCTAGAAATTCACCCAAGGACACACCTGCAATTTTTCAACCAACTTTGGTGCACTGGAGCATGTGCTTGTAGTTCAAATTTAAATGATGCACGTTAAATGCCCAGAAATTCAATTAATGTATAAAAAAGGCCAAACGAACCCGGAATAATTCCAAAATTTAGCACAATACTTCTATTTGGTCTAATCTACCTGTGTAAAAAAAATTAAGGTGAAAGAAGGCAGTGTATGTTGTTTCGCACACGGAGGTGACATGTTCCCTCTCGGAACCACGAGCCTTCTCGAGAGAAGCTCCGGTTTGCAAGAAGCTTATACCAAAGCTTGTCCCAATTTGGTCAAAAAAATTACCACAGCATGTTGGTGCCATGTCATGACACCATGCCAAGTTTCATGATTTTCAAGCGTGTTTTGGATTTACAGGAATTAAAAAAAATCAAGTTTCTCAATCTTTCCGGTTGAGTAACGATGCCCAGATGTTTGAATTTCATTCCCATTTCTTGCATGGGACCTAGAAATTCACCCAAGGACACACATGTGATTTTTCAACCAACTTTGGTGCACTGGAGCATGTGCTTGTAGTTCAAATTTGAATTATGCACATTAAATGACCAGAAATTCGATTAATGTATAAAAAAGACCAAACGAACCCGGAATAATTCCAAAATTTAGCACGATACTTCTATTTGGTCTAATCTACCTGTGTAAAAGAATTAAGGCGGGAGAAGGCAGTGTATGTCGTTTCGCACACGGAGGTGACATGTTCCCTCTCGGAATCAAGGACACACATGTGACATGGAGGTAACGCCCAGATGTTTGAATTTCATTCTCATTTCTTGCATGGGACCTAGAAATTCACTCAAGGACACACATGTGATTTTTTAACCAACTTTGGTGCACTGCAGCATGTGCTTGTAGTTCAAATTTGAATTATGCACATTAAATGCCCAGAAATTTGATTATTGTATAAAAAAGGCCAAACGAACCCGGAATAATTCCAAATTTTAGCACGATACTTCTATTTGGTCTAATCTACCTATGTAAAAAAATTAAGGCAGGAGAAGGCAGTGTATGTCGTTTCGCACACGGAGGTGACATGTTCCCTCTCGGAATCACGAGCCTTCTTGAGAGAAGCTCTAGTTTGCAAGAAGCTTATAGGAAACCTTGTCCCAATTCGGCCAAAAAATTTACCACACCATGTTGGTAGCATGTCATGACACCATGCCAAGTTTCATGATTTTCAGGCGTGTTTTGGATTTACAGGAATTAAAAAACCAAGTTTCTTAATCTTTCCGGCCAAGCAACGACGCCCAGATGTTTGAATTTCATTCTCATTTCTTGCATGAGACCTAGAAAAACACCCAAAGAGAAAATAAAAAGGAATAGAGAAGAATACTTACTCTTGCATAAAAAGTAAATACATAAAAGTAAAAGATATGCCCTTCACAGAGGGAAGCAGAGGTTGTCATGCCCTTTTTGGTTTTGTATGCACAATCTCTTAATGCAAAAGAACGTCACATTATATTGCCCCTTATGATAGCAACCTTTATTATGCAGCCCGTCGCTTTTATTACTTTGCCATCATAAGTTCGTACAATGCTTATTTTCCCTTACACTAAAAGATCAAACACATTTAGCAGCAATTTGTATTGCCTTTTTGAACCGATGGCAACTTACTTGAAGGATCTTACTCAATCCATGGGTAGGTATGGTGGACTCCCAAAACATGAATTTGGGTTAAGGGTTTTGGATGCACATGTAGTATCTCTACTTAGTGCAAAATTTTGGCTAGCAAAGATATTGAGCAAGCACCACATGTTGAAGTATCTATGACAAAATAACTTCTATGTGAATATGAACAAACATAAATCATTATGTTGTCTTCCTTGTCCAACGTCAACAATTTGGCATAAGATATTTAATGGGGCTCACAATCATAAAAGATGTCCAAGCTAGTATATTTGCATGCGAATCTTCTCTTCCCTTATTAATTCTTTCATGAATTGCATCATTGACCAATGCTATGTTTGTCAACTTTCATGAATTTGCATGCTATTTTCCTTATGTGATGTCATTACTTACATAAGATTAGCATATGATATTTTTCATTATTTCCCTTTATTTTGCTTGGAACATAAAAGTAAAGAAGCAAAAACTCAAACTAAACTTTATTATATAACTCTCACTCGATTACATAGATAGATAGATCACAAAACTAGCACTCGAAAATGGATCATACTAAACTTTTATTCAACTAAATCACGAAATAAGTAGGGATCGAACTAGTAAAGGTAATAAAAGTGATGGTGATACGATACCGGAGCACCTCCCCCAAGCTTGGCACAAGCCAAGGGGAGTGCCCATACCAGTGTGCTTAAGTCTCCTTGTTTGGTGATGAAGATGATGGTGGTGGTGATGGAGTGGAGGCAAACTTGTCCTCCGGCTTCCATGGTAGCGGTTCACCATCATAAGAGGAAGCACGAGTCTCCTGAGTCCTGCAACTAGCAGCTAAACTCATACCTTTAAATCTTGCTTCATACTCAAAAACTTGATTTTGAAGATCATAGATTTGGCTTTGTAGAAAATTGATTTGCTCGTTGAAGGTGAAGACAATGTCCTTCATAGACCGGCCATCCACCTTGTGATCACGGGTGAATTCCGTGATCATGAGGTGATTGGCACTGAGTCCACGCTCCACCATCCCTTGGCACCTGAAGATCTCCTAGCCTCCACGCTTCCCGTCTTCTTGGGCCCTTGAACATCCCGGATGTGGAGCACCCGTTAACGCATCTCAATGGCTTGAGGGTGTTTCATCACCTCCGACAAGTAGGGATTGATTACCCTCTCAAAGAACTTGTCCTTGGAAGAGCTTGGTGGGGCCATGGCGATTTAGATCTGTTAGAAAAACAACTCGAAACAAGAACAGAGGATATTTCTGAGATACGGTGGTCAAATCGTCCGGGGGAGTATATAAATAATTTTTATCTTGGGAAACAAGTATACTATAGGAAAATGGAATCGGGAAGGTGCCCTCGTGGCCCATAAGCCACCAGGGCACGCCAGGTGGGGCAGGCGCGCCCTGGTGCCTTGTGGGCACCTGGGTTTCCTTCCCGGTTGTTTCTTATTATTTTTTATTTTTTTCTAATATTCCATAACTGGCAAAAAATAATTTTGTGGAATTTTTGGAGTCCGTTTACTTACCGTATCACGTACCTCTTCATTTTCAGTGTTTTGGAGTGTTCTGGAAGGTTTCTTTTATATGTTCCTCTGATACATCTCCGTCGTATCTATAATTTCTGATTGTTCCATGCCAATATTATTCAACTTTCATATACTTTTTGGCAACTTTTTATATTATTTTTGGGACTAACATATTGATCCAGTGCCCAGTGCCAGTTCCTGTCTGTTGCATGTTTCTGGTTTCGCAGAATATCCATATCAAACGGAGTCCAAACGGGATAAAAACGGACGGAGCTTATTTTTGGAAAATATGGAAAATTTGGAAGGAAAATCAACGCGAACCAGTGCCCGAGGTGGTCACGAGGCAGGGGGGCGCACCCCCCCTTAGGGCGCGCCCCCTACCCTCGTGAGCCCACCGTAAGGCGGTTGACGCTCTTCTTTTGCCGCAAGAAAGCTAATATTCGGAAAAAAATCACGGCGAAGGTTTCAGGCCAATCGGAGTTACGAATCTCAATATATGCATGAAACGGTGAAACAGAGCCAGAACAGAACGTAGAACCAGAGAGAGAGACAGAGAGATAGATCCAATCTCGGAGGGGCTCTCGCCCCTCCCACGCCATGGGAGCCAATGACCAGAGGGGAAACCCTTCTCCCATCTAGGGAGGAGGTCAAGGAAGAAGAAGAAGAAGAAGAAGGGGGCCCTCTCCCCCTTGCTTCCGGTGGCGCCGGAGCGCTGCCGAGGCCATCATCATCACCGTCATCTTCACCAACAACTTCACCGCCATAATCACCAACTCTTCCCCCCTCTATGTGTTGGGGAACGTTGTAGAAAACAAAATTTTCCTACGGTTTCACCAAGATCCATCTAGGAGTTCATCTAGCAACGAGTGATCGGATTGTATCTACATACCTTTGTAGATCACGCGCGGAAGCGTTCAAAGAACGGGGATGAGGAAGGCGTACTCGACGTGATCCAAATCACCGGAGATCCTAGCGCCGAACGGACGGCACCTCCGCGTTCAACACACGTACGGTCAGCGTAATGTCTCCTTCTTCTTGATCCAGCAAGGGGGAAGGAGAGGTTGAGGAAGATGGCTCCAACAGCAGCACGATGGCGTGGTGGTGGTGGAGCTGCAGCACTCCGGCAGGGCTTCGCCAAGCACTATGGAGGAGGAGGATGTGTTGGAGAGGGAGAGGGAGGCACCAAAGGCGTGGATTGAGAGGCCCTCCTTCCCCCACTATATATAGGGAGCCTAGGGGGGGCTCCGGCCCTAGGAGATCCAATCTCCTAGGGGGGCGGCGGCCAAGGGAGGAATCCCTCCTCCCCAAGGCACCTAGGAGGTGCCTTCCCCTTCCGGGACTCTTCCCTTCCTTATCTCTTGGCGCATGGGCCTCTTGGGGCTGGTGCCCTTGGCCCCATATGGGCCAAGGCGCACCCCCTACAGCCCATGTGCCCCCCCGGGGCAGGTGGCCCCACCCGGTGGACCCCCGGGACCCTTCCGGTGGTCCCGGTACAATACCGGTGACCCCGAATCTTGTCCCGATGGCCGAAATAGCACTTCCTATATATAATTCTTTACCTCCGGACCATTCCGAAACTCCTCGTGACGTCCGGGATCTCATCCGGGACTCCGAACAACATTCGGGTTACTGCATATACATATCCCTACAACCCTAGTGTCACCGAACCTTAAGTGTGTAGACCCTACGGGTTCGGGAGACATGTAGACATGACCGAGATCGCTTTCCGGTCAATAACCAACAGCGGGATCTGGATACCCATGTTGGCTCCCACATGCTCCTCGATGATCTCATCGGATGAACCACGATGTCGAGGATTCAAGCAACACCGTATACAATTCCCTTTGTTAATCGGTATGTTACTTGCCCGAGATCTGATCGTCGGTATCCCAATACCTCGTTCAATCTCGTTACCGGCAAGTCAATTTACTCGTACCGTAATGCATGATCCCGTGACCAGACACTTGGTCACTTTGAGCTCATTATGATGATGCATTACCGAGTGGGCCCAGTGATACCTCTCCGTCATACGGAGTGACAAATCCCAATCTTGATCCGTGTCAACCCAACAGACACTTTCAGAGATACCCGTAGTATACCTTTATAGTCACCCAGTTACGTTGTGACGTTTGGCACACCCAAAGCACTCCTACGGTATCCGGGAGTTGCACAATCTCATGGTCTAAGGAAATGATACTTGACATTAGAAAAGCTTTAGCATACGAACTACATGATCTTGTGCTAGGCTTAGATTGGGTCTTTGTCCATCACATCATTCTCCTAATGATGTGATCCCGTTATCAATGACATCCAATGTTCCATGGTCAGGAAAACCGTAACCATCTATTGATCAACGAGCTAGTCAACTAGAGGCTTACTAGGGACATGGTGTTGTCTATGTATCACACATGTATCTGAGTTTAATCAATACAATTCTAGCATGGATAATAAACGATTATCATGAACAAGGAAATATAATAATAACTAATTTATTATTGCCTCTAGGGCATATTTCCAACAGTCTCCCACTTGCACTAGAGTCAATAATCCAGTTCACATCGCTATGTGACTAACACTCAAGGTCACATCCCCATGTGACTAACACCCAAAGAGTTTACTAGAGTCAATAATCTAGTTCACATTACCATGTGATTAACACTCGATGAGTTCTGGGTTTGATCATGTTATGCTTGTGAGAGATGTTATAGTCAACGGGTCTGAATCTTTCAGATCCGTATGTACTTCGCAAATTTCTTATGTCATCTTGTAGATGCAACTACTACGCTACATTTGGAGCTATTCCAAATAACTGTTCTACTATACGAATCCAGTTTACTACTCAGAATAATCTGCATTAGTGTCAAAGTTTGCATCGGCGTAACCCTTTACGACGAACTCTTTTACCACCTCCATAATCGAGAAAATTCCTTAGTCCACTAGTTACTAAGGATAACTTTGACCGCTGTCCTATGATCCATTCTTAGATCACTCTTGTACCCCTTGACTGACTCATGGCAAGGCACATTTCAGGTGCGGTACACAGCATAGCATACTGTAGAGATTATGTCTTAAGCATAGGGGACGACCTTCGTCCTTTCTCTCTATTCTGCCGTGGTCGAGCTTTAAGTCTTAACTTCATACCTTACAACTCAGGCAAGAACTCCTTTATCGACTGATCCATCTTGAACACCTTCAAGATCATGTCAAGGTATGTGCTCATTTGAAAGCACCATTAAGCGTTTTGATCTATCCTTATAGATCTTGATGCTCAATGTTCAAGTAGCTTAATCCAGGCTTTCCATTGAAAAACACTTTCCAAATAACCCTATATGCTTTCCAGAAATTCTACGTCATTTCTGATCAACAATATGTCAACAACATATACTCATCAGAAATTCTATAGTGCTCCCACTCACTTCTTTGGAAATACAAGTTTCTCATAAACTTTGTATACACCCAAAATCTTTGATCATCTCATCAAAGCATACATTCCAACTCCGAGATGCTTACTCCAGTCCTTAGAAGGATTGCTGGAGCTTTGCATACTTATTAGCATCTTTCAGGATTGAAAAAAACCTTCCGGTTGTATCACATACAACCTTTCCTCAAGAAAATCGTCGAGGAAACAATGTTTTGACATCCTATCTGCAAGATTTCATAAATAATGCAGTAATCGCTAATATAATTCCAACAGACTCTTAGCATCGCTACGAGTGAGAAAGTCTCATCGTAGTCAACTCCTTGAACTTGTCGGAAACTTCTTAACGACAATTCGAGCTTTCTTAATGGTGACATTTACCATCATTGTCCGTCTTAAAATCCATCTGCACTCAACAGCCTTATGACCATCGAGCTGTTCTGTCTACACTTTGTTTTCATACATGGATCCTCTCTCGGATTTTATGGCCTCGAGCCATTTATCGGAATCCGGGCCCACCATCGCTTCTCCATAGCTCGTAGGTTCATTGTTGTCTAGCAACATGACTTCCAAGACAGGATTACGTACCACTCTGAAGTAGTACGCATCCTTGTCATCCCACGAGGTTTGGTAGTGACTTGATCTGAAGTTTCATGATCACTATCATAAGCTTTCACTTCAATTGGTGTAGGTGCCACAGGAAAAACTTCCTGTGCCCTGCCACACACTAGTTGAAGAGACGGTTCAATAACCTCATCAAGTCTCCACCATCCTCCCACTCAATTCTTTCGAGAGAAACTTTTCCTCGAGAAAGGACCCGATTCTAGAAACAATCCCTTATTGCTTTCGGATCTGAGACAGAAGGTATACCCAACTGTTTTGGGTGTCCTATGAAGATGCATTTATCCGCTTTGGGTTCGAGCTTATCAGCCTGAAACTTTTTCACATAAGCGTCGCACCCCCAAACCTTTAAGAAATGACAGCTTAGGTTTCTCTAAACCATAGTTCATACGGTGTCATCTCATCGGAATTACGTGGTGCCCTATTTAAAGTGAATGTGGTTGTCTCTAATGCCTAACCCATAAACTATCGTGGTAATTCGATAAGAGACATCATGGTATGCATCATATCCAATAGGGTGCAGTTATGATGTTCGGACACACCATCACACTATGGTGTTCCAGGCTGTATTAGTTGTGAAACAATTTCCACAATGTCTTAATTCTGTGCCAAACTCGTAATTCAGATATTCATCTCTATGATAGATATTCTTGCCATGACGATCTTTCAACTTCACCCTGAAATTACTTGAACCTTTCAATAATTCAGACTCGTGATTCATCAAGTAAATATACTCAACATCTACTCAAATTATCTGTGAAGTAAGAACATAACGATATCCACTACACGCCTCAGCACTCATTGGACTGCACACATCAAAATGTATTACTTCCAACAAGTTGCTTTCTAGTTCCATTTTACTGAAAACGAGGCTTTCAGTCATCTTGCCCATGTGGTATGATTTGCATGTCTCAAGTGATTCAAAATCAAGTGAGTCCAAACGATCCATCTGTATAGAGTTTCTTCATGCATATCTACCAACAAACATGGTTCGCATGTCTCAATCCTTTCAAAAATGAGTGAGTCCAAAGATCCATCAACATGGAGCTTCTTCATGCGTTTTATACCGATATGACTTAAGTGGCAGTGCCACAAGTAGGTGGTACTATCATTACTATCTTATATCTTTTGGCATGAACATGTGTATCACTATGATCGAGATTCAATGAACCATTCATTTTAGGTGCAAGACCATTGAAGGTATTATTCAAACAAACAGAGTAACTGTTCTTCTCCTTAAATGAATAACCGTATTGCGATAGGCATAATCCAATCATGTCTATGCTCAACGCAAACACCAATCTCGATGGTAGAGGGAGCGTGCGATGCTTGATCATATCAACCTTGGAAACACTTCCAACACATATCGTCAGCTCACCTTTAGCTAGTCTCCATTTATTCCGTAGCTTTTATTTCGAGTTACTAACACTTAGCAACCGAACCGGTATCTAATATCCTGGTGCTACTAGGAGTACTAGTAACGTACACATTAACATAATGTATATCCAATATACTTCTATCGACAGTCTTCTCATCTACCAAGTATCTAGGGTAATTCTGCTCCAGTGGCTGTTCCCCTTTATTATAGAAGCACTTAGTCTCGGGCTTGGGTTCAACTTTGGGTTTCTTCACTTGAGCAGCAACTGACTTGTCGTTTCATGATGTATCCCTTTCTTGCCCTTGCCCTTCTTGAAACTAGTGGTTTCACCAACCATCAACAATTGATGCTCCTTCTTGATTTCTACTTTTGTGGTGTCAAACATCGCGAATATCTCAAGGATCATCATATATGTCCCTGATATATTATAGTTCATCACGAAGCTCTAGCAGCTTGGTGGTAATGACTTCGGAGAAACATCACTATCTCATCTGGAAGATCAACTCCCACTCGATTCAAATGATTGTTGTACTCAGACAATCTGAGCACAAGCTCAACAATTGAGCTTTTCTCCCTTAGTTTGCAGGCTAAGAAAATCGTCGGAGGTCTTATACCTCTTGACGTGGGCACGAGCCTGAAATCCCAATTTTAGTCCTCAAAACATCTCATATGTTTCGCGACGTTTCAAAAACGTTTTCGGTGCCTCAATTCTAAACCGTTTAACTGAACTATCACGTAGTTATCAAAATGTGTATGTCAGATGTTCGCAACATCCACAGACAACGTTCGAGGTTCAGCACACTGAGCGGTGCATTAAGGACATAAGCCTTCTATGAAGCAATGAGGACAATCCTCAGTTTACGGACCTAGTCCGCATAATTGCTACTATCAACTTTCAACTAAATTTTCTCTAGGAACATAACTAAACAGTAGAACTGAAGCGCGAGCTACGACATAATTTGCGAAGACCTTTTGACTATGTTCATGATAATTAAGTTCATCTTATGAACTCCCACTCAGATAGACATCCCTCTAGTCATCTAAGTGATTACATGATCCGAGTCAACTAGGCCGTGTCCGATCATCACGTGAGACGGACTAGTCAACATCGGTGAACATCTTCATGTTGATCGTATCTTCTATACGACTCATGCTCGACCTTTCGGTCTCTTGTGTTTCGAGGCCATGTCTGTACATGCTAGGCTCGTCAACACCCGTTGTATTCGAACGTAAGAATCTATCACACCCGATCATCACGTGGTGCTTCGAAACGATGAACTTTCGCAACGGTGCACAGTTAGGGGGAACACTTTCTTGAAATTTTAGTGAGGGATCATCTTATTTACTACCGTCGTTCTAAGCAAATAAGACGTATAAACATGATAAACATCACATGCAATCAAATAGTGACATGATATGGCCATCATCACTTTGCTCCTTTTGATCTCCATCTTCGGGGCTCCATGATCATCATCGTCACCGGCATGACACCATGATCTCCATCATCGTGTCTTCATGAAGTTGTCTCGCCAACTATTACTTCTACTACTACAGCTAATGGTTAGCAATAAAGTAAAGTAATTACATGGCGTTGTTCAATGACACGCAGGTCATATAATAAATAAAGACAACTCCTATGGCTCCTGCCGGTTGTCATACTCATCGACATGCAAGTCGTGATTCCTATTACAAGAACATGATCAATCTCATACATCACATATCATTCATCACATTCTTCTTGGCCATATCACATCACATAGCATACCCTGCAAAAACAAGTTAGACGTCCTCTAATTGTTGTTTGCATGTTTTACGTGGCCGCTATGGGTTTCTAGCAAGAACGTTTCTTACCTACGCAAAAACCACAACGTGATATGCCAATTGCTATTTACCCTTCATAAGGACCCTTTTCATCGAATCCGATCCGACTAAAGTGGGAGAGACAGACACCCGCTAGCCACCTTATGCAACTAGTGCATGTCAGTCGGTGGAACCAGTCTCACGTAAGAGTACGTGTAAGGTCGGTCCGGGCCGCTTCATCCCACAATGCCGTCGAATCAAGATTGGACTAGTAACGGTAAGCATATTGAACAAAATCAACGCCCACAACTACTTTGTGTTCTACTCATGCATAGTAACTACGCATAGACCTAGCTCATGATGCCACTGTTGGGGAACGTTGTAGAAAACAAAATTTTCCTACGGTTTCACCAAGATCCATCTAGGAGTTCATCTAGCAACGAGTGATCGGATTGTATCTACATACCTTTGTAGATCACGCGCGGAAGCGTTCAAAGAACGGGGATGAGGAAGGCGTACTCGACATGATCCAAATCACCGGAGATCCTAGCGCCGAACGGACGGCACCTCCGTGTTCAACACACGTACGGTCAGCGTAACGTCTCCTTCTTCTTGATCTAGCAAGGGGGAAGGAGAGGTTGAGGAAGATGGCTCCAACAGCAGCACGATGGCGTGGTGGTGGTGGAGCTGCAGCACTCCGGCAGGGCTTCGCCAAGCACTATGGAGGAGGAGGATGTGTTGGAGAGGGAGAGGGAGGCACCAAAGGCGTGGATTGAGAGGCCCTCCTTCCCCCACTATATATAGGGAGCCTAGGGGGGGCGCCGGCCCTAGGAGATCCAATCTCCTAGGGGGGGGGGCCAAGGGAGGAATCCCTCCCCCCCAAGGCACCTAGGAGGTGCCTTCCCCTTCTGGGACTCTTCCCTTCCTTATCTCTTGGCGCATGGGCCTCTTGGGGCTGGTGCCCTTGGCCCCATATGGGCCAAGGCGCACCCCCTACAGCCCATGTGCCCCCCCGGGGCAGGTGGCCCCACCCGGTGGACCCCCGGGACCCTTCCGGTGGTCCCGGTACAATACCGGTGACCCCAAAACTTGTCCCGATGGCCGAAATAGCACTTCCTATATATAATTCTTTACCTCCAGACCATTCCAGAACTCCCCGTGACGTCCGAGATCTCATCCGGGACTCCGAACAACATTCGGGTTACTGCATATACATATCCCTACAACCCTAGCATCACCGAACCTTAAGTGTGTAGACCCTACGGGTTCGGGAGACATGTAGACATGACCGAGATCGCTTTCCGGTCAATAACCAACAGCGGGATCTGGATACCCATGTTGGCTCCCACATGCTCCTCGATGATCTCATCGGATGAACCACGATGTCGAGGATTCAAGCAACCCCGTATACAATTCCCTTTGTCAACCGGTATGTTACTTGCCCGAGATCTGATCATCGGTATCCCAATACCTCGTTCAATCTCGTTACCGGCAAGTCACTTTACTCGTACCGTAATGCATGATCCCGTGACCAGACACTTGGTCACTTTGAGCTCATTATGATGATGCATTACCAAGTGGGCCCAGTGATACCTCTCCGTCATACGGAGTGACAAATCCCAGTCTTCTGATCCGTGTCAACCCAACAGACACTTTCGGAGATACCCGTAGTATACCTTTATAGTCACCCAGTTACGTTGTGACGTGGTACACCCAAAGCACTCCTACGGTATCCGGGAGTTACACGATCTCATGGTCTAAGGAAAAGATACTTGACATTGGAAAACTCTAGCAAACGAACTATACGATCTTGTGCTATGTTTAGGATTGGGTCTTGTCCATCACATCATTCTCCTAATGATGTGATCTCGTTATCAATGACATCCAATGTCTCCATAGTCAGGAAACCATGACTATCTGTTGATCAACAAGCTAGTCAACTAGAGGCTTACTAGGGACATGGTGTTGTCTATGTATCCACACATGTATCTGAGTTTCCTATCAATACAATTATAGCATGGATAATAAACGATTATCATGAACAAGGAAATATAATAATAAAAAATTTATTATTGCCTCTAGGGCATATTTCCAACACTATGCAGCGGTGTAACCTCTCTCTTACCCGCTGTAATCTCTACTTAAACATGGTTCTCAACGCTATATATTATTTCCCAATGATGTATGGCTATCCTATGATATTTGAGTAGATCTGTTTTGTCCTAATGGCTATTTGATGATCGTGATTGGTTTGAGTTGTATGTTTTATTATTGGTGCTGTCCTATGGTGCTCTACGTGTCGTGCAAGCATGAGGGATTCCCGCTGTAGGGTTTGCAATATGCTTATGATTTGCTTATGGTGGGTGGCGTGAGTGACAGAAACACAGACCCGAGTAAGTAGGTTGTTTGCGTATGGGATAAAGGGGACTTGATACTTTAATGCTATGGTTGGGTTTTACCTTAATGAATCTTTAGTAGTTGCGGATGCTTGCTAGAGAAAGTATGTTAGCTTATGCCTCTCCCTCAAATAAAATTGCAATAATGATTACCGGTCTAGTTATCGAATGCCTACGGACAAATAACTTTCTTGTAACAACAAGCTCTCTACTAAAACTAATTTAGTTGTGTCTTTACCTAAACAGCCCCTAGTCTTTATTTACGTGCTCTTTACTTTCTTGCAAGCTTACCCAAAAACACCTACAAAGTACTTCTAGTTTTATTCTTGTTCTAGGTAAAGCGAACGTCAAGCGTGCATAGAGTTGTATCGGTGGTCGATAGAAATTGAGGGAATATTTGTTCTACCTTTAGCTCCTCGTTGGGTTTGACACTCTTACTTATGGAAAGAGGCTACAATTGATCCCCTATACTTGTGGGTTATCAAGACCTTTTTCTGGCGCCGTTACCGGGGAGCAATAGCGTGGGGTGAATATTCTCGTGTGTGCTTGTTTGCTTTATCACTAAGTAATTTTTATTTGCTGTTCTTAGTTGTTCTCTATCTTTAGTTATGGATATGGAACACGAAATACCAAAAAAATAGGTGTACTTTCTGCTCATGGAGATGGGGAACCTCCTAAAACCCTTGATGCTGGTTATGTGAAAGATATTATGTACTACTTTAATAATCCTGAGGAAACCCCATTCAATTATGCAATGGGAGTAACGTTGGATCAACGTGAATACTTTAGGGATTACCGCTTGACACAAAAAGGGAAACTATTATGGGATCAAATTCATATATTGAAGTGGTATGCTAGTCAACTATGCTTGAGATATGATTATACTTGTTGCTCTAAGGTGAAGGCTCCACACCTTCCTTTTTCATGTGAATTTAATGATAATGAAACCTTAGCTTCTTATGCTAATGGTATATATTATTACTATGATGTGGAACAAATAGAAGAATTTGTTGCTTTTAAGGGTGCTTATGAAATTGAATCTATGTTTAAAGAGTTTGAAGATTTTGATGATGCTGTTTATAGACCTGAAAATCTAGCTATCCTGAAATATTGTTATGAGAATTATGAATACAATTACGAAATTAATGCGCTTATTAAGAAAGCCTTCGCTGTCCAAGAAGAGACTAATATTTTGCAGGAATCTATGGAAGAAGAAGTTGACAAAATTGTGAGCTCATTGGATGAAAAAGATGAGGAGGAGAGCGAAGAACAAAAGGAGGAAGAGCGGATTAGCTACCCGTGCCCACCTTCTCATGAGAGTAACTCTTCAACTCATACATTGTTTAATTTCCCTTCGTGCTTACCGGAGGATGATTGCTATGGTGATTGTTATGATCCCGTTGATTCTTTTGAAATATCTCTTTTTGATGATGCTTGCTATGCTTGTGGCCAAGATGCCAATATGAATTATGCTTATGGAGATGAACTTGCTATAGCTCCTTATGTTAAACATGAAATTTTTGCTATTGCACCCACACATGATAGTCCTATTATCTTTTTGAATTCTCTCGACTACACTATATCGGAGAAGTTTGCACTTATTAAGGATTATATTAATGGGTTGCCTTTTACCGTTGCACATGATGATTTTGATAGATATAATATGCATGTGCTTGCTGCTCCTACTTGCAATTATTATGAGAGAGGAACAATATATCCACCTCTCTATGTTTCCAATACGATAAAATTGCAAGAAACTGTTTATACTATGTATTGGCCTTTACTTTGTGTGCATGAATTGTTCTTTTATGACATGCCGATGCATAGGAAGAGAGTTAGACTTCGTCATTGCTTGATATATGTTACTTTGTGGTTACTACTAAATTACAAATCATTGTTGATTCAAATTGGCTTTGATATACCTTGGGATCCGGGTGGATTCATTACTTGAGCACTATATGCCTAGCTTAACGGCTTTAAAGAAAGCGATGCCAGGGAGACAACCCGGAAGTTTTAGAGAGTCATTTATTTCTGTTGATCTCTTTCATATAGTTTAAAAACAACAAAAATAAAGAGGGGAACCCAAAACTTTTTCAAAAAGAAAAGTGAAAGTGAGAGAGACGAGCATTGTGAAAATGGTGGACGTCCTTGAACTTTGTTCATGCCCATGGGAACTTTGTGAATCTTAATTACAGAAACTTTTCAACAAAAATAATTATCCCCTTGTACAATTCCATTGTATTATAAAAATAATGTGCCAAGGTTTGCCTTTAGGATGTTTACATTTGCTTGATGGTTTGTACGGTGCAGGACAGAAACTTTGGCTGTAGTGCGCGATTTTACATTTTTAGCTGGAACGTCAAATGGTTCTGATTCTTTTTGCACTGTCTTTATGTACAAATTGTTTATTTTTCCTAATTTTTGCAGAATTTTTCAAGTATCATAAGTATGGTGAATGTTCAGATTGCTACAGACTGTTCTGTTTTAGACAGATTCTGTTTTTGATGCATAGTTTGCTTGTTTTGATGAACCTATCAATTTATATCAGTGGATTAAGCCATGAAAAAGTTATACTACAGTAGACACAATGCAAAAAATATGAATTGGTTTGCAACAGTACTTAGAGTAGTTATTTGCTTTATTATACTAACGGATCTTACCGAGTTTTCTGTTGAAGTTTTGTGTGGATGAAGTGTTCGATGATCGAGAAGGTCTCGATGTGAGAAGAAGGAAGAGAGGCAAGAGCTCAAGCTTGGGGATGCCCGAGGCACCCCAAGTAAATATTCAAGGAGACTCAAGCGTCTAAGCTTGGGGATGCTGGGAAGGCATCCCCTCTTTCTTCAACAAGTATCGGTATGTTTTTGGATTCGTTTCGTTCATGCGATATGTGCAATATTGGAGCGTCTTTTGCATTTAGTTTTCATTTTTCTTTTATGCACCATGCTGGTATGATATAGTCCTTGGTTGATTTATAGAATGCTCTTTGCACTTCACTTATATCTTTTGAGTATGGCTTTATAGAATGCTTCATGTGCTTCACTTATATCATTTGAAGTTTGGATTGCCTGTTTCTCTTCACTTAGACAACCGCCATTTGCAGAATGCTCTTTTGCTTCACTTATATTTGTTAGAGCACGGGCATATCTTTTGTAGAAAGAATTAAACTCTCTTGCTTCACTTATATCTATTTAGAGAGATGACAGGAACTGGTCATTCACATGGTTAGTCATAAAATCCTACATAAACTTGTAGATCGCTGAATATGATATGTTTGATTCCTTGCAATAGTTTTGCGATATAAAGATGGTGATATTAGAGTCGTGCTAGTTGAGTAATTGTGAAATTGAGAAATACTTTTGTTGAGGTTTGCAAGTCCCGTAGCATGCACGTATGGTGAATCGTTATGTAACGAAGTCGGAGCATGAGGTGTTTATTGATTGTCTTCCTTATGAGTGGTGGTCAGGGATGAGCGATGGTCTTTTCCTACCAATCTATCCCCCTAGGAGCATGCGCGTAGTACTTTGCTTCGATGACTATAGATTTTTGCAATAAGTATGTGAGTTCTTTATGACTAATGTTGAGTCCATGGATTATACGCACTCTCACCCTTCCATCATTGCTAGCCTCTCTAGTACCGCGCAACTTTCGCCGGTGCCATAAACCCCCATAACCTTCCTCAAAACAGCCACCATACCTACCTATCATGGCATTTCCATAGCCATTCCGAGATATATTGCCATGCAACTTTCGTCGTCATCATATACATGACTTGAGCATTCATTGTCATATTGCTTTGCATGATCGTAAGATAGCTAGCATGATGTTTTCATGGCTTGTCCATTTTTTGATGTCATTGCTACGCTAGATCATTGCACATCCCGGTACACCGCCGGAGGCATTCATATAGAGTCATATCTTCGTTCTAGATATCGAGTTGTAATATTGAGTTGTAAGTAAATAAAAGTGTGATGATCATCATTATTAGAGCATTGCCCAAAAAAGAGAGGCCAAAGAAGCCTAAATAAAAAAAGGGGGCCAAAGAAGCCCAGAAAAAAAAAAGAAAAAAAGGAAAAAGGGGCAATGTTACTATCCTTTTACCACATTGTGCTCCAAAGTAGCACCATGTTCTTCATATAGAGAGTCTCTTGAGTTATCACTTTCATATACTTGTGGGAATTTTCATTATAGAACTTGGCTTGTATATTCCAACGATGGGCTTCCTCAAATGCCCTAGGTCTTCATGAGCAAGCAAGTTGGATGCACACCCACTTAGTTTTAGTTTGAGCTTTCATATACTTATAGCTCTAGTGCATCCGTTGCATGGCAATCCCTACTCCTCACATTGATATCTATTAATGGGCATCTCCATAGCCCGTTGATACGCCTAGTTGATGTGAGACTTTCTCCTTTTTTGTCTTCTCCACATAACCCCCACCATCATATTCTATTCCACCTATAGTGCTATGTCCATGGCTCACGCTCATGTATTGCATGAAAGTTGAAAAGGTTTGAGAACGTCAAAAGTATGAAACAATTGCTTGGCTTGTCATCGGGGTTGTGCATGATGTGAATGCTTTGTGTGGTGAAGATGGAGCATAGCCAGACTATATGATTTTGTAGGGATGAGCTTTCTTTGGCTATGTTATTTCAATAAGACATAATTGCTTGGTTGGTATGCTTGAAGTATTATTATTTTTATGTCAAAGGATAGGCTATTGCTTTGAATCACTCGTGTCTTAATATTCATGCCATGATTAGACATATGATCAAGATTATGCTAGGTAGCATTCCACATCAAAAATTATTTTTTTATCATTTACCTACTCGAGGACGAGCATGAATTAAGCTTGGGGATGCTGATACGTCTCCATCGTATCTATAATTTTTGATTGTTCCATGCCAATATTATTCAACTTTCATGTACTTTTTGGCAACTTTTTATATTATTTTTGGGACTAACATATTGATCCAGTGCCCGGTGCCAGTTCCTGTCTGTTGCATGTTTTTGGTTTCGTAGAATATCCATATCAAACGGAGTCCAAACGGGATAAAAACGGACGGAGCTTATTTTTGGAAAATATGGAAAATTTGGAAGGAAAATCAACGCGAACCAGTGCCCGAGGTGGTCACGAGGCAGGGGCGCCCCCCCTTAGGGCGCGCCCCTACCCTCATGAGCCCACCGTAAGGCGGTTGACGCTCTTCTTTTGCCGCAAGAAAGCTAATATTCGGAAAAAAATCACGGCGAAGGTTTCAGGCAAATCGGAGTTACGGATCTCCATATATACACGAAACGGTGAAACAGAGCCAGAACAGAATGCAGAACCAGAGAGAGACAGAGAGATAGATCCAATCTCGGAGGGGCTCTCGCCCCTCCCACGCCATGGGAGCCAAGGACCAGAGGGGAAACCCTTCTCCCATCTAGGGAGGAGGTCAAGGAAGAAGAAGAAGAAGGGGGCCCTCTCCCCCTTGCTTCCGGTGGCGCCGGAGCGCTGCCGGGGCCATCATCATCACCGTCATCTTCACCAACAACTTCACCACCATCATCACCAACTCTTCCCCCCTCTATGCAGCGGTGTAACCTCTCTCTTACCCGCTGTAATCTCTACTTAAACATGGTTCTCAACGCTATATATTATTTCCCAATGATGTATGGCTATCCTATGATGTTTGAGTAGATTTGTTTTGTCCTAATGGCTATTTGATGATCGTGATTGGTTTGAATTGTATGTTTTATTATTGGTGCTGTCCTATGGTGCTCTCCATGTCGCGCAAGCGTGAGGGATTCCCGTTGTAGTGTTTGCAATATGCTTATGATTTGCTTATGGTGGGTGGCGTGAGTGAAAGAAGCACAGACCCGAGTAAGTAGGTTGTTTGCGTATGGGATAAAGGGGACTTGATACTTTAATGCTATGGTTGGGTTTTACCTTAATGAATCTTTAGTAGTTGCGGATGCTTGCTAGAGTTCCAATCATAAGTGCATATGATCCAAGTAGAGAAAGTATGTTAGCTTATGCCTCTCCCTCAAATAAAATTGCAATAATGATTACCGGTCTAGTTATCGATTGCCTACGGACAAATAACTTTCTTGTAACAACAAGCTCTCTACTAAAACTAATTTAGTTGTGTCTTTACCTAAACAGCCCCTAGTCTTTATTTACGTGCTCTTTACTTTCTTGCAAGCTTACCCAAAAACACCTACAAAGTACTTCTAGTTTTATTCTTGTTCTAGGTAAAGCGAACGTCAAGCGTGCGTAGAGTTGTATCGGTGGTCGATAGAACTTGAGGGAATATTTGTTCTACCTTTAGCTCCTCGTTGGGTTCGACACTCTTACTTATCGAAAGAGGCTACAATTGATCCCCTATACTTGTGGGTTATCATCCTCCGATGTCATGGTTTGAATAATATTAGTTTCAACATTAATAGGCGTACCTAAAATATAGTGCTTAATTCTTTGCCCATTGACCACCTTCAGATTAGTGCCTTCGGCATTATTGATCTTATTAATAGCTCTAGAGCGATAAACTTCTTTGATAATATATGGCCCTTCCCATTTAGAGAGAAGTTTTCCTGCAAAAAATCTGAAATGAGAATTATACAATAGAACATATTCACCAACTTCGAATTCCTGCTTTTGGATTCTTTTGCCATGCCATCTTTTAACATTTTCTTTGAATAGTTTGGCATTTTCATAAGCTTGGGTTCTCCATTCATCTAGTGAGCTAATATCAAATAACCTCTTTTCATCGGTAAGTTTGAAGTCATAATTGAGTTCTTTAATTGCCCAATATGCTTTATGTTCTAACTCAAGAGGCAAATGACAAGCTTTCCCATAAACCATTTTGTATGGAGACATACCCATAGGATTTTTATAAGCTATTCTATAGGCCCAAAGTGCATCATCAAGTTTCTTAGACCAATTCTTTCGGGACATATTGATAGTTTTTTGTAAAATTAATTTTATTTCTCTATTGCTAAGTTCAACTTGACCACTAGATTGAAGATGATAGGGTGATGCAATTCTATGGTTGACATCATATAGCAAGCATTTTATGGAAAGCACCATGAATAAAATGTGAACCACCATGAGTCATTAAATATCTAGGGACTCCAAACCTTGAGAAGATAATTTCTTTAGGCATTTTAATGGAGGTGTTATGATCAACACTGCCAGTTGGAACTACCCACTTAGTGACATAATCAACAACAACCAAAATATGTGTATACCCATTAGAGGAAGGAAAAGGTCCATATAATCAAAGCCCCAAACATCAAATGGTTGAACAACAAGTGAATAATTCATAGGCATTTCCTGATGCTTACCAATATTATGAATTCTTTAACATGAAGGAAATATGCCCTAGAGGCAATAATAAAGTTATTATTTATTTCCTTTTATCATGATAAATGTTTATTATTCATGCTAGAATTGTATTAACCGGAAACATAATACATGTGTGAATACATAGACAAACAGTATGTCACTAGTATGCCTCTACTTGACTAGCTCATTGATCAAAGATGGTTATGTTTCCTAACCATAGACATGAGTTGTCATTTGATTAACGGGATCACATCATTAGGAGAATGATGTGATTGACTTGACCCATTCCGTTAGCTTAGCACTTGATCGTTTAGTTTGTTGCTATTGCTTTCTTCATGACTTATACATGTTCCTATGACTATGAGATTATGCAACTCCCTTTACCGGACGAACACTTTGTGTGCTACCAAACGTCACAACGTAACTGGGTGATTATAAAGGTGCTCTACAGGTGTCTCCAAAGGTACTTGTTGGGTTGGCGTATTTCGAGATTAGGATTTGTCACTCCGATTGTCGGAGAGGTATTCTGGGCCCTCTCGGTAATGCACATCACTTAAGCCTTGCAAGCATTGCAACTAATGAGTTAGTTACAGGATGATGTATTGCGGAACGAGTAAAGAGACTTGCCGGTAACGAGATTGAACTAGGTATTGAGATGCCGACGATCGAATCTCGGGCAAGTAACATACCGATGACAAAAGGAACAACGTATGTTGTTATGCGGTCTGACCGATAAAGATCTTCGTAGAATATGTGGGAGCCAATATGAGCATCCAGGTTTTGCTATTGGTTATTGACCGAAGACGTGTCTCGGTCATGTCTACATTATTCTCGAACCCGTAGGGTCTGCACGCTTAAGGTTTCGATGACAGTTATATTATGAGTTTATATGTTTTGATGTACCGAAGGAGTTCGGAGTCCCGGATGAGATCGGGGACATGACGAGGAGTCTCGAAATGGTCGAGACGTAAAGATCGATATATTGGACGACTATATTCGGACATCGGAAAGGTTCCGAGTGATTCGGGTATTTTTCGGAGTACCGGAGAGTTACGGGAATTCGCCGGGGAGTATATGGGCCTTATTGGGCTTTAGGGGAAAGAGAGAAGAGAGGTTGGGCGCCCCCCAAGGCCTAGTCCGAATTGGACTAGGGGGAGGGTTGCGCCCCCTCCTTCCTTCTCTTCTCCCTTCCCTTCCCTTGCCTTGACTCCTACTCCTACTACTTGGAAGGGGGGGGGGAATCCTACTCCCGGTGGGAGTAGGACTCCTCCAGGGCGCACCATAGGGGCCGGCCCTCTCCCCCCTCCTCCACTCCTTTATATACAGGGGCAGGGGGGCACCTCTAGACACACAAGTTGATCTTCATGATCGTTCTCTTAGCCGTGTGCGGTGCCCCCCTCCACCATAATCCTCGATAATATTGTAGCGGTGCTTAGGCGAAGCCCTGCGACGGTAGAACATCAAGATCATCACCACGCCGTCGTGCTGACGGAACTCTTCCCCGACACTTTGCTGGATCGGAGTCCGGGCATCGTCATCGAGCTGAACGTGTGCTAGAACTCGGAGGTGCCGTAGTTTCGGTGCTTGATCGATCGGGCCGTGAAGACGTACGACTACATCAACCGCGTTGTGCTAACGCTTCCGCTTTCGGTCTACGAGGGTACGTAGAAAACACTCTCCCCTCTTGTTGCTATGCATCACCATGATCTTGCGTGTGCGTAGGGAAATTTTTGAAATTACTACGTTCCCCAACAGTGGCATCCGAGCCTAGGTTTTATGCGTTGATGTCATGCACGAGTAGAACACAAGTGAGTTGTGGGCGATATAAGTCATACTGCTTACCAGCATGTCATACTTTGGTTCGGCGGTATTGTTGGATGAAGCGGCCCGGACCGACATTACGCGTACGCTTACGCAAGACTGGTTCTACCGACGTGCTTTGCACACAGGTGGCTGGCGGGTGTCAGTTTCTCCAACTTTAGTTGAACCAAGTGTGGCTACGCCCGGTCCTTGCGAATGTTAAAACAGCACCAACTTGACAAACTATCGTTGTGGTTTTGATGCGTAGGTAAGAACGGTTCTTGCTCAGCCCGTAGCAGCCACGTAAAACTTGCAACTACAAAGTAGAGGACGTCTAACTTGTTTTTGCAGGGCATGTTGTGATGTGATATGGTCAAGACGTGATGAGATATAAGTTGTTGTATGAGATGATCATGTTTTGTTGAAGTTATCGGCAACTGGCAAAAGCCTTATGGTTATCTCTCTATTGCAGAAGATGCAAGCGCCAAATAATTGCTTTACTTTATCGCTATGCAATAGCAATAGTTGCAAGAGCAATTGTTGGCGAGACAACCATGTGACGACACATTGATATAGATCAAGATGATGGAGATCATGGTGTCATGCCGGTGACAATGGAGATCATGACGATGCTTTGGAGATGGAGATCAAAGGCACAAGATGATGATGGCCATATCATGTCACATATTTTGATTGCATGTGATGTTTATCTTTTATACATCTTATTTTGCTTAGTTCGACGGTAGATTTATAAGATGACCTCTCACTAATTATCAAGGTACAAGTGTTCTCCCTGAGTATGCACCGTTGCGAAAGTTCTTCGTGCTGAGACACCACATGATGATCAGGTGTGATAGGCTCTACGTTCAAATACAACGGGTGCAAAACAGTTGCACACGAGGAATACTCAGGTTAAACTTGACGAGCCTAGCATATAACAGATATGGCCTCGGAACACGGAGACCGAAAGGTTGAGCGTGAATCATATAGTAGATATGATCAACATAGTGATGTTCACCATTGAAACTACTCCATCTCACGTGATGATCGGACATGGTTTAGTTGATTTGGATCACGTGATCACTTAGAGGATTAGAGAGATGTCTATCTAAGTGGGAGTTCTTAAGTAATATTATTAATTGAACTTTAATTTATCATGAACTTAGTCCTGGTAGTATTAGCATATCTATGTTGTAGATCAATAGCTCGCGTTTAGCTCCCCTGTTTTATTTTTGATATGTTCCTAGAGAAAACTAAGTTGAAAGATGTTAGTAGCAATGATGCGGATTAGATCTGTGATCTGAGGTTTATCCTCATTGCTGCACAGAAGAATTATGTCTTTGATGCACCGCTAGGTGACAAACCTATTGCAGGAGCAGATGCAGATGTTATGAACATTTGGCTAGCTCAATATGATGACTACTTGATAGTTTAGTGCACCATGCTTAAATGGCTTAGAATCGGGACTTCAAAGACGTTTTGAACGTCATGGACCATATGAGATGTTCTAGGAGTTGAAGTTAATATTTCAAGCAAATACCCGAGTTGAGAGATATGAAGTCTCCAACAAGTTCTATAGCTAAAAGATGGAGGAGAATAGCTCAAGCAGTGAGCATGTGCTCAGATTGTCTGGGTACTACAATCGCTTGAATCAAGTGGGAGTTAATCTTCCAGATAAAATAGTGATTGACAGAATTCTCTAGTCACCATCACCAAGTTAGTAGAACTTCGTGATGAACTATGATATGCAAGGGATAACGGAAACGATTCCCAAGCTCTTCATAATGCTGAAATCGACGAAGGTAGAAATCAAGAAAAATATCAAGTGTTGATGGTAGACAAGACCACTAGTTTCAAGAAAAGGGCAAAGGGAAGAAGGGGAACTTCAAGAAGAACGGCAAGCAAGTTGCTGCTCAAGTGAGAAGCCCAAGTCTGGTCCTAAGCCTGAGACTAAGTGCTTCTACTACAAAGGGACTGGTCACTGGAAGCGAAACTGCCCCAAGTATTTGGCGGATAATAAGGATGGCAAAGTGAACAAAGGTATATTTGATATACAGATTATTGATGTGTATTTTACTAGTGTTCGTAGCAACCCCTTGGTATTTGATACTGGTTCAGTTGCTAAGAGTAGTAACTCGAAACAGGAGTTGTAGAATGAACATTGACTAGTTAAGGGTGAAGTGACGATGTGTGTTGGAAGTGGTTCCAAGATTGATATGATCATCATCGCACACTCCCTATACTTTCAGGATTAGTGTTGAACCTAAATAAGTGTTATTTGGTGTTTGCATTGAGCATGAATATGATTTGATCATGTTTATTGCAATACGGTTATTCATTCAAGTAAGAGAATAAATTGTTGTTCTGTTTACATATATGGTTACACACCCAATGAAAATGGTTCGTTGGATCTCGATCGTAGTGATACACATATTCATAATATTGAAACCAAAAGATGCAAAGTTAATAATGATAGTGCAACTTATTTGTGGCACTGCCGTTTAGGTCATATTGGTGTAAAGCGCATGAAGAAACTCCATGCTGATGGACTTTTGGAATCACTTGATTATGAATCAGTTGATGCTTGCGAACCATGCCTCATGGGAAAGATGACTAAGACTCCGTTCTCCGGAACAATGCAGCAAGCAACAAATTTTTTGGAAATCATGCATACTGATGTATGTGGTCCGATGAATATTGAAGCTCGCAGCAGATATCATTATTTTCTGATCTTCACAGATGATTTGAGCAGATATGAGTATATCTACTTGATGAAACACAAGTCTGAAACATTTGAAAAGTTCAAAGAATTTCAGAGTGAAGTGGAAAATCATCGTAACAAAATAAAAGTTTCTACGATATGATCGCAGAAGTAAAATATTTGAGTCAAGAGTTTGGCCTTCAGTTAAAAACAATGTGAAATAGTTTCACTACTCACGCCACCTGGAACACCACAGTGTAATGGTGTGTCCGAACGCCGTAACCGTACTTTATTAGATATGGTGCGATCTATGATGTCTCTTACTGATTTACCGCTATCATTTTGGGGTTATGCATTAGAGACAGCTACATTCACGTTAAATAGGGCACCATCTAAATCCGTGGAGATGACACCGTATGAACTGTGGTTTGGCCAGAAACCTAAGTTGTCGTTTCTTAAAATTTGAGGTTGCAATGCTTATGTGAAAAAGTTTCAACCTGATAAGCTCAAACCCAAATCGGAGAAGTGCATCTTCATAGGATACCCAAAAGAAAATGTTGGGTACACCTTCTATCACAGATCCAAAGGCAAGATATTCATTGCTGAGAATGGATCCTTTCTAGAGAAGGAGTTTCTCTCGAAAGAAGTGAGTGGGAGGAAAGTAGAACTTGATGAGGTAACTGTACCTGCTCCCTTATTGGAAAGTAGTTCATCACAGAAATCTGTTCCTGTGACTACTACACCAATTAGTGAGGAAGCTAATGATGATGATCATGTAACTTTAGATCAAGTTACTACCGAACCTCGTAGGTAAACCAGAGTGACATCCGCACCAGAGTGGTACGGTAATCCTGTTCTAGAGGTCATGTTACTTGACCATGACGAGCCTACGAACTACGAGGAAGCGATGATGAGCCCAGATTCCATGAAATGGCTTGAGGCCATGAAATCTGAGATGAAATCCATGTATGAGAACAAAGTATGGACTTTGATTGACTTGCCCATTGATCGGCAAGCCATTGAGATTAAATGGATCTTCAAGAGGAAGACGGACGCTGATAGTAGTGTTACTATCTACAAAGCTAGAATTGTCGCAAAAAGGTTTTCGACAAGTTCAAGGTGTTGACTATGATGACAGTTTCTCACTCGTATCGATGCTTAAGTCTGTCCGAATCATGTTAGCAATTGCCACATTTTATGAAATCTGGCAAATGGATAAACAAAACTACATTCCTTAATGGATTTATTAAAGAAGAGTTGTATATGATGCAACAAGAAAGTTTTGTCAATCCTAAAGGTGCTAACAAAATATGCAAGCTCCAGCGATCCATCTATGGACTGGTGCAAGCATCTCGGAGTTGGAATATATGCTTTGATAAGTTGATCAAAGCATATAGTTTTATACAGACTTGTGGTGAAGCCTGTATTTACAAGAAAGTGAGTGGGAGCACTACAACATTTCTGATAAGTATATGTGAATGACATATTGTTGATCGGAGATAATGTAGAATTATTCTGCAAAGCATAAAGGAGTGTTTGAAAGGAGTTTTTCAAAGAAAGACCTCGGTGAATCTGCTTACATATTGAGCATCAAGATCTATAGAGATAGATCAAGACACTTGATAAGTTTTTCAATGAGTACATATCTTGACAAGATTTTGAAGTAGTTCAAAATGGAACAGTCAAAGAAAGAGTTCTTGCCTGTGTTCCAAGGTGTGAAGTTGAGTAAGACTCAAAACCCGACCACGACAGAGGATAGAGAGAGAATGAAAGTCATTCCCTATGCCTCAGCCATAGGTTCTATAAAATATGCCATGCTATGTACCAGATCTATTGTATACCCTACACTGTTTTTGGCAAGGGGTACAATAGTGATCTAGGAGTAGATCACTGGACAGCGGTCAACATTATCCTTAGTGGAATAAGGATATGTTTCTCGATTATGGAGGTGACAAAAGGTTCGTCGTAAAGGGTTACGTCGATGCAAATTTTGACACTGATCCAGATGACTCTAAATCTCAATCTGGATACATATTGAAAGTGGGAGCAATTAGCTAGAGTAGCTCCGTGCAGAGCATTGTTAACATAGAAATTTGCAAAATACTTAAGGATCTGAATGTGGAGACCCGTTGACTAAACTTCTCTCACAAGCAAAACATGATCACACCTTAGTACTCTTTGGGTGTTAATCACATAGCGATGTGAACTAGATTATTGACTCTAGTAAACCCTTTGGGTGTTGGTCACATGTCGATGTGAACTATGGGTGTTAATCACATGGTGATGTGAACTATTGGTATTAAATCACATGGCGATGTGAACTAGATTATTGACTCTAGTGCAAGTGGGAGACTGAAGGAAATATGCCCTAGAGGCAATAATAAAGTTATTATTTATTTCCTTATATCATGATAAATGTTTATTATTCATGCTAGAATTGTATTAACCGGAAACATAATACATTTGTGAATACATAGACAAACAATATGTCACTAGTACGCCTCTACTTGACTAGATCATTGATCAAAGATGGTTATGTTTCCTAACCATAGACATGAGTTGTCATTTGATTAACGGGATCACATCATTAGGAGAATGATGTGATTGACTTGACCCATTCCGTTAGCTTAGCACTTGATCGTTTAGTTTGTTGCTATTGCTTTCTTCATGACTTATACATGTTCCTATGACTATGAGATTATGCAACTCCTGTTTACCGGATGAACACTTTGTGTGCTACCAAACGTCACAACGTAACTGGGTGATTATAAAGGTTCTCTACAGGTGTCTCCAAAGGTACTTGTTGGGTTGGCGTATTTCGAGATTAGGATTTGTCACTCCGATTGTCGGAGAGGTATCTCTGGGCCCTCTCGGTAATGCACATCACTTAAGCCTTGCAAGCATTGAAACTAATGAGTTAGTTACAGGATGATGTATTACGGAATGAGTAAAGAGACTTGCCGGTAACGAGATTGAACTAGGTATTGAGATACCGACGATCGAATCTCGGGCAAGTAACATACCGATGACAAAAGGAACAACGTATGTTGTTATGCGGTCTGACCGATAAAGATCTTCGTAGAATATGTGGGAGCCAATATGAGAATCCAAGTTCCGCTATTGGTTATTGACCGGAGACATGTCTCGGTCATGTCTACATTGTTCTCGAACCCGTAGGGTCCGCACGCTTAAGGTTTCGATGACAGTTATATTATGAGTTTATATGTTTTGATGTACCGAAGGAGTTCGGAGTCCCGGATGAGATCGGGGACATGACGAGGAGTCTCGAAATGGTCGAGACGTAAAGATCGATATATTGGACGACTATATTCGGACATCGAAAAGGTTCCGAGTGATTCGGGTATTTTTCGGAGTACCGGAGAGTTACGGGAATTCGCCGGGGAGTATATGGGCCTTATTGGGCTCTAGGGGAAAGAGAGAAGAGAGGTTGGGCGCCCCCCAAGGCCTAGTCCGAATTGGACTAGGGGGAGGGGCTGCGCCCCCTCCTTCCTTCTCTTCTCCCTTCCCTTGCCTTAACTCCTACTCCTACTAGTTGGAAGGGGGGGGGGAATCCTACTCCCGGTGGGAGTAGGACTCCTCCAGGGCGCGCCATAGGGGCCGGCCCTCTCCCCCCTCCTCCACTCCTTTATATACAGGGGCAGGGGGGCACCTCTAGACACACAAGTTGATCTTCGTGACCGTTCTCTTAGCCGTGTGCGGTGCCCCCCTCCACCATAATCCTCGATAATATTGTAGGGGTGTTTAGGCGAAGCCCTGCGACGGTAGAACATCAAGATCGTCACCACGCCGTCGTGCTGACGGAAGTCTTCCCCGACACTTTGCTGGATCGAAGTCCGGGGATCGTCATCGAGCTGAATGTGTGCTAGAACTCGGAGGTGCCATAGTTTCGGTGCTTGATCGGTCGGGCCGTGAAGACGTACGACTACATCAACCGCGTTGTGCTAACGCTTCCGCTTCCGGTCTACGAGGGTACGTAGACAACACTCTCCCCTCTCATTGCTATGCATCACCATGATCTTGCGTGTGCGTAGGGAAATTTTTGAAATTACTACGTTCCCCAACATAACATTCATCACAAGAGAAGACAAACTTACGGGCATCTTTGAAAAGAGTAGGCCAATAAAAACCAGATTGCAATACCTTGTTCGCAGTTCTATCTCCCGCATGATGCCCTCCATAAGCTTCAGAATGCCATTTCCATAGGATTTGTTCCTGTTCATGCTCAGGTATACAACATCTAATAATACCATCTACTCCTTGTTTATAAAGATGTGGGTCATCCCAAAAGTAATGTCTTAAGTCATAGAAGATTTTTTTCTTTTGTTGGTAAGTGAAACTATGTGGTATTAATTTAGCAACGATATAATTTGTTGGGGAACGTTGCATGGGAAAACAATTCTACGCAAACGCAAGATCTATCCATGATGATGCATAGCTACAAGAGGGGAGAGCATTTACATACCTTTGTAGATCGCTAAGCGGAAGCGTTTATCAATGCAGTTGATGTAATCGTACACCTTCATGATCCGTCCCAATCAAGTACCGAACGTACGACACCTCCGCGCTCAGCACATGTTCAACTCGATGACATCCTTGCCTTCTTGATCCAGCAAGAGAGACGAAGTGTTGACGGTGGTGGTGAAAGTTTGCTGCACTTTATTTTATTTGGCGTTCGATCTTTCAATATTTACTACTCTCTCACGTCCGTTTGCCAATTTCTGGCGCCGCTACCCGAAAGGGATTGACAACCCCTTTTACACATCGGGTTGCGAGTATTTGTTATTTGTGTGCAGGTGTTGTTTACGTAGTGTTGCTTGGTTCTCCTACTGGTTCGATAACCTTGGTATCATCACTGAGGGAAATACCTACCATCGCTGTGCTGCATCATCCCTTCCTCTTTGGGGAAATACCGACATAGCTTCAAGCCGCATCAGGGTGCCATGATTTTAGATATGAACCGTTTGTGTTATCACAATTATATCCATGTTCTAGATCTGATCTTGCAAGTTATAGTCACCTACTACGTGTTATGATCCGGCAACCCCAGAGTGACAATAGTCAGGACCACTCCCGGTGATGACCGTAGTTTGAGGAGTTCATGTATTCACCGTGTGTTAATGCTTTGTTCCGGTTCTTTATTAAAAGGAGGCCTTAATATCCCTTACTTTCCAATTGGACCCCGCTGCCACGGGAGGGTAGGACAAAAGATTTCATGCAAGTTCTTTCCATAAGCATGTATGACTATTTACGGAATACATGCCTACATTATATTTATGAACTGGAGCTAGTGCCGTATCTCCCTAGGTTATGACTGTCACATGATGAATATCATCCAACAAATTACTGATCCAATGCCTACGAATTTATCTTCTATTGTTCTTGCTAAGTTAGTACTGCTATCATTACCGCTGCACTTGTTATCACTGTTACCGTTACTATTGCTGCTGCTACTATTATCAAAACTATCATATTACTTTGCTACTGATCACTTTGCTGCAGATAATTAATCTCCGGGTGTGGTTGAATTGACAACTCAACTGCTAATGCTTGCAAATATTCTTTGGCTCCCCTTGTGTCGAATTTATAAATTTGGGTTGAATACTCTACCCTCCAAAACTGTTGCGATCCCCTATACTTGTGGGTAATAGACGACAACATGTCGATTATCCTGGTTAGACCCTTTTTGAATATGACAGGGGCTGTTATTGATTGCAATAAAAGCAAGGTCACCTTTCATATCAATGGTAATGAGCATACAGTGCACTTTCCGAAGAAACAATTCCAAGTGAATGGTATTAATGTTATTGAAAAATATCCGACAATCACTATTGGAAGTTTCCAACTACCTCTACCTAATGTTAAAAAGAAATATGAAATGCTTATGTTGGGGACATTCATATCCCCGTTGAGGTAACTTAGTGATTTACGAAAGTTCTTCGGTTTCATGCTAATCGAAAGTGGTTGTTAATAAGACTTGATCAACCTTATTAATGGATCATTTTGTAGAGGTATGAAGTTGATGAATTTAGTAAGCACTACCTTCTGTCCCTACCTTTTTTTTTCTGTTTTTATTAGTTAAATAAAATAAAATGCTATGTTTTGTCTGTTTTCTGAATTTTCTATGCAATAAAAAAATGACCCAAAAATACAAGTTCTCAGAATGCTCAAAAAATTTAATATGATTTTTTTCGAATATATAATTTTTTGGGTGCAAATAACATCTGAGGGAGGTGCACCAGGTGGGCACAAGCCACCTGGGCGCGCTAGGACCCCAAGGCGCACCCTGGTGGGTTGTGGTCCCCACGTGCCCCCTTACTTATCTCTTCATCCCACATCATAACCTACCTCCAGAAAAAATCACCATTGCTCTCTCTCTCTCTCTCTCTCTCGTATTCTTGCTCTCAAACCCATGGATTTTTGATCTCTTTGCTCGAAGCTCCATTTCTGAAACTGTTTCAGGGGATTGTTGCTTGGTATGTGACTCCTCCATTGGTCCAATTAGTTTTTGCTTTAGTGGTTTATATTTTGAATAATTAGTTACTCTTGGTACGGTGCTGCTGTAGATGAGCTTGCATGTTGAATTCTTAGAGTTCTAAGTAGTTTGAATGCTTGCTATTGCCTCTATGCATACCTATGAGTAGTTGCTATCAATTTTGTAAAGTTTTGTTGAGAAAATTTTGTGGACTAAAAATTTCTAAATTTTGTTCATAGGAAAAAGATGAGTATCTTTATGAAGTTTGCTTCCAAGAAGAACTCCAAGGGAGTTATTGGGGAGTCATTTGACAGTCCACACCCAAAGAATGGCGGGGGTACGGCTGTGCAAATGGCCGCACAACCCGTTCATGGAAGGGGCCGTAATCCTTCAGGAGTTTGCACAATATGCTGCTAATGCCAGCCTCACCGACTTCATCGCAGCTGAATGTGAACAGTATCATCTCCTCACAAATTCCTTTGTGCAAAGTTTTCATTTCTTAAGTAGGAATAATCCCCCTGAGGTGCAGTTTAATTTATATGCTGAGACCCATCAGATCCCTGATAACCCATAAGTATAGGGGATCGCAATAGTTTTCGAGGGTAGAGTATTCAATCCAAATTTATAGATTCGACACAAGGGGAGCCAAAGAATATTTGAAGGTATTAGCAGCCGAGTTGTCAATTCAACCACACCTGGAGATTAATTATCTGCAGCAACGTGATCAGTAGAAAATTAATATGATAGTTTTGATAATAGTACCAGTAGCAATGGGAATGATAACAGTGATAGCAGTAGTTTCGTAACAAGTGCAACAGTAACGATAGCAGTAGCAACTTAGCAAGAACAATATAGGATAAATTCGTAGGCATTGGAATGGTGACTTGTTGCATCATATTCATCATGAGACAATTATAACCTAGGGCGATACGACACTAGCTCCAGTTCATCAATATAATGTAGGCATGCATTCCATAAATAGTCATACGTGCTTATGGAAAGAACTTGCATGACATATTTTGTCCTACCCTCCCGTGGCAGCGGGGTCCATATTGGAAACTAAGGGATATTAAGGCCTCCTTTTAATAAAGAATCGGACCAAAGCATTAACACATAGTGAATACATGAACTCCTCAAACTGCGGTCATCACCAGGAGTGGTCCCGACTATTGTCACTCCGGGGTTGCCGGATCATAACACGTAGTAGGTGACTATAACTTGCAAGATCGGATCTAGAACATGGATATAATGGTGATAACATAAATGGTTCAGATCTGAAATCATGGCACCCGGGCCCAAAGTGACAAGCATTAAGCATGGCAAAGTCATAGCAACATAAATGTTAGAACATAGTGGATACTAGGGATCAAGCCTAACAAAACTAACTCGATTACATGATGAATCTCATCCAACTCCTCACCGACCAGCGAGCCTACGAAGGAATTACTCACTCCCGGTGGGGATCATCATGGAATTGGCGATGGAGAACGGTTGGTGATGACAAAGAATGAAGATCCCCCTCTCCGGAGCCCCAAACGAACTCCAGATCTGTCCTCCCAATGAAGAACAGGAGGTGACGGTGGCTCCGTCTCATGGATCTTCTTTCTCCATGATTTTTTTCTGAAAAAATAGGATTTTATAGCGTCGGTTTTAGGGTCTGCGGGGCTACCAGGTGGGGACAACCCTCCTGGGCGCGCCAGGAGGGGGGCACCCTGGTGGGTTGTGCCCACCCAGGTGCCCCCTCCGGTGGTTCTTGGTTCCAGAAATTCTTGTTTATTGTATAAAAAATCCTCGCAAAGTTTCGTTCCATTCCGAGAACTTTTATTTTTGCACAAAAACAATAGCACGGTAGTTTTGCTGAAAACAACGTCAGTCCGCGGTTAGTTTCATTCAAATCATGCAAATTAGAGTCCAAAACAAGAGGAAAAGCGTTAGCAAAAGTTGATACGTTGGAGACGTATCATTCTCACTCACTGAATTTTGTGACATATGCATGATCGCTTCTGACGGGAATTTAGTAGAGCCTATGCCTGCAGAGTTTGATGGTTTTTACCGCACTTTGACTCTGGGGGATCACCGCCACTAGCATACACTTTCCTTATGTGCATTATTTTTCTCTATTCATTACGAAGTGCTTGCTTGCTAGAGAGAAGGTAGGTGCACTCACTGCCCCAGACTTCACTATTTTACGCCATGCACTTTACAGCGACAACACTTATAGCTTGGGGGTTATTGTGGCACGTCGCCTCCATATTAACTGATCCAAGGACAAAATGCATGGTGGTATTTATGCTACTCGTTTAGCGAGCCACTTTAACATTCAGATACGCCAACATGATTATCCTTTACCTAAGGTTTATTTAGATCGTTAGGCCATGGAACACCACCAGTTTATTGCTGGTGATAACACTAACATTCCGGTTCCTTATAACTTGGTTTTAAGTGTGGACACTCATGATATTATTCCATTACCCGCACCTGCTTTGTTTGATCCTACTACCAGGGGCGGATACAGGATTTTTCCTGAGGACATTGTCGCCTACCGGAACAATCTAGTTGCGGCAGAGGAGGAGCCTCAGGAGTGGGACCCTCAGGTGCCTGCTCCCCAACACTTCAACATAGGACCCCATGGTTTCTTCAAGTGGTGATTACCAAGTTAGTCCAAAAGCCTAAGCTTGGGGAGGGTACGTATTTCCACCGACATTACAGTCATGCTCACACATTTCATTCCAGTTGTCGGTGTCCACACTTTTTCATTGTATCATCCATGTTAAATTTATTTTCTCGTTTTCTTATTGTGTGTTTGAAAAACTTTGAGAAAATCCAAAAATATATTTCCTGCTTCTTTTCGGTCTTTTCTTCCTAGTTTAGATTATTGTAGTACTAAAAAGAAAACCCAAAAATATTTCCTTGTTCTTCTTTTGCTTGTTGGGAGCTTTCCCGTGTAAATAGTTTTTCTCGTTTTTTGTTTTCTTTCTTTAAGTTGCTTTCTTTCAGAAAAAACAAAAAATCCAAAAACATTTTAGTGTATTTATCTGAATTCCTTTTCCCTTTTTATTGAGTCATACCGAGGAGAAGACCATGATGAAAATGCTGAGTGGCTTGCATATGCATTATTGTTGGTCTAACAAATTAAGAGCCCATATTACTTTGTCTTCTCCTAATGAATAAAATGTTTACAGAATCCATCTTAGTCCACGACACTCTTGCACTATTATTTTTTTTATTTTCAAATCATTCGGTCGTGCAAGTGAAAGGCAATAATGATGATATTTGATGAACTGGTTGTGGCAGAGAGAAACGTGTATGAACTCAACTTGTTCCGTTTTTGTAAACATGTTTAAACTAGTATCCATGATTCAACCTATTATGATCAAACATGTTTGCAATGAAAATTAGAGATTATAGTTTCTCATGCCATGCTTAAGTAGCTAGGAGTGGATAATGATTTATCTTGGATGTCAGCATTGCGTTAAAATGATTGTGATGTAGTATGATGATATGGTATCCTCCTCTGAATGTTTGAGTGGCTTGACTTGGCACATGTTCGTGCATGTAGTTGAATCAAAACCAACATAGCCTCTATGATATTTATGTTCATGGTGTTCATATCCTACTCATGCTAGTATCTGCTACGTCTTGAGCTTGCGTTGGCTTTCCCCGAAGAGGAAGGGATGATGCAGCAGAGTAGCGCAAGTATTTCCCTTAGTTTTTGAGAACCAAGGTATCAATCCAGTAGGAGGCCACGCTCAAGTCCCTCGCACCTGCACAAAACGATAGCTACTCGCAACCAACGCGATTAGGGGTTGTCAATCCCTTCACGGTCACTTACGAGAGTGAGATCTGATAGATATAATATTTTTGGTATTTTTGGTATAAAGATGCAAAGTAAAAAGTAAAAGCAAAGTAAAAAAGCAAAGCAAGATTAAAGTAATGGAGGTTGATATGATGAGAATAGACCCGGGGGCCATAGGTTTCACTAGTGGCTTCTCTCAAGAGCATAAGTATTCTACAGTGGCTGAACAAATTATTGTTGAGCAATTGACAGAATTGAGCATAGTTATGAGAATATCTAGGCTTGATCATGTATATAGGCATCACGTCCGTGACAAGTAGATCGAAACAATTCTGCATCTACTACTATTACTCCACTCATCGACCGCTATCCAGCATGCATCTAGAGTATTAAGTTAAAAACAGAGTAACGCCTTAAGCAAGATGACATGATGTAGAGAGATAAATTCATGCAATATGAAATAAACCCCATCTTGTTATCCTCGATGGAAACGATGCAATACGTGCCTTGCTGCCCCTTCTGTCACTGGGAAAGGACACCACAAGATCGAAACCAAAGCTAAGCACTTCTCCCATGGAAAGAACTACCAATCTAGTTGGCCAAACAAAACGGATAATTTGAAGAGACTTGCAAAGATAACCAATCATACATAAAAGAATTCAGAGAAGATTGAAATGTTATTCATAGATAGACTTGATCATAAACCCACAATTCATCGATCTCAACAAACACACCGCAAAAAGAAGATTACATCGAATAGATCTCCACAAGAGAGGGGGAGAACTTTGTATTGAGATTCAAAGAGAGAGAAGAAGCCATCTAGCTACTAACTATGGACCCGAAGGTCTGAGGTAAACTACTCACACTTCATCGGAGAGGCTAGGATGATGTAGAAGCCCTCCGTGATGACGACCCTCTTCTGACGGAGCTCCGGAACAGGCCCCAAGATGGGATCTCGTGGATACAGAAAGTTGCGGCGGTGGAATTAGGTTTTTGGCTCCTGTTCTGATCGTTTGGGGGTACGTGTGTATATATAGGAGGAAGGAGTACGCTGGAGGAGCACCGAGGGGCCCACGAGGCAGGGGGCGCGCCCTAGGGGGCGGTCCCACCCTCGTGACCGCCTCTTTTGTTCCTTGGAGCAGGGTCCAAGTCTCCTGGATCACGTTCGGTGAGAAAATCACGTTCCCGAAGATTTTATTCCGTTTGGACTCCGTTTGATATTCCGTTTCTTCGAAACACTGAAATAGGCAAAAAACAGCAATTCTGGGCTGGGCCTCCGGTTAATAGGTTAGTCCCAAAAATAATATAAAAGTGGAAAATAAAGCCCAATATAGTCCAAAACAGTAGATAATATAACATGGAGCAATCAAAAATTATAGATACGTTGGAGACGTATCAGGCATCCCCAAGCTTAATTCCTGCTCGTCCTTGAGTAGGTAAATGATAAAAAGAGAATTTTTGATGCGGAGTGCTACTTGGCATAATTTCAATGCAAATCTTCTTAATTGTGGTATGAATATTCAGATTCGAAAGATTCAAGACAAAAGTTTATATTGACATAAAAATAATAATACTTCAAGCATACTAATAAAGCAATTATGTCTTCTCAAAATAACATGGCCAAAGAAAGTTATCCCTACAAAATCATATAGTCTAGCTATGCTCTATTTTCACCACACAAAGTATTTAAATCATGCACAACCCCAATGACAAGCCAAGCACTTGTTTCATACTCTAACTTTTTCAAAACTTTTTCAATCTTCACGCAATACATGAGCGTGAGCCATGGATATAGCAGTATAGGTGGAATAGAATGGTGGTTGTGGAGAAGACAAAAAGGAGAAGATAGTCTCACATCAACTAGGCGTATCAACGGGCTATGGAGATGCCCATCAATAGATATCAATGTGAGTGAGTTGGGATTGCCATGCAACGGATGCACTAGAGCTATAAGTATATGAAAGCTCAAAAAGAAACTAAGTGGGTGTGCATCCAACTTGCTTGCTCATGAAGACCTAGGGAAATTTGAGGAAGCCCATCATTGGAATATACAAGCCAAGTTCTATAATGTAAAATTCCCACTAGTATATGAAAGTGATAACATGAGAGACTCTCTACTATGAAGATCATGGTGCTACTTTGAGGCACAAGTGTGGTAAAAGGATAGTAACATTGTCCCTTCTCTCTTTTTCTCTCATTTTTTTTATTTTATTTTTTTATTTGGGCCTTTTCTCTTTTTTTATGGCCTCTTTTTATTTGGGCTTCTTTGGCCTCTTTTATTTATTTTTCGTCTGGAGTCTCATCCCGAATTATTGGGGAATCATAGTCTCCATCATCCTTTCCTCACTTGGGACAATGCTCTAATAATGATGATCATCACACTTTTATTTTTCTTACAACTCAACAATTACAACTCTATACTTGGAACAAAATATGACTCTATGTGAATGCATCCTGCGGTGTATCGGGATATGCAATATGACAATGATGAATGTGTCATGATGAACTAGATGGTGGAAAGTTGCATGGCAATATATCTCGGAATGGCTATGGAAATGCCATGATAGGTAGGTATGGTGGCTGTTTTGAGGAAGGTATATGGTAGGTGTATGATACCGGCGAAAAGTGCACGGTATTAGAGAGACTAGCAAAGGTGGAAGGGTGAGAGTGCGTATGATCCATGGACTCAACATTAGTCATAAAGAACTCATATACTTATTGCAAAAATCTAGAAGTTATCAAAGCAAAGTATTATGCGCATGCTCCTAGGGGGATAGATTGGTAGGAAAAGACCATCGCTCGTCCCGACCGCCACTCATAAGGAAGACAATCAATAAATAAATCATGCTCCGACTTCATCACATAACGGTTCACCATACGTGCATGCTACAGGAATCACAAACTTTAACACAAGTATTCTTTAAATTCACAACTACTCAACTAGCATGACTTTTAATATTATCATCTCCATATCTCAAAACAATTATCATGCTTCAATCTTTTCTTAGTATTCAACACACTCAAAAGAAAGTTTCACAAATCTTGAATACCGAGCATATTATTATTAAGCAAATTACCATGCTATTAAGAGACTCTCAAAATAATTTAAGTGAAGCATGAGAGATCAATAGTTTCTTTAAAACAAATCCACCACCGTGCTCTAAAAGATCTAAGTGAAACATAGAGCAAAATTATAATGCTCAAAAGATATAAGTGAAGCACATAGAGCAAAACTACATAGCTCAAAAGATATAAGTGAAGCACATAGAGCAAAACTACTTAGCTCAAAAGATATAAGTGGATCACATAGAGCAAAACTACTTAGTTCAAAAGATATAAGTGAAGCACATAGAGCAAAACTACTTAGCTCAAAATATATAAGTGAAGCACATAGAGCAAAACTAATTAGCTCAAAAGATATAAGTGAAGCACATAGAGTATTCTATCAAATTTCAATTCATGTATGGATCTCTCAAAAGGTGTGTACAGAAAGGATGATTGTGGCATACTAAGACACAAAGACACAAATAATACAAGACGCTCCAAGCAAAACACATATCATGTTGGTGAATAAAAATATAGCTCCAAGTAAATTAACGATGGAAGTGGACGAAAGAGGGATGCCTTCCGGGGCATCCCCAAGCTTTGACTTTTTGGTGTCCTTGGATTATCTTGGGAGTGCCATGGGCATACCCAAGCTTAGGCTCTTGCCACTCCTTGTTCCATGATCCATCAAAAGAATTCACCCAAAACTTGAAAACTTCACAACACAAAACTCAAAATAGAAAACTCGTGAGCTCCGTTAGCGAAAGAAAACAAAAGACCACTTCAAGGTACTGTAATTAACTCATTCTTTATTTATATTGGTGTTAAACCTACTGTATTACAACTTCTATATGGATTATAAACTATTTTACTAGCCATAGATTCATCAAAATAAGCAAACAACACACGAAAAACAGAATCTGTCAAAAACATAACAGTCTGTAGTAATCTGTAGCTAGCGCAAGATCTGAACCCCAAAAATTCTAAAATAAATTTATGGACGTGAGGAATTTATCTATTAATCATCTACAAAAATAATTAACTAAATATAACTCTTCAAATAAAAATGACAGCAGTTCTCGTGAGCGCTAAAGTTTCTGTATTTTACAGCAAGTTCAACAAGACTTTCCCCAAGTCTTCCCAACGGTTCTACTTGGCACAAACACTAATTAAACACAAAAACACAACACAAAACAGAGGGTAAATAATTTATTTATTACTAATCAGGAGCAAAAAGCAAGGAATAAAAATAAAATTGGGTTGCCTCCCAACAAGCGCTACCGTTTAACGCCCCTAGCTAGGCATAAAAGCGAGGATAGATCTAGGTATTGCCATCTTTGGTTTTGGAGAAAAAAGAGATCAAACTTGTTATCTATGGAATTAATCTTTCTATTTTGATAGAGAACATGTCCATTAATGGTAGAAGAAAGATTAATTATGTTGCGGAAATTGGCATCTAGGCTAGCTTTTATCTCTTTAATAGATTCGTTTTGGTAAGAAAGCAAGAGAGATGTAATTTCAGTTTTCTCATTAATGGGTGACCAAATATAGTTTTCATCCTCTCATAGGTATCTATGGGGTCCCCTTCAAGAAACCCCCCCTCGAAAATAGAATCTAAGACTTGTTTGAATGAAGCGGGTAGCCCAACATAAAAGCTTTTTAAGTAAACCTCAATTTGATATTGGGGTACATAGCTAGCCTGGATCCTTAACAGCCTATCCCAAGCATCTTTCAAAGATTCATCAAGTAAATAACGAAAAATTCCAGAATCATCTTCATCAAAATTACTAAGGTTCTCATTGATAACTCCGACAAGTTGTTCTATAGCCTTCCGATTTATGAGTTTAGATAAGATAGCACTTGGGAGAGAACCCCCAACTCTTTTTGGTTCTGACATGGCGAGGGAAAAGAGGCAAACAGAGAGGGAGGATAGAGAGAGAGAGAGCGAATAAAACAGCAAGGGTGAAGTGGGGGAGAGGAAAACGAGAGCCAAATGGCAAATAATGTAATGCGAGAGATAGGGATTGTGATGGGTACTTGGTATGTTGACTTTTTGCGTAGACTCCCCGGCAACGGCGCCAGAAATCCTTCTTGCTAAGTCTTGAGCTTGAGTTGGTTTTCCCCGAAGAGGAAGGGATGATGCAGCAGAGTAGCGTAAGTATTTCCCTCAGTTTTTGAGAACCAAGGTATCAATCCAGTAGGAGGCCACGCTCAAGTCCCTCGTACCTGCACAAAACGATAGCTACTCGCAACCAACGCGATTAGGAGTTGTCAATCCCTTCACAGTCACTTACGAGAGTGAGATCTGATAGATATAATATTTTTGGTATTTTTGGTATAAAGATGCAAAGTAAAAAAGTAAAAGCAAAGTAAAAAGCAAAGCAAGATTAACGTAATGGAGATTGATATGATGAGAATAGACCCGGGGGCCATAGGTTTCACTAGTGGCTTCTCTCAAGAGCATAAGTATTCTACAATGGGTGAACAAATTACTGTTGAGCAATTGACAGAGTTGAGCATAGTTATGAGAATATCTAGGCTTGATCATGTATATAGGCATCACGTCCGTGACAAGTAGATCGAAACAATTCTGCATCTACTACTATTACTCCACTCATCGACCGCTATCCAGCATGCATCTAGAGTATTAAGTTAAAAACAGAGTAACGCCTTAAGCAAGATGACATGATGTAGAGAGATAAATTCATGCAATATGAAATAAACCCCATCTTGTTATCCTCGATGGCAATGATGCAATACGTGCCTTGCTGCCCCTTCTGTCACTAGGAAAGGACACCGCAAGATCGAACCCAAAGCTAAGCACTTCTCCCATGGCAAGAACTACCAACCTAGTTGGCCAAACCAAACGGATAATTCGAAGAGACTTGCAAAGATAACCAATCATACATAAAAGAATTTAGAGAAGATCCAAATGTTATTCATAGATAGACTTGATCATAAACCCACAATTCATCGGTCTCAACAAACACACCGCAAAAAGAAGATTACATCGAATAGATCTCCACAAGAGAGGGGGATAACTTTGTATTGAGATTCAAAGAGAGAGAAGAAGCCATATAGCTACTAACTATGGACCCGAAGGTCTGAGGTAAACTACTCACACTTCATCGGAGAGGCTAGGATGATGTAGAAGCCCTCCGTGATGACGACCCTCTTCTGACGGAGCTCCGAAACAGGCCCCAAGATGGGATCTCGTGGATACAGAAAGTTGCGGCGGTGGAATTAGGTTTTTGGCTCCTGTTCTGATCGTTTGGGGGTACGTGTGTATATATAGGAGGAAGGAGTACGCTGGAGGAGCACCGAGGGGCCCACGAGGCAGGGGGCGCGCCCCAGGGGGCGGTCCCACCCTCGTGACCGCCTCTTTTGTTCCTTGGAGCAGGGTCCAAGTCTCCTGGATCACGTTCGGTGAGAAAATCACGTTCCTGAAGATTTTATTCCGTTTGGACTCCGTTTGATATTCCGTTTCTTCGAAACACTGAAATAGGAAAAAAAACATTTCTGGGCTGGGCCTCCGGTTAATAGGTTAGTCCCAAAAATAATATAAAAGTGGAAAATAAAGCCCAATATAGTCCAAAACACTAGATAATATAGCATGGAGCAATCAAAAATTATAGATACGTTGGAGACGTATCAGTGTCCAATGTTACTTATACATAATGCATGTTCATGACCGTTTTCGCTCTCTAGCTGACCGCTTCTCAACCTATTTGCTAGCCTTCACCTGTACTAAGCGGGAATTCTGCTTGTGCATCAAAAACCTGAAACCAAAGTTATTCCAGACGAGTCCACCATACCTACCTATACACGGTATTACACTGCCGTCCTAAGTAAATTTGCATGTGCCACCTCTAAAAACTTCAAATAAATATCCTTTTTGTGTGCCTGGATTGTTCATAGAGTGACACGAGGTAGTCAGTATCTTTTATGCTAAGCGGGTTATTCTCATGATGAGTGTTTATCCATTCCTCCTTGCATGAGAGGGGCGGCAATAGGGATTCCCAGTCCCGAATTCAAATTGCAATTAATTAAACAAAACTCCCCCAAGACTGTTGTTGGTATGGACGATACCCGCTGTTTCAGACAAGCTATTGAGTGCGATTGTTGGTGGAGGGGGAGTAAACCTTTAATTTTATCGCTTGGCAACCGCCACTAATGTGTTTAGCATGGAAGATACCGATAACTAATGGTCGCAAAGTAAATAAGAAGAGTGCGTTTCTCAAAATTTCATTTACCTCTGTTTTAAAAACTTGAGCTTCAGCACCATTGCAAATCACCACTTCCCTTTATGAAGGGACTATCTATTTACTTTTATGTCGAGTGATCACCTTCTCAAATAAGCGCCAGAACTTGAGACCACCATTGTCATCCTCATGCATTGCGTGTAGCTAATGTTGGGTGCATCATGACTGGATCTTCTCTACCATGAATTACAATGTTTAGTCACTGCTTGAACTTTGAAGGTGCTCTGCATTTATATTTTGCGGTCTCAGAAAGGGCTAGCGAGATACCACTATTGTCATATTATATCATGGTTGTTTTGACAATGTGTTGCTGTTTGAGATATCTTATTATTGCTCGCTAGCTGATTTTGTCATTGATATGAGTTAATATAATTTTTAAGAGTTATTATCGACATGGTTAGTTATAATCTTGGTTGAAAACCTGGGTGTTGTTTAAGCTTATTTATGTAAACAAGAGCAAAAGAGTTCGTAAAAGTTTTTGTTTTTCACTTCCAGCTTATCAACTGAATTGCCCGAGGACAAGCAAAGGTTTAAGCTTGGGGGAGTTAATACGTCTCCGTCATATCTACTTACCTAACGCTTTTCCTCTTGTTTTGGACTCTAATTTGCATGAAACTAACCCGGACTGACGTTGTTTTCAGCAGAACTACCATGGTGTTGTTTTTGTGCAGAAATAAAAGTTCTCGGATTGGAATGGAACTTTGCGAGGAATTTTTATACAAATAAAGATAATTTCTGGAGCCAAGAACCACCAGAGGGGGCACCTGGGTGGGCACAACCCACCAGGGCGCGCCCCCTCCAGGCGTCCCCAGGTGGGTTTTCTCCACCTGGTGGCCCCGCAGGCTCCAACCCTGATACTATGAAATCACATATTTTTAGGAAAAAACCAAGGATAAAGAATTATCGCGTTTCACGAGACGGAGCCGCCGCCACCTCCTGTTCTTCATCGGGAGGCCAGATCTGGAGTCCGTTTCGGGCTTCGAAGAGGGGGATCTTCGATCTTCGTCATCACCAACCCTTCTCCATCGCCAATTCCATGATGCTCCCCACTGGGACTGAGTAATTTCTTTGTAGGCTCGCTGGCCGATGAGGAGTTGGATGAGATTCATCATGTAATTGAGTTAGTTTTCTTGGGGCTTGATCCCTAGTATCCATTATGTTCCGAGATTGATGTTGCTATGACTTTGCCATGCTTAATGCTTGTCACTTGTGCCGGGTGCCATGATTTCAGATCTGAACCATTTATGTTATCACCATTATATCTATGTTCTAGATCCGATCTTGCAAGTTATTGTCACCTACTACGTGTTATGATCCGGCAACCCCGGAGTGACAATAGTCGGGACACTTCCCGGTTATGAGCGTAGTTTGAGGAGTTCATGTATTCACCGTGTGTTAACGCTTTATTCTGGTTCTCTATTAAAAGGAGGCCTTAATATCCCTTAGTTTCCAATAGGATCCCGCTGCCACGGGAGGGTAGGACAAAAGATGTCATGCAAGTTCTTTCCATAAGCACGTATGACTATTTACGGAATACATGCCTACATTATATTTATGAACTGGAGCTAGTGCTGTATCGCCCTAGGTTATGACTGTTATATGATAAATATCATCCAACGAATTCACCGATCCAATGCCTACGAATTTCTCTCTTATTGTTCTTGCTAAGTTACTATTGCTATTGTTACCGTTGCACTCGCTACAAAATCATTGCTATAACTGTTACCATTACTATTGCTGTTGCTACTACTATCAAAACTATCATACTACTTTGCTACTGATCACTTTGCTGCAGATAATTAATCTCCAGGTGTGGTTGAATTGACAACTCAGCTGCTAATACTTGCAAATATTCTTTGGCTCCCCTTGTGTCGAATCAATAAATTTGGGTTGAATAGTCTACCCTCGAAAACTGTTGTGATCCCCTATACTTGTGGGTTATCAGCCGACGGTCTCCCTAGGGCACCTACCTTAGGCGTGCCCCCTTCCTTTCTTGGCGCGTGGGGAGAAGGCAGGAGGGGAGGTGCCCCGCTTTCCTTTCCTAGCATGTGGAAGATAAGGCAAGAGGGGGGCGGCCCTCTTCCTTCCTTCCCTAGGGCAGGCGACCATGAGGTGGGGCGCGCCAGCCCCTTTGTGGGATGGTGTGCTCCCCTCATTGGTCGTTTGGCCTAATAACTCCCCGTGGCCTCCCGAAACCCCTTCTGGTGATCCGATAATTATCCGGTGCATTCTGAAACTCTTCCAGAGACCAAATACTATCATCCTATATGTCAATCTTTACCTCCGGACCATTACGGAGCTCCTCGTCATGTCCGTGATCTCATCCGGGACTCCGAACAACATTTGGTCACCAACATACATTACTCATATAATACTATATCGTCAACGAATGTTAAGCGTGCGGACCCTACGGGTTCGAGAATGATGTAGACATGACCGAGATACTTCTCCGGTCAATAACAATAGCTGGACCTGGATATCCATATTGGTTGCTACATATGAGCCACATCCAAGTCTATTGACTCTGTGCGGTAGTTCTCTCGAGTGCCAAAGGTGACAGGGAGGTGCACCTGCCCCTGGGCCAGAGTGGAGCCATTGGTGATGCCCGAGAAGGCCTGGTGGATGCCAGGTGGTCATAGGGCACCCGGAGCATCTCGAGAGTCTCCACAAAGAGCATGTTGAGGCCTGGGCCGCCGTCAATGAGCGTCTTGGTGACCGCCACACTGCTGATAGTGGGAGTACATAGCAGAGGGACAATGCCCACAACTTTAGTGGTCTTGTCGTGATCGCTAGCGTCGAAGGCAATGGGGAACTCGGACCACTTGAGGCAGCCGGCGGACTCGAGCGCTGGGAGGGTCACGTTCACCTCGCACGAGAAGGGCTTGAGGTGGTGGTTGGGCAGAGGGGCTTGGGCCCCTCCAAGGATGCAAGACACCTCGCGGGGCCCTTGGGAGCCCCCACCGGTGACAACGCCACTGGTCAGAGCCGCGCGACTCCCGCACCCAGCTGCGGCCATACTGCGGCGAACACGACGGATGATTCAGTGGCAGCCATCAATGCCGTTTGGCGTGGATGAGCTATGGGACAACCCCGAGGTGCACGCCGCGCGGCGCCACCGGGCTATGCTGCGGCCCAGAGGAGTAGGAGGACGAGACGCGGTGCGTCCGGATCGCTTGGCGTGCCGCGGTGAAGCGGGCGAGGAGCAAGGGGGCGCCTGGCCGCCGCGTGCAGCGAAGACAAGCTTGGTGATGCATTCAAGCCAGGTGTCACATCAGTCCTTGGTGGAGCGACAACGTAGTAGGCCCAAAGCCATGAGCAGCGCGACATGCAGAGTGGGACGGCTGCGACGAGCGAGCGAGGAGGTGGTGGCGGAGCAGCCACACGCCTGCTTGTTCACCGACGGGCGGATGTAGGAGGCCACCTGCTCTCCCACGGGCCTGGTGGAGATGCGAGGGCGCCGCCCAGGGGCACCACGGGCGGTAGGCGCCACGTGGACACTAATGGCAGCTCGATGCACAATGCGTTCTCAGTGAGCGATGACTTCGACCATGTTGATGTTAACGTCAGTCGAAAGCGCAAAGACGTGAAGTCCTCCTACGTGCCACGCGAAATGTCAGAGTCTAGGATCTGCGTGCAAGAAACTCTCCAAGAACTAAGGTTTGAACTCTAGGGGGCTTTTCTTGGCAACCAATGACCTGACGACAACTACGACAAGATCATGACGAGCACACTCACTCACACCAGACATGACGGGGACGTGCGAGCTACCTAGGTTCGGGCCACCGTGTGGTGTAATACCCTACTCCGGCCTGTGTTGGGTTGCTCTATGATGGAGAGCTTGGGATCGAGGTACACGAGGTGTGGGGGAGAATGTATCGACCCCCCTACATGGTAGGGGTCCTGCCCCTTTTGTAGTGCCTTGGTCCTCTTCCCCGAAAATATGAGCAGGAAATGGTGGCCACAGGGCAAAAATTCAAAGGGGACAGACGCCCGGGCTTATCCTTACTAAAGGCATTCTTCGCTTGCTAAAGTAGTCATCCTGACGCGCTGGGGGCTCGGTGATGTGATGTCGCCTGAAGCTACGTCGGTATTTTCCCAAAGAGGAAGGGACGATGCAGCACAACGGCGGTAGGTATTTCCCTCAGATATGAAACCAAGGTTATCTAACCAGTAGGAAAACCAAGCAACACAATGTAATCAGCCCCTGCACACAGATAACAAATCCTGGCAACCTGATGTGTAAAATGGGTTGTCAATCCTTTTCGGGTAACAGTGCCAGAAATTGGTGTGTGATGATAAATAGGTTGTAATAGATTGGATAAATAGATCGCAAATAAAATAAAGTGCAGCAAAGTATTTCTGGGTTTTTGGATTAATAGATCTAAAAATAAAAGCAAATAAAAGTAGATCGCAAAGGCAAATAATATGAGAAAGAGACCGGGGGGCCGTAGGTTTCACTTGTGGCTTATCTCGAGAAAAATAGCAAAGCGGTGGGTGAACAAATTATTGTTGGGCAATTGATGAAACTTCAAATACTCATGACGATATCCAGGCAATGATCATTATATAGGCATCACGTCCAAGATTAGTAGACCGACTCCTGCCTGCATCTACTACTATTACTCCACACATCGACCGCTATCCAACATGCATCTAGTGTATTAAGTTCATGGAGAAATGGAGTAATGCAATAAGAACGATGACATGATGTAGACAAGATCAATCTATGTAGAGATAAACCCCATCATTTTATCCTTAGTAGCAATGATACACACGTGTCGGTTCCCTTTCTGTCACTGGGAGCAAGCACCGTAAGATCAAACCCACTACAAAGCACCTCTTCCCATTGCAAGATAAATAGATCAAGTTGGCCAAACAAAACCCAACTATCGGAGAAGAAATACGAGGCTATAAGAGATCATGCATAAAAGAGATCAAAGAAACTCAAATACTTCCATGGATATAAAAACATAGATCTGATCATAAACTCAAAGTTCATCGATCCCAACAAACACACCACAAAAGAGTTACATCATATGGATCTCTAAGAGACCATTGTATTGAGAATCAAGAGAGAGAGATGAAGCCATCTAGCTACTAACTACGGACCCGAAGGTCTACAAAAAACTACTCGCGCATCATCGGAGAGGCACCAATGGAGGTGGTGAACCCCATCTGAGATGGTGTCTAGATTGGATCTGGTGGTTCTAGACTCTGTGGAGGCTGGATCAATATTTCGTCGACTCCCCTAGGGTTTTGGGAATATTGGGGTATTTATAGAGCAAAGAGGCAGCCCGGGGGGCACCCGAGGTGGGCACAACCCACTAGGGCGCACCTGGGCCTCCTGGCACACCCTGGTGGGTTGTGCCTCCCTCGGGGCACCCCCAGGCACAGCCAGGGCCCATTGTGTTCCTTCTGGCCCATAAAAATTCTCCGTAAAGTTCCGTGGCATTTGGACTCTGTTTGATATTGATTTTCTATGATGTAAAAAACATGGAAAAAATAGCAACTGGCACTTGGCACTATGTCAATAGGTTAGTACCAAAAAATGATATAAAATTACTATAAAATGATTATAAAACATCCAAGATTGATAATATAACATCATGGAACAATAAAAAAAATTATAGATACGTTGGAGATGTATCAGCATCCCCAACCTTAACTCCTACCCGTCCTCGAGTAGGGAAGTGATAAAAACATAATTTTTGATGTGGAATGCTGCCTAACATGTCATATCATATTTCTTTCTTTATAGCATGGACATTTGGACTTTTATATTGTTCAAAGCAATAGTCTAGTTTTGACATGATAATTTAAATACTCAAGCATATCAACAAGCAACCATGTCTTTCAAAATATCAACGCTAAAATAAGCTATCCCTAGCCCATCATGCTCAACCATTGATCCATTCATGAAACACACTTGCATATTAGCTACATCCAATAATCAAGTACGATCATATTGCCTCCTAGTTGGTGCTTTTGTAAGAGAAGATGGAGACTCAAATTCAAAAATAAAAATTGCATAAAGTAAAAGAAAGGGCCTTCACAGAGGGAAGTAGGGATTTGTAGAGGTGCCAGAGCTCAAAGCTAAAAACTTAGAGATAATAACATTTTGGGAGGTGTATCCATCCCACCAACGAAAACGACTTAGAGTTCCCAGTAGTTTCTATGCATAGATATATCATAGTTGGTTCCCAAACAGAAAATAAAGTTTATTCCTTTTTCCACCATACTTTCACTTTCCATGGCTAACCGTATCCACGGGTGCCCTCTATACCAACACTTTCCAAGGAATTTATTATTTGAAAACATAAAGTAAATTCATTTTTTGCATTTGGGGATTGGGCATCCCTAATACCTTTGCTTTACTCTCGTGCAATGACAAGTGAATAAACACTCATCTTGAGAATAACACATCTAGCATGGAAAATATTAGCCACCCCTCACCACTCCGTGAGCGAAAAACACACACAAAAGAGAAGTTTATTTTGAAAATTAGAGATGGCACATGCAAATTTGCTTAGAACGGCAAAAGAATACCGCATATAGGTAGATATTGTGGAGTCATGTAGCAAAACTGGGTTAAAGGTTTTTTGATGCACAAGTAGTGATCATACTTAGTGCAAAATGAAGGCTAGCAAAAGATTGGGAAGCGACCAACCAAGAAATGAATAGTTTCATAAGCGAGCATTAAGCATAACTAACACCGAATAATGCACCATAAGTAGGATATAATTGCATTGCATAACTATTGACTTTGGTGCTTGCATAGGGAATCACAAACCTTAACACCAATATTCTTACTAAAGCATAATTACTCATCAAGATGACTCACATATCACATCATCATATCTCAAAACTATTACTAAGAATCAAGTTTATTTTGTCCAATGATCTTCATGAAAGTTTTTATTATATCCTTCTTGGATATCTATCACTTTGGGACTAATATTCATGTGTTGCTTTTGACAAGCTCAAACAAATATAAGTGAAGATCATGAGCATACTATTTCTTTCTCTCAAATTAATTTAAGTGAAGCAAGAGAGAATTTCTTGAAAAGTTTACTAACTCTCAAATAAATCTAAGTGAAGCAGATAGCATTTCTTCAAAAATACTAAGCACACAGTGCTCAAAAAAGATATAAGTGAAGCACTAGAGCAAGCCCATAGCTCATAAAAATATAAGTGAAGCATAGAGAGCAATTCTAACAAGTCATGGCATAATTTTGGCTCTCTCAAATAGGTGTGTCCAGCAAAGGGTCAAGACTTAAAACACAAAATAAAAAAAAGCAAAGACTCATATCATACAAGACACTCCAAGCAAAACACATAGTATGTGACGAATAAAAATATAGTTTTGAGTAAAATATCGATGGTCGTTAGAAGAAAGAGGGGATGCCACTCGGGGGCATGCCCAACCTTAGTTGGTTGCTCATTTTTGGATAATAGCTTGGGATGCTGGGGCATCCCCAAGCTTAGGCTCTTCTACTCCTTATTCCTTCATCCATCATAAGATAACCCAAAACTTGAAAACTTCAATCACACAAAACTCATCCAAACCTTCGTGAGATCCGTTAGTATAAGAAAATAATAAATCACTACTATAAGTGATGTATCAAACCAATTCATATTTTGTTCTTGTATTATATCTACTGTATTCCAAATTTTCTATGGCAAAAACTCATCAAAGAAAACCATAGAGCCATCAAAATAAGCACACAACACAAAGAAAACAGAATCTGTCAAAACAGAATAGTCTGTAGCAATCTGACTATTTCGAATACTTTTGTAACTCCAAAAATTCTGAACAATTAGGACGGCTTGATAAATTTGTATATTGATCTACTGCAAGTGGAGTTGGTATTTTATCGCTCTATGATAAAAAATGATAATTATTTTCGCGAGCGCAAAAGTTTCTGTTTTTCAGCAAGATCAAACAACTATCATCCAAGAAGATCCTAAAGGCTTTACTTGGCACAAACACTAATTAAAACATAAAAACACAATCATAACAGTAGCATAATTGTTATAACACTCAAAAACAAAAAACAAAAATAAATTTTATTCATTGGGTTGCCTCCCAACAAGCGCTATAGTTCTACGCCCTTAGCTAGGCATAAAGCAAGGATCTAAGTTTTGTCATCTTTGGTTCGAGATCCATAAGATGTCTTCATGATTGATTCATATGGAGTCCTAATTATTCTTATAGGAAAGTGTTCCATACCCTTCCTCAAAGGAAATTGGAACTAAATATTGCCTTCTTTCATATCAATCACGACATTGATAGTGCGTAAAAATGGTCTACCAAGAATAATTGGACAAGACGGATTGCAATAAATATCAAGAAAAATAAAATATATGGGCACATAATTCCTATTTGCAGGAATAAGAACATCATTAATTATTTCCATAGGCTTTTTAATAGTAGAATCCGCCAAGTGCAAATTCAAAGAACATGATTCAAGATCGGTAAAACCAAGCACATCACATAAAGATTTAGGAATAGTAGGAACACTAGCACCCAAGTCACACGAAGCAAAGCACTCATAATTTTTAATCTTGACTTTGATAGTAGGTTCCCATTCATCATGCAATTTTCTAGGAATTGAAACTTCTCATTCCAACTTTTCTTCAAAAGCTTTCATCATAGCATCAACAATATGTTTAGTAAAAGCTTTATTTTGTTCATAAGCATGTGGTGAATTTATCATGGATTGCAACAAAGAAATACAATCAATCAAATAGAAACTATCATAATTAAAGTCTTTGTAATCCAAAAGAGTGGGCACATCACTAGCTAAAGTTTTGACCTCTTCAAACCCACTTATCAATTTTCTCAACAAGATTTTCACCCTCCGAAATATTGGGATGCCTTCTACCTAAAGATGACTCTTCTCTGGTCCCATTTTCATCAATATTAACTTTACTAAACAAGGAATCAATAGAAGAAACACCAATCATTTTAAGATCTTCATCACTTTTGCGAAAGAAATCACTAGAAAACGCCTTTTCTAAAAGTTCTTTTTTAGCTCTAAGCATAGCGGTTCTTTTATTACTTTCATCCATAGAAACATAAAGAGCTTTAATTGATTCATCAACCTTAGGCACAAAAATTTTCATCTTGAGATTTTCCACATCATGAGCAATTCTATCAACACTTCTAGACAAATCATCAATCTTACTCAACTTTTCTTCTTTGGAAGTGTTGAAAACTTTTTGTGTGTTGGTAAATTCTTTAATATTGTTCTCAAGATTAGAGGTGTTCCTATTATTATTATTATAAGATTGATTTCCATAGGAATTACCATAATAATTAGAGGAATTACTAGGAAAAGCCCTAGGATTAAAATTACCTCTATAAGCATTGTTGTTGAAATTATTTCGAGAGATAAAATTCACATCTATGGCATCACTATTTTTCTCAATCAAAGTAGACAAAGTCATATCATTAAGATCAATAGGAGCACTTCTACTAGCAACCAATTTCACAAGAGCATCAACTTTTTCACTCAAAGAAGAAATTTCTTCAATAGAATTAACTTTTTTACTAGTAGGAGCCCTTTCGGTATGCCATTGCGAATAATTTTCCATAATATTATCAAGCAATTTGGTGGCTTCACCCAAAGTAATTTCCATAAAAGTACCACTCATGGCGGAATCTAAAAGATTACGAGAAACAAAATTCAACCCCGCATAAAATTTTGTATGATTATCCAAAGATTTAACCCATGAGTTGGGAAATTCCTTAACATCATTTTCATACTTTCCCAATATTGTGCAACATGCTCATGTTCAGGTTGCTTGAAATTCATGATCTGGGTTCTAAGGGAAATAATTTTTGCGGGCAGAAAATAATTAGTGATAAAAGCATCTTTGCAGTTATTCCAAGAATCAATACTATTGCAAGGCAAAGAAGAGAACCAAATTTTTGCAGAATTACGCAAACAAAACGAAAATAATTTCATCTTGACCACATCATTGTCGACATCCTTTTTCTATTGCATATCGCATAATTCCACGATGGTATTAAGATGGGATGCGACATCCTCATTAGGAGTACCGAAAAATTGGTCTTTCATAACAAGATTCAGCAAAGCAGTATTAATATCACAAGTCTCCGCACTAGTGGAGGGAGGAGCAAGCGGAGTGCCGATAAAATCATTGTTGTTGGTATTTGAGAAACCACATAACTTGGTGTTCTCTTGAGTCATGATGACCACAAAACAAGATTGCACTCAAAAACAGATCCGGCAAGAAAACGACGAACGAAAAAAAAGTGAATAAAACGGCAATTTTTTGTGAAGTGGGGGAGAGAAAAATGAGAGGCAAATGACAAATATTGTAAATTGCAAGGAGATGAGTGTAGCGACCAGACCTCAAACGGTCCGATCTCTGTGCTTCAGTGTCATCCCTGGATCAGTAATGCTGACACACACAATACTTGAAGGATTAATAACAGAGTGGCAATCACACACTTATTACAACGAGTGTCTCAAGAGAGAACTTATTACAAATAATATGGCTTAAGGCCATCTAATCACGATAACATCGGAAGGCTTGGAAGATAAGTGAGTCCATCAACTCCAACGGCATCACTGAGTATAGAACCACGACCTAAAGGCACCTTACTCATCGTTTGAAAAGTCTGCAACATGAATGTTGCAGCCCGAAAACGGGTCAGCACATGGAATATGCTGGCAAAGTAACGCATAGAGAGTAATGAACAGAAATAGGCTATACTACATGCATATATGGCTGGTGGAAAGCTCTATGGTTACAGTTTTGCATAAAGCCAATTTTCCCTACTGCAAAGGAATACATTTTATTTAACTATCATGGTAGTTGTTAAAGATTGAGAGTGTAGACACCCTCTCAATCCCAATTAAGCATCATTATTAAAACCCAACAAAATTAATTAAAGTAACATGATGAGATTCACATGATAATCCAAGAACCAGATACTCAAGTTGTCCATAACCGGGGACATGGCTAACCATGATTAGTTTTTACACTCTACAGAGGTTTGCACACTTTTCCCCACAAGACTCGATCTCCTCCGTTGGGATTCTCGCACTACATGGTGTTTGAGAATCGGATGACCGAGACATAGTCTTTCAGAAGCGCTAGCACCTTACGATCGGGTAGACCGTTACACCTACTTTCCCCTACATCTGCTAGTCTACCACTGTAAGAGTTCGCACGACTTAATCAACTATGCTAGAGCCCATAGTAGCTTGTGGCTGCACACGGAAGTTTCTAGTATGAATAATCTCATGATCCCTTTGAGCCTGGGTGGCGGTCCATAAAGAAAAATAGGCAATCGTTGGAATAACCAGGTGCCTCAATCCACCCAGATGTGTATTAAAGTTGTCACCTTAAATAAACCATTAATTAACAATCTCATATCTGTCATGGATACACTCACCCAATCCACGTCTACTAGCATAGCATGGCAATATAAGCAAACACAGAAGTAACTCCTAAGGGTTTGATAATAAAACAGGTAATAGGTACTACCTCATCTACTTTCCCAAAACCCACAATTTAATTAGATCCTAATCATGCAATGTTTGAGGATTGATCTAATGCACAAAAACTGGGTATGAAAGGGATATGATCAAAGTGTTACTTGCCTTGCTGATGATCCGTGAAACCTAGAGATTTGAAGTAGCAAGCGGCGCACTCCGGGTACTCTAACGCACACAAACAAACAAGCATACAATAAGTACTCATCTAATGCACATGTAAAACTCAAATAAGAGATCTAACCAGAAAGTTCAACTTAAGAACTCCGGTTTGCAAAAAGAAACAAAACAAACGAAGAGAGGAAAGGCAAACAGCGAAAGAAACAAGCTTCGTTTACTAATCTGGATCTAAGTCAAATTTTACAGAAGCAAAAACTTGTTTGAGTTGGTTAAACGGAAAGAGGGTTTCGAGACGAAACTCTAGGCGCTTGAATCGCCTGATTCTGATAAATGAGCGAAAAGTTATACTAAAACGAAAATCGGATCAGAAATCACGATAAGAAATAATCACGGAAAATCCGAGAAAAAGAAAAAACGACGAACAGGCTAACAAACAAACGTTCGTTGTCTGCGTCTAAACGGCGAAAACCGTTCGTTAAAATGAACGTACGGACGAACGTCCTCTAAATAATTAAACCGAAAAAACCAATCTAAAAAAATAAACCGCGAGTTCTAACGAAAAACCGATCGGTTTTCCGTAGAAAACCGACGGCGGCGGCGGCGGCGGTTACCGGCGACGGCGGCGTGGCGGCGGCGGCGGCGTGCTCCGGCGCGGGGTGGCGCGTGCGGGATCCGGCTAGGGTTAGGGTTTTCGGGTGGGGCGGATTGAACGGGCCTCGGGCGGCGGCTTTTAAAGGCCGGCCCGAGAAGTCCTGGCCGAGTATGGCCCTAAGTCGGTCGACTTTTTTTAAAGATAATTTTGACGTGCAGAAAAAGAAGGAAAAGAAATACTAAATGGACCCCAAAAATCCCGAAATAAATTTTCCCCGACTTCTAAAATCAAGCCGGACAAAGTGAACATTTATTTCGGGCCTAAATGCATTTTTGAAAAACGCGCATTTTCCTAAATTCAAATAAAACAGCGAAAAACTCCAAAATAAAATCTTATTTGATTTTTATTATTAAATCCTCAACATTTCTTTATTTTGGGAAAATCATTTTATTCCCTCTCACTTATTTTTATAACTGAAATAATTGAAGATAAAATAAATAAAATCAAATGATCCTCTTTTCATTATTCAAGAAAACCTCAAATATGAAAACAACAAAATCCGCAACTCTCTCCGTAGGTCCTTGAGTTGCGTGGAAATTTCTAGGATCAACCAAAATGCAATAAAATATGATATGCAATGATGATCTATGTATAACATTCCAAATTGAAAATTTGGGATGTTACAAACCTACCCCCCTTAAGATGAATCTCGCCCTCGAGATTTGGGTTGGCTAGAAAATAGGTGAGGGTGGTCTTTCAGCAAATCTTCCTCTCGCTCCCAGGTGGCTTCATCCTCGGTGTGGTGGCTCCACTGAACTTTACAAAACTTGATAACCTTGATGCGGGTAAATCGGCTGGCAAACTCGAGTATCTTGACTGATTTCTCCTCGTAGGTCAATTCACTATCCAACTGAATCGCTTCCAGCGGTATATCTGCCATCTCTGCGTGGCACTTTTTCAACTGGGAAACGTGGAACACATCGTGAACTCCTGACAATCCTTCGGGCAACTCCAACTTGTAAGCAACTTCTCCCATACGCTCCAAAACTTTGTATGGTCCCACAAAACGTGGCGCTAACTTTCCCTTAACTTCAAAGCGCTTAACTCCTCGAAGCGGGGATACACGAAGATAAACTCTGTCTCCGACTTCGTAAACTGTCTCCTTGCGTTTAGAATCTGCATAACTCTTTTGCCTGGACTGGGCTACCTTGAGCCTATCGCGAATCAACTTCACCTTCCGTTCAGACTCCGTAACTAAATTCAGTCCAAACAACTGGCGCTCTCCAACTTCATCCCACAACAACGGGGTTCTGCACCTCCTTCCATACAAGGCTTCAAAAGGGGCCATCTTCAAACTTGATTGATAATTGTTGTTGTAAGAGAACTCTACATACGGCAAATTGTCGTCCCAACTAGATCCATAATCTAGCGCACAAGCTCTCAGCATATCCTCCAAAATTTGATTGACTCTCTCAGTCTGTCCATCTGTCTGCGGATAAAACGCTGTACTGAACTCTAGCCTGGTACCCAAAGTATCGTGCAACTGATTCCAGAACTTTGAGGTAAACTGGGTTCCTCTGTCTCATACAATGCTCCTCAGAACTCCATGCAGACATACGATCCTGGTCATGTATATCTTAGCCAACTTGGCACTGCTGTAAGTAGTCTTCACTGGGATGAAATGAGCTACCTTCGTCAAACGATCGACTACAACCCATATCGAGTCATAGCCTGAACGGGTCCTGGGTAATACCATGATAAAATCCATGCCTATCTTATCCCACTTCCATTCGGGTATCGGCAATGGCTGTAGCAATCCTGCTGGCTTCTGATGTTCTGCTTTTACTCTCTAACATACATCACAAACTGCTACATACTCCGCAATATCTTTCTTCATTCCGGTCCACCAGAAAGTATCCTTCAAATCCAAATACATCTTGGTATTTCCTAGGTGAATCGAGTATGGTGAGTCATGGGCCTCTTGCAGAATTAGCTTCGTGATCTCTGGGTCATTGGGCACATAAACGCGGTCCTCAAACCATAAGGTATCGTGTTCATCCTCACGCAATCCTTTAGTTTTTCCTTTGCTCATTTTCTCTTTAATAGAGGCAATCTCCTCGTCAGTCTTCTGAGCTTCTCTGATCCTATCCATCAAAGTAGACTGAACCTCCAATGCTGCTACATAGCCTCTCAGAACTATCTCCAAACATAGCTCACGAAGGTCCTCGGGTAACTCCTTGGGTAACTCTCCGGTCATGAGTGTGTTGACATGGCTCTTGCGGCTCAACGCATCGGCTACTACATTAGCCTTTCCGGGGTGATAATGCAATCTCATGTCATAATCCTTGATGAGCTCCAACCATCTTCTTTGCCTAAGATTCAACTCCTTCTGTGCGAAGATGTACTTCAAACTCTTGTGATCCGTGTATACCTCACAATGGTTTCCAATGAGAAAATGTCTCCAAGTCTTCAATGCATGCACTATGGCTGCTAACTCCAAATCATGTGTAGCATAATTCAACTCATGGGGCTTAAGCTGTCGTGAAGCGTTCGAAACCACTCTTCCCTCTTGCATAAGCACTGCTCCAAGTCCTCGACGTGAAGCGTCGCAATACATCTCATAATCCTTGCGCTGATCTGGCAGAATCAACACTGGCGAGGTAACCAAATGTTTCTTCAACTCCTGGAAACTGGCTTCACATTCCTCAGTCCATTTGAACTTGGTATCGTTCTTCAACAACTCCATCATAGGTTTTGCAATCTTCGAGAAATTTTCAATGAATCTCTGGTAGTATCCTGCGAGTCCAAGAAAACTCCGGATCTCTCCAACTGTTGTTGGGGCTTCCCATTTGTCGCAGTGACAACCTTGGTGGGATCTACTGCTATTCCTTCTCCGGATATAACATGTCCGAGGAATCCAACTTCCTTCAACCAAAACTCACATTTGCTGAACTTGGCGCATAACTGATGTTCTCTGAGCTTACCAAGTACCAAACGCAAATGTTCCTTATGTTCTTCTTCATTCTTCGAGTAAACCAGAATATCATCAATGAACACTACGACAAACTTATCCAAAAACTCCATAAACACTTTGTTCATCATGTTCATAAAATAAGCAGGTGCGTTAGTCAGACCAAATGACATAACGGTATACTCATACAGCCCGTACCTTGTAGTAAAAGCTGTCTTAGGTATGTCCTGCTCTCGAATCTTCAGCTGGTGGTATCCTGATCGCAAATCGACCTTGGAAAATACCTTTGCTCATTGCAATTAGTCAAAAAAAATCATTGATCATCAGCAGTGGGTACTTATTCTTGATCGTCACTTCATTCAATCCTCGATAATCAACAACCATCCTTAACGATCCATCCTTCTTTTCCACTAGAAGTACTGGTGATCCCCAAGGTGACGAACTTGGGCGAATATATCCCTTGTCCAGTAACTCCTTAATCTGCTTCTTAATCTCCTCCAAATCCTTTGCAGGCATTCTATATGGTCTCTTAGATATTGGTCCTGTGCCTGGCAAAAGCTCAATCAAAAACTCAATGTCTCTATCCGGTGGCATGCCTGGCAACTCTTCTGGAAATACATCTGGAAAATCCTGTACCACCGGTACTTCCTCCTGTACAACTCCTGTTAGGGAATTTACTTGAGTCCTATTCGACACATGCCGGGATACATACTTGATCCTTCTTCCTTCTGGGGTGGTGAGCAAAATCGACTTACTGGCTCAATCGATGTTTCCTCCATACATCGATAGCCAATCCATACCCAGAATTACATCCAAACCTTGCGATTCCAAAATGATTAAATCCGAGGGAAACACATGCCTACCTATACTCAATGGCACTTGAAAACATCCTTTACTGGCCATATACTCCGCTTCTGGTGAGCTTACTAACATAGGTGTTCTAAGAACCTTGGTGGGCAGGTTATACTTATCCACGAATCCCCTTGATATGCATGAATGCGATGCACCAGTATCAAAAAGAACGATTGAGTAAAAGACTTAACCAAAAACTTACCGATTGCTGCATCTGGCTGGGCTTCAACCTCCTCCACGTTAACGTGGTTCACCTGTCCCCTATTGAAAGGGTTCGGCTTCTTCCTAGAGCTTCCTTTGCCATTTCCATTCTGGGCTTCAGGACATTCATTGGCATAATGTCCGGTCTTCTGACACTTATAACAAGTGACTTGGCTCAGGTCTCTCTTGGCTGGGGTTGATGGGTTGGTACGGTTATGACCGTTGCTTCCCTCATTCCCATTACCATTCTTGGGGCCATTATGATTATGCGAACTTCCCCCTCCATGGGTATGCTGAAAATGTCCTCCCAATTTCGGGGTAAAACGTGGCTTCTGCTGAGCTCCTGAATTGTACTTCCCTTGTCCATACTTCCTCTTGCGGTTCCTGGTAGTTGCGAGCGATTTACCCAGGTTCGGGCCGCACGGATGCGTAAAACCCTACTCCTGCTTTGTGGTATGTATTGATTTCTTGCTCGGGAGCGTGGAATGCTACAGTACACACCAGCAGCTAGCGAGACCGAGCGTGAGTGTTTTTCTGAACCCCCCTCTACGTTGCACACGGGCCTCCTTTTATATGCTCAAGGGGTCACCAGCAGGTGGCAACGGAGGCAAAGGGTAGAAAAGGAAAGGTGCTGCGGTAGGTACAGCTACCTGCTACAGTGTATCATACGTAACCCTGACGGCAGGGGACAAGGGCATTAAATGCCCGTCTGTGTCACCTAAACAGTGCAAAAAGGGACCGCCAGGGACGCCACCGTTCGCCACGATGGCGATCTTGTCAGCGCCGCTTGCCACCGCACGCCGCTGGCTGCACAGCCTCCCGCCACGTATGCCTGGAAGGGCCCCAGAGCGACACGTTGGTGGATGTGCTGGAGCGCGGGCCCAGGGAGGTGGCTTGCCGCGGCAAGCGCCTTGCCGCTGTCGTTGTCTTGTCGCGTCCGGGAGCTTGTTGCTCACCGGGCCTTGCCGGGACGCGTGTTGCGCCGCGGCAAGTTCCTTGAAATGCCTTGGGTGGCCTTCCCGGCAAGCTCCTCTTGTCGGGGTCTTGGGATGCTTTTGTTAGCCTTCCCGGCAAGCTCCTCTTGCCGGGGTCTTGTCTCTTTGACTTGGATACTTTGTTCTTGAATGGCTCCAAAGGAACCACGGAGGACCTTGGCGGTCACCCGGCAAGCCTTGCCGCGGGATGCTGCGACTGCCCGTGCACAAGTTCGGGATACTAGGGTACCCCTACTCTAGTACACCGACAGAAAGTGAGATCTGATATAGATGATAAATAATATTTTTGGTATTTTTGGTATAGAGATGCAAAGTAAAAAGTAAAAGCAAAGAAAAAGCAAAGCAATAATAAAGTGATGGAGATTGATATGATGAGAAAAAGACCCGGGGGCCATAGGTTTCACTAGTGGCTTCTCTCAAGAGCATAAGTATTCTACGGTGGGTGAACAAATTACTGTTGAGCAATTGACAGAATTGAGCATAGTTATGAGAATATCTAGGTATGATCATGTATATAGGCATCACGTCCGAGACAAGTAGACCGACTCCTGCCTGCATCTACTACTATTACTCCACTCATCGACCGCTATCCAGCATGCATCTAGAGTATTAAGTTAAAAATAGAGTAACGCCTTAAGCAAGATGACATGATGTAGAGGGATAGTTTCATGCAATATGATAAAAACCCCATCTTGTTATCCTTGATGGCAATGATACAATACGTGCATTGCTGCCCCTTCTATCACTGGGAAAGGACACCGCAAGATTGAACCCAAAGCTAAGCACTTCTCCCATGGCAAGAAAAACCAATCTAGTAGGCCAAACCAAACTGATAATTCGAAGAGACTTGCAAATATAACCAATCATACATAAAAGAATTCAGAGAAGATTCAAATATTATTCATAGATAGACTGGATCATAAACCCACAATTCATCGGTCTCAACAAACACACCACAAAAAGAAGATTACATCGAATAGATCTCCACAAGAGAGGGGGAGAACATTGTATTGAGATCCAAAAAGAGAGAAGAAGACATCTAGCTACTAACTATGGACCCGTAGGTCTGAAATAAACTACTCACACTTCATGTATGCACTAGAGCTATAAATGTATGAAAGCTCAACAAAAGAAACTAGTGGGTGTGCATCCAACTTGCTTGCTCATGAAGACCTAGGGCACTTGAGGAGGCCCATTGTTGGAATATACAAGCCAAGTTCTATAATGAAAAATTCCCACTAGTATATGAAAGTGATAACATGAGAGACTCTCTACTATGAAGATCATGGTGCTACTTTGAAGCACAAGTGTGGTAAAAGGATAGTAACATTGTCCCTTCTCTCTTTTTCTCTCATTTTTTGGGCCTTTTATTTTTTATGGCCTTTCTCTTTTTTTATTCCTCACTTGGGACAATGCTCTAATAATGATGATCATCACACTCTATTTATTTACAACTCAATGATTACAACTCGATACTAGAACAAATATGACTCAATATGAATGCCTCCGGCGGTCTACCGGGATATGCAATGAACCAAGAGTGACATGTATGAAAGAATTATGAATGGTGGCTTTGCCACAAATACTATGTCAACTACATGATCATGCTAAGCAATATGACAATGATGAATGTGTCATGATGAACGGAATGATGGAAAGTTGCATCGCAATATATCTCGGAATGACTATGGAAATGCCATAATAGGTAGGTATGGTGGCTGTTTTGAGGAAGATATAAGGAGGTTTATGTGTGAAAGAGCGTATCATATCACGGGGTTTGGATGCACCGGCGAAGTTTGCGCCAACTCTCAATGTGAGAAAGGGCAATGCACGGTACAGAAGAGGCTAGCAAGGATGGAAGGGTGAGAGTGCGTATAATCCATGGACTCAACATTAGTCATAAAGAACTCACATACTTATTGCAAAAATCTACAAGTCATCAAAAACCTCGGCACTACGCGCATGCTCCTAGGGGGATAGATTGGTAGGAAAAGACCATCGCTCGTCCCCGACCGCCACTCATAAGGAAGACAATCAAATAACACCTCATGTTTCAAATTTGTTGCATAACGTTTACCATACGTGCATGCTACGGGACTTGCAAACTTCAACACAAGTATTTCTCAATTTCACAACTACTCAACTAGCATGACTTTGATATTATTACCTCCATATCTCAAAACAATCATCAAGCATCAAACATTTCTTAGTATTCAACACACTCATAAGAAAGTTTTATTATTAATCTTGCATACCAAGCATATTAGGATTTAAAGCAAATTACCATGCTATTAAGACTCTCAAAATAATCTAAGTGAAGCATGAGAGATCAATAGTTTCTATAAAACAAATCCACCACCGTGCTCTAAAAGATATAAGTGAAGCACTAGAGCAAAACTATAAAGCTCAAAAGATATAAGTGAAGCACATAGAGTATTCTATCAAATTCCAAATCATGTATGGCTCTCTCAAAAGGTGTGTACAGCAAGGATGATTGTGGTAGACTAACAGGCAAAGACTCAAATAATAAAAGACGCTCCAAGCAAAACACATATCATGTGGTGAATAAAAATATAGCTCCAAGTAAAGTTACAAATAGAAGTAGACGAAAGAGGGGATGCCTTCCGGGGCATCCCCAAGCTTTGGCTTTTAGGTGTCCTTAGATTATCTTGGGGGTGCCATGGGCATCCCCAAGCTTAGGATCTTGCCACTCCTTGTTCCATAATCCATCAAGTCTTTACCCAAAACTTGAAAACTTCACAACACAAAACTTAAAGTAGAAAATCTCGTGAGCTCCGTTAGCGAAAGAAAACAAAAGACCACTTCAAGGTACTGTAACGAACTCATTATTTATTTATAGTGGTGTTATACCTACTGTATTCCAACTTCTCTATGGATTATAAACTATTTTACTAGCCATAGATTCATCAAAATAAGCAAACAACACACGAAAAACAGAATCTGTCAAAAACAGAACAGTCTGTAGTAATCTGTAGCTAGCGCAAAATATGGAACCCCAAAAATTCTAAAATAAATTTCTGGACGTGAGGAATTTATCTATTAATCATCTGAAAAAATAATTAACTAAATATAACTTTCCAAATAAAAATGACAGCAGTTCTCGTGAGCGCTAAAGTTTCTGTTTTTTACAGCAAGTTCAACAAGACTTTCCCCAAGTCTTCCCAACGGTTCTACTTGGCACAAACACTAATCAAAAAACACAACCAAAACAGAGGCTAGATAATTTATTTATTACTAAACAGGAGCAAAAAGTAAGAAATAAAAATAAAATTGGGTTGCCTCCCAACAAGCGCTATCGTTTAACGCCCCTACCTAGGCATAGCAAGCAACGATAGATCTAGGTATTGCCATCTTTGGTAGGCAATTCTTCAATGAGGCATCTATATCCCTTAGGAATTTATTTATTTCTAGTGTTTATCAAACTCTTAGTCAAAAGATTGAAAAATTCATTTGTAGCAATTGGTTCCTTAATGATAGCAAAAAGATTGGGATGAATACTTATAGATTTAAGATCTGCAGTTTCTTTACTAGATGATTCACCCTTATTTTTAGGAACATACATAAGCTTGGAAATTTTAGTAGGAGGACTTGGAGTATTCTTTACAGAAGAAAAAGCGGTTCCCAAGTTTGTAATGATACCCTCAAGTTTATCGATTCTAGTGGAATCTAGATTTATTTTCTCATTAACTATGGGTTCTTTTTCCTTAATATTTTTCAAAGACATTCCTACCCTAGATCCATATTGGGTAATTTGATTGTGGATCTTTTTATCTAGATTTTCAATTAATTCAATGGTAGCAACTTTATTTTCAATAATTTCAAGTCTTTTCATAACATGCTCCAAAGTTAACATAGTTCCATTAACCAAAAGAGGTGGTGAGCCAAATAAATCTAACATAGCATTATACAAATAAAAAGTATGGCTACCCAAGAAATTCCCTTCGGTAATGGTATCAAGGATATATCTATACTAAGGACTAGCACCTACATAAAAATTGCGGAAAGAACTGAAGTAGATTGCTTCTTGGTAGATCTATTTTGAGCATTGCAAATTCTATACCAAGCATCTTTTAGATTTTCTCCCTCCCTTTGTTTAAAATTTAGAACTTCATTCTCAGGAGACAACGGAGAAGATATGAGACTAGCCATGACGACAAGCAAATAAACTAACACACGAGCAAACAAAAAGCAAACGGGCAAAAAGAGGCAAATAGAGAAAGAGAGGGATGATAGAGAGAGAGAGATGGCGAATAAAACGGCAAGGGTGAAGTGGGGGAGAGGAAAACGAGAGGCAAATGTCAAATAATGTAATGCGGGAGATATGGATTGTGATGGGTACTTGGTATGTTGACTTTTGCTCAGACTCCCCGACAACGGCGCCAGAAATTCTTCTTGCTACCTCTTGAGCACTGCGTTGGATTTCCCCGAAGAGGAGAGGATGATGCAGCAAAGTAGCGTAAGTATTTCCCTCCGTTTTTGAGAACCAAGGTATCAATCCAGTAGGAGGCTACGCGCGAGTCCCTCTTACCTACACAAAAAATAGCTCAACGCAACCAATGCGCTTAGGGGTTGTCAATCCCTTCACGGCCACTTACGAAAGTGAGGTCTGATAGAGATGATAAATAATATTTTTGGTATAGAGTTGCAAAGTAAAAAAGTAAAAGCAAAGTAAAAGCAAAGCAATAATAAAGTGATGGAGATTGATATGATGAGAAAGAGACCCGGGGGCCATAGGTTTCACTAGTGGCTTCTCTCAAGAGCATAAGTATTCTACGGTGGGTGAACAAATTACTGTTGAGCAATTGACAGTATTGAGCATAGTTATGAGAATATCTAGGTATGATCATGTATATAGGCATCACGTCCGAGACAAGTAGACCGACTCCTGCCTGCATCTACTACTATTACTCCACTCATCGACCGCTATCTAGCATGCATCTAGAGTATTAAGTTAAAAATAGAGTAACGCCTTAAGCAAGATGACATGATGTAGAGGGATAGTTTCATGCAATATGATAAAAACCCCATCTTTTTATCCTCGATGGCAACGATACAATACGTGCCTTGCTGCCCCTTCTGTCACTTGGAAAGTACACCGTAAGATCGAACCCAAAGCTAAGCACTTCTCCCATGGCAAGAAAAACCAATCTAGTAGGTCAAACCAAACTGATAATTCTAAGAGACTTGCAAAGATAACCAATAATACATAAAAGAATTCAGAGAAGATTCAAATATTATTCATAGATAGACTGGATCATAAACCCACAATTCATCAGTCTCAACAAACACACCGCAAAAAGAAGATTACATCGAATAGATCTCCACAAGAGAGGGGGAGAACATTGTATTGAGATCCAAAAACAGAGAAGAAGCCATCTAGCTACTAACTATGGACCCGTAGGTCTGAAATAAACTACTCACACTCCATCGGAGGGGCTTGGATGATGATGTAGAAGCCCTCCGTGATTGATGCCCCCTCCGGCGGAGCTCCGGAACAGGCCCTAAGATGGGATCTCGTGGATACAGAAAGTTGCGGCGGTGGAATTAGGTTTTTGGCTCCGTCCCTGATCGTTTGGGGGTACATAGGTATATATAGGAGGAAGAAGTACGTCGGTGGAGCTTCAAGGGGCCCATGAGGCAGGGGGCGCGCCCTGGGGGGGGGGCGCCCTCCACCCTCGTGACCGCCTCGTGGCTTTCTTGACGGAGGGTCCAAGTCTCCTAGATCTTATCTGATGAGAAAATCATGTTTCCGAAGGTTTCATTCCGTTTGGACTCCATTTGATATTCCGTTTCTCCGAAACACTGAAATAGGCAAAAAGCAGCAATTCTGGGCCGGGCCTCCGGTTAATAGGTTAGTCCCAAAAATAATATAAAAGTGGAAAATAAAGCCCAATATAGTCCAAAACAGTAGATAATATAGCATGGAGCAATCAAAAATTATAGATACGTTGGAGACGTATCAACGCATTCTGCTGCTGGATCAACTGAGTGAGCTCCGGTGGAAATGCAAATCCATTGTCATGTCTCGGAGGCATCTGATGGGTTTAGAAAAGATGAGATTTAAGAATAGAGAGAGGTCTAGAGAGAAAACACTACCCATATGCACATGAGGCAAATGCAAACAAAATCACTTCATTCAATCAAACAAGGGCATACAATCGGTCTAACTATCGCAAATTTGCTTGGACTACTCTATTTACATGATGGAATACTACTACTGATGGGGTGGTCTACTAGAAATATTCTTCGGTTGCAGACTCCATGATATCTGCTCCAGCTTTGTCAACATAGTCATCATCGCTCAGGTCAGAGTCGGTGTCGTCGATGATGATGTAGTCTTCCGGGAGAATCTCCTTGGGTTCTTCGTCTTCTTCTACTGGTGTAGGGTCTCCCATGAATATTCCAATCTTCTTGATCAGGTCGTCATTCTTCTCCACTAGTACGACGATTTCCTCGTCATAATCTTCACGTGTAGCCTTGAGTTCTTCCTCCAGTTCCGTGATTCTTGTCATCGCCTTCTTTAGATCTATCATGTCTGCGCACAACTGGTTCTCCTGACGTCGAATGTGCTGGCTTAACTCCTGGATAAAAGCTGTGACTGATCTATCCTTCTTGGTACTGATCATTTCCCAGTGCTCATCTCGGCGCCCACAAATCTGGTAGATAGTATCCTTGAGATCATTGTGGGCTGCCATGCTCTTTCCTAGACTCCAGGTTGGTGCATCAAAGGAAAACCCTATGGGCGCGGTGACTGGCATGAACGTCCTTCCTGGAACTTGAACTTGAATCGTCCAGCGTTCCTCTTCGGGTAAAGTGGCGTTGTAGGTCCCGGTGAAGCTTGGTACTCCGATGTTCAGGTACTTAGTGACTTCCTTCAGGTGGCGTCCAAAGGGTGTATCTTCATCCGGTTGTGTGAACTTGTTCCTTGCATCCGCCATCCTAAAAGAGTAGAAAATATGAGGAGTCAGAAATGAGAAGAGTGAGTAGTGATCTAGGTCTTTATCTTAGTGGTCGTGTCCTAAAGTCAGCGTGTGCTCTAATACCATCTTGTAGCGACCAGACCTCAAACGGTCCGATCTCTGTGCTTCAGTGTCATCCCTGGATCAGTAATGCTGACACGCACAGTACTTGAAGGATTTATAACAGAGTGGCAATTACACACTTATTACAACGAGTGTCTCAAGAGAGAACTTATTACAAATAATATGGCTTAAGGCCATCTAATAACGATAACATCGGAAGGCTTGGAAAATAAGTGAGTCCATCAACTCCAACGGCATCACTGAGTATAGAACCATGACCTAAAGGCACCTTACTCGTCGTCTGAAAAGTCTGCAACATGAACGTTGCAGCCCGAAAACGGGCCAGCACATGGAATATGTTGGCAAAGTAACACATAGAGAGTAATGAACAGAAATAGGCTATACTACATGCATATATGGCTGGTGGAAAGCTCTATGGTTACAGTTTTGCGTAAAGCCAATTTTTCCCTACTGCAAAGGAATAAATTTTATTTAACTATCATGGTAGTTGTTAAACATTGAGAGTGTATACACCCTCTCAATCCCAATTAAGCATGATCATTAAAACCCAACAAAATTAATTAAAGTAACATGATGAGATTCACATGATAATCCAAGAACCAGATACTCAAGTTGTTCATAACCGGGGACACGGCTAACCATGATTAGTTTTTATGCTCTGTAGAGGTTTGCGCACTTTACCCCACAAGACTCGATCTCCTCCGTTGGGATTCTCGCACTACATGGTGTTGGAGAAACGGATGACCGAGACATAGTCTTTCAGAAGCGCTAGCACCTTACGATCGGGTAGAACGTTACACCTACTTTCCCCTACATATTCTAGTCTACCACTGTAAGAGCTCACACGACTTAATCAACTATGCTAGAGCCCATAGTAGCTTGTGGCTGCACACAGAAGTTTCTAGTATGAACAATCTCATGATCCCTTTGAGCCTGGGTGGCGGTCCATAAAGAAAAATAGGCAATCACTGGAATACCCAGGTGCCTCAATCCACACAGATGTGTATTAAAGTTGCCACCTTAAATAAACCATTAATTAACAATCTCACATCTGTCATGGATACACTCACCCAATCCATGTCTACCAGCATAGCATGGCAATATAAGCAAACGCAGAAGTAACTCCCAAGGGTTTGATAATAAAACAGGTAATAGGTACTACCTCATCTACTTTCCCAAAACCCACAATTTAATTAGATCCTAATCATGCAATGTTTGAGGATTGATCTAATGCACAAAAACTGGGTATGAAAGGGATATGATCAAAGTGTTACTTGCCTTGCTGATGATCCGTGAAACCTAGAGATTCGAAGTAGCAAGCGGCGCACTCCGGGTACTCTAACGCACACAAACAAACAAGCATACAATAAGTACTCATCTAATGCACAGGTAAAACTCAAATAAGAGATCTAACCAGAAAGTTCAACTTAAGAACTTCGGTTTGCAAAAAGAAACAAAACAAACGAAGAGACGAAAGGCAAACAGCGAAAGAAACAAGCTTTGTTTACTAATCTGGATCTAAGTCAAATTTTACAGAAGAAAAACTTGTTTGAGTTGGTTAAACGGAAAGAGGGTTTCGAGACGAAACCCTAGGCGCTTGAATCGCCTGATTCCGATAAACGAGCTAAAAGTTATACTAAAACGAAAATCAGATCAGAAATCACGATCAGAAATAATCGCGGAAAATCCGAGAAAAAAAATGACGAACAGGCTAACGAACGAACGTTCGTTGTCTGCGTCTAAATGGTGAAAACCGTTCGTTAAAACGAATGTACGGACGAACGTCCTCTAAATAATTAAACCGGAAAAACCAATCTAAAAAAAATAAACCACGAGTTCTAACGAAAAACCGATCGGTTTTCCGTAGAAAACCGACGGCGGCGGCGGCGGTTACTGGCGACGGCAGCGGCGCGCTCCGGCAAGGCGGCGCGGCGGCGTCGTGCTCTAGCGTGGGGCGGCGCGGGCGGCGGCGGGATCCGGCTAGGGTTAGGGTTTTCGGGTGGGGCGGATTGAACGGGCCTCGGGCAGCGGCTTTTAAAGGCCGGCCCGAGAAGTCCTGGCCGAGTACGGCCCTAAGTCGGTCGACTTTTTTTTAAAATAATTTTGACGTGCAAAAAAAGAAAGAAAAGAAAATACTAAACGGACTCCTAAAATCCCGAAATAAATTTTCCCCGACTTCTAAAATCAAGCCGGACAAAGTGAACATTTATTTGGGGCCTAAATGCATTTTTGAAAAACGCGCATTTTTCCTAAATTCAAATAAAACAGCGAAAGACTCCAAAAATAAAATCTTATTTGATTTTTATTATTAAATCCTCAATATTTCTTTATTTTTGGAAAATCATTTTATTCCCTCTCACTTATTTTTATAATTGAAATAATTGAAGATAAAATAAATAAAATCAAATGATCCTCTTTTCATAATTCGAGAAAACCTCAAATATGAAAATAACGAAATCCCCAACTCTCTCCGTAGGTCCTTGAGTTGCGTGGAAATTTCTAGGATCAACCAAAATGCAATAAAATATGATATGCAATGATGATCTATGTATAACGTTCCAAATTGAAAATTTGGGATGTTACAATGAGATTGCGATTAGGAACCTGGTATATGTTGAAGATCATTCCCGGCAACGGCGCCAGAAATTGGCACGTGACCGGGAGACTATCTTGACTTGATCCTCCCCGGCGACGGTGCCAGAAATTCCTTTTGATGTCACTTGAAGCTACGTATTTCCCCAAAGAGGAGGGGATGATGTAGCACAACGGCGGTAGGTATTTCCCTCAGATATGAAACCAAGGTTATCGAACCAGTAGGATAACCAAGCAACACAACGTAATCAGCCCCTGCACACAGATAACAAATCCTCGCAACCCGACGTGTAAAAGGGGTTGTCAATCCCTTTCGGGTAACGGTGCCAGAAATTGATGTGTGACGATAAAAAGGTTGTAATAGATTGGATAAATAGATCGCAAATAAAATAAAGTGCAGCAAAGTATTTTTGGGTTTTTGGATTAATAGATCTCAAAATAAAAGCAAATAAAAGTAGATCGCAAAGGCAAATAATATGAGAAAGAGACCCGGGGCCGTAGGTTTCACTAATGACTTCTCTCGAGAAAAATAGCAAAGCGGTGGGTGAACAAATTACTGTTGGGCAATTGAGAGAACTTCAAATATTCATGACGATATCCAGACAATGATCATTATATCGACATCACGTCCAAGTTTAGTAGACCGACTCCTGTCTGCATCTACTACTATTACTCCACGCATCGACCGCTATCCAGCATGCATCTAGTGTATTAAGTTCATGGAGAAATGGAGTAATGCAATAAGAACGATGACATGATGTAGACAATATCTATCTATGTAGAGATAGACCCCATCGTTTTATCCTTTGTAGTAATGATACGTACGTGTCGGTTCCCTTTCTATCACTGGGATTAAGCACCGTAAGATCGAACCCACTACAAAGCGCCTCTTCCCATTGCAAGATAGATAGATCAAGTTGGCCAAACAAAACCCAAATACCGGAGAAGAAATACGAGGCTATAAGAGATCATGGATAAAAGAGATCAAAGAAACTCAAATACTTTCATGGATATAAAAACATAGATCTGATCATAAACTCAAAGTTCATCAATCCCAACAAACACACCACAAAAGAGTTACATCACATGGATCTCCAAGAGACCATTGTATTGAGAATCAAGAGAGAGAGAGAGAGAGATGAAGCCATCTTGCTACTAAATACGGACCCGAAGGTCTACAACGAACTACTCACGCATCATCGAAGAGGCACCAATGGAGGTGGTGAACCCCACCCGAGATGGTGTCTAGATTAGATCTGCTGGTTCTGGACTCTGCGGCGGCTGGATCAATATTTCGTCGACTCCCCTAGGATTTTGGGAATATTGGGGTATTTATAGAGCAAAGAGGCGGTCCGGGGGGGACTCGAGGTGGGCACAACCCACCAAGGCGCGCCTGGGCCTCCTAGCGTGCCCTGGTGGGTTGTGCGTCCCTCAGGGCACCCCCAGGCGTAGCCAGGGCCCTTTGTGTTCCTTATGGCCCTCAAAAATTCTCCAAGTTTTGTGGCATTTGGACTCCGTTTGATATTGATTTTCGGCAATGTAAAAAACATGGAAAAAACAGCAACTGGCACTTGGCACTATGTCAGTAGGTTAGTACCAAAAATGATATAAAATGACTATAAAAAGATTATAAAACATCCAAGATTGATAATATAACAGCATGGAAGAATAAAAAATTATAGATACGTTGGAGATGTATCATGATGACCTCCGCCCTGGCGCGTCGATCCGTCCGGATCTCCTTATACCAAAAAGGAAAGCTTTGGGACTTGCTTTGGGGGAGGCAGACGCTCTTGGTCCCTATCACCAGAATGGAAAATGGACTCATTCGCGCCCTACCTTATTTACACTGACACTGGGACGTCATCCACATGATGGGCCTGGGGCCCCATGGCTAGGACTGTGCGACCTGCCTCATGAGATGGCCTCATGAGGCATCTGATACTTGGAGACCTTGGTGGGGCTTAGCCTGTTAGCGATGGGCCTCGCGAGGTTAGCCCCTCACCAGGCATCTCCCTCCGGCGTGGACATGGCGAAGCCGCGCATCATGGGCCGGCCCAAGTGTCGCCTCCTAGGCTAGAGGCAGAGGGGAGATGGTACCCTGGTTCTCACTGGGCCAACACCTTTGTTACCTTAGGCTCGATGTAATCCAAAAGAATCTCTGAATTCACCTTCGGGTCCTTTGTGTAAACTTCTTTAAAATATGAGGTTGCCATTCTTTCCATGTCTGTCGGTACCGTGCACCAACACCCATCAGACTGTCGTAAACGCTTAATATAATTCTTGCGAGCACACCACACAGCTTGGCAGTGAAAGTACTTTGTGTTCTGATCCCCTTCCTTCAACCATGTAATCCGTGACCTTTATTCCAGAGCATCTCCTCGCGGTAAAGCAGTTAGTCCAGCTCAAACATTGTTGCCCGAGTTGCATTACTACTAGCATCACAAGCCTACAGATCCTCTAGCTCTTTGCGTAGTCATTCAATGTCCCTAGGATGTCACCAAACTTTTTGGAACTCCACTGTTGTACTTCACTCATGACACCCTTAAGTGATGTAGCGACCGAACCATGTCACCCTGCGAACGTGCTTTGTTCCATGCTTTCTCAATTATTGACTCAAGGACAGCATCACACTGCCACAATATTTCGTATCTGGCCATAGGTTTGCCTTTAGTGATCGGACGTACCGCTTCCAAACAGATTAATAAGGGGGAGGGGATAGGTGGATTCCTGACCTAAGGCACAGCGACGTGGAGGGCATTGTGCAGCAGGCCACTATGCTGGCAAGAGAGCTTCAGGCAGTGGCGCCGGTGCTAGATTAGCAAGCTAGGGACACCATCTCGTGGAACCTCACTGGCTCGGGCCGCTACTCCACTTGCTCGGCATACAAGGCCCAGCTGGAGGGAAGCAACAACTGCTACTTCGAGAAGACCATCTGGAAGGTATGGGCGTCGAGCAAGAACAAGATGTTCCTATGGCTGCTCCACCTGAATCGGTTGTCGTGCAATGATAGGCTACAACAGCGCGGTTGGCCAAATGGATATTTCTGCCTGCTATGCATGCGCAACCTCGATAGCTCGGTGCACCTCATTTGGGACTGCCAATGGACATGCAGGCATGGATCACGACATCGACATGGGGAGGCTGCTCTGCTCTGCACCATGACGTATGGACTGAGGGACCAACAACCCCAGCCAAGGTCGGGATCATCATTGATGCCGCCACCCCGGCAGCCTAGAGAGGCACCAAATCCATGATCGCACTTATCAACTGGTGCATATGGATGGAGAGGAACGACTCCATTTTCAAAGGAAAGACACCAAGCACGGACAACATCATTAGATCCTGCCGCCCCGACATTGAAGAATGGAGAATCACTGGAGAGGCATGCTTAGAGCACCCTTTTGGGCATGTACCGTGAGATATCAGCCTGATACCCCACCCTTTTGTTTCCCTTTTCTCTCCACTTCACGGATCACTTAATCAAACACCGTTGTCACTCTCTCCTGCTAAGTTAATGAAAACCAACAATTGCTAGCCAATTCAAAAAAACCAGATTAATAAAGGGCAGTGATCCTATCCGGACGTAGCCAGGTGCAACACCTAACCAGTCGAAAAGCAACATACTCCAAGCATCATCAGCACATGCCCTATTGATGTCGCTTGAAGCTACATCGGTATTTCCCCAAAGAGGAAGGGATGATGCAGCACAACTACGGTATGTATTTCCCTCATTTATGAAACCAAGGTATTAATCTAGTAGGAGAACCAAGCAACACTATGTAAATGGTATCTGCACACAAAGAACAAATACTTGCAACCTGACACGTATAAGGGGTTGTCACTCCCTTTTCGGGTAACAATGCCAAAATTGTCAAGCTAACGGGATAAAAATTGTATAGATTGGATGAAATAGATATCGATAAAACGTGAAATAAAAGAAGTAATAAAAAATTTCAGCAAGGTATTTTCTGGTTTTTGGAATAACAGATCTCAAAAACAAAAGCAAATAAAAATAGGCCTCAATGAAAATATGATAAAGAATAGACCCGGGGGTCGTAGATTTCACTAGTGGCTTCTCTCAAGAAATAGCCCACGGTGGGTAAACAAATTACTATTGGGCAATTGATAGAAGATCAAATAATTATGATGATATCCAAGGCAATGATCAATATATAGGCATCACATCCAAGATTAGTAGACGGACTTATGCCTGCATCTACTACTATTACTCCACACATCGACCGCTATCCAGCATGAATCTAGTGTATTAAGTTCATGGAGAAACGGAGTAATGCAATAAGAATGATGACATGATGTAGACGAGATCTACTCATGTAGGAATAGTCCCCATATTGTTATCCTTAATAGCAACGATACATACATGTCTTGCTGCCCCTTTTGTCACTAGGAAAAGAACACCGCACGATCGAACCCATCACAAAGCACCTCTTCCCATGGCAAGAAAAATCGATCTAGTTGGCCTAACTAAACCAAAGATTCGAAGAAGAAATATGAAGCTATAAATAATCATGCATATAAGAGATCAAAAGAAGACTCAAATCATATTCATGGATATAGATCTGATCATAAACTCAAAGTTCATCGGATCCCAACAAACACACCGCAAAAAAGAGTCACATCAAATAGATCTCTAAGAGACCATTGTATTGAGAATCAAAAGAGAGAGAGGAAGCCATCTAGCCACTACCTACAGACCTGTAGGTCTATGATGAACTACTCACACATCATCGGAGAGGCACTAATGACGATGATGAACCCCTCCGTGATGGTGTTTAGATTGGATCTCATGGTTATGAAACTTGCGGCGACTGGAATTGTGTTTCGTCGACTCCCCTAGGGTTTCTGGAATACTTGGGGATTTATGGGGCGAAGAGGCGGTGCGGGAGGCCACCGAGGTGGGAACAACCCACCTGGGCGCGTCCTGGTGGGTTGTTCTCCCCTCGGAACCCCCCTTTGGTACTTCTTTGGCCCATAAGGTGTCTTCTGGTCTAGAAAATTTCTCCAAAAAGTTTATCTGCGTTTGGACTCCATTTGGTACTAATATTTTGTGAAGTAAAAAAACAAGCCAAAAACAGCAACTGGCACTGGGCACTATGTCAATAGGTTAGTCCCCAAAAAGATATAAAGTTGCTATAAAATGATTGTAAAACATCCAAGAATGATAATATAATAGCATGGAACAAGAATTATAGATACGTTGGAGACATATCAGCATCCCCAAGCTTAATTCCTACTCGTCCTCGAGTAGGTAAATGATAACAACATTTTTTTTGATGTGGAATGCTACCTAACGTGTTCATCACATATTATTTTCTTTTCTAGCATGGACATTTGGACTTTTATATGGTTATAAGCAATAGTTGAGTGAGTTTAATACTCAAGCATATCAACAAGCAACCATGTCTTTAAAAATACCAACACTAAAGAAAGTTATCACTAGCCCATCATGCTCAATCATTGATCCATTCATTAAACACACCCGCGTATTAGCTACATCCAATGCTCAAATACGATCATAGTGCCCCTTAGTTGGTGCTGTATAAGAGAATATGGAGACTCAAATAAAAATAAAAATTGCATAAAGTAAATAAATAGGCCGTTCGCATAGGCAAGTAGGGATTTGTAGAGGTGCCAAAACTCAAAGCTTAAATTGAGAGATAATTTTTTAAAGAGGCATACTTTTCCCATCAACGAAAACGAACGAGTAATTCCCAACACTTTCCATGCTAGATATATCATAGGCGGTCCTCAAATAGAAAATAAAGTTTATTCCTTTTTCCACCATTCTTTAACAATCCATGGCGAGCCGTATCCACGGGTGCCTTCCATACCAACACTTTCCGAGGAATTTATTATTTGACAACATAAAGTAAATTTCTTTTTCATTTTGGGACTGGGCATCCCTATTACCGCCGCACTCTCGTGCAATGACAAGTGAATAAACACCCATCTAGAGAATAACACATCTAGCATGGAAAATATTGGCCACCCCCTGCCGCTTCATGAGTCGTACGAGCACGCAAAAAGGAAAATTTATTTTGACAATTAGACATGGCACATAAAATTTTGCTTAGAATGACACGGGAATACAACATATAGGTAGGTATGGTGGACTCATATGCCAAAACTGGGTTTAAAGATGTTGGATGCACAAGTAGTATTTCTACTTGGTACAAGTGGATGCTAGCAAATAGATTGAGAAACAACCAACCAAGAAACAAAAAATCACATAAGCGAGCATTAAACATAACTAACACCGAATAATGCACCACAAGCAGGATACAATTTCATTGCACAACTATTGACTTTCGTGCTTGCATAGGGAATCACAAACCTTAACACCAATATTCTTACTAAAGCATAATTACTCACCAACATATATCACATATCACTATAATCATATCGCAAAACTATTATAAAGAATCAAGTTTATTTTGTCCCATGATCTTCATGAAAGTTTTTATTATATCCTTCTTGAATATCTATAACTTTGGGACTAAATTCATATGTTGATTTTGATAGCTCAAACAAATTTAAGTGAAGAACATCAGCATAAAAATTTTCATCTCTCAAAATATTATAAGTGATGCATGAGAGATTTTTTTAAAAAATTTACTAACTCCTAAATAAATCTAAGTGAAGCATGGGAGCATTTCTTCAAAAATATTAAAGCACATCGTGCTCAAAAAGATATAAGTGAAACACTAGAGCAATTCCATAGCTCAAAAAAATTTAAGTGAAGCATAAAGAGCAATTCTAACAAATCATAGCATAATTTTGGCTCTCTCAAATAGGTCTGTCCAGCAAGGATAGATGACAAAAAAATCAAAACAAGCAAAGATTCATATAATACAAGACACTCAGAGCAAAACTCATGATATGTGACGAATAAAAATATAGCTCCAAGTAAAATACCGATGGTCGTTAGAAGAGGGAGGGGATGCCTTCCGGCGCATCCCCAAGCTTACTTGCTTGTTTCTCTTTGGATAATAACTTGGGGTGCCATGGGGCATTGATGACCCACAAGTATAGGGGATCAATTGTAGCTCTTTTCGATAAGTAAGAGTGTCGAACCCAACAAGGAGCAAAACGAAATGACAAGTAGTTTCCGGTAAGGTATTGTCTGCAAGTGCTGAAATTGTAAGTAGCAGAGTAGTCTGATAGCAAGCTAAGTTGTAACGAGCAAGTAACGATAATAGTAACAAAAGTGCAGCAAGGTAGCCCAATCCTTTTTAGGCAAAGGTCAGGCCAAAACGGTCTCTTATGATAAGCAAAGCGTTCTTGAGGGTACACAGGAATTTCATCTAGTCACTTTCATCATGTTGGTTCGTTTTGTGTTCGCTACTTTGATAATTTGATATGTAGGTGGCCCGGTGCTTAGGTGTTGTTCTTACTTGAACAAACCTCCTACTTATGATTAACCCTCCCGCAAGTATCCGCAACTACGAGACAAGTATTAAGAATAAATTCTAACCATAGCATTAAACTTTTGGATCCAGTCGATCCCTTACGGAATAGTGCATAAAGTGGGGTTTAAGCTTCTGTCACTCTCAGAACCCACCACCCAATTGCTACTCCACAATGCATTCCCTTAGGCCCAAATATGGTGAAGTGTCATGTAGTTGACGTTCACATGACACCACTAAGGGAATAACAACATACATACTATCAAAATATCAAACACATATCAAGTTCACATGATTACTTGCAACATGATTTCTCCCGTGACCTCTAGAACAAAGGTAACTACTCACAAATAATAATCATGCACAAGATCAGAGGGGTATTAAATAGCATAATAGATATGAACATATAATCTTCCACCAAATAAACCATATAGTAATCAACTACAAGATGTAATCAACACTACTAGTCACCCACAAGAACCAATCTATAGTTTCGGTAACAAGATTGAACACAAGAGATGAACTAGGGTTTGAGAGGAGATGGTGCTGTTGAAGATGTTGATGGAGATTGCCCTCCCCAAGATGGGAGAGTTGGTGGTGATGATGATGACGATGATTTCCCCCTCCGGGGGGGGGGGGGGGGGAGTTCCCCCGGCGGAATCGCTCCGCCGGAGGGCAGAAGTGCTCCTGCCCAAGTTCCGCCTCGAGACGGCGGCGCTCCGTCCCGAAAGCCTTCTCCTTATTTTTTTCTAGGTCAAAATGACTTATGTACCAAAAGATGGGCCGAGGAGGCCACAACCCACCAGGGCGCGCCCAGGTGGGTTGTGCCCACCTGGTGGCCCCCTATGGTGGTTATTGGCTCTAGTATTTCTTAAATATTCCACAAAAAATCCCCGTGAAGTTTTAGCTTATTTGGAGTTGTGTAGAATAGGTAGCCTGACGTAGCTTTTTCAGGTCCAGATTTCCAGCTGCCGAAATTCTCCCTCTTGGTGTGTTCCTTGCAAATTATGAGAGAAAAGGCATTAGAATTACTCCAAAAAGCATTATTATGGATAAAAACATTATAAATAACAATAAGAAAACATGATGCAAAATGGACGTATCAACTTCCCCAAGCTTAGACCTCGCTTGTCCTCAAGCGAAAACCAAAATCGAAAAACATGTCCACATGCTTAGAGAGAGAGAGGTGTCGATAAAAACAAAATACGGACATAGAAGCACCATGTTGATTATTATAACATCAACAAAATTAAACATAGGAATTTTATCATAGAACTTTTACCATATACTTCTCATGCAGAAGTAATAGTTCATCACACAATCAAAGTATAAAGCAAAAACTCTATTAGAAACCAACAAACTATGTTCTCAGTCAACTTTGCAACTAAAATTCATCATCTTTTCAGGAAGAGTCACATGTCGAAGCCTTTAGGCAAGTGCACATACTCAACCATCATATAGTCTTCTATGATTGCTAACACTCACCTTGTACCCATGAGCAAAACGTTTCAGCCGGACACATAGAAAGATATGGGCTTATGATTTTGCCTCCCAACATACTCACCTCAAGGGTGATGTCAACAATAATAACTCATGCCACCCATATTCAACTGGACATATGTGCCTAGATCTTTCCTCACCACATGATGCTTGCCAAAAGAGAAAAATAAAAGGAATAGAGAAAATCTTTGACTCTTTGCATAAAAGTAAAAGATAGGCCCTTCGCAGAGGGAAGCAGAGGTTACCATGCGCTTATTTGATTATATGCCCAATCCCTTAGTGCAAGAGAACGTCATGTTGTATTGCCCCTTAAGATGACAACCTTTATTATGCAGTCTGTCGCTTTTATTCTTTGTCATCCAAGTTCGTACAACGCTTAATTTTCTCTTACACTAAATGATCTCACACTTTTAGAAGAAATTTTTATTGCCTTTTTGCACCGATGACAACTTACTTGAGGTATCTTGCTCAATCCCTAGGTAGGTATGGTGGACACTTGAAAAAGATTTGGGTTTAAGGTTTTTTGGATGCACAAGTAGTATCTCTGCTTAGTGCGGAATTTTTGACTAGCAAAAATAGGGGGCAAGCATCACATGTTAAAGGATCTATGACAATATGACTTCTATGTGAATATAAACAAACATAAATCATTAAGTTGTCTTCCTTGTCCAATGTCAACAATTTTGGCATATAATATTTTGATGAGGGCTCAGAATCACAAAAGATTTCTAGGATAGTATATTCATATGTGAATCTTCTCTTCCCTTATTAATTCTTTCATGAGTTGCATCATTGACTAATTCTATGTTTGTCAATCTCTAATAAAATTTACTACTTATACTTTTCCTTATGTGGTGCCATCACCTACCATAGGATTAGTATATAATCTTATTGATTTATTTCCTTTCTTTTGTTTATTACTTTTCTCTTTTTTCCTTTCTTATTTCTTTTATTTTATTGGCAACATGAAAGTAAAGAAAGCAAAGCTCATACTAAACTTTAATATATAACTTGCACACGATTACAATGATAGATCACTAAGCAAACTCTCGAAGAAGAAAAGATCGAACTAAACTTTTATTTCATCTAAAAGCAAAAGATTGAACCAAGATAAGTAAAAGCAAAAAGATAGTGGGATGATACGATACCGGGGAACCTCCCCCAAGCTTGGCAGAAGCCAAGGGGAGTGCCCATACCCGATACCCGATACTCAATTCTCCTTTGGTGGCGAAGAAGATGGTGGTGGTGAAGAAATGATCCTATCCTTGAGGATCAAGAGATTCTCCAACCGACGGATGACGCTCCGGAGATAGGTGATATGCTCTTGATGCAGAATATTTTTGCGAGTGAGATACTTATTTTGTATGCAAACTATTTCAATGACGTGAAAAGCTTCAATCTCAGCAGGAGTAAGGTGAGTAAGGTAGGGTTTAAGGATATATTCCTCCTCCTCCTCGGCCAACAATGCTTGTGTTGCCACCGGGGATGGATCTACAGTAGCTTCCTTGCCCCAGTCTCCCTTGATGACGTCCGTAGGCTCCTCCCTCTTCGTCTCGATCTTCATCATCCAAGCATCTTCTTCCATGTGGTTGGAGGAGCAGGAAGACATGATGCCCAACTTGATGAATCTGATCGAGAACAACAAGAAAAGAGAACAGAGGATTTCTCCGTGATACGGTGATCAACAAGTTCAGGGAGTGTATAAAGATTTTTTTTATCTTGGAGGACAAGTATAAGGTAGAAAAATGGAGTATGGGAGGTGTCCCAAGTGGCGCCCTGGTGTCTTGTGCCCACCAGGGGACGCTTCCTGGGAGTTTATTTATTTCCAAAATTCTAAAATATTCCAAAACTGATAAAAATGTTTTTGCGGTTTTTTCGGAGTCCGTTTACTTACTGTATCACGTACCTCCTTATTTTCACGATTCTAGAGTGTTTCGTAAGGACTCTTTTATGTGTTCTTCTGGTGTCATAGTTTGGATAATATTACTTTCAACATTAATAGGCGTACCTGAGATATAATGCTTTATTCGTTGTCCATTGACAACCTTCGGGTTAGTACCTTCGGAGTTATTTATTTTGATGGCTCCAGACCGGTAAACCTCCTCGATGACGTATGGGCCTTCCCATTTTGAGAGGAGTTTTCCTGCAAAGAATCTGAAACGAGAGTTGTACAAAAGAACATATTCTCTGACTTTAAGCTCACTCTTTTGAATTCTTTCGTCATGCCATCTTTTTACTTTTTCTTTAAATAATTTTGCATTTTCATAAGCTTCGGTTCTCCATTCATCTAGTGAGCTAATATCAAATAACCTTTTTTCACTAGCAAGTTTGAAATCATAATTGAGTTCTTTAACTGCCCAATATGCTTTATGTTCTAACTCAAGATGCAAATGACAAGCTTTTCCATAAACCATTTTATAAGGAGACATACCCATAGGATTTTTATAAGCTGTTTTGTAAGCCCAAAGTGCATCATCTAATTTCTTAGACCAATTCTTCCTGGACCTATTGACAGTCTTTCGCAAAATTAATTTTATTTCTCTATTGCTAAGTTCAACTTGGCCACTAGACCGAGGATGATAAGGTGATGAAATTCTATGGTTAACATCATACTTAGCAAGCATTTTACGGAAAGCACCATGAATAAAGTGTGAACCACCATCAGTCATTAAATATCTAGGGACTCCAAACCTTGGGAAAATAACTTCCTTAAGCATTTTAATAGAGGTGTTGTGATCAACACTACTGGTTGGAATAGCTTCTACCCATTTAGTAACATAATCAACAACAACCAAAATGTGTGTATACCCATTAGAGGAAGGAAAAGGTCCCATGTAACATCAAATGGTTCAACAACAAGTGAATAATTCATAGGCATTTCTTGACGCTTACCAATATTACCTATTCTTTGACATTCATCACAAGATGATACGTACTTATGAGCATCCTTGAAGAGAGTAGGCCAATAAAATCTAGACTGCAATACCTTGTGAGCAGTTCTATCTCCAACATGATGCCCTCCATTAGCTTCGGAGTGACATTTCCGTAGGATTTATCCCTTTTCATGCTCAGGTACACAACGTCTAATAATACCACCTAGTCCTTCTTTATAAAGATGTGGGTCATCCCAAAAGTAATGTCTTAAATCATAGAAGAATTTTTTTCTTTTGCTGGTATGTAAAGCTAGGTGGTAAATATTTAGCAACAATGTAATTAACATAGTCAGCATACCAATGAGTACTATTAGCAACATTTATTGCAGCTAACTGCTCATTAGGAAAGCTATCATCAATAGGTAGTGGGTCATAAAGCACATTTTCAAGCCTAGACAAGTTATCAGCTAGTGGGTTCTCAGCTCCTTTTCTATTAATGATATGTAAATCAAATTCTGGCAACAAGAGAACCCAACGAATAAGTCTAGATTTAGCATCTTTCTTTTCCATAAGATATTTAATAGCAGCATGGTCTGTGTGAACAGTTACTTTGGAATCAATAATATAAGGTCCAAATTTATCACAAGCAAACACCGCTGCTAAGAATTCTTTTTCAGTAGTAGCATAATTTCTTTGAGCACTGTCTAGAGTTTTACTAGCATATATAATAACATTAAGTTTCTTATCAACTCTTTGTCCTAGAACAACACCAACAACATAATCACTAGCATCACACGTAATTTCAAAAGGCAAGTTCCAACCAGGTGGTTGAACAATAGGTGCAGAAATTAAAGCTTTCTTGAGTGTTTCAAAGGCTTCAAGACAATCATCATAAAAAACAAAAGGAATATCCTTTTGCAAAAGATTAGTAAGAGGCCTAGAAATTTTAGAAAAATCTTTGATAAATGTCCTATAGAAACCAACATGACCTAGGAAACTACAAATACCTTTGATGTCCTTAAGACATGGCATTTTCTCAATTGCATCAACCTTAGCTGGGTCCACTTCAATACCTCTTTCAGAAATTTTATGACCCAAGACAATGCCATCATTAACCATAAAGTGGCACTTCTCCCAATTCAAGACAAGATTTGTTTGTTCGCATCTCTGCAAAACTCGATCAAGATTGCTTAAACAATCATCAAAAGACTTCCCACGGACAGAGAAGTCATCCATGAAAACCTCAACAATATTTTCAAAAAAGTCAGAGAATATAGCAGTCATACATCTTCGAAAGGTAGCAGGTGCATTACATAAACCAAAAGGCATACGTCTATAAGCATAAGTTCCAAGGGGACAAGTAAAAGTAGTATTTTCTTGATCAGGTTGAGATACAGGTATTTGTGAAAAGCCAGAATAACCATCAAGGAAGCAAAAGTGTGTGTGCTTAGATAATCTTTCAAGCATTTGATCAATAAAAGGCAAAGGGTAATGATCTTTTCTAGTTGCCTTATTTAATTTTCTAAAATCAATTACCATTCTATAGCCTTTAATAATTCTTTGTGGAATAAGCTCATTCTTATCATTAGGAAAAACGGTTATACCTCCTTTCTTAGGGACACAATGAACATGACTTACCCATATATACTATTAGCTATGGGATAGATTATACCTGCTTCCAGAAGTTTTAATATTTCAGTTCTTACCACTTCTTTCATCTTTAGATTTAACCGACGTTGGTGCTTCCTTAGAACTTTCAATAATCTTTCTTCTTCATGTTCTGAAAGGTTAGCACTAATAATAATAGGATATATTTTGTTTTCATCAAGATAAGCATATTTCAAAGTGTCTGGCAATTGTTTTAATTCAAACACAGGATCACCTTTAGGTGGAGGAGGACCTCCAAGAGTTTCAATAGGCAAATTGTGTTTAAGTAGAGGATGTTGTTCAAAGAAATTTTTATCTATTTCATTCTTTCATGCATGTGTAAATCATTTTCATGGTCTAGCAAATATTGTCCTAAAGGATCAGTAGGTGGCACAGCAATAGAAGCAAGACCAATCAATTCATCCTTACTAGGCAATTCTTTTTCATGATGAATTCTACTAAACTTGGAAAAATTAAACTCATGAGGCTCATCACCAAAGCTAACACCAACAGTTTGTTTCTTACAATCTATCTTAGCATTAACTGTGTTCAAGAAAGGTCTACGAAAGATAATGGGAAAAAAGTCATCTTATGGGGAACCATGAACAAGAAAATCAGTAGGGTATTTAATTTTCCCACACAAGACTTCAACATCTCTAATAATCCCAATTGGTGATATGGTGTCTCTATTGGCAAGTTTAATAGTAACATCTATTTCTTCTATCTCAGCAGGTGCTATGTCTTTCATGATTTCTCAATATAAAATGTAAGGAATAGCACTCACACTAGCACCCATGACACATAAACTATGATAACAGTGATCTCCTATTTTAACTGAAATAACAGGCATGCCAACCATAGGTCTATGTTTATCTCTTTTGTCAGGTTTAGCAATTCTAGCAGCTTCTTCACAGAAGTAAATAACATGCCCATCCATATCTTCTTCTAAGAGATCTTTAACCATAGCAATACTAGGTTCAACTTTAATTTGTTCATCAGGTTTAGGTGTTCTAATATAACTTTTGTTAACCACAGTTGAAACTTTAGCATGTTCCTTTATCCTAACAGGGAAAGGTGGTTTCTCAATATAAAGCAGAGGGAACAACTGGATCAACATTATGAAGTATAGTTTCTTCTTTAACTGGCACTGTTTTTTTAATTTCTTCTTTAATAGGTGGGTGATATTTAAACCACTTCTCTTTGGGGAGTTCAACATGAGTAGCAAATGATTCACAAAAGGAGGCTACTATCTCAGAATCAAGTCCATATTTAGTGCTAAACTTTTGAAAAGCATCGGTATCCATAAAAGATTTAACACAATCATACTTAAGCTTAATATCTGACTCTTTACCTTTGCCGAGTTCCCAATCTTCAGAGTTGCATTTAATTCTTTCCAAAAGATCCCACCGGAATTCAATAGTCTTCTTCATAAAAGAACCAGCACAATAAGTATCAAGCATGGTTTGATCATTATGAGAAAGCCAAGCATAAAAATTCTGAATAATAATTTCTCTTGAGAGCTCATGATTGGGGCATGAATATAACATTGACTTAAGCCTCCCCCAAGATAGAGCGATACTTTCTCTTTCACGAGGCCAAAAATTATATATATAATTCCGATCATGATGAACTAGATGCATAGGATAAATTTTTTGGTGGAACTCCAATTTCAAACGATTCCAATTCCATGATCCAATATCATCACATAGCATATACCATGCCAATGCTTTTACCTTCAAAGATAAAGGGAAAACCTTTTCATCACTTCATCCCTGGGTAAACCTGCAAGCTTAAACAATCCAGAAATTTGTTCCACATATATCAAGTGCATATCAGGATGTTCGGTTCCATCTCCTGCATAAGGATTAGCTAGCAGTTGTTCTATCATACCCGAAGGAATTTCATATTCAATATTTTCAGTAGGTGCAGTAGGTTGAGGGGGTGGCTAATTGACCCCTCAAAGGATTGTTTTCCATAGTAACAAGTGACAATAAATTTTAGCACACTATATAAATGTTTCCTTACCAAATTCCACTTACCAGAGGCGCTTCACTCCCTGGAAACAGTGCCAGAAAATAGCTTGGATGACCCACAAGTATAGGGGATCAATTGTAGCTCTGTTCGATAAGTAAGAGTGTCGAACCCAACGGGGAGCAGAAGGAAATGACAAGTAGTTTCCGGTAAGGTATTGTCTGCAAGTGCTGAAATTGCAAGTAGCGGAGTAGTTTGATAGCAAGGTAAGTTGTAACGAGCAAGTAACAATAATAGTAACAAAAGTGCAGCAAGGTAGCCCAATCCTTTTGAGGCAAAGGACAGGCCAAAATGCTCTCTTGTGATAAGCAAAGCGTTCTTGAGGGTACACAAGAATTTCATCTAGTCACTTTCATCATGTTGGTTCGATTTGTGTTCGCTACTTTGATAATTTGATATGTGGTTGGACTAGTACTTAGGTGCTGTTATTACTTGAACAAACCTCCTACTTATGATTAACCCTCCCGCAAGAATCCACAACTACGAGAAAAGTATTAAGAATAAGTTCTCACCATAGCATTAAACTTTTGGATTCAATCGGTCCCTTACATAATAGCGCATAAACTAGGGTTTAAGCTTCTGTCACTCTCGCAACCCACCATCTAATTACTACTCCACAATGCATTCCCTTATGCCCAAATATGGTGAAGTGTCATGTAGTCGACGTTCACATGACACCACTAAGGGAATAACAACATACATACTATCAAAATATCGAACACATATCAAGTTCACATGATTACTTGCAACATGATTTCTCCCATGACCTCAAGCACAAAGGTAAGTACTCACATATAATAATCATTCTCAAGATCAGAGGGGTATTAAATAGCATAATGGATATGAACATATAATCTTCCACCAAATAAACCATATTGTTGGGGATATTACTACTAGATGTAAACCGGCCAGGAGTAGCCGGGTTAACTCTATGAAGATTAGAAGCCCATGAAGACGTAAGGATGGTGGCGCTTTACGAAGGCCCAAGGCCCAAGGGCGGGTTAAAGCCTATAGATATAAACCGACTTTTTCATGTAACTTGTATTGTAAGATAGGAAGGATAGAGACCGAGCCAGACACGTTTATGATCCGGCCTCGGGACTATGTAAACCGACGGGCGTCAACTTGTGTAAATAAAGGGACAACCCAGCAGCGGTTTAGGAACAACACACAACAACTCGACAGCCAGGCAAAGCGGATTCGCTCCCTGGTCATCGAAACCCTAGCAATACCAACACAACTAGACGTAGGCCTTTACCTTCATCGAAGGGGCCGAACTAGTATGAAACTCTTGTGTCCCTTTTCCGGTTTAACCCTGTCGGTGGGAACGACACCTATGGGATCACAAGAATCCCTACTACGGTTGTGGGGCGCGGGGTCGTGAGAAGAGCGGATCAAACAGATAGCACACGGTTCGTTTATCCAGGTTCGGGCCGCGGGGATGCGTAAAACCCTACTCCTGCTTTGGTGGATTGTATATCTGTGTTCTTGAGCTAGCTATGGGGCGTGAGGAGCTCCAAAAAGCCGAATCCTCCTCCTGGTCGCCTCGGGCCTCCTTTTATAGGAAAGGGGTTGCCAAAGTGGCACACATGAGGTGGAAAGGGAACAATGATGTGAGGTTATCCCTCGCATAACATGACAAGGCGTATTTAATGCGTCTTGCCCAGTTGTCCTTGCTTTATCGGGGACGGGGGAGAGCCCTGTCTCGTCCGTCGCTGCTCCCTCTCGCGTCGACACACGCCCTGGCCAGCGGCGCCCGCGGTGCCATGTAGGCAGGCAGGCAGCTGAGGTGGCGTAGTGGTGGGTCTCCATGAAGATCTGCATACCGCCACGCAGGTGCCTGCCCAGCTGGTTGGGTCGGCAGCTGCATGCAAACGGTGGTGGACGTTTGACTGGCGTGGGCCTGATGGTGGCCCTACGGGTGTTCTTGGCAAGGGTCTTGCCGTGGCGCCTGCTGTCATCCCCGGCAAGGCTCTTGCCGGGGGCCTTGTGGTCCTCCTTGGCTGGGATCCTGCCAGGGATCATCATCTTCTAAAGGGTGTATCCGATCTTGAATGTCTTCACAAATATCTGCATGCCACCACGGGGATGTCTCCCGAATCCTTGCCCCATGGGGGCAGTGGACTCAAGGGTGACTCACTCCGTAGGTGTGGGGCGAGCTGCCACGGCAAGGGTCTTGCCGGGTTTGCTAAAACCGCCTCCCGGCAAGGATCTTGCCGGGGGAATCTGTTTCGTCCCCTTTGCTCTTTGTGGTCTTGGTCTTGGCGTCGTTCTGCTTCTCCTGAGCTTCGGCCTTACCTTGGCTCACCTCCCTTGCCTTGCTCAGTGTGGTGGTGCCCGTGGCTCAGACTGCCCGTGCACAGTTATAGGGGTACAAAAAACGTACCCCTCTTTTTGTACACCGACAGGAGTCCCCAGGCCTGGGCCACACGTAAGCGCAATCGCGTCGTTGGGCTAGGCCCAAAAACGGTGCGCGGGCAGGCGGGGCGGTTTTTATCGTGGTAAGTTTCTTCGCGCGCTGTGCTTCCCATGCTTCCCGCGCGTGGCGCGGCGTGGGGAGGCGTGTGTGACGTGGGTCGCATGCGTGGGGCTGAGCTCTGCATGCATGCGTCACGTCATAGTAAAGGGGGCGGTTCGCGCCTTCCCCATAAACGGAGGGAGGCGTGGAGGCGCGGCCCATTTATTGAACGGGGCCGAGGTGTGGTCTTCAAGGCGTCCACTCCCCACGATCACGGGGTGGGGAGCGGTCGCCTCACCCGTCGCCTCGGTCCTGCACGCCTGCCACGTGGCTCTCATGCGCTTGGGGTGGTGAATGGTGGAGGCGGGAAACCGGGCCGCCGCGGGCTGGGGCGGCGGGTCGGTCCCAGTTCCCTGCGCCCTTCGCGTCTTGATTGGCTGAGTGGGGCGGCCGAGCCCTCACCCCATTCCTTTATAAAGAGCGGGAGGGGGGGATGGCGTCCCACATTCCTTCATCTCCTCCTTCCTTCAGCTTCTGCTCCCCCCTTCCATCCGTCATGGAGAGAGGGAATCCTGGTCCTTCAACGGTGGCGGCGAGGGTCGCCGCTCGACAACGCGTCCCTCCTTCTCCTTCACCCGCGGTGGCAGAGCCAGCCGCGAGGGGAAGGGGGAGGGGGCGAGGCCGTGGGCGAGGCCGAGGTGCTCGGGGAAGAGGAGGACGGGGCGGCGCGCCGGCCTCACCTCCGCCAGCAGTCCCCCCCCCCCCCCCCCCCCCCCGCAGCCCCCCCCCCCCCCCCCCGTGGAGGGCCACGTTGGGGATGACCCTTGCGAGTTCTTCGTCAGGCTACGCCGGCCGCCTCGTCGTCGCCTTCGTCTCCTGACTCCATTCGCGCGGGAGATGGAGCTGGATCCGCCGGAGTCGTTGTGGCTGCACATGAGGGGCTGCGCGATCAGTGGCACACGGGCCCGTGTCGATTTCCCTACCCCTCACGTGATGTATCTCCGTCGGGGATGGAAGATGTTTGCCCATATCCACCGCTTGACGGGGGGGCTCACTCTCCATTTTAAGCTGATGGAGGGTGGCCTTCTCTCCGTCAAGGTCTTCGGGTGCTTCGGGACCCGTGCAAGGTGCTGCGTGGAGAGCTCTTCTGATAGTGAAGACTCCTCCTCGGGCGGGAGTGACGAGGAGGACAGCGGCAGCGACAACGAGGGTAGTAGGTGGCAGTATGACGGGTCCGATTAGGTGTCGGGTGCCGCTCCGTGCGGCACCGGCGACCCCATCATCCGCGTCGCCGGCTCCCTGAACTTCCCGGGGTCGTCTCCTTGGACGGCTGGCATTGGGAGGCTGCGGAAGAGGAAGAGGGCGGGCAGCAAGGCCGTCAAGTCGAAGTACGCGGGCACCGACGCCTTCGACGCGTGCTGACGTCCTGCCGCCTCGTCTTCGAGCTCTGCTTCTGGCGCCGCCATCACCATCCAGCCTTCGGACGGCCACCGAGATGTTCTCTTTGTGTCTTCTGCCACCCGTAGCTCACCTAGGCGCCCCTTTTGCCCTTTTCGCCTCCTTGACCTGCCTCCTGAGGAGAGGGACAAGAAAGGGATTTCGAACACCTTATCTCTTTTTAGTTTGTAAGCCTTCAGGCCTTAGCTGAATTTAAAATTTGTAATCCCATCATTCATGTTTTTCATTCCCTATGGACTGTACCTGAGTGGAATGTTTTTAATGAAAAAGGGATGCTTGCCGGATCATTTGTTTGTGGGTAGAACCCACGACAAGGAGTAAATCCTTGATATCTTTAAGATAAACATTTCCTTGCCTGGCAACAGGCCTTGCCGTCTCCCCACTTCGCTCGACCTTCCTCACGCCTTTGGCGGAGGCAGGGATGAGGCGGGTTCTGGCTCCTTGTTTCATCCTTTCGCTGCTGCGACTACGACCAAACTTGGCCCCAAGAACGAGCCCTAGGGCCTAGAGTTATGGGAGCACAGTAGCTTAGGGGAAAACGAGGTTTCACATACCTCAGTCCATAATGGAATGCATGATAAGGGATGAAGAACTTATCTGAAGATGCAGCCCCCGGCAACTCTGGTTTGCTGTGGGTGAATCTTTGCTCTTGCAGCCCCCGGCAATGCTGGCTTGCCGAGGGCTAGATGCTGGTCTGTTCATCTCCTTTTCCTCCCCAAGTGGTTCGGCATGGATATCCGTGTGTCCTGTGAACCAAAGAAGACAGAAGAAAGACAAAGAGACGCACACTCGACCTCTAAGCTAGGGGTTAGTCGCCGCTAAGCACTATCAACCCTAACCAAGGACAAGACTCGACCTAGCATGCATGCTATAACTTAGGGCGCCAGCGCTTCATTTATTTATGCTCAGGGTCTGCGCCTGGCTTTGTACAAAGGGTTACATGCATCATCGGCAATGCTTGTACAAAAGGTGGCTTGCCGGGGGGCCCGACAAGCCGTGCCTCACGGGTAAAACTTGTGAAGATGCTCAATGTTCCAGGAGTTACTCACCGAAACGGCATCTTCGGTCTCCAGGCGGACTGCGCCGGGCCTGGTGACTCGTATTACCCGATAAGGGCCTTCCCACTTTGGCGTCAACTTGTTGGAATTCTTGGCCGATTGAACGCGCCGAAGAACAAGGTCGCATTCCTCAAGGCTTCGGGCATGAACCTTGTGGCTATGGTAGCGGCGCAAGGCTTGCTGGTAGCGTACTGCTCTCACAGCCGCTCGAAGACGATCTTCCTCAAGGAGCATTGCGTCATCTTGCCGCAGTTGCTCTTGCTCAAGCTCATCATAAGCAAGCACTCGAGGTGACCCGTATATGAGTTCAGTGGGGAGAACTGCTTCTGCCCCGTATACCAGGGCAAAGGGTGTCTGGCCGGTGGCTCGATTTGGCGTCGTCCTGATCGACCAAAGAACCGTCGACAACTCATCAATCCAGTGCCTTCCACTCTTGTGCAGCCTGTCAAAGGTCTTGGTCCTTAAGCCTCGCAGTACTTCAGTGTTTGCCCTCTCAGCTTGACCATTGCTTCGTGGGTGAGCAACGGAAGCGAAACAGACTCTGCTGCCGAGGTCTTGGATATATTGCATGAAGGTGCGACTTGTGAACTGTGTGCCGTTGTTGGTGATGACCCTGTTGGGTACACCAAAACGGCACACTAGTCGCTTGAAGAACTTGACGGTTGACTGAGCTGTGACCTTCCTCACTGCCTCCACCTCCGGCCACTTTGTGAACTTGTCGATTGCAACGTACAAGTACTCAAAGCCCCCGACAGCGTGGGGGAAAGGGCCCAGTATGTCGAGCCCCCAGACCGAGAAGGGACAGGAGAGAGGAATGGTTTGAAGGGCTTGAGCTGGCTGATGAAGCTTCTTTGAATGGAACTGACACGCTTCACACCTGGTGACTAGTGTCGTCGCATCCTGGAGGGCGGTGGGCCAGAAGAAGCCTTGCCGAAATGCCTTGCCGGCAAGGGCCCTTGACTCGATGTGGGATCCACATATGCCTCTGTGTATCTCCGCCAACAGCTCCAGTCCTTCCTCCCGAGGGATACACCTCAATTTCACACCGTTCGGCCTCTTTCTGTACAGGACGTCATCGACGAACTGGTACATGGTAGAGCGACGGGCTACTTTTTCCGCTTCTTCCCGCTCTTCAGGAAGTTCCCCTTTTGGAGGAATTGGACAGTATGTTGTGCCCACGCTGGAGCTTGAGGCTCGACGACGAGGACTAAAGGCATTTCCTCCGCTATAGGAGCGGCTGTCTCGACGGCAAGAGCTTGACGCTCCACCGGAGCTAGCCGTCCCGTGGCGGGCTCAGTGTCCCCGGCAACATCCTTGCCGGCGGCTCCGGGGAGCTCGGCGGGAAAGTACTTGCCAGGTCCTGATTTCCTCCTCTTGTTCTGCTCTGTTGATGGATCAACGGATGGCTGAGTTAGCTGGAGCACAAAGGTACCTAGTTCCACAGGTAGCTTGAGGGCAGCGCATTTTGACAGGTAATCGGCGATATCGTTCTCCGCTCGGGGAACGTATTCAGCCTGTATACCGTCGAAACGCTCTTCCAGCTTTCTCACTTCATCGACGTAGGCCTTCATCAACGGGCTCTGGTAGTCCTTGTTGACTTGCTTGACGACGAGCTGCGAGTCGCCCCTGACGATGAGCTTCTTGATTCCGAGGTCCGCCGCGATCCTAAGACCGGCAAGCAGCCCTTCGTACTCTGCCGTATTGTTTGTTGACACCTCCCTGGGGAAGTGCATCTGGATCACGTACTTGAGGTGCTCTCCGGTGGGCGCAACAAGCAGTACGCCAGCCCCGGCGCCGTGTAAGGAGAAAGCTCCATCAAAGTACATGACCCAACTGCAACTTGCCTCCTTGCTGGGGAGAGCAGTCTCTTGGGCTTCTTCGTCAGGCGTTGCGGTCCACTCTGCAATGAACTCCGCCAGGACTCGGCTTTGAATCGTCGAAGTACTTTCAAACTTGAGGCCAAAGCTGGACAGCTCCAGTGCCCATTCCACAATTCTTCCCGTTGCATCTGGATTATGCAATATCCGTTGCAGAGGGAGGCGAGTGACGACAGTGATCTCGTGTGCCTGGAAGTAGTGACGCAGCTTCCTCGAGGCCATAAGAGGCCGAAGAGCAGTTTCTGCACGCCGGAGTACCTTGATCTGGCTCCCTGCAGGAGGGAACTAACAAAGTAGACCGGGTGCTGCATCATTCTCTTCTTCGGTGGCACTTAAACTGGCTGTGTCGTCTCTGCATTGGTGGTGTCGGGCTCTGTCGCTACCATTACCTCGTTGTCAACCTCTCTCTACGCCACTAGTGCGGCACTGACCACCTGGTTCGTTGCCACCAGGTATAGCAGCAACGGCTCCTGTGGCCAAGGCGCAACTAGTATTGGCGCGGAGGAGAGGTACTTCTTCAAATCTTGCAATGCTGCTTCGGCTTCTGGCGTCCACTCCATCGGGCCTGCCTTTTTCAGGACCTTGAAAAAGGGAAGGGCGCGCTCGGCAGACTTGGAAATGAATCTGCCCATGGCGGCGACGCAACCAGCAAGCTGACGCACATCCTTGATTCACTTGGGTGCTTCAATCTGCTCTATTGCTTTGATCTTGTCCGGATTGGCCTCTATCCCACGCCGTGATACAAAGAACCCGAGAAGTTTGCCAGACGGGACGCCAAAGGCGCACTTCTCAGGGTTCAGCTTGAGATTGATCTTGCGCAGGTTTGCAAATGTTTCTTGCAAATCCGGTATGAGGGTTGCCCTATCCTTGGTTTTGACCACTATGTCATCCATATAGGCTTCCATATTTCTATGGAGCTAGGGTTCAAAACCAATCTGGACCGCCCTTGCAAACATCGAACCAACACTCTTCAGCCCGAAAGGCATCCGCATGAAACAATACGTACCACATGGGGTGATGAATGCTATTTTCTCTTCGTGTTCTCTTGTCATGAAGATCTGGTGATAGCCGGAGTAGGCATCGAGGAATGACAACAGATCACACCCAGCGGTGGAGTCAACAATCTGGTCGATGCGCGGCAATGGGAAGGGGTTCTTAGGACCTTATTGATATTTTTGTAATCAATACACAGCCTCCACATCCCATTAGCCTTGCGCACTACGACCGGATTGGCCAACCACGTTGGATGGAGCACTCCTCTTACCAGACCCGCTGCTTCCAGTTTCCGGATCTCCTATGTGATGAATTCTTGTCGTTCCAAAGCTTGCTTTCTAACCTTCTGCTTGACGGGCCACGCATGAGGACAGACAGCAAGGTGGTGCTCAATCACCTCCCTGGGAACGCCGGAGATGTCGGAAGCTTGCCATGCAAACACATCGACATTCGCCTGCAGGAAGGTGACGAGCGCGTCTTCCTATTTGTCGTCAATAGTGGAGCTTATGGTGAAAGCCCCTCCCGTGCCGTCCTCATTGACAGAAACCTTCTTGGTTCCCGGCGGAATATCCCTGGGCTTCTTGCTTCCTCCGGTGGAGCTCTCTGGCACGTTCTCGACGGGAGCGCTACACTCCGAAGAGGTGCGCTTGCTGGAGTGGGTGTCCGAGGTCTCACCAGTCTTCTTCTTCTTCCCTCCTGGGGTCCCAGCGGCAGGAGCAAGTGCCCTAGTGGCGGCAGCTGCTGCAACTGCTTGCTGGTATAGTTGGTCAGCGCAAATCAGCGCATCTTTCTTATCGGAGGGGATGGTGATGATCGTCACAGGTCCTGGCATCTTCAGGGTGTTGTAGGCGTAGTGTGACGCCGCCATGAACTTGGCCAGCGCTGGGCGGCCAAGGATCCCGTTGTAAGGCAAGGGGATCTTGGCAACATCAAACACGATCCTCTCTGTCCTGTAGTTCAGATTGCTTCCAAAAGTCACGGGCAGCGTGACCTTTCCCTTAGATTGGCTTCTTCCCGGGTTGACCCCCTGAAACGTGCCCGTCTCTTCGAGGTCTCCATCAGGAATCTGCAGTTTCTCGATCACGGCAGGCGAGATCAAGTTCAGACCGGCCCCGCCATCGACTAGCATCTTCGTCACCTTGAGGTTGCGTATTGTTGGTGAAACCAACAATGGCAAGCACCCAACCGCAGTAGTGCGATCAGGGTGATCCTCAGTGTCAAAATGATAGGTGTGCTGGACCACTTCAGCGGCCTTTGGGCATCAAACGACGGCTCTGCCGCTGTAATCTCTCGCGCCCACTGTTTAAGCTGGCGGTGAGAAGTATGCAGCAAGGCACCGCCGTCGACGCACATGGCCTCTGTAGCTTTCTGAAACTCTTGGTCGCCGGATTCGTCGTCCTCTTCGTGATCGTCGTCTTCTGGCTTTTTGTCACGACCCCGGGCGGGCCTCTGCTGTTGTTTATCCTTGCCGCGACGGCCCGCCTGGCCGTCATGCTTCTTGCCGGACCCCTCAGCACCGTCTTGGCCCTTCTCCTTGTCCCACCACTCATATTCAGCCCTTTGCTTCTCAGCGAGGAGCTCAACCTGTCGGCAGTCTTGGAGAGCATGGCCTTTGGTGCGATGGATCTTGCAGTATTGCTTGTCGGAGTTTCCTGGCTTCTCGGCAACCGCCAAGGCCCGGCAGGCGACACATCCGGCAATTTCCTTGCCGGGGTCATCTGCCTTGGTTTTCTTGGTGGAGCCGGTGTCACCAGATCCCTCGACGGCAAGCACGGCTTTACCTTTGCGCTTCCTGTTGCGGCGCCGCCCCTTCTTCGCCGGGGCGGCAGTATCTTCGTCTGAGGAGTCGGTTTCCACGCCGGTGTCTTCGCCGGGGTACTTCCTTCCCTCTTCAGCCCGGGCACATCTGTCAGCAAGAACATAGAGTTCTGCTACATCTTTCACCTTGTTCATTGCCAGCTCTTTGCGCATCTTGCGGTTACGCACGTTCTGATGGAATGCGCTGATGATGGCGGCAGGGTGAACATCAGGGATATTGTATTGTATCCGGCTGAACCTCTGTATATACTTGCGGAGACTCTCGCCTCCCTTCTGGGGAATGACGTACAGGTTGCTCGCTTGGCCATGGGCTTGGTGGCCTCCAGTAAAGGCGCCCACAAACTCATGGCACAAATCCGACCAGGAGGAAATAGAGTCTACCGGCAAGTGCATCAACCATGACATGGCGTTGGGTTTAAGAGCCAACGGAAAGTAATTCGCAAGCACCTTATCATCGCGGGCTCCGGCAGCTTGCATCACAATGGTGTAGATGCTGAGGAACTCGGACGGGTGGGTCTTGCCGCTGTACTTTTCGCCCACGTCAGGTTTGAAGGTGCGGTGAATGGGCCACTGGAACTGCCGCAGCTCACGGGTAAAAGCCGGACAGCCTACCTCGTAAGGTAGGCCTCCAGGGCTCTCCGGTGCCGGGTGGTTCACAGCAGGCCCTGCTCGCCTGTCTGACTGGTGGGGCGCTCCGCGCCGGCGCTCGATAGTGGTTCGAGCGTCTTCATGCTCTCGTTCCTGAAGGACTTGGCGCTGGTCACAGTGGGTCCGCGGGTCGGACGATGCTATGGAGATCTCGTCACCCGTAACGTCGCGACGGGCTAGCGTCCGTGGTACCGGGCGAGGAGGAGGCGAGTGCACCGTGGTCGCGGCGCCGCCGGCTTTCCTGCCACTGGTGCGTGGGGCTCCATCGGAGCGTCGACCCAGGGGCTCCACCGGACTCGGTTCGTCTTTGTTGGCCACCGCAACAAGGCTTCAGATAGTCGCTCTCCATTCGTCGAGTTTCCCCGTAGTGGGAGGAAAATCGAGGAGCAACTGCGCCCGCGCCAGGGCTTCTGCTGGCGTTGGTGGCAGCGAAACCTGCACGGATCGCGACGCGCTTCGACTTCTGACCATGTTAGAAGGAGCTCTATCACGACCCCGCGGTCGCATGCCATCTTCACCAGCGCCTCGGCGAGCGGGCAAGTCTTCTACCTCCTGGGAGTGGCGCTCGGGGCTCTTCCCGTGGCGACGCCTGGGGTCTTCGACGTGATTACGCCGTTCGTCACGCGCCGCTTGAGAGGAGCGCGCCGTCGGTGCCGGCATGGGAGTCTTTGAGGCCCTCGCATCGCCTTCGGGCGGGGTGGCAGCGATCTTGGAAGGCCCCGCGCCACCTGCGGAGGGCCTGGCTCCGTCTTTGGATTTGGCGGCGTGCGGCCCGTTACCAGGCGCACGAACATCGCCGCCTCTTAAACTCTGGCTGCTGGGACGGTGTTGGTGTTCGCGAACGGCGCCCCGGGTCCTTTCTGCGACCGGTCCGCTGCTCGCCCGCGTCGGGACAGGATGTCCGGCTTCCGACGGGCCAACCACCACCGTCGTCTTCTTCTTGGGCGCCATGACAATGAAGAAGCGTCGAACTAGCTGCTAAAGCCGATTCTCACAACTGCGCCCCCTACCTGGCGTGCCAAAGATGTCGGTGGGAACGACACCTATGGGATCACAAGAATCCCTACTACGGTTGCGGGGCGCGGGGTCGTGAGAAGAGCGGATCAAACAGATAGCACACGGTTCGTTTATCCAGGTTCGGGCCGCGGGGATGCGTAAAACCCTACTCCTGCTTTGGTGGATTGTATATCTGTGTCCTTAAGCTAGCTATGGGGCGTGAGGAGCTCCAAAAAGCCGAATCCTCCTCCTGGTCGCCTCGGGCCTCCTTTTATAGGAAAGGGGTTGCCACAGTGGCACACAGGAGGTGGAAAGGGAACAGTTATGTGAGGTTATCCCTCGCATTACATGACAAGGCGCATTTAATGCGTCTTGCCCAGGTGTCCTTGCTTTACCGGGGACGGGGGAGAGCCCTGTCTTGTCCGTCGCCGCTCCCTCTCGCATCGACACGCGCCCTGGCCAGCGGTGCCCGCGGTGCCATGTAGGCAGGTAGGCAGCTGAGGTGGCGTAGTGGTGGGTCTCCACGAAGATCTGCATGCCGCCACGCAGGTGCCTGCCCAGCTGGTTGGGTCGGCAGCTGCATGCGAACGGTGGTGGAGGTTTGACCGGCGTGGGCCTGATGGTGGCCCTACGGGTGTTCTCGGCAAGGGCCTTGCCGGGGCCCCGGCAAGGGTCTTGCCGTGGCGCCTGCTGTCATCCCCGGTAAGGCTCTTGCCGGGGGACTTGTGGTCCTCCTTGGCTGGGATCCCGCCAGGGATCATCATCTTCTAAAGGGTGTATCTGGTCTTGAATGTCTTCACAAAGATCTGCATGCCACCACGGGGATGTCTCCTGAATCCTTGCCCCATGGGGGAAGTGGACTCAAGGGTGACTCACTCCGTAGGTGTGGGGCGAGCTGCCACGGCAAGGGTCTTGCCGGGTTTGCTAAAACCGCCTCCCGGCAAGGATCTTGCCGGGGGGAATCCGTTTCGTCCCCTTTGCTCTTTGTGGTCTTGGTCTTGGCGTCATTCTGCTTCTCCTGAGCTTCGGCCTTACCTTTGCTCACCTCCCTTGCCTTGCTCAGTCTGGTGGTGCCCATGGCTCAGACTGCCCGTGCACAGTTATAGGGGTACAAAAAACGTACCCCTCTTTTTGTACATCGACAAACCCCTTTAAGCTAACGTGTAGCGATGGCTCCACGACTAAGTCCTTTCACGAGGACATCTGCCATGACAAAACCACGACAGTTGGCACCCACCGTGGGGCTATCGCATGATGGTTTCGAGGTCTTGAAGGGCAGCTTCGAAGGACTCAAGGGATACACTGTGGGCCGGATGACTAAGAGTCGTCGCGGCAAGCTCTACATCGACGACGCAGGATGGAGTTCCGAGGCCGGTTCAATTGAATACGGGTACCGGGTCCCCTTTGGTAGGATTCACATCTTCGTCGGCAAGATCGGCAAACCCGGCCCTGAGCCGGACACCTGCACCGACATCATCGAGACGGCTCAGCGTGCAAGCCCTGCCCAGGTTCAGCCCGTAGCAAGGCATGTTTTCGTAGGTGTCATCCATGGAGTGGAATATGAGGATGGACCGGCATCTGATGGGGAAACCGTTGTCTATTCTGATGACGAGTCTTCAACCGGAGAGACCGAGTCGCTGTATCAGCTGCAGGACGGCCGGATTAGTGGAGGTTCCGATGGCAATAGTATTCCGGACCCCCTCGATCTGCCAAGCTGGGTCGCGGTCTTCATGGCCGGTACACAACCAGCGCAACACTCTTCTACTGCCACTGCAATGCTCTCCGGTTTAGCAAGAGCAACGCCAGCAGGAGCAGGGGGCTCTACGTCGCCTCTGAGTCAGGTTTTGTCTGATTTGTTCGACGCCTTGGCAACATTGCTGGCAGCAGAAGTGGATGTAGCAACCCGAGATCAGCACAATGTGGAGATTGCAAAGGTGAAAGATCAGATAACTCAGGCTAAAATGGACCTGGCAGCAGAGAACGCCAGGATGGCTACAGAACGGGCCGAATTGGAAGCTCAGGCCTACCGGCTTAGGCTGGATCAGAGTGCCTCAGAAGATGTCATGAGGAGGAGATACCGGTCGCACCTCCCGTCGGGCTATGAACCAAGAAATCTCTTCAACACGCCAGGAGCAGGAACCAGTAACCAGCCGGTGGTAAACCGGACGGAGGCACCGGTAACAGGAGCGCTGGTTCAGCCCCCCACGATGAACCCGCCTCGTCAGAATAACATTGTGCCACAGTACGTTCCGATGCCCCCCCGGGCATTACTCCAACCCGTTGGATAACATTGTGGCCGCCGCTTGATGATTGGCAGCCCTCCCAATTGACGGCGAGTCACCAGTGGCGATTGAGACACGACGGGCCAGAGAGCTCCTTCAAACAGCTTTAAACCAGTAGCAGGCCTATTCGCATAGTCGCGAGAGGATTCATTCCACCCCCCGTCCGAGTCGGAGCTACAACAGGCACGTCGAGGATGAACCAGCTGTGTCAAGCAGTGCATGTCACCGTAACTCGTCGCGAGGGCATAACCCGGCAGGTGGTGGTGCTAATGCACAGGATGTGGTGGATCATGGTCGTGCACGTCGGGAAGCCGAGTTAGCATCATAGCATGCGGCTCGTCAGCTTACTCCGATTCGTCCTACCACTTCAGTGGAGCCAGGCATGGTCTTCAGTTCTTTAGGGGTGCCGTGTCTCACCCCCGCTTTGCATAATGTACGACTGCCCAAGGATTTTAAAGGCCCTCGTAAGGTGCCCAATTACACTGCCGATTTACCCCCTGAGTCATGGGTTGAGAGTTATGAGATGGCGATGGAGATGATGGACGTGGATGAAGCGGTGTGTGTTAAGTACTTCACCATGATGTTGGAGGGGAGAGCTCGTACTTGGTTAAAGATCTTACCGGCTAACTCTGTCGGGTCATGGGCTGAGTTAAAACACCAGTTTATCCAGAATTTTAAAGATACTTGTAAGCAGCCTATGTCGATTGTGGACCTGGCCACCTGTGTTCAAGAGGATGGGGAGTCTACAACCCATTGGGTGAAGCGAGTCTCAGCTATTCTGCATTCGTCGGACCGCATCAACGCGGATACAACAGTTCTGATGTTGGAGGGAAATTGCCGGTTTATGCTATTAAAATTGAAGTTAGGGAGGCTCAAACGCCACTGCAATGACATGTCAACTCTTATGGCTGCTTTGGTGAAATATGCCGATTCAGATAGTACCAAAGACCCTGAGTCGGAGGATGAAAAACGGGGAAGGCGAAAAAGAACGGCAATGCCAAGGGGCAGCAGCACAATCCGGCAGGTCATGGGAATAATGGTAAGCGCAAAGAAGATAATAGCCTGGACTTTGTGGCTAACACCAACGCCCAGGATAACGGTCAGCGTCATAAGGGCAAACCGCCTCAGAGGGGTGGAGGGTCAGGCCCCAATCTGGAGCGCCTGTTAAATCAACCTTGTCCAAAGCACGGATCGAAGGAGAAGCCAGCTTCACATCTTTGGAAGGATTATTTCATCATGCGAGAATTCAAAAATTCCAATATGTTTCGGTATGATAATGGCCCGCCCGGCGGTTCAGGAGGCAGTTTTCATGGGCCGGGTTATGGAGGCGGCAGCTCCAGTTCGGGATTGCAAGGCCATCAGACCGGATATGGCAATCAAGGTAATCAGGGCAATCAGGGAGGTTATAACCATCAGGGGAATCAGCAGCAGCAGTCGGGTTATCAGAGCAATCTGAAGAAGTTGAATAGTGGGTAGTATCATGTTTTCACTACTAGCTTGTGTAAGCGTGATCAGAAGCTTCACAAAAGGGCCGTGAACTCTGTTGAACCGACAGTGCCTCAGTATTTGCGCTGGTCTGAACAACCAATTTTATGGAGTCGAGAGGATCACCCACCCCGGGTTGATAATCCGGGTCATCTGGCCTTAGTGGTGGCACCTCAAGTTGGGGGGTATAAGTCCACCAAGGTGCTTATGGATGGGGAAGTAGTATCAATATCCTTTACTATGATACCTTCCGCCGTATGGGATTGACAGATAAGAATCTTAAATCATCAAACACCATTTTCCATGGTGTGGTGCCTGCTAAATCGGCGTATCCAGTGGGCAAGATAGCCCTAGAGGTGGCTTTTGGAGATGATCATGATTCAAGGTCAGAAACGTTGACTTTTGCGGTGGTGATAATCAAGAGTCTGTATCATGCCCTGTTTGGATGACCAGCTTATGCCAAGTTCATGGCGAGGCCGTGTTATGTTTATCTACAACTTAAGATGTCGGGTCATAAGGGGACCATCACAGTACATGGGAGCAGGGAGATCGCTTTAGAATGTGAAGAGGGTGATGCAGCTTATGCAGAGTCGGTTTGTGCCACAAAGGAGCTGAAGTTTTATAAGGACAATGTTGATCTGGCAGACATGACTTCTTTGAAAAAACCAACTACGGAGCATGATCCGGCGTTGAAGTTTAAATCGGCTACAGAAACTAAGATGGTTGATTTTGTTCCTGGCGATTCATCTAAGCAGTTCAGCATTAGTGCTAACCTAGATCCCAAATAGGAAAGCGCGCTCATCGAGTTCATCCGTGAGAACCGGGACATCTTTGCATGGAAGCCTTCTGACATGCCAGGTGTACCGAGGGAACTCGCTGAGAGCACACTTAATATAGATCCTAAGTTTAATCCAGTCAGGCAGTTTCTCTGCCGCTTCAATGAAGAAAGGCGTAAGGCTATTGGTGAGGAGGTAGCCCGGCTGTTGGCCGCAGGGTTTATTGTGGAGGTCTTTCATCCAGAGTGGCTGGCTAATCCGGTGCTGGTTCTTAAGAAAAACAACACATGGCGTATGTGTGTGGACTACACTAACTTGAACAAGGCTTGTCCAGCTGATCCCTTTGCCCTCCCTCGTATTGATCAGATTATTGATGCTACGGCAGGTTGCGGCCGTTTGTGTTTTCTGGATGCTTATTCTGGTTATCATCAGATCAAAATGGCAGTTAAGGACCAGGAGAAGACAGCTTTTATAACTCCCTTTGGAGCCTTCTGCTATGTCTCTATGCCCTTTGGGCTCAAAAGTGCCCAGGCGACTTATCAGCGATGTGTTTAGAATTGTCTTCATAAGCAGATTGGGCGCAATGTTCATGCATATGTGGATGATATTGTGGTGAAGTCCAGGAAGGAGGAAACATTGATAGATGACTTGAGAGAGACTTTTGACAACCTTCGGGTTTATAAGATGATGCTTAATCCGGACAAATGTGTCTTTGGTGTTCCGGCAGGCAAGCTCTTGGGTTTTCTGGTGTCTAACAGGGGCATTGAGGCTAATCCGGAGAAGATCACAGCTATCACCTCTCTGGCTAAACCGGCATGTATCGATGACGTTCCGCGTCTGGCAGGCTGGATTGCGGCTTTGAGACGGTTTATCAGTCGTCTTGGGGAGAAGGCTATCCCTTTATATCAGATGCTAAAGAAAACAGATGACTTTATCTGGAGCGATGCGGCCGATAAAGCGTTTGAGGATTTGAAGAGACAGTTAGCTGAACCGCCAGTCCTTGTGGCTCCGGTCGATAAAGAGCCCTTTTGCTATATGTGGCTGCTAATGCCCGAGCTGTTAGTGTGGCTATTGTTGTGGCGCGCAAGGAGGCTGGAAAGGAGTATCCGGTTCAACGGCCGGTTTATTATATTAGTGAGGTGCTTATCGAATCGAAGCAGAGGTATCCGCATTGGTAGAAGCTGGTGTATGGGGTTTTTATGGCAAGCCGGAAGCTCAAACACTATTTTCAAGGTCATCCTATCACAGTGGTTAGTTCAGCCCCTTTGGGAGATATCATCCAAACAGAGAGGCGACTGGCCGGATTGCCAAGTGGGCTATTGAGCTAGGACCTCACGGGCTCAAATATACACCTCGCACAGTGATCAAATCTCAAGCACGCGTGGACTTCATCAATGATTGGACAGAGTTGCAGGCACTAGAGGAAAAGCCAGACAACACTTATTGGACTATTCACTTTGATGGGTCCAGGCAATTGGAGGGCTCGGGGGCTGGAGTCATATTAACTTCCCCACGAGGTGACAAGTTTTGTTATGTTCTCCGCTTAATGTTCCCCTGTACTAAAAATGCAGCTGAGTATGAGGCCTTACTCCATGGCCTTCGGATGGCTAAAGAGATGAATTTAAGCCGAGTTAAATGCTTCGGTGACTCGGACCTGGTGGCTCAGCAGGTATCTGGCACTTGGGATTCTAAGGATCCACTCATGGCTGCATATCGCCGAGAGGTGGACATAGTGGCTGGTCATTTGAAGGGTTATCAAGTGGACCATATAGACCAGCGAAAGAATGAAGCGGCGGACACTTTAAGTCGTCTAGGCTCTCAGCGTAAACTGGTGCCACTTAATGTCTTTCTCGATGTACTTCATAATCCGTCGGTCAAGCTACCCACAGAGGAGGAGTTGGCTATTCCTGACCCGGAGACGCAGTTGGTAGCGGCTTTGCATGTTATACCGGATTGGACAGTCCCATACCTGGCTTACATGAACCGGGGTGAGTTACCAGATGATGAAACTTTGGCCCGACAAATAATCTGGCGATCCAAGTCAATGACCATTATCAACGGGGAGCTACATCATTACAGCGTCACAGGAGCAATTCAACGTTGTGTGTCTCCTCAAGAGGGTTGTGAGATTTTGTGAGAAATCCACGAAGGAGATTGTGGTCGCCACGCTAGTTCAAAATCCTTGGTGGCTAAGGCTTTTCGTCACGGCTTCTACTGGTTGACGGCTCATGCTGATGCTGAGGATTTAGTAAAAAGGTGTGACGGTTGTCAGAAATTTGCACGCCACGCTCATGTTCCGGCTCAGGAGTTGAGAATGATTCCAATCACTTGGACGTTTGCAACGGGAGGGGGGGCTCAATATGGTTGGACCCTTTAAGAGATCCAATGACAAAAAGACCCACCTGTTGGTAGCGGTTGACAAGTTTACCAAGTGGGTAGAGGCAGATCCAGCCAGTAAGTGTGATGCAGCCACGGCGGTTCAATTCATCAAAAAGGTGATATTCCAGTTTGGTTTTCCACACAGCATCATAACTGATAATGGTACTAATCTGTCCAAAGGTGATATGGAGGAATTTTGTCAACGTGAGCACATCTGGCTTGATGTGGCGTCAGTGGTTCACCCCCAGTGTAATGGTCAAGCAGAGAGGGCAAATCAAGAAATTTTGGGAGGTATTAAACCCCGGCTTATGGTTCCTTTAAAACGGATGCCGGGTTGTTGGGTGGAGGAGTTACCTTCCGTATTATGGAGTATCAACACCACACCAAACAGATCTACGGGTTACATGCCTTTCTTCATGGTTTACGGAGCAGAGGCGGTTCTCCCTAGTGACATCCGTCATGACTCACCCCTTGTGGCGGTTTACATTGAAGCTGAAAATGAGAAGGCACGTCAGGACTCACTGGACCTGTTAGACGAGGAGCGTGATCTCGCAGTGGCGCGGACGGCGATTTATCAACAAGATTTCCGACGTTATCACAGCCGCTGGGTTAAGACCAGAACTTTTCAAGAAGGCGATCTGGTGCTCCGGCTCATCCAGGATTAGACTGATATGCACAAGTTATCCCCACCTTGGGAAGGACCTTTTGTGGTCAGCAAAAACCTGCACAACGGGTCATACTACCTTATCGATGTTCGAGAGCACAAAGACTCACGCAAATCAGAGGAGGAAACCCAGCGGCCATGGAATATAGCTCTCCTTCGGCCTTACTATACTTGAGCCACATGCTCTTCTTATGTACATACTTATGACAATATATATATTATATAATAAACCAGAGCCTCAGCTAAAGTGGGGTCTCCGTTCTTTTTTACATCATGTGTGGTTCCATGGGGGCTTCTACTTACAAAGTGGAGTTCTATTAACCCGGCCTATAAAGCCACACAGATATAAAGGAAATCACTAGGGGGCTTGGTCGTATCTGAACCATAGCTACACCTCTTGATCGACTTAAAGACCAAAAAGGGAGGAAATCACTAGGGGGCTTGGTTGTATTTACACCATAGCTACACCTTTTGATAGGATTAAAGCCAAAAGGAAATTATGTGGAACCAAAGAGAGTCTGTTGCATAAAGCACAACTCAAACATAGGTATCCACTGAGCATAGCTCAAATATTACTTGGGGGCTCCTTGCTTCTCAAAGAACAACGAGCTTGCACCCTTGTAATAGGCTATCAAGCCAGGCTTGGAAGCCAGGTGTATTCACCTAAAACCCCGGGTTATCCTGCCTTTTTAAGTAAGCCACTCCGTCCAGGTAAACCTGGTATGACCCATCGAACGTTTGACAAGTCAATCTCATAGACCCTGAACTTGTCAAAGTTAAAACGATGATTGGTTAAAGATTGAGGTCCATCTTAAAAGGCTTTGAAAAATGGTTTAACTCAGCGGCCTAGCAGCCCATGAAAAGCCTCGATTTAGGGCCTGGCGGCCCATGAAAAGCCTTGCATATTTCTTTTGGATTTGCTGTTTTTAAACATCTTTTGATAAGGGATTTATGAATATTTTCTGATAAACCGGTGTTTGTTACAACCCGGCATGGCTTTCAACGCTCAGTTGTCAGTACATGATCATTTCTAAATCGGCAGCAAGTTGCTCCGGTCTGGTTTTGGCTAGAGGTCACCAGCATTATATAAACAAACCGGTGGTTATCATACCCTGGTATGGTTTTTATATGAACCGGCAAGAGGGAAAGGAGTCATCAATACTCCAGATTGGTGTTTTCACCTTTACTATACCAACAGTTGGTTAGCCAATGAGATATATCACAGGTATCTTCTATTTTATATCTGGTTATTACAATCTTGGTTCTCTATCCAAGTTATGTATATATTTTTTGGGTATCATGACCCGTCCAATGGTAAACCACTAGGACACTTTCAAGTTTTTATATGCAGGAACAAAAGCCATAATGGAATATGCATATAATAGCTCTCAAAGGCATGGCAAGTTCTCAGTAAGAAGCAAAACAAACATGCTTGATGGCATGACAGATAAAGTGTTCACGCTATCCTATTACAAGGCGCTTTAAACAACCCAAATTGAATAATTGTTTTAATAGGAGTGGCAGACTACAACTGATAAACCGGCCTCCGGTTTATAATTCCTCATCTGTACGGCTTGAAGGTTGAGGGTCATCTTGAGCGGTCGCATTCTCCTCATCTCTACCCAGTCGCTAGAAATCAATCATTGACAAATCGATTCCAGTTAAGGCTTGAAAAACGGCTTCTTCATGAATAAGGCAGGAAGGGTCAATGTCAGGAGCGTAAGGATGCTTACGGATTGGCGGAACAAGATCTTCTACATTATGAATCAGCGCGGGCTGTCTTTTCCCCTCAACATCGTAAACCGGTTGAAAATGAGATAGATCTGTGTCATCCGCCAATTTTCTTGCTATAGGCCGCATCTCCTTTGCCAGCCTTCGGAGATCGTCATTATTGAAATCTGAACCGTCTTCCTTCACACCCGGATAGCCTTTGATGATATCTGCCGGTTCCAGATCTGGAATCCATGCCTTGGCCCGGATTGGCGCAGTCAATGCACCTGACCTTGCGGCTAATCTCTTCAGTTCATCCAACCGGGCAGGCAGCATGGCCAGCTTTTCGATGGTTTCTTTTATCAGCGTTGGAGGAGGCTTGTTATAAGTTGTCGTGCAAATCACTCACTGGGATCCAGAGTATAGCTGTTCTATTAAATTATAGGCCGCTTTAAGCTTCATCCGCATGTCGGAGCCCAGATGAGTAATGCGGGTCCCTGTCATGGTAAAACATCAGTAAACCTTTCATTGATAAGATATTATGAATTAGAAAAACTTCACGAGAGGGTACTCACCAAACACAACAGAAGTCATAACATTAATTTGCCACTTTAAGCCGGTCAGTTCTTCAACCACCGGCTTCAGGGCCGCTTCTGCATTTTCGGCCTTCTTTGTTAAACCGGCCTTCTCTGTCTCCCAATCGGCACGTTCTTTATTAAAAGTTTCCTTCAGCCTCTCCATGGCTGCTAAAGCATTAGTCAATTCTTCCTTGGCTTTGGAAGCTTCTGTTTGCTGAGATTTGATGTTTTCCTGAAGATCAGCGGTTTGGAGTCCTTTTTCTAAGTTCAGCCTGTACAGGAATGACATATCATCAAGTGGGATGTATATATTTGAAGTACCAAGCACATAACAAGTTATGCACTTTGTACTTGGGGGCTAATGCCAATTTGCTCTGTTATCAGAAATTTTTGCAAGTCCCAAGTACAATACAAGCATTATCCTTAACACTTGGGGGCTAATGTATATCTGTTCAAAGTTAAAACATTGATTCAAGCCCTGGTTCCCCTTGGGAAGATAAACCGGCCCTTGGGGACTACACAGATGAAAAACTACAGGAATACAACGATAAAGTACCGGTTTATTTCAAAGGATCACCTGACATATGGAGGATAAGTATGCAAGGGTTGAGATATTACAAAGTCCCAATTTATGATTGCTAACATAAACTGACCCTTGGGGGCTACTGGAGTTGATATTTGCAAATGGACTTAAGAAAGAAAAAGTTATGTCATTACCTCATAGCGCTCCTTCATTAGATTCACCAAACCGGCTTCATAATCATGGTTTGTGTGCAGACGGTTCAGAAATCCAGAGTGGAGTTCTTCAGCACTCAAGTGGGCCTAGCTTGATAGATCGGTGCTCCACTTGCCTTTTTCCATGGCAGCGCGTTCTTCTTTGGCACTATGTTTCGCCAATACGACAGGGTTGCCAGGAGAAGTATAACCAACACCAGTGATGACAACATCATCTGCCTTGTTACTAATAGTTTGTGTTGGAGTTGTGGGAATATCAGTAGCCTTCGCTGGACTAGGTGGACCATCGTCATTATGGACTGGGCTCGTCGGTTTGTCGGCAAGATCTGCTATTTCAACTTCTGTTTGCTCGTTCAAATCATGATCCGGAGGGGGTGGTTCATGAACAACAGTGTCTACATGGGGACCTTCCGGTTCAGTGGTTTGCTCCAGTTCAATAACCACATGGTCTTCAGGCGGGTTATTCACCCGAGCCTTCTTACTGGGTCTGGCTTTGGCTCTAAACATACAAGATGCAAAGGTTACCATAGCATATAAAGTGTAAAACATCAAAAGATGTGGTTGAAGTACTTACCCAGCTACGGTTTTGAGAGGAGGGAGTTGGGTCGCTGTTGACTCGCCAGAGGATGAAGGAGGTGTCACCTGATAATTCGAATCGAACGGATTAAGAGGTTGTCAGAAATAGCCTGCCTTGGGATAAGAAGTGTCAGAAGTAGGTGAGACCTCAGATCGGCGTTTTTGAACCGGGGTGTCTGGTAAACCGGTCGAAGTATCTTTTTGGCCGCTGTGCCGGGTTGTGCGGCGAGCCTCGTGCTATTGCTTCTTCAAAATAAATGTTGGATCCAAGTGAGCAAGAGGGTGAGAAAAGCTTACTTTCTGGACTGCTTGATGGATTTTTTGTGTTGGCAGAGGATCTGAACCGGAGGAAAGGATAATTACCTCTGCATCGTCAGCTTGGCTGCCCTCAACGTCCTCGTGATAAGTATCATTGCCAATGAGATGCATGAAAAGTGAACCAAGTGAATCAGGTTCAACCTCTGCTTCCGGTTCATCCGGGTCGTCATCAACCTCGAAACCAATGGGTTCAGGTGCTTTTCTCTTTGTGGTTTTCTTGACGGCTTTCATCTTAGGACGAGAAGGCTTCGCTGCTTTTTATTGAGGTTTCTTTTTCCAGAAAGGATTGTCACCCTATTTAAACATGAGCAGAGAGTATTCAAAGATTGCACAGTTCAAAAATATCAGGTGTAAAGCGGAAGCACAAACAATACTTACAGCGGGCGGTTTGTTTTGTGTATAAAAGGGGCTTAACCCGGTCTTAATGCAGACAACTTCTGATTCATTCAATATTTTCTTAACAGATTCAGTGACTTCTTCATATGTTAGCTGAATATTGATATGGCGTTGGGAGTCTTCTATGTCACCAGTATACTCACACATTAAACCGGAGCGGCGACTTAACGGAAAAATGCTCCCGGAAATCCAACAATGGACGAAGTCCACGCCTGTTAAACCGTTGGCCAAGAAGGCTCTCAGCTTGCCGATTTGAGGTGCGTACGAGGCCCGTTCCTGGGCACTTAGTCGTTGCGGAAGTGGATGATTATTAGCGAGCCGGTGTGCATGATAACCCGACAGAGGGTTCTCATCTTTGGGAGAGGTGTCTCTGCAATAGAACCAAGTTTGGTTCCACTCCTTTGGGTGACTATGGAGTTTGGCATGAGGAAACTCAACTTCTTTCCTTTTCTGAATGGAGACGCCGCCAAGTTCAGTATTGGGACCGTCTACGAATTCAGTGCGCCGGTTTAGATGGAAGAAATTCCGGAACAGCTCGACAGTTGGTTCTTCTTGTAGATACACTTCACAAAAAACTTGAAAGTTGCATATATTGGATACCGAGTTGGGTCCAATATCTTGAGGGTGGAGTTGAAAGCTGGCAAGTACATCCCGGAAAAACTTCGATCCGAGCGATTTAAAGCGACGGCCTATGTGATCAACAAAGACCACTACTTCACCCTGTTTAGGGGTGGGAGGATTTTCCGGCCCAGGAACTCGCCACCGGATCTCATTCTTCTTCGGTAAGGTGCCAACCTTGACCATTGCGTTGAGTTGCTCCTTAGTAACCCGGGAGGGGACCCAGTTGCAGGAATAAAACTGCTTGGCCATTGCAAGTGAAAAGCTGGGAAGAAAATAATGCCGGTTTATGATTCATTAATAGTAATGCATAAGGTACAACAAGGAAAAGGAATCCAAGTATGTGCAAATTGGTAAACTGACGACAGGGTATTTATGAATGATAAGGAATGAACAGAGGCAGAGGTATATACATATTGTTAAACCGGAGTATAAATAAATTGGCGGTTTAAAAGGGGACTAATGGTACCTGCCAGATTATCATACTTCAAAAAGTTAAATCGCCTATATTGGTGTAAAGGGTACAGATCTAAAAATACCTAAGTGAGGGAAACATGTTTCACAGGATTGCATTGAAATTTTGGATCTACCGTAAGTCAGGAAAAGGAAAAATATTGAGACTTAAAATTTTGGTTCCGAAGCAGTTCACAAAAGGTCCAGATCAAGTTACTATGTATTTAAGGTTTGGATCAAATGGCTGAGATAAGGAGTTCCATAGCTACTATGCGGAACACATCAAGATCAAGCTCTGCTATCTATGGGTTGACGAAGAACACGAGGAGAGCGACATGAACCCGCATGAACCCTAACGGATCTACAGAGGAAAGAGGAGAGGCTTACAACAGCGGTTGAGGTAGCGGAGATGCGCCGCGTCTTTCTGATGCAACCAGGTCGAGACAACAGCCAACGGAGATGCAGAGGCGAAGCTCGACGACGGGGCGGCGCTCGGGTGCAGGGGCGTCGCGAGGAGGAATAAGAAGCGAGGAGACTAAGGGGGAAAAGGAAGATAACCCTTGGTTCTATTTATAAGGTAAATGGAGAGGTGACAGACACGAGAATCAAGGAGCCCAAAAATTGGATGGATAACGGAGTGGTCGCCTCAATTGTCGGAGGCTCATTAACTGGAGGTGAGATGTATAATTCTTATACAACAAGTGATGTCATGGAGATTTATCATGATCCTGGAGGATGACATCACGGCGGTTTATAAGATCCATGCGAAGGTGTCAGGGCAAGAATTTTTCTAAGCGTTGAAGATTGGCATGAACAAGTTCAAATCAATCTGGGGCCTAATGTTGGGGATATTACTACTGTATGTAAACCGGCCAGGAGTAGCCGGGTTAACTCTATGAAGATTAGAAGCCCATGAAGACGTAAGGATGGTGGCGCTTTACGAAGGACCAAGGCCCAAGGGTGGGTTAAGGCCTATGGATATAAACCAACTTTTTCATGTAACTTGTATTGTAAGATAGGAAGGATAGAGACCGAGCCAGACACGTTTATGATCTGGCCCCGGGACTCTGTAAAACAGCGGGCGTCAACTTGTGTATATGTGACGCCCCCGATTTGACCGTACACTAATCATACACGCAAATGTGTACGATCAAGATCAAGGACTCACGGGAAGATATCACAACACAACTCTAGACACAAATTAAAATAATACAAGCTTTATATTACAAGCCAGGGGCCTCGAGGGCTCGAATAACATAAGCTCGAAAACACAAGAGTCAGCGGAAGCAACAATATCTAAGCACAGACATGAGTTAAACAAGATTGCCTTAAGAAGGCTAGCACAAAAGCAGCAACGATCGAAAAGGCAAGGCCTCCTGCCTGGGAGCCTCCTAACTACTCCAAATCGTCAGCGGTCGTCACATAGTAGTAGGCATCCTCCGGGTAGTAGTAGTCATCAGTGGCATCGTCTGGCTCCTGGGATCCGTCATCTGGTCGCAACAATCGGGTATGGGGAAAAAAGAAGTAGCAAAGCAACCGTGAGTACTCATCCAAAGTACTCGCAAGACTTACATCAGATCTAAACTAAATATGCATCTGTATCAAGGAATGGGTTGTATCTGTGGACTAAACTGCAGAATGCCAGAAGAGAAGGGGGAAAGCCTAGCCTATCGAAGACTAGCATCTTCTGGAAACCACCATCTTGCAGCAACAGTAGGGAGTAGAGTAACATAAGGTAAAGTAGCAGTAGAATTATCAACCTCGGCCAGAGATCCTTTCTCGACTCCCTACGAGAAAGCAATCCCAGAGCCATACTATCCATTTCTCATCACCAACCATTTCTCATCACAATCCATTTCTCATCACAAGTATCCAGTTCTAGTTGTATCGATCGGGATACAACTCCAAGTGTCCGCTACCGTAGGACAGGCTATCGATAGATGTTTTCTTCCCTGCAGGGGTGCACCAACTTACCCACCACGCTTGATTAACTCCGGCCGGACACACTTTCCTGGGTCATGCCCGGCCTCGGCCAAACAATACGCCGCAACCCGACCTAGGCTTAATAGAGAGGCCAGCACGCCTGACTAAACCTATGCCCCCAGGGGTCATGGGCCATCTCCCCGGGAACTCCTACACGTTGCGAACGCGGCCGATGAGCAGACCTAGCTACCTCCTTCAAAAAGGTAGGTGCTTTCCAGTCCAACCCGGCGCGCGCCGCTTAGTCGCTGACGTCTATTAAGCTTCGGCTGATGTATATGATGCAGAACGCCCATACTATGCCCACATGATGGTTAGTGCTATCAGGCCAGAGGCCCCTCGGATCAAATATCCAAATCATAGTGGATTAGGAACGCGCGGTAACGAGCAGAGACTCACGATCGATGTGACCCCGTCGCCCCGTCTCGAGTACTTGCGGCAAGGGCTAAGAATGCCCGACCACGCCTCGTAAGTATCTCGCGGGCACCTCCCAGGCCAACCCGACTCCACATCACTCGCAATTAAGCTCGCGCGGGTACCCCTCAGGGTCGACCCGTCTTTAGTAACATGGCTCAGTGTAAAGTCATAGTAACCATAGTAACTGTGTGTCTAACACCAAGGGGAAAACCCGAGGAATCACCCCCGGTGAATCCCACTCGATGTTATCATCAAGGTGAACGTAAGAGGATCCACCCTCGAGGTTCACACTTGAGGGGTTGCACGACAGAGCGGTAACAGAAGTGGTTAAGGAGGAAATCACCCTCGATGACCTCGATCGTATAGCTACACTACAGAGATCTCATCAGGAGTGATGTATGAGGTTCACCCTCGGCACTCGATTGTAACTTTGTAGTGTCGTACAACTAGGGGGGTGATGTGCGGTGTCGGGGCCTGGACGTCAATCACATTGATCGAGTCATCGAACATAAAGAGAGGCAACTGGGATAAGGTGGGGGGTCACTTATGGATCACTAACCAACCTATACTAAGCAGTTTAGGATAAGCAGGTAAGGTATGAAAGCAGGTAACAACAACAGGCTATGCATCAGAGTAGGATCATACAGAAAGCAGTAGCAGTTCTCATGCAAGCATGAGAGGGAAAGAAATGAGCGATATCGGAATGCTCAAGGGGGTTTGCTTGCCTGGTTGCTCTGGCAAGGAGGGGGGTCGTCGTCGACGTAGTTGATCACAGGGGCATCAGCAGTGGTCTCAAGGTCTACCAGGGAAGAAGAGGGGGAAGAAACAATAAATACACACAAACATAAGCATAACAAGACAATAAGCGGTGCTAGAGGTGTTCTAACGTAGCACTAGGCGACACCGGCGAAGGAGGATAACATCCGGAAAAGTTTTCCCAGTTCTGGACGTCTGTCAGACAGATGAACCGGAGGGGAAAAGTTCAACGTTTGCTATGCTAGGGACGTGTGATATATGAACGGAGGGCGTATTCGGATTCGTCTCGTCGTTCTAAGGAACTTTCATATAGAAAACATTTTCATCCGAGTTACGGATTATTTTCTATGATTTTTCAAAGATTTAAAAGATTTACTAAAATTATTATTAATTCAAAAATAAATGCTAAAATGCTAGACGCACCCAGCTCTGCGTACACAGAACTGTACCAGAGACTGACAGGTGGGTCAGGGGGTCCCAGTTGACCAGTCAACATTTGACTTGTCAACAGGGGTGGGGCCCTCCTGTCATTGACCGTTTGCACTAAAAACAGGTTTGATTAACTAACTAGGTAATTAGGTAAAATAAGCAGGTTAATTAGATTAATTTAATTAATTCTGAATAAACTTAATTAAACCAATTTAATTAAGTTAATTAATTTAATAAATATATATATTTTTTAACATTTTTTACAGGGGTGGGCCCTAGTTGACAGGGGCACCTCACCCTCAAGACACACACACGCACGCAACCCACACACACACGCACGTCGTATAGTGGTGTCGGCCATGGCCGTGGCCAGGGCCGGTGGCGGCCGGCGGCGCCGGAGGGGGGGCGGCGCGGGCCGGGCGTGCGAGGCCGGTGGTGAGCGGGCAAGGCCTAGCGGGTGCGTCCGCGCGTGGGGGGGTGCTGCGGCGGCAGCAGTGGCCGAGGCCACGAGAAGTAACGGCGGCGCAGAAACGCACGGGTGCGGGGCACGCGGGAGGGGAGGCAGGAGCGGCGGGGCGCGGTTCGCGGCTAGGGCCTCCAGCAGCAACCGCACAGCGACGGCAGGCACAGGGGCGCGGCCAAGGGCGGCTGGGCGCACTGGCGTGCGGCAGTGGCAGGCGCGAGCAGGGGACAGTGGCTCGCGGCCGGACGCGGCGAGGGGACGCGGCCTGGCAGAGGCCCGACGCAGGGAGGCGGGCAAGCAGCATGCACCAGTAAGCAACAACGGTAGATACAAAGGAGCTCGGGCTCTGGCCATGGCAACTACAGACGAGCACAAGAGCGGCGACAGACGACATAGATCCAAGGGGCAAAGCGAGGGAATCGGCAGAGAGGCTCACCACGGTGCTTGTGAACGAGGTTGGGAGGTCAGGGGCGGCCCCGAGTAGCGGCAACCGGCGATGGACGTCGGCGCCCGTGGGAGAAGATGAGGACGATGGTGAGGCTGTGGGGCGTCTGGCACGGGTTCTTCGGCGTAGTGGAAGGAGACGACCGCAAGGAAGCTCCTGGGCATGCTAGCCGGTGACGGGGAGGCCGGTGGCCGCGGGATCGACAAGGTCCATGGCGACCACGATGCGTTTGTCCGTGGGAGAGAGGAAAGAGGCGCGAGGAGGAGGGGGGAAGCTAGGCTTTCGGTCGAGTGGGCTCGGGGCTCTCTCTCAAACAGCCAGGGGAGCAGGGGATGGCCGGCACGTCACCTAGGGGGCGCGGCCATGGTGGGATGGCCGCCACGATTCCCTTCTGCTCCTGTAGCGAGGAGGGAGATGAGTGGGGCGTAGGTTGGGCCTCCCAATAGACCTAGGGCCCAAGTATTCATTAGGTAGGCTTTTTGTTCTTTCATTTCTTTGTCAAATAAATAGCTACTGTTTGCATTTATTTGAGTGAGCAAACAATCCTTGTTATAGGTGAAATTTCACACATAAATATATGTCATTACTCTAGAGGGGCCCACAAAGTTTCAAGTCAATTTGAAATTCATAAACATTTATTTGTTTTGAAAAGGCCAAAATATTTGTTGTAGGACCACTCATTAATTCACTAGGAATTTATTAGTGAGCCAAAAGAAGTTGGTTCCAACATGAAAACGAACAGGGGAATTTATAGAATTATTCGAACATTTTAGTTTTGATATTTGAAAACTTTTGAGTTTGACTTGATTTTAAATTTTGAATTCGAACGGGGATGAATCATCGCGAGGTTAACAAAAGTAATCGCGGTGACATGGCATCACTAACAGGGAATTACTGTAGATTAATTATCCGGGCGTTACAAATCTCCTCCACTACAAGAAATCTCGTCCCGAGATTTAAGAGGGGAGGCAAGGGGGAAGGGATTTGGTTGCGAAATTCTAACGAGTCTTCTCTGTCTTAGTTTCTCTTCTCGAAGAGATTGATCCATTACATTGACGTCTTCATTTCTATGCTTCAGGTCATCATAATGAAGTCAGCATCCTTTCTTCGGGAACTCCATCGTACTTACGAAAGAATAAAGGGTGGGCATTCCGGGAGAACAGACCTCTGCATAGTCGACTATCTGGTTGATAAAATTGAGGAAGGTGGCGGAAGTAACTCTTGAATTTAATCTTAAGAAAATATCGAGAGCAAAGTGAGGAGGTATCATGGGAAGTTTCAAGCGGGTAGGCAATCGTTCGATGCCTGAAACAGGGCGTGAAAAGGGGTTCAAAGAAATGGGAATAAGTATTGTGTCTAATACCAGAATGGATCTTCTCTCGGAAGGTGGTCGTGAATTATATACGAGGCCACGCGCGGGGAACAACCTTGGGAACACGGGGTGTATAGGAGAGTCAGATTTCGATCCTGTGGAACTGTGGGTTATGGACCCACCATGTGGTTTAAAAGTAGGAAGGGCGGAGATGTCATGCGTGATCATGCAAACAAGGCATGTCAGAGGGTAGACTGTCAGGTATGTTGCCAACAACGTTGGTACCAAGGGCAAGGGACTAAGAGAACTATTCACCTGCTCGTTGAACGAGGCGGACCAATAGGCAAAGTTCTCGTCCATCGGTGGCTACCGAAAAGTCGTCCACACTAGTAACAGGGTCTTACTGACAGAGTGATACACCGAGGTGCTTACTTAAGCAGGGATTTATCTCTGCTTAGACAAGTTAGATTACAAGAAAGGTGAAACAAAACAATGGAAGGAAAATGTGTTTACACACCAGAATTGGGAGTATATCCTTCCCAAGGGGAAGCGGAGCGGGATAAACATGATATGACAGCAAGTTCAAAAGCATTTAGTTAAAGGGGGCGAGGTAAGAATCATGATATTACCCATACCACGGTCTTTGGATAATAGATCAAAAAACATTCAGCATTGCGCTTCCAATGTTCTTGTTGATGAACGAAGTACTACAGTCGTGCTTCGAGATAGCATTGGCATGGCCATCAGGTAAAGGTCGGGCCTTGGGAATACGAAGGATCCATCAAGAATTTCTAGGACACCTCATGCAATTTTATCAGGAAAAAGATGAGGATGTCGCCGATGGGTTCAGCAGCAATCCTTCGACAGGTCAAAAGGATGTAACGCAAAAATGATATGAACAAAATTGTGTTGGGGGGAAGGCAAGAATGTTGTCGAGCCCAATCATCTAGGGGCACGGATGGTATTCCTCATCATGAATTCGATCGATATCCTGGAGGAGCATCAGAATGTTGATGATGATCACGACACATTTGTCGAGAGATTTCATGAAGATGTAATCGATCGGCGATGACATCAAGTCAAAGGAATGATTAAGCAAATGGTTATTGGAACCATGGGTACAATACAAACTCGAAATCAAGCTTGTTGTTCAAGGCAAAATGATATGACGAGGAAGATCAACGTAAGCTTAGCTCATTGTTGGAAGTTGTGCTCCGGGAAGAAGGACCAGGTAGCATAGTTAAAGTTTAGCACGACAGGGATATAGCCGATCAGGCTAGGAATGACTGGAAGGATTATTAAACTCGTAAGCAACGAAAATTACTTAGAGTTATCGAATCGGAGTGCGGAATCGATACACTTACCGGTGTTCTCGAGTGACCAACCACTCAGAACCCGGGGATATTGGAATTGGTGATCAATAGTAGTTCGATGAAGAACTCATAAGAAGTTATGTAGTTCCTGTGATATTCCCAAGATACCAAGGGGTAACACTCGAGGGTAAATCAGAATAGAGGTTGGACAGATGAATTGATCTGCATAAGACAAGTAGTTTAACTTGTTCGGGAAATGGAATCAAGGAGAAAATATGGTCGGAACCACGATTGCAAAGAATCAATTTATAGATGCAAGATGAGCTAATACCAAGGGAACATTTGATTATAAGAGAAGCTTCCATGATAAGATCTACATCGTGTCTATGGGCATGAACACAAAGTTCAAGGTCGACTCCCACTTCTTCAATGCCTAACCTTCCATTCACTTCTTGTTTTTGATGAAGTCATAGTGTTGAAATTATATCTGGCAAAACACCAAAAGAGTAAGACTCGTTAAAACTCTCGGGTTCAAACGGATTATGGGAGGCATAGGTTCAACCCATAGGGGCATCTTAGGAACCTATTCCACAAACTTCAGAAGTAAACAACACCAGCTCGAAAGCAGAGCATGGTTGACAAAAGGAGAGGATACAATTACCAAAGACATTATGTATTTGGGAAAGAACTTCACGAGGTTCTTTGAATATGAAGGACACTATCAAATGTTAATCCAATAATGGATCCGATGATCCACAATGAAGCTGATGTGAGTCGATATTCAATCAGAAGAAGAAATAATGCAGAGGCATCGAATTTTGGAAATAGCTGATAATTCCAAAGCTTAAATGCAAAGGAATTATGATTTCCAATTCGGGGGATCTAATTAATTAATCTCTGATCAAGGATGGATAAGTAGAATTGACCTAGGGGCACAATCGATGACAAATAGATTGGTCGAGAACCAGCTCATGTTCAAAATGACGTCTGAGTCAGAAAGATAATTTAGAAGGATCAACTGATGATTGTGTGCTTTCACACACATGTTGAATCTATAGGAACAGAATGACAATCACAAGGAATTTTAAAGAATATTGCTAGACATATGGAATTAATCCTACTGCAAGCAGGCAAGAATTTCAAGAGCAATAGGCTGCTGAAGATTTTCGGAAGATTGAATAGCATTTTGAAGACATTTGTGAAACACATGAACAACTGGGGATGAACGAATCCCCGGTAAGTGTGAGAAATTATTCGTAGGGTTATTCAGGCAGAAAAGAGCTGCAAGGCAGTCGGAAAAAGGATTCTCGAAAGTCGGAGAATACTTTCGGGTATCTTGTAATAACAAGAACAACTAGGGATGGAAGTATGAATGGCGAGGTACGCAGTTATCCATAAGGATTCAACGGTGTTAAGGGACTGCAAAAGAAATGAACACAAGTTCTCGAGAGTAGATCGGGTAGTATCTTCGAAGCCTTCTTGTGAAGCAGGCAATCATCCGGAATGAAGGGGCTCTCCGGGGAAAGTCGTTACGAGAATCCTAATGTAGTTAGTAAATTCATTTAACCCGAATAGAAGAGAGAACAGAGTCCCAGAGTATAGACGAGGAGTAAAAGATCCTAATACCACCCAATGGCGACGTGGGCCCGTAAGCCACACAGCCATGTTAGTAAACCAGTTTTTCAAAGACTAGACTCAACTTCGTCCAAGGAGTTGGAAAGGGGGGTTCCTACAGGCAGTCGGCTCTGATACCAACTTGTGATGCCCCCGATTTGACCGTACACTAATCATACATGCAAATGTGTATGATCAAGATCAAGGACTCACGGGAAGATATCACAACACAACTCTAGACACAAATTAAAATAATACAAGCTTTATATTACAAGCCAGGGGCCTCGAGGGCTCGAATACATAAGCTCGAAAACAGAAGAGTCAGCGGAAGCAACAATATCTGAGCACAGACATGAGTTAAACAAGATTGCCTTAAGAAGGCTAGCACAAAAGCAGCAACGATCGAAAAGGCAAGGCCTCCTGCCTGGGAGCCTCCTAACTACTCCAAATTGTCAGCGGTCGTCACATAGTAGTAGGCATCCTCCGGGTTGTAGTAGTCATCAGTGGTCATGGGCCATCTCCCCGGGAACTCCTGCACGTTGCGAACGCGGCCGGTGAGCAGACCTAGCTACCTCCTTCAACAAGGTAGGGGCTTTCCAGTCCAACCCGGCGCGCGCCGCTCAATCACTGACGTCTATTAAGCTTCGGTTGATGTATACGACACAGAACGCCCATACTATGCCCACGTGATGGTTAGTGCTATCAGGCCAGAGGCCCCTCGGATCAAATATCCAAATCGTAGTGGACTAAGAACGCGCGGTAACGAGCAGAGACTCACGATCGATGTGACCCCATCGTCCCGTCTCGAGTACTTGCGGCAAGGGCTAAGAATGCCCGGCCACGCCTCGTAAGTATCTCGCGGGCACCTCCCAGGTCAACCTGACTCCACATCACTCGCAATTAAGCTCGCGCGGGTACCCCTCAGGGTTGACCCGTCTTTAGTAACATGGCTCACTGTAAAGTCATAGTAACCATAGTAACTGTGTGTCTAACACCAAGGGGAAAACCCGAGGAATCACCCCCGGTGAATCCCACTCGATGTTGTCATCAAGGTGAACGTAAGAGGATCCACCCTCGAGGTTCACACTTGAGGGGTTGCACGACAGAGCGGTAACGGAAGTGGTTAAGGGGGAAATCACCCTCAATGACCTCGACCGTATAGCTACACTACAGAGATCTCATCAGGAGTGATGTATGAGGTTCACCCTCGGCACTCGATTGTAACTCTGTAGTGTCGTACAACTAGGGGGGGCGATGTGCGGTGTCGGGGCCTGGACGTCGATCACGTTGATCGAGTCATCGAACATAAAGTGAGGCAACTGGGACAAGGTGGGGGGTCACTGATGGATCACTAACCAACCTATACTAAGCAGTTTAGGATAAGCAGATAAGGTATGAAAGCAGGTAACAACAACAGGCAATGCATCAGAGTAGGATCATACAGAAAGCAGTAGCAGTTCTAATGCAAGCATGAGAGGGAAAGAAATGAGGGATATCGGAATGCTCAAGGGGGCTTTCTTGCCTGGTTGCTCTGGCAATGAGGGGGGTCATCGTCAACGTAGTCGATCACAGGGGCATCAGCAGCGGTCTCAAGGTCTACCGGAGAAGAAGAGGGGGAAGAAACAGTAAATACACACAAACATAAGCATAACAAGATAATAAGCGGTGCTAGAGGTGTTCTTACGCAGCACTAGGCAACCCACAGACACACGCACATCGTACAGTGGCGTCGACCATGGCCATGACCAGGGCCGGTGGCGGCGGGTGCGGCACCGGCGGAGGGCGGTGCCGGAGGGGGGGGGGGCGCCGGCGCGGGCCGGGCATGCGAGGCCGGTGGTCAGCGGGCGAGGCCTAGCGGGTGCGTCCGCGCGTGGGGGGGTGCTGCGGCGGCAGCAGTGGCCGAGGCCGCGGGAAGTAGCGGCGATGCAGCAACGCATGGGTGCGGGGCACGCGCGAGGGGAGGCATGAGCGGCGGGGCGCGGTTCGCGGCTAGGGCCTCCAGCAGCAACCGCACAGCGACGGCAGGCACAGGGGCGCGGCCAAGGGAGGCTGGGCGCACCAGCGTGCGGCAGTGGCAGGCGCGAGCAGGGGACAGTGGCTCGCGGCCGGACGCGGCGAGGGGACGCGGCCTGACAGAGGCCCGACGCAGGGATGCGGGCAAGCAGCATGCACCAGTAAGCAACAACGGCAGATACAGAGGAGCTCGGGCTCTGGCCATGGCAACTACAGACGAGCACGAGAGCGGCGACAAACGACATAGATCCAAGGGGCAAAGCGAGGGAATCGGCAGAGAGGCTCACCACGGTGCTTGTGAACGAGGTTGGGAGGTCAGGGGCGGCCCCGAGTAGAGGCAACCGGTGATGGACGTCGGCGCCCGTGGGAGAAGATGAGGACGATGGTGAGGCTGTGGGGCGTCTGGCACGGGTTCTTCGGCGTAGTGGAAGGAGACGACCGCAAGGAAGCTCCTGGGCATGCTAGCCGGTGACGGGGAGGCCGGTGGCCGCGGGATCGACAAGGTCCATGGGGACCACGATGCGTTTGTTCGTGGGAGAGAGGAAAGAGGCGCGAGGAGGAGGGGGAAGCTAGGGTTTCGGTCGAGTGGGCTCGGGGGCTCTCTCTTAAACAGCCAGGGGAGCAGGGGATGGCCGGCACGTCACCTAGGGGGCGCGGCCATGGTGGGATGGCCACCACGATCCCCTTCTGCTCCTGTAGCGAGGAGGGAGATGAGTGGGGTGTGGGTTGGGCCTCCCAGTAGACCTAGAGCCCAAGTATACATTAGGTAGGCTTTTTGTTCTTTCATTTTTTTGTCAAATAAATAGCTACTATTTGCAATTATTTGAGTGAGCAAACAATCCTTGTTATAGGTGAAACTTCACACATAAATATATGTCATTACTCTAGAGGGTCCTGCAAAGTTTCAAGTCAATTTGAAATTCATAAAGATTTATTTATTTTGAAAAGGCCAAAATATTTGTTGTAGGACCACTCATTAATTTACTAGGAATTTGTTGGTGAGCCAAAAGAAGTTGGTTCCAACATGACAACGATCAGGGGAATTTATAGAATTATTCGAACATTTTAGTTTTGATATTTGAAAACTTTTGAGTTTGACTTGATTTTAAATTTTGAATTCGAACGGGGATGAATCATCGCGAGGTTAACAATAGTAATCGCGGTGATGTGGCATCACTAACAGGGAATTACTGTAGATTAATTATCCGGGCGTTACAGTATATAAAGGGACGACCCGACAACGGTTTAGGAACAACACACAACAACTCGAGAGCCAGGCAAAGCAGATTTGCTCCCTGGTCATCGAAACCCTAGCAATACCAACACAACTAGACGTAGGCCTTTACCTTCATCGACGGGGCCGAACTAGTATAAAACTCTCCTGTCCCTTGTCCGGTTTAACCCCTTTAAGCTAACCCGTAGCGATGGCTCCACGACTAAGTCCTTTCACAAGGACATCTGCCGTGACAAAACCAAGACACATATAGTAATCAACTACAAGATGTAATCAACACTACTAGTCACCCACAAGCACCAATCTATAGTTCCAGTAACAAGATTGAACACAACAGATGAACTAGGGTTTGAGAGGAGATGGTGTTGTTGAAGATGTTGATGGAGATTGTCCTCCCCAAAATGGGAGAGTTGGTGGTGATGATGATGATGATGATGATTTCCCCCTTCGGGAGGGAAGTTCCCCCGGCGGGATCGCTCCGCCTAAGGGCAAAAGTGCTCCTGCCCAAGTTCCACCTCGAGACGGTAGCGCTCCATACCGAAAGCCTTCGACTTATTTTTTCTAGGTAAAAATTACATGTACCAAAAGATGGGCACTGGAGGTGGGCCGAGGAGGTCACAACCCACCAGGGCGCGCCTGGGGGCCTGGCGCGCCCAGGTGGATTATGCCCACCTGGTGGCCCCCCTCTGGTGGTTATTGGCTCCAGTATTTCTTAAATATTCCATAAAAAATGCCCGTGAAGTTTCATCTTATTTGGAGTTGTGCAGAATAGGTAGCCTGGCATAGCTTTTTCAGGTCCAGATTTCTAGCTGTCGGAATTCTCCCTGTTGGAGTGTTTCTTGCAAATTATGAGAGAAAAGGCATTAGAATTACTCTAAAAAGCATTATTATGGATAAAACATTATAAATAATAGTAAGAAAACATGATGCAAAATGGACGTATCAGGCATCCCCAAGTTTAGGCTCTTTTCACTCCTTATTCCTTCATCCATCGTGATCTCACCCAAAACTTGAAAACTTCAATCACACAAAACTCAACAAAACCTTCATGAGATCCGTTAGTATAAGAAAGCACATCACTACTCTAAGTTTTGTTGCAAACCCATTCATATTTTATTTTTACATTATATCTAATGTATTCCAACTTTACCATGACTTATACCCCCCGATACAATCCATGGATTCATCAAAATAAGCACATAACACAAAGAAAACAGAATCTGTCAAAAATAGAATAGTCTCTAGTAATCTGAAAACTTCGTATACTTCTGTAACTCCAACAATTCTGAAAAATTAGGATAACGTGGTAAATTTGTATATCAATATTTTGTAAAAAAATTCAGAAGTTTTCGTCGCTCATGTGATTTTTAAGAATTATTTTACTGTACAAAAAAGTTTCTGTTTTTCTACAAGATCAAATCAACTATCACCCAACATAATTCCAAAGGCCTTACTTGGCACAAACACTAATTAAAACATAAAAAACACAATCATAATAGAGGCATAATTGTGCAAACAGTCAAGAACAAAAAGAAAAAGGCAAAATAAAATTTATTCATTGGGTTGCCTCCCAACAAGCGGTATCGTTTTACGCCCCTAGCTAGGCATAATGCATATATTCAAGTATTTTCATCTTTAGTTTTAGATCCATAGAATGCCTTCATGATTGATTCATATGGTGGCCTAATTAATGTTCTAGGGAAGTGTCCCATACCCTTCCTTAGTGGAAATTGAATTTTAATATTGCCTTCTTTCATATCAATCACGACACCAATAGTGCGTAAAAACGGTCTACCAAGTATAATTGGACAAGATGGATTGCAACCAATATCAAGAACAATAAAATCTATGGGAACATAATTCCTATTTGCAAGAATAAGAACATCATTAATTATTCCCAAAGGTTTTTTAATAGTAGAATCCGCCTAGTGTAAATTAAGAGAACATTCTTCGATATCGGTAAGACCAAGCACATCACATAAAGATTTTGAAATTGTGGAAACACTTGCACCCAGATCACATAAAGCAAAACCCTCATAATTTTTAATCTTAACTTTGATAGTATGTTCCCATTCATCATGTAATTTTCTAGGAATTGTAATCTCTAATTTCAACTTTTCTTCTAAAGCTTTCATCATGTCATCTACGATATGTTTAGTAAAAGCTTTATTTTTTTCATAGGCATGAGGTGAATTTATCATGGATTGCGAAAAATAAATACAATCAATCAAAGAGCAATTATCATAATAAAGTCTTTTTCTTGACTGGGATCATAATAAAGTCTTTGTAATCCAGAAGAGTGGGCACATCACTAGTTAAAGTTTTGACCTCTCCAAACCCACTTTTATCAAATTTCTCAACAAGATTTTCGCCCTCAGAATTATCGAGATGCCTTCTAGCTAAAGTTGGCTCTTCTTCAGTCTCTTTATCATCAATATTAATTTTAATAAACAAGGAATCATTAGAAGAAACACCAATCATTTTAAGATCTTCATCACTTTTATGAAAGCAATCACTAGAAAACGCTCTTTCTACAAATTCTCTTTTAGCTTTAAGCATAGCGGTTCTTTTCTTACTTTCATCCATAGAAACATATAAAGTTTTAATTGATTCATCTACCTTGGGTACAAAAGTTCTCAACTTGAGGTTTTCTATCATGAGAAATTCTATCAATGCTTCTAGACATACCATCAATCTTATTCAACTTTTCTTCTATCATAGTCTTGAAATTTATTTGAGCATCGATAAATTCTTTAATATTATTCTCAAGATCAGAGGTGTTCCTAGTATTATTTTAATAAGGATTACCATAAAAATTACCATAATTATTAGAGGAATTTCCAGGAAAAGGCCTAGGATTAAAATTACCTCTATAAGCATTGTTATTAAAATAGTTTTACGAGACAAAATTCACATCTACGGGATGACTATTTTGCTCAATCAAATTAGGCAAAGGCACATCATTACGATAAATAGGAGCACTTTTATTAGCAAGAAATTTCATAAGAGCATCAACCTTTTCACTCAAAGTAGAAATTTCTTCAACCGAAATAACGTTTTTACTAGTAGGCACTCTTTTGGTATGTCATTGTGAATAATTTGCCGTAATGTTGTCTAGAAATTTAGTAGCTTCACCAAAAGTAATTTCCATAAAAGTACCACTCGCGGCGGAATCTAAAAGACTTCTAGAAACAAAAAGTCAATCCTGCATAATTTTTTCGTATAATGATCCAAAGATTTAAACCATGAGTAGGACAATTTCTTAGCATCAATTTCATTCTTTCCCAAGATTGCGCAACATGTTCATGCTCAAGTTTCTTAAAATTCATGATTTGAGTTATAAGGGAAATAATTTTCGTGGCGGGAAATACTTAGTAATAAAAGCATCTTTGAACTTATCCCAAGAATCGATACTATTGCAAGGCAAAGAAGAAAACGAAAATTTTGCACGATCCCTCAAAGAGAATGGAAATAATTTCAACTTCACAATATAATTGTCCACATCTTTTTTCTTTTGCATATCGCACAATTCTGAGAATGTGTTTAGATGGGACGCGGCATCCTCATCAAGAGTACCGGAAAATTGCTATTTCATAACAAGATTCAACAAAGCGGCATTAATATCACAAGACTCTGCACTAGTGGCGGGAGGAGCAATCAGCGTGCTAATAAAATCATTATTATTGGTATTGGAAAAATCACACAATTTGGTATTTTCTTGAGACATCGTAACTATGCAAACAAGATTGCAAAACAGATCTAATGAGAAAACGGTGAACGAAAAAGAGGACGAATAGAACGGCAAATTTTTGTGAAGTGTGGGAGATGAAAACAAGAGGCAAATGGCAAATAATGTAAATTGCAAGGAGATGAGATTTGTGATTAGGAACCTAATAGATGTTGATGATGTCTCCCCAGCAACGGCGCCAGAAATTCATTTTGATGTCGCTTGAAGCTACATCGGTATTTCCCCAAAGAGGAAGGGATGATGCAACACAACTACGGTAGGTATTTCCCTCAGTTATGAAACCAAGGTATCAATCCAGTAGGAGAACCAAGCAATACTATGTAAATGGTACCTACACACAAAGAACAAATACTTGCAACCCGACGCGTATAAGGGGTTGTCACTCCCTTTTCGGGTAACAGCGCCAGAATTGTCAAGCTGACGGGATAAAAATTGTATAGATTGGATAAAATAGATCTCGATAAAACACAAAATAAAAGAAGTAATAAAAAAGTGCAGCAATGTATTTTTGGGTTTTGGAATAACAGATCTGAAAACAAAAGCAAATAAAATAGATCTCAAAGAAAATATGATAAAGAATAGACCCAGGGATGTAGATTTCACTAGTGGCTTCTCTCAAGAAATAGCACACAGTGGGTAAACAAATTACTGTTGGGAAATTGATAGAAGATCGAATAATTATGACGATATCCAAGGCAATGATCAATATATAGGCATCACATCCAAGATTAGTAGACCGACTCCTGCCTACATCTACTACTATTACTCCACACATCGACCGCTATCCAGCACGCATCTAGTGTATTAAGTTCATGGAGAAACGGAGTAATGCAATAAGAACGATGACATTATGTAGATGAGATCTATTCATGTAGGAATAGCCCCCATCTTGTTATCCTTAATAACAACGATACATGTGTGTCTTGCTGCCCCTTCTGTCACTGAGAAAGAACACCGCATGATCGAACCCATCACAAAGCACCTCTTCCCATGGCAAGAAAAACTGATCTAGTTGGCCTAACTAAACCAAAAATTCTAAAAAGAAATACGAGGCTATAAGTAACCATGCATATAAGAGATCAAAAGAAGACTCAAATAATATTCCTGGATATAGATCTGATCATAAACTCAAAGTTCATCGGATCCCTACAAACACACCGCAAAAAAGAGTTACATCAAATAGATCTTCAAGAGACCATTGTATTAAGAATCAAAAGAGAGAGAGAGGAAGCCATCTAGCTACTGCCTACAGACCCGTAGGTCTATGATGAACTACTCACGCATCATTGGAGAGGCACCAATGACGATGATGAACCCCTCCATGATGGTGTTTAGAATGGATCTCGTGGTTCTGGAACTTGCGGCGGCTGGAATTGTGTTTCATCAACTCCCCTAGGTTTTCCGGAATATTTGGGGATTTATAGGGCGAAGAGACGGTGCAGGAGGCCACCGAGGTGGGCACAACCCACCTGGACGCGCCCTGGTGGGTTGTGCTCCCCTCGGAGCCCCTCTAGTACTTCTTTGGCCCATCAGGTGTCTTCTGGTCTAGAAAAATTCTCCAAGAAGTTTTTTTGCGTTGGACTCCATTTGGTACTGATATTCTACTAAGTAAAAACAAGCAAAAACAAACACTGGCACTGGAAACTATGTCAATAGGTTAGTCCCGAAATATGATATAAAGTTGCTACAAAATTATATCTCACACCGGGTAAATCCTTAACCCTTCCTCCTCTTACTAATACTACAGAATGTTCTTGTAAATTATGGCCAATACCAGGTATATAAGTAGTGATTTCAAATCCAGAGGTTAATCGTACTCTGGCAACTTTACGTAAGGCAGAGTTGGGTTTTTTGGGGTTGATAGTGGAAAAGTCGACAGATAAGTCACCCTTATTGTCCCTTTACAGAACCGTACATGAGATTTTCACCTCATATGGCTCCTCGGTCAATTCTTTCGAAGGGATCCTTTTCCTCGTTCGAGAGTCTCCGCCCTTCTTCCACTCCGTCCCGAAGACTAACTAAGACCAATTGAGTCACGTTTTCATGTTCTAATTGAACACTTTCCATTTATGATATGATTAAAGGAGAAGATTGTTCTTTTACCAAACATATGCAGATCAAATCACGTCTTATAATAAGAAGAAATCTTTCTCGGTATCAATCCCCTTGCCCCTCATTCTTTGAGAATCAGAAGGATCCTTTTCGAGTTTCCATTTCTTCATTTGGAATCTGGGCTCTTCTATCTTCGACTTATTTTTTTGGCTTTATTCTTTATTTATTTCATTTCGATTTTTCCCTCTTCCTCTATTTCCCTATCCTCTAGGTACAGCGTTTGCATCAATAGAGAACCTTTTCCTCTGTATGAATTTAGGCATTATTTTTCCCCTTGCTTCCGAAAAAAGAGTCAAGAAACACTAATGGCAACCCTTTGAGTCGACGAAATTCATAAAATTCTCCGCAAACGTATTGAACAATATAATAGGAAAGTAGGGATTGAGAATATAGGTCGCGTAGTTCAAGTGGGGGATGGGATTGCTCGTATTATAGGTCTTGGTGAAATAATGTCAGGTGAATTAGTCGAATTTGCAGAAGGTACTAGGGGTATTGCTCTGAATTTGGAATCCAAAAATGTTGGGATTGTATTAATGGGCGATGGGTTGATGATACAAGAGGGAAGTTTTGTAAAAGCAACAGGAAGAATTGCTCAGATACCCGTGAGTGAGGCTTACTTGGGTCGTGTTGTAAATGCTCTGGCTAAACCTATTGATGGGAAAGGCGAAATTATAGCTTCCGAATCTCGCTTAATTGAATCTCCTGCTCCAAGTATAATTTCCAGGCGTTCCGTATACGAACCTCTTCAAACAGGGCTTATTGCTATCGATTCGATGATCCCTATAGGGCGCGGTCAGCGAGAGTTAATTATTGGGGACAGACAGACTGGCAAAACAGCAGTAGCCACAGATACAATTCTCAATCAAAAAGGGCAAGGTGTAATATGTGTTTATGTAGCTATCGGTCAAAGAGCATCCTCCGTAGCTCAAGTAGTAACTACTTTCCATGAGGAGGGGGCCATGGAATACACTATTGTAGTAGCTGAAATGGCGGATTCACCTGCTACATTACAATACCTCGCTCCTTATACGGGAGCAGCCCTAGCTGAGTATTTTATGTACCGCGAACGGCATACTTTAATAATTTATGATGATCTCTCCAAACAGGCACAAGCTTATCGCCAAATGTCCCTTCTATTAAGAAGACCTCCCGGACGTGAGGCTTATCCAGGGGATGTTTTTTATTTGCATTCACGCCTTTTAGAAAGAGCCGCTAAATTAAATTTTCTTTTAGACGAAGGAAGTATGACCGCTTTACCAATAGTTGAGACTCAATCTGGAGACGTTTCTGCCTATATTCCTACTAATGTAATCTCCATTACAGATGGACAAATATTCTTATCTGCGGATCTATTCAATGCCGGAATTCGACCCGCTATTAATGTGGGTATTTCTGTTTCCAGAGTAGGATCCGCGGCTCAAATTAAAGCCATGAAACAAGTAGCTGGCAAATCAAAATTGGAACTAGCGCAATTCGCAGAGTTACAAGCCTTTGCACAATTCACCTCTGCTCTCGATAAAACAAGTCAGAATCAATCCGTCTTTCTTGTCCTTTGCATTCGAGGAATGGGATCTGCCTTGTGGAAACAAAAGCTATTTGTTCGAGTCAAGCAAGCGGACAGTCAGCTAAAAATACTGGAAGAGAACTCTCTAGCCCTGCACTTAAACTAGACTAGAAATCCAAAAAAACACTAGTTTTGGCCCATAGCAAAATAGAGTTTTTCTTCTCCGCGGTCGGACTATCTATGGAGTATTAGGTGTAAAAATTTGGATATTCGTAGACGAAGAATAAGTAATCTTGACTTCGGATTCTGTCCATTGATAGAATAAAAAATGACAAGAGACTTTTTTCCTGAAATCCCTGCAAAAGAAGAAATTATACCTCTTTCTATAAGATTTAATGAAAATTGATAAATCATTTAATATAATTGCTATGCTTAGTGCGTGACTCGTTATTTTTTCTTTTTTTTAAGAAAAAAACTTAGTAATTATAGAAAATTAACTAATAACCAACCTATTGCTTCGTATTGTCGAGATCCTAACTAAGAAACAGTCACTATACGAATAAATACCTCTATCATAACATAAATGAGTAGATGTGTCATATAGTTGTAGCAACTGCAATTTTTTCTCTAAAAAAGAAAAGGGATTCTAGGTTGTGAAGCAAAACTAAAGGGATGTGGATAAAGGGAGGGATGATAGAAAGAAGGAAGAGGAAATAAATAAGATATAGGATTCCACTATGTATGGTCTATGAATTACATCATAAAAGGCAATGTGATAAAGCATCAATATAATAAAAATAATAGAGAATTAAAAATTGTAACTTGAAACAAGAACTACAAATTTAAAGCAATAATAAAGAGCCGCCCAGGTTAATAAAACTGAGAAAATTAACTCGGAAAGAAATTTTTTGGAAGCTCCGTTGCGGGATTCAGACCTAACCATTCAAGGAGAAGCAGTGGGAACGACAGAACCTATGATTCCATAGGATTTTATTGAAAAGAATCCTAACACTTCATTGGGTGGGATGGCGGAACACACCAAAAAAATTGTCTTATTTGGTAAGTTTATAAATTAACAAATAAGACAGGAAAGAGTAAATATTCGCCCGCGAAATTCTTATTGAATTAGAATACTTTACCGCGATTCAATAAGAGTAAAAATAAGGATTTTTTTAAGAAGGATTACATTATCTATAAATATAGAATTTAGATAAATATACACACACATCTGGATATATTCTAGATCTTCTTTTTTGACTATATATTATATTTTTCTGTTTTAACAAATTCAATATAAAAAAACTGAACTTTTTCTATTATCTATTAATGTGTATCTATCCGTACCGTAATATTTTGGAATATTATGAATTAGAGAAATTTACATGCTTTCTGATTCCATTCGCGAGGAGCTGGATGAGAAGAAACTCTCATGTCCAGTTTTGCAGTAGAGATGGAACTAAGAAAGAGAACCATCGACTATAACCCCAAAAGAACCAGATTTCGCAAACAACATAGAGGAAGAATGAAAGGAAAATCCTGCCGAGGCAATCGTATTTGTTTTGGTAGATATGCTCTTCAAGCACTTGAACCCGCTTGGATCACGGCGAGACAGATAGAAGCAGGACGAAGAGCAATAACACGATATGCACGTCGTGGTGGAAAAATATGGGTACGTATATTTCCCGACAAACCGGTTACACTAAGACCCACGGAAACACGTATGGGCTCGGGAAAGGGGTCCCCCGAATATTGGGTATCCGTTGTTAAACCTGGTCGTATACTTTATGAAATGGGGGGAGTATCTGAAACTGTAGCTAGAGCAGCTATCTCCATAGCTGCCAGTAAAATGCCCATACGAAGTCAATTTATTCGTTTAGAGATATAGAACCCTAAAAGGGGTATGGAAGATAAAAAAAAATGCTCGGTTTTTCTTTCTGGAAAGACAATATTTCTTTCATCCTTTTGCATTGAAATAACAAATTGAAATCAAAATAATATGATTCAACCTCAGACCCTTTTAAATGTAGCAGATAATAGTGGAGCTCGAAAATTGATGTGTATTCGAGTCATAGGAGCTGCTGGTAATCAGCGATATGCTCGTATTGGTGATGTTATTGTTGCTGTAATCAAAGACGCATTGCCCCAAATGCCTCTAGAAAGATCCGAAGTAATTCGACCTGTAATTGTACGTACATGTAAAGAGTTCAAATGCGAAGACGGTAATAATCCGCTATGATGACAATGCTGCGGTTATAATTGATCAAAAAGGCAATCCAAAAGGAACTCGAGTTTTTGGCGCGATTGCCGAGGAATTGAGAGAATTGAATTTTACCAAAATAGTTTCATTAGCTCCTGAAGTATTATAAATACTAGTAGGCGAAATTGAGACCAAAGAATTAATTTAGTAGATTGTGTTTTATGTATATGTTTTAAAATCCAAAATGAAAAAAAAAAAAGAAAACATGTTGATTATAGAAAAATTAGGAGGAACCTAGAATTAGAGTCTTATGGGCAAGGACACTATTGCTGATTTACTAACCTCTATAAGAAATGCGGACATGAATAAAAAAGGAACAGTTCGAGTAGTATCTACAAATATTACCGAAAACATTGTTAAAATACTTCTACGAGAGGGTTTTATTGAAAGTGTTCGGAAACATCAGGAACGTAACAGATATTTCTTGGTTTCAACTTTGCGACATCAAAAGAGAAAGACTATAAAAGGAATATATAGAACAAGAACCTTTTTAAAGCGTATCAGCCGACCCGGCTTACGAATTTATACCAACTATCAAGGAATTCCTAAAGTTTTGGGTGGAATGGGAATTGCTATTCTTTCTACTTCTCGAGGAATAATGACAGATCGAGAAGCTCGACTAAACAGAATTGGGGGAGAAGTCTTATGTTATATATGGTAATCGCCCCGCCTATAGTGCTCGAATTCTATCTCGCCCTTCGTATTTTTAAAATAAAAATAGAAAAATAGGAGAAAAAAATATGACAGAAAAAAATAGGAGAGAAAAAAAAACCCGAGAGAAGCAAAAGTAACTTTCGAAGGTTTAGTTACGGAAGCCCTACCCAATGGAATGTTCCGCGTTCGGCTAGAGAATGACACCATCATCCTAGGCTATATTTCAGGAAAGATACGGTCTAGTTCTATACGAATACTGATGGGGGATAGGGTCAAAATTGAAGTAAGTCGTTATGATTCAAGCAAGGGACGTATAATTTATAGACTTCCCCATAAGGATTCGAAGCGTATCGAAGACTCGAAGGATAGCGAAGATTTGAAGGATAGCGAAGATTTGAAGGATACCAAAGATTCAAAGGATTAGGTTTTTCTTTTTTTTTCTAGGGTAATAAATTCTAAGTTCTAAAATTCAAGCGAAGAGACTTATTTTTTCCAAAAGATTAGATTCATAGTTTAAAAAAGGATACGGAAATATGAAAATAAGAGCTTCCGTTCGTAAAATTTGTACAAAATGTCGACTGATTCGTAGGCGTGGACGAATTAGAGTCATTTGCTCTAATCCGAAGCATAAACAAAGACAGGGGTAATCTTTCGAAAAAGAACTTTACTTTCTAAAAAGTAAAACAAAAGTACCCGCGGAAATGTTCCAATTCCAAATAAAATAATTTCATTTAAAATAATTAAAGTAAAGGGTTTATTTTACCCTGAAACGGATATCTTTGTATCTTTTTTTCTTTTTTTATTTCTAACTCATATTTATGAGATAATAAAATATGGCAAAAGCTATACCAAAAATTGGTTCACGTAAGAAAGTGCGTATTGGTTTACGTAGGAATGCACGTTTTAGTTTACGGAAGAGTGCACGTAGAATAACAAAAGGGGTTATTCATGTTCAAGCTAGTTTCAACAATACCATTATAACTATTACAGACCCACAAGGTCAGCTGGTTTTTTGGTCCACGGCCGGTACTTGTGGATTCAAAAGCTCAAGAAAAGCATCACCCTATGCTGGTCAAAGAACAACAGTAGATGCTATTCGTACGGTAGGTTTGCAACGAGCAGAAGTTATGGTAAAGGGCGCTGGTAGTGGAAGAGATGCCGCATTACGAGCCATTGCTAAAAGTGGTATGCGATTAAGTTGTATACGCGATGTAACACCTATGCCGCATAATGGATGTCGACCGCCTAAAAAAATACGTCTGTAAAAGAATTAACCCGCTTTCAACTTTCATTTCAAGAGAAATAAACGATTCAATGATAAAATAATAATACTAGTCTATTATGGTTCGAGAGGAGGTAGCAGGATCCACTCAAACACTACAGTGGAAGTGTGTTGAATCAAGAGTAGATAGTAAGCGCCTTTATTATGGTCGTTTCATTCTGTCCCCGCTTAGAAAAGGTCAAGAGGACACCGTCGGTATTGCCTTGCGAAGAGCTTTACTTGTTCAACTTCAAATTTACAGAAATTTTGCAAAAAAAAAGTAAACTCTTCCATTGAAGGTTTTTTTATTTTTAGGCTAGTTGAATAGTTTTGATTAAGGTTTTATTAGTTTATTACTCAAAACTAAATCAAGGATTTTCAGGATACTTCCTTCGTGGAATAAGATATTGGATCCTCGAGTGATCTCTTTTTCTTGTTGCTTCATAAGAGTGAATCGAATAGATTCAATTCGCGTTATAAGAGTAAAATAAAAATTCCGCGGGTCCTTTCCGCTCTAATCAGATAAAGGGGGGTAAGGACCCGGAAACAGGAAGAAACCACACTCAGCATACAACACTGACTCGTCTTAGATAGGCTTTTCTAAATACTCAATTATACTATTATGTACTTGACTTGCTAGGAATTGGATGAAACTATTAATGCATCCCATTATCTATTTCTTCATTCAGCTATGAGAGCTAGAAATTGATAGAATTTATCCATTCTACTTCCTCCACTTCTTTAAAAGTTTCTCCAATCACACTTATTACAATCTCACACACTTCTTCTTCTTCCTGACCTTGCGCGCAGCGCTGAAAATCCAGTATAGATTTCGTGATATATCAGGTATAGTGGTTTGAACCAGCTCATGCTTCAGTCCAAGTGTTTGCCGTACGCCTTCCTTAAAGGGCTTAGTTTAATCAGTAGTGGTCCTATCACGGGTGTCACATTCATTTTGACCTATCCGGGAGACCCTATTTGATTAAGCGATAGTCTGTACTAAATTACTTTGTACCAATGCACATCTCGGCCGTCGGGTAGCTGATCACCATTTCAAAGTCTATATCCGTGGTTCAAGAAATGGAATTGCTATTCTCGATTCAGACAAGACACTGATTTGTTTACGAAACGCTCTTCATTTTATAGGATCTCCCAGTCGTCAAAAAGGCCGTTCCTTCTTTTTAAAGACCAATCATTTATTTATTCATTCCGTAAAAATTTACGATACATGTATAGGATGCACTCAATGTGTACGAGCTTGTCCAACAGATGTATTAGAAATGATACCCTGGGATGGATGTAAAGCCAAGCAAATTGCTTCCGCGCCGAGAACCGAAGATTGTGTGGGTTGTAAGAGATGTGAATCTGCCTGCCCGACAGATTTTTTAAGTGTCCACATTTATTTAGGGCCTGAAACAACATGTAGCATGGCTCTATCTTATTGATACGTTACAAAAAACTTCACTCGAATCGTCTGATTCCTCTTTACCGAAGAAGCATGTGCTCGAAATAATCGAGCACGGGCTTTTCTGGTCAAAACGTATCTTGTCTTTATCACTTTATCATGAGTTATTTTCCTTGGTTAACAATACTTGTTGTTTTGCCGATATTTGCAGGTTCATTAATTTTATTTTTACCTCATAAGGGAAACAAAGTCGTTAGGTGGTATACTATATCTATTTGTTTATTAGAATTCCTTCTAATGACTTATGCGTTCTGTTATCATTTCCAACTGGAGAATCCCTTAATCCAATTAAAGGAGGATTATAAATGGATAGATGTCTTCGATTTCCACTGGAGATTGGGAATCGATGGACTTTCATTAGGATCTATTTTATTGACAGGATTTATCACTACTTTAGCTACTTTAGCAGCTTGGCCAATTACACGGAATTCGCGATTATTCTATTTCCTGATGCTCGCAATGTATAGTGGTCAAATAGGATTATTTTCTTCGCGAGACCTTTTACTTTTTTTTATCATGTGGGAGTTAGAATTAATTCCTGTTTACTTACTTTTATCCTGTGGGGGGGGAGAGGCGTCTATATTCAGCTACAAAGTTTATTTTGTATACTGCAGGCGGTTCCATTTTTTTCTTAATCGGAGTTCTGGGTATGGGCTTATATGGTTCCAACGAACCAGGATTAGATTTGGAAAGATTGTAAAACATCTAAGAATGATAATATAACAACATATAACAAGCAAAAATTATAAATACATTGGAGACGTATCACCTATCAAGCTAGACTTGGACATTCCTTTAGCGCTGGCCATTATTATATGTGTATGGAACACCTGAGAACTCTAGGTCGTTCACCTCACATGCCTGTAGTACATCTCTGAAAGCAGTCATCTGGTTATCCCTACGAGAATTTGTTGACAAATTTTCATGTTGCCACATAACTTCATTAAAGTCTCCGAGCCACGAATCTTCAGAAATCACCCGGAAACGCGCTAGATGCTTCCACATGATGTATCGATTCTCCATGCGCGGCTCGCCATATACATATGTAGTTCTCCAACTAGGATCATGATACGTCTCCAACGTATCTATAATTTTTTCTTGTCTCATGCTGTTATATTATCAATCTTGGATATTTACATTCATTTACTAGCAACTTTATATCATTTTTTGGGACTAACCTATTGACATAGTGCCCAATGTCGACTGATGTTTTTTGCTTGTTTCTTACTTCACGGGATATCCATATCAAACGGAGTCCAAATGAAGTGAAACTTTTTGGAGATTTTTTTTCTGCCCACAAGAGACCCAGGGAGCCCACGAGGTGTACCAGAGGAGGCCTGTGGGGCCCAGACACCAGGGCGCGCCATAGGCACCAGGCACGCCCTGGTGCCGTGTGTGGCCCACAGTGATATATTCCACCGCCTCCCAGCTCTATAAATACCCAGATATTCCACAAACCCTAGAGGAGACAATGAAAAACAATTCCAGCCGCCGCAAGTTCCAAAACCACGAGATCCAATCTAGAGCCCTTTTCCGGCACCTTGCCGGAGGGGGAAACGATCACAGAGGGGTTTATCATCCTCATTGGTTCTCCTCCGATGATGCATGAGTAGTTTATCATAGACCTACGGGTCTGTAGGCATTAGCTAGATGGCTTCTTCTCTCTCTATGATCTTTAATACAATGTTCTCCTCAATGTTCTTGGAAATCTATTTGATGTAATGACTTTTTGTGGTGTGTTTGTTGGGATTCAATCAATTGCGAGTTTATGATCAATTCTATCTATGAATATTATTTGAGTCTTCTCTGAACTCTTTTATGCATGATCTTTATAGCCTCGTATTTCTTCTCTGAAACTTTGGTTTCGTTTGGCCAACTAGATTGATTTTTCCTTCAATGGGAAGAGTTGCTTTGTGATGGGTTCGATCTTGTGGTGCACAATCCCCGTGGAAGAAGGAGAAGTGACACATATGTATCGGTGCTACTAAGGATAAAAAGATGGGGGTATATTCCTACATGAATATATCTTGTCTATACCATGTCATCGTTCTTATTTCATTACTCCGTTTTTCCATGAACTTAATACACTAGATGCATGCTGGATAGCGGTCGATGTGTCGAGTAATAGTAGTAGATGTAGGCATGAGTCGGTCTACTAATCTTGGACGTGATGCCTATATACATGATCATTGCCTTGGATATCATCATGATTATTTGCTTTTCTATCAATTGCCCAACAGTAATTTGTTTACCCACCGTATGCTATTTTCTCGAGGGAAGCCACTAGTGAAATCCATGGCCCCCGGGTCTATTTCCTATCATATTATTTTCAGATATATTATTCCAAAAACCCCAAAATACCTTGCTGCACTTTTTATTTATCTATTTTATTTTGTGTTTTTGTTAGATCTATTTATCAAATCTCATACAATTTTATCTATCTCAATACCGAGGAGGGATTAACAACCCCTCTTACGCATTGGGTTGCAAGTATTTGTTATTTGTGTGTAGGTGCTATTTACATAGTGTTGCTTGGTTCTCCTACTGGATTGATAACTTTGGTTTCATAATTGAGGGAAATACTTATTGTTATTGTGTTGCACCATCCTCTCCTATTCGGGGAAATACCAATGCAGATACAAGCAATCCATAAGAATTTCTGGCGCCGTTGCCGGGGAAACATTGATGTCTACTACACAACCTTCTTCTTGTAGACGTTGTTGGGCCTCCAAGTGCAGAGGTTTGTAGGACAGTAGCAAATTTCCCTCAAGTGGATGACCTAAGGTTTATCAATCCGTGGGAGGCGTAGGATGAATATTGTCTCTCTCAAACAGCCCTGCAACCAAATAACAAAGAGTCTCTTGTGTCCCCAACACACCCAATACAATGGTAAATTGTATAGGTGCACTAGTTTGGCGAAGAGATAGTGATACAAGTGCAATATGGATAGTAGATATAGGTTTTTGTAATCTGAAAATATAAAAACAGCAAGGTAACTAATGATAAAAGCGAGCGAAAACGGTATTGCAATGCTAGGAAACAAGGCCTAGGGTTCATACTTTCACTAGTGCAAGTTCTCTCAACAACAATAACATAATTGGATCATATAACTATCCCTCAACATGCAACAAAGAGTCACTCCAAAGTCACTAATAGCGGAGAACAAACGAAGAGATTATGGTAGGGTACGAAACCACCTCAAAGTTATTCTTTCTGATCGATCTATTCAAGAGTCTGTAGTAAAATAACATGAAGCTATTCTTTTCCGTTCGATCTACCATAGAGTTCGTACTAGAATAACACCTTAAGATACAAATCAACCAAAACCCTAATGTCACCTAGATACTCCAATGTCACCTCAAGTATCCGTGCATATGATTATACAATATGCATCACACAATCTCAGATTCATCTATTCAACCAACACAAAGAACTTCAAAGAGTGCCCCAAAGTTTCTACCGGAGAGTCAAGAAGAAAACGTGTGCCAACCCCTATGCATAAGCTCACGAGGTCACGGAACTCGCAAGTTGATCACCAAAACATACATCAAGTGGATCACGTGATATCCCATTGTCACCACACATAAGCACATGCAAGACATACATCAAGTGTTCTCAAATCCTTAAAGACTCAATCTGATAAGATAACTTCAAAGGGAAAACTCAATCCATTACAAGAGAGTAGAGGGGGAGAAACATCATAAGATCCAACTATAATAGCAAAGCTCGCGATACATCAAGATCGTACCATCTCAAGAACACGAGAGAGAGAGAGATCAAACACAGAGCTACTGGTACATACCCTCAGCCCCGAGGGTGGACTACTCCCTCCTCGTCATGGAGAGCCCCGGGATGATGAAGATGGCCACCGGAGAGGGATTCCCCCCTCCGGCAGGGTGCCGGAACGGGTCTAGATTGGTTTTTGGTGGCTACGGAGGCTTCTGGTGGCGGAACTCCCGATCTATTCAGTTCCTCGATGTTTTTAGGGTATATGGACATATATAGGCGAAAGAAGTCGGTCAGGGGAGCCATGAGGGGCCCACGAGGGTGGGGGGCACACCCTGGGGGCAGGCGCGCCTCCCTGCCTCGTGGCCACCTCGAATCTACCCTGACGTCTACTCCAAGTCTCCTGGATTGCTTCCGTTCGAAAAATAACTCTCCCGAAGGTTTCATTCCGTTTGGACTTCGTTTGATATTCCTTTTCTTCGAAACACTGAAATAGGCAAGAAAACAACAATTTGGGCTGGGCCTCCGGTTAATAGGTTAGTCCCAAAAATAATATAAAAGTGTAAAATAAAGCCCATAAACATCCAAAACAGATAATATAATAGCATGGAACAATAAAAAATTATAGATACGTTGGAGACGTATCGGACATCATCAACATCTATCAGGTACCCAATCACAAATCTCATCTCCTTGCAATTACTCCATTTGCCTCTCGTTTTCATCTCCCCGACTTCACAAAAATATTTGCCTTTTTATTTGCCTTCTTTTTCATTTGCCTTTTTCTTGTTTGATCTTTTGTTTGCGTGTGATGTAGTTTGCTCTCATCATCATGTCTAGATCTAAAAGAGTAGTAATGCTTTTGCAACTAGTGCAATCTCTTTGGACAATCCGTCTGTGCTTTTAAAACTTATGAAAAATAAAGAAAATATTCAGGGAGTTGCTAATGAAAAAACTGATGATTTTGATTCTCATGAAGAGGAAACTACTATCTTGCATACTAAAAAACTCCACGTATGTAGCGGCAATATTCTTGGAAAAGGTGTTATTCAAGATTACTTTACTTGTGCCGGTACGTTACCTATGTTAGGAGGGTCAATCCTTAATAAAACCTCTATTATTGCGGATGCAATATCTTTGCTAATAGTTGAATTTGGAAGACAATTTGTTCACATGCATCCTTGCATACAATGTATCTTATTGGAATTC